>NC_090647.1:229453446-230114696 GCF_040937935.1 Hyperolius riggenbachi
TAAGGTGAGGGAAGGGGGGGAGATGGCCCCCTTCTCCACCGCTGCCCACAGCTCTCCCTCCCTCGCTTTCTCCTCCGAGAGCTGACACTGCGACACATACCCGAAGCTGCCACGACACATGTGTCGCGGCACATGGGTTGGGAACCACTGCTCTAGATGGTAAGCCTTCAGCAGGGTCCTCCTTTTGCGTCCTACCTGATCATGCACCTCCATTACTGTGAACCCATGCTATGCATCTGAGTGAACCTAACTTGCCTAATCTCCATGCTCCCATCCAGTGACTGACTAAGCCTTACCTTGTACTCATACTGTGCTGCATGATCTGGTTTTTCTTGTTTTCCTGTATTGTCGTATTGCTGTATGTCACCCCTAAATATTGTCTGTAACAAACTAATGTCCAGCGCTGCGTAATATGTTGGTGGTTTATAAATACAATAAATAATAAAAATATTTTGTTGATTTTCAAGGTGTTTCCATTATTTTGTCCACGTGTATACGTGGACACCAACCCTTTATTACTCTTAACATGTGATGTATTTACTCCCCATGAACTTTTTAATACTTCTAAACATATTCACAGGTATTACACCTTAGTCGTCACTAAGCTCAATTCCATATTTATAGCGGCGTACCGATTTTTATTACATTTTTGGAACTCATCAATCCAGGCAGTGAAGCAAATTGATACTCCAATCAAAACCTTTTTAGTTTTGGTTTGAACAGTGTTTATTGGCTGAAATACTGATTGGGATGCAGTGAAAAGTCTTCCTCTCCCAGAATGACAATTCTGCTATACAACTTTCCCCGAGCACATGTAGAAACTCAGTGTATCTGATCTGAGAGGTCTCTGATCAGTCAGTCTCTTTCTGTTTTGTTACTAGGGCATCTCCACCTTCCCTGTGCATCAAAGAAGAGATGTGATCCATTAATTATGGGCTGAAGGCAAGCCAGGGAGCCGATACCAAAGAAAACTGTTTGCACAATAGAAAAACAATGTTGTCTCTTTGCAGACTGTTTATAAATGTCTCGAGAAGTAGTAATTAAGTAATTGCTGAGCAAATAAAGCAAAGAACGTTCTCCACTTTCCCCTTGGATGCAGCAGAAGTTTTTTGCATAGTTTACTCAGCTTGGCATAGCTCAGAAAACAATTTGATAGTTTTGGAATGTCAACAGCAATCATATCAATAAGCTCCTGAATAAAAGCGGCAGTTTGAATTATTAACCCATTCAGTGACTTGGTAAACAGCCATAACATTTTACCTTTTAGTTTTATGCAGTGTTTAATGCTTTTAAATCATAGATGAAATTTGAGTTTCATACCACTTTAAGTCTGTTGCAAGACTCCACAAACCAGCGAGGGACTTTCATTAAAAGTAGCAAATCTTGCACAGGTTGGACATAGTTCTGTTTATGACATTACCAACTAACGGTTTTGTTTTTAAAAAACGTTTGTGCAAAATGGGTTTGGAAGCTGGACCACACAGGAATATAAGCATCTAACTACTTGTCATTGCTCAAAGGACTTTTACAGGAAATAATGTGATGTATTCATGAAGATAGTCAATCACTCCAGATGAAACATGGATGCATGAATTTCAACTAGAGAGAAAACAGCAAAGTAAAGACACATCTGGGATCATCAGTAAAAAGAAAAACTAATAAAAAAAACAGTAATATTCACAGTGCTGGTAAGGACCATTGCTGGAACATTATCAGGAGATTTCAACTGAATAGCACAAGTTGCAGTATGATTCTGAGCAATGAGCTGAAACCTGCAATTTTTAGGAAATACGGAAATTCTGAGGCTGATTACCGAAATGGGTTTTGTTGTTACACAATGCAGAAAACCTTCAAAATCTGAATGTTGATGTTTTGAATAGTGATGAGTAAATATTGTTGTGTTGGTATTTTTTATTTATTTATTTATTTTTAACACAAATTCCATATCTTTATAAACACTTACTCAATGTATTCAATATTCAATTATTTCCTGTTTCTCTGCAACTTATCAAACGAACATCTATTAGTAAAAGGCTCTGCATCCCTGACCTAATACTACAGTTGAATGGTTAATCGCTGTGGTGTACACTGCCCCTCCTGGACTAAAATGCACGCCCCGCATCCAAACAATGCAATACTGGTTTATGGAGAAAGTTTAGCTTCGATTATAGTTTGCATGCAAAATACAATTTACTGGACATCTGAACCAACGTTGAGGTAATTCTCCGGAGCAGATGTCCTACACTATCTGACCATGGTAAGGACATATGCTTTTAACTTAGGTTAAACCTGCGATTAGCCCACGCCAGTATTCTCAGGAGTTGTCCCACACCAGTATCCTCTAAGACATCCCACCATCCGCCCACACCGACAAACTCCCGCCACTGAATGGTCAGTCAGCTTCTGCATCTGTATAGCAGATGCTGGGAACAAGAAAAATTTGCCATTGAAACAAGAAATTGCGGCAAACAGTGATGCAAACAATATGGCCACTGGGAAATCCCCGATCGCTGGAGGCCACACTAGTGTGGCTAAACCACACTAGGAGGTGCGGGCCACGGACAGGGTGGGGGGGGGGGGGGTGCTTCTAGGCGGCATTCGGGGCTCCCCTTTAACAGTTGGATCCTGGAAGGCCCGCCCTCTCACCAGGTGAAGAGGGTATAGGTTTACTTAAGTACCCATTACCCATTTCCGCAGAGTATATCTGTATTTATTATATGTAACAGTATTGTTGTGTATAGACCAAGAAACTGGAGATACAGTTTACATATTACATGCATACCACATGGAATTAATAAAAATATATATATAATACTAGTAGAACTATACATAATAATTTAACAAAGCCAATGATGACAGTGCAGAAAAATGTAAAGAGATTATTGCTGGCAGATCATATAGAAGCACATCAAAATATAGTGTGAAGTGCACTATATAGGTGTGTGAGTTTGCTTCAAAGCGTTTCCTTTTACTAACTACACACCACAGATCAAAAACTTTGTTTTGGAGAACATATGCTTATCCAGGGTATTGTTAAAGGGGAACTGAGGAGAGAGGTATATGGAGGCTGCCATGTTTATTTCCTTTTAAGCAATACCAGTTGCCTGGCAGCCCTGCTGATCCTCTGCCTCTAATACTATTAGCCATAGCCCCTGAACAAGCATGCAGCAGATCAGGTATTTCAGACTTTAAAGTCAGATCTGACAAGACTAGCTGCATGCTTGTTTCTGGTGTGATTCAGATACTACTGCAGAGAAATAGGCCAGCAGGGCTGCCAGGCAACTGGTATTAATTAAAAGGAAATAAATAGGGCAGCCTCCGCATACCTCTCACTTCAGTTTCCCTTTAAGGCAATATAAACCCGTCCTCACGTAGTGATTTGTGGCACAAAAGGTTTCCTGTTTTGTCTTGAGTCTTCATACGGCAGCTCTGGACTGCTCAGCTGTTTTAATGGTTTTCTTTTTTTTTTACTTTTTATTTATTTAGGAGATCAGTCAATCTGTATTTTTTACTTCTCACCAGCTTCAAAGAAAATGTATCAATTTATAAAATAATAGCTCATAGATACTGCTTTTAACAGTTGGTATAAACTTTTGTTTATGCAGGACTATAAACATATTCTTCACATAGATTAAGAAAGTGAAGGCATAAATGTTACATACTGTTGGCTAGCAGCACAACATGAAAGGTAACAAGCACACATTCTATAAGAGTACAAAGAGCTGTATAGTTTCATATCATTCATTGAAAGGTTCCCAGAGGCAGTTGGGATGAAGGTTCCTGTAGACAGGAGGCAGCCGGATGCATTCTTCTTTTAAGATATCTGTAATGTTTCTATTGAATGTCAGACCAAAGCAGTCACAATTAGGAGAAACTGGCTGAATTCTCAACTGTCCCAAGGGAATTTATTTTCATTCATCTCCAGACAAAAAAGTAGTCAACTTTCTCCAATCTGCGCCCATTTACAGCATGAGAGGTGCTTACTGACACACAAATGTAACAAAGCTATATTTTGGTGTCGAAAAAGGAAAATTTTGATTCCTTTACAAATATTAGTACATTTGACTGTCTTAGGCCCGGTTCACATCTGTTTTTTACCGGAGCCAGCTGCATGGATCCGGGGAAAAAAAACCTGTCCATTTTGACAGCCAGTGTGCTGTAAAACGTCTGTTTTTCATAGGATCTTATTGTGCTGAAAAACCTTCCGTTTCCGTTCCGCTGAGCAAAACTGTCTGGAAAATTGGGTCCTGCTGCATTTTTTTGTCCGTTCAGTAGAACGGACCATGGAACCGGTTCTGTTAGTAAATGCTAAGTGAACAGTGCCTTAATTGAGCACCACTTGCAAAATTCACCACACGTTTTGTGATGGATGAGACACGAGATACTTGATGCAAACTAACAATTTCACAGGTAACATTTTCACAAAATGTTATTCAGATAAAACTGTGTTAAACTAAAGAAGCTCCATATCATTGAACTGGCAATGTTCCTTGTTTTACCAGTGCTGGAAACCCTAGCCTTTTGTTCAATATGATGCTGAAAGTTTTTTTTTAGAAAAGTATTAAAAGCACCAAACTTTATTTTAAATCTTTAACATATAATGTGCTCTGGGTGCCATTCACTGTATGAAGATGAAGCACTTCGTTAGTAGCTCCATCACAATTTATTCAGAATAGCACCTTGAGGGCAGAGAACTATTCATTCCAATTTCAAGATTTCGCGTACGAGAGGAGTCGGCGCAGGAGACTTGGGCGCAGGATACAGCCTGTATGGCCTATCCTGCTGCTGCACAAATTCCCATTGATTTTAAATACTATTCCCCCTCCAGGCCGCCATGGATGGTGGGGAATGAAATAATTCGGCTTCCAGCAATTGCTGGAGGCCGAATTATGGCGTTTTATAAGTAACTTCAGCTCCGTCTTCTGACGGTGCTGAAGTTACCGACTGCTGCACTCCAGTCTCCTGCGCTGGAATGGCAGTGTTCGCAAGATTTCAACCTATTCTCCTGCATCAGCCAGATAAGTCACACGAGGTTTAAATATTTCATGTTCCCCTACCTGGCCAATGAAAGAGTGGAAGAAGTGGCTGGATAGTGTAATGGTTAAGGGCTCCACCTCCGACATAGGAGACCTGGGTTCAAATTTCAGCTCTTCCTATTTGGTAAGCCAGAACCTATTCAGCAAAGAGTTCTTTGGGCAAGACTCCCTAACACTGCTACTGCCTAATGAGCACGCTCTTGTGGCTGTCTTACAATTGCTTTTAGTCCGCCAGCAGAAAAAAAAAAAACTACAAATACAGGAATGATTATTATTAAGTGCATCTGCTACTGCAAAGAAGCTACACACTGTAGTGATGGTACATTGTATATTAATAAATAGAACATTTCCTTTACAGGAGACTGATGTGCAGAGAGTCAGAGAGATGTCTAGTCAGATTTATCACCTGCTCTGGAAATCGACCACATAATGCTATGTATAAAAAGAAAAAGGAAATCTGCACATGAGAATCAATTCAGTGTGCCTATGTCTTACATGTTAAAATAAGCAACCAGATTATTGAGGTGGAAATCAATGTAATTATATTATTAAAATATATTTTATAGTGTGATTTTTAGATCTAATGATGTATTATTTCAACAACAACTGATGATTGGAGAAAGCACACATTTGGGTTCTAAGTGTTACAAGAAACAAGCAGCAACATAGCCTTAAACTATGTTAGTCATCAGTGAAAAAAAAGGTTTTAGTGAGGATGATATCATTTATAGTACAAATATAAAGCCTGAAGAACAACTCCATGGCATCTTGGAAGCCTGCTTTTTTTAGCCAATAGAACAGGAACCTGCCTCTTCAGTCACACACCATCAACTAGCATGCAACTGACAGGCCAATCACTAACCAATTTTACTACCTCCTTGCATTAAGAGGGTCAACAGATATTGAATTCAATGAGCAGATTGTGTAGGTAAGCTCTAATACTACACAGAATTGGTAACAATGGTTAATTATAAAGTGTGTACCAGTCCTAAGTGTGCATACGCACATCCAATTATGATTGGTCAATTTTACCACTTCCATGAGAGCTATCCGTTTATAGTATTCAAAATCTGTCCTTATACTATATAGAGATGGTTAAATTAACCAGTGATTGGCCAAATAAAGTTGGATGTGTGTACTGGGCTTTAGAATTAGGGACAGAATATACACAACAGCCAGGCAAGTACCATTTTTTAAAAATGAATACAAGACGGCATCCCCATAGTCCTCTCTTACTGCAAGCTTCCTCTATGGTCTCCTGAAAGATGAATAGTTGGGACCTAAGATTATATTATTCTAATTCAGGTTTGTAAAAACTACATTTAGTTAAATCCCTTTACCGCTCTATTTCTCATAGCAGTGAATGGAAATTGATAAGAAAAGATAAGAGAATCGAGCGGGAAAACAAATTGAAAATCGATCGAATGGGAAATAGACCGAAAGAACGCATTGTGTGTACCCAGCAAATGGCAGATAACAAGCATAAGTGAATTTCCTTCCTATATATTGTCAAACTTTTACAATACAGAGTTCATATATTCTCATATTTGAAGACATCGGGAGCAGACCACAGGAATGAAAGTTTTCAGGAGTACATGACAAGGGTGAAAAGGTCAGAAACTGTTCCTACAAAGGAATATTTCTGACTTTTACTGTCAGCTTTACAGCTTTTATAGAATGCACTCAATTTACCGACTGCTGGAAATAAGCCAATGCTACTGCTATTTCAAAGCATTGAAGACTTGAGCGATGATGTGTGATTCAATGCTTGAATGCTTTATAAAAATGAATACATTTTATGACTGCATTTATTGTTATGTTTTATTATGTATAAATGTGGCAAAACATTTTATGGAAAATATCATATAGAGCTGTGCCGTAGTGTGTATAGTCAGATCCTTGTGCAAAGAAGTGTGGCATTGTGTGTTTTGGCTAGCGGTGAAATGTAGATGACATACAGCATCTTTAGGATGAATATAATTCATAACTTTTAAAGTAGTATTTCAGTCACAAGATTGAAGCAATACCACTTTCAGTGTGACCAGACTGAAATCAAATTACCGGTCATCAATTTAATGATTTTTTTTCTTTCATCCTGAAGGTTTTGTCTGGAAATGTATCTACAAGTTTGCTTTGATATAGGTCTCCAGCTTCTCTTTCCATAGCTTTTCAAAAAGTAGATCAGAGGAAAGCCACTCTGGTTTTATTTCATGAAGCTGTCTTCACCTCCCCTGACACATTCAACAACATCCCCACAGGTGGACTGAGACAAGAAGCTGAGGAGGAGCCCTGACCCTGTAACATCTCTTTGTATCCTAATATAAGATAAATGCTGTATACACTAGACTTGGAAATCTGCCCGCATGACCTCTCCTTTGAGGTGAAAAGGTATTTATTTCTGAAAGCATGCACTATGTACCGAGGAGAAAGTGGGGTGAGGGGGTGGCAGAGCAGCTACGCAAGCAATTCTGGAATCTATTAGGGGAAAGCTTGGAACCTATTAGGGGAAAGCTGAAAATAGAGCCTGCCACACAATTGTTTGCAGGGCAAAGCCGATCCACTGAGCCAACGCTGTCATGATTATAATGATACACTATCGCAAAGGTACAAAACTACCCAACACATATATTCGGCATTATTGTTTATTCAAATTAAGTTTTTTTTGTCAGTTTTCTTTCACAGATTGGCTCTAAAACAAAAACATGTACACATTTACATAGTGCTTTTCTCCTGTTGGACTCAAAGTAAGTAAATGGTCTATATCAGGCAGCATATTTGTGTGCACTCACTTTTTGTCTTCTTTGTGGAATAGTATTGATTGGATTTAAAGCAACTCCCTGACCAATATCAGGAGTATTGTGATGTATTTTCTTCCAAAACAGCGGATAAAATTGCTTCCTCACTGTTCATATGATTGTGTTATTGATCTGTTTTCCAGGTTCTCTACCACCTCATGGTCACTTGTTTAATCCTTCTGGTCCTAAAAAACAGGCTATGAGAGATTCCACATCCCCAGCCGGGGCAGCGATTTTCTTTAGTAAAAAAATAAATAAAAAATGGTGGTCTTAGACCTTGCACAGACTACAGAGGGTTAAACAAAATTTGTTTATGTAATTATCTTGTTGGTGACAGTGGGATGGGGCAAGATCATCAGAGAAGTCTAACTACCTAACAACCGCATCATGGCGATAGGCATGAATGCGGCGGCACCCCCAGTACCGCGTAACAGCAATTGGCGTTAAGTCCTGGGGGCGTGGTTTGCAGGGGATTGCACACGGTTCCCCACTTGAATGACGGCTCCGCTCCGTCATCAGTCTCCCAGCGGCGATCGCCGGCAGCGCAGTACTGGGGACATTGTACAGCACTGCGATCTACGGCATCGCTGTACTGGGGACAGTTGTGTTACTCAGCTGTCCTCTGGGGAGGCACAAGAGCGATCGGCTCTCATAGGCTGATGCCTATAACAGCCAATCACTGTCACTGGCTGGCGGGGAGGGGGGGGGGGGGGGGGGAGGAAGGGGAAAAAAAAAAGATACATAAATAAAAAAAACAAAAAACACCACAAATAAAAAAAACACGGCAACAGCGATCAGAGCCCGCCAACAGAAAGCTGTGCTGGTGGGCAGAAGGGGGGGGGGGGGGGAAACACTTGAGTGCTGAGTTATACGGCCCTGCAGTGAGCCTTTAAAACTGCAGTGGACTGAATTGTAAAAAATAGCCTGTCACTAAGGGGGTGTAAGCCTACAGTCTTCAAGTGGTTAAAAAGGGTGTTACTTTATATGGCAGATGGTGGCAAATTTCATTTTAAACAGAATTTCCCTACTTCATATACCTTACCTATCCAAGCTGAAATCTGTTAAAATATCAGATTATCTTACCTATTAAAAAAGCCCCTAAGATCTGTGTCTAAGGGCTGCATCTGTGTCAGGCTCCGAGTGCACAGATCCAGTGCTGCAGCTGTTGCCAAGCACGCAGGCGGACGTGGGGTGCACGGGAGGACGTGTCCAATCACAGATGGCCAAAGCTGCAAACGCCGCTGCAGTCGCTGCTTCTAGCGCCAATTTTTTAAATGGCTCTATTTGCCTAGTATATGTATATTTTGTAGTTTTATGTAGAGAGCCAACTGTGTATGCACCACTTTATAAAATACAATACAACATACAGTTCCAAACGATCTGATAGATAGATAGAGATTTTATATATATATATATATATATATATATATATATATATATATATATATATATATATATATATATATATATATATATATATATATATATATATATATATATATATATATATAGATATATATATATAGATATATATATATAGATAGATTTTTTTTTTTTTAGTTTTTGTTTCTTGCTTGATTGTTTAAATAGCACTGATTCAGACTGATAACTACACAATGAACAGCCAGAAAAGAATTTGCAATAGGACAAACCAGGTTAAAGATTGTATCACAATCTGGCAAAGAGGCATATGCTTTATTTGTTTAAAAAAAAAAAAAAAAAAAAAAAAAAAAGTGCCAGAAGCCTCTGGGTATAAAATGCACATCTCAAATGTAAATCCTTCAGGAATGGAAAGTCTGCAGTCAAATGGATTATTATAGACTTTGAACAACTTAAAATATATAAATGTAGTTTAAAATGACCATTTCTTGAGCCATCTGTCATAATGCTGCAAATATTTCATAAATTCTATTTGGACAAAAGTCCGGCCAGCAACATGACAAAACTGGTCAATTAGGAATGCCTCTGCCAGATCTGTCAAACAATCCAATATATAAGGTATGTGGAGCATCTGCTGTCGCATTTTTTATTATTTATCAAGTGGATGAATACAGAAAAACTGTAGAAGATCTCCTGAGATGCCATGAAATTATTCTGTCAAGTAATCCTGAGAAGCCATTGATTGCTTCCAAAGGTTATGTAAATAGGCAATGCATTTGTCCGGCACAATTTGATTTGAGAAAAAAAAAAAAAAAAAAAAAAAAAAGAAAACTAAAACCAAACACCACGATTTCTGATAGTACTAATTCAAGTGAGCTGAGGGATCTCTGCAGGTGGGGGATCCAGTATAGTTACACCCGTGGGCACAGACTAGCCTAGCCATCAAAAGGTCCTTTAGAAAATGGAAACATGATATTGTTTCCCTAGAACAAGATGATTGGGAAGTGTAGAAGCATTCCGTAAGCCCGTACTCATTACATAATTTTTCCAATGAATTGCAGTTTTTTGAGCAACGAGCGATAGTTTCTAAGATCTTACGATGTGGGTAGAGGTGCACGATTATGTGCACAATATCTGGCGACGCAAGACAATAATGACCATCATGGTGGATCGGATCTTTAAGATCCCCTCTAAGATCTTTCTGCCCGCTTGTCAGGTGAGTATTCAGCTTAAAGGGAAGGTTCAGGGACGCTGTGAAAAAAACAAAAATCCAAATCCACTTACCTGGGGCTTCCTCCAGCCCGTGGCAGGCAGGAGGTGCCCTCGTCGCGGCTCCGCAGGCTCCCGGTCTCCTCCGGTGGCGCGCCCGACCTGGCCAGGCCGGCTGCCAGGTCGGGCTCCTCTGCGCTCCAATGTGCGGCTCACTGGTGCGCGCTGACGTCATCGGACGTCCTCCGGGCTGTTCTGCGCAGGCTCAGTAGTTCTGAGCCTGCGCAGTACAGCCCGGAGGACGTCCGATGACGTCAGCGCGCACCAGTGAGCCGCACATTGGAGCGCAGAAGAGCCCGACCTGGCAGCCGGCCTGGCCAGGCGCGCCACCGGAGGAGACCGGGAGCCTGCGGAGCCGCGACGAGGGCACCTCCTGCCTGCCACGGGCTGGAGGAAGCCCCAGGTAAGTGGATTTGGATTTTTGTTTTTTTCACAGCGTCCCTGAACCTTCCCTTTAAAGGGGCAATGTAAAATTTAAAATATGTGCAAACATATACCAATAAGTAGTACATTTTTTCCAGAGTAAAATGAGCCATAAATTACTTTTCTCCTAGGTTGCTGTCACTAGTGTTGGGCGAACATCTAGATGTTCGGGTTCGGGCCGAACAGGCCGAACATGGCCGCGATGTTCGGGTGTTCGACCCGAACTCCGAACATAATGGAAGTCAATGGGGACCCGAACTTTTGTGGTTTGTAAAGCCTCCTTACATGCTACATACCCCAAATTTACAGGGTATGTGCACCTTGGGAGTGGGTACAAGAGGAAAAAAAATTTAGCAAAAAGAGCTTATAGTTTTTGAGAAAATCGATTTTAAAGTTTCAAAGGGAAAACTGTCTTTTAAATGCGGGAAATGTCTGTTTTCTTTGCACAGGTAACATGCTTTTTGTCGGCATGCAGTCATAAATGTAATACATATAAGAGGTTCCAGGAAAAGGGACCGGTAATGCTAACCCAGCAGCAGCACACGTGATGGAACAGGAGGAGGGTGGCGCAGGAGGAGAAGGCCACGCTTTGAGACACAACAACCCAGGCCTTGCATGAGGACAAGAAGCGTGCGGATAGCATGCTTTGTACCACCATGCAGTCATAAATGTAATAAAGATAAGTGGTTCAATAAACAGGGACCACGCGGCAACGCTAACCCAGCAGCAGCACACGTGATGGAACAGGAGGAGGCGCAGGAGGAGAAGGCCACGCTTTGTGAGACACAACAACCCAGGCCTTGCATGAGGACAAAAAGCGTGCGGATAGCATGCTTTGTACCGCCATGTAGTCATAAATGTAATAAAGATAAGAGGTTCAATAAACAGGGACCACGCGGCAACGCTAACCCAGCAGCAGCAGCAGCAGCAGCACACGTGATGGAACAGGAGGAGGCGCAGGAGGAGAAGGCCACGCTTTGTGAGACACAACAACCCAGGCCTTGCATGAGGACAAAAAGCGTGCGGATAGCATGCTTTGTACCGCCATGTAGTCATAAATGTAATAAAGATAAGAGGTTCCATAAACAGGGACCGGCAACGGTAACCCAGCAGCAGCAGCAGCAGCAGCAGCACACGTGATGGAACAGGAGGAGGCGCAGGAGGAGAAGGCCACGCTTTGTGAGACACAACAACCCAGGCCTTGCATGAGGACAAAAAGCGTGCGGATAGCATGCTTTGTACCGCCATGTAGTCATAAATGTAATAAAGATAAGAGGTTCCATAAACAGGGACCGGCAACGGTAACCCAGCAGCAGCAGCAGCAGCAGCAGCACACGTGATGGAACAGGAGGAGGCGCAGGAGGAGAAGGCCACGCTTTGTGAGACACAACAACCCAGGCCTTGCATGAGGACAAAAAGCGTGCGGATAGCATGCTTTGTACCGCCATGTAGTCATAAATGTAATAAAGATAAGAGGTTCCATAAACAGGGACCGGCAACGGTAACCCAGCAGCAGCAGCAGCAGCACACGTGATGGAACAGGAGGAGGCGCAGGAGGAGAAGGCCACGCTTTGTGAGACACAACAACCCAGGCCTTGCATGAGGACAAAAAGCGTGCGGATATAGCAGCAATGCTTTTTGCCGCCATGCAGTCATAAATGTAATACAGATGAGAGGTTCAATAAACAGGGACCGGAAACGCTAAACCATCCCAGATGTTCATCGGTCATGTTACTTGGTTGGGGTCCAGGAGTGTTGCGTAGTCGTTTCCAATCCAGGATTGATTCATTTTAATTTGAGTCAGACGGTCTGCATTTTCTGTGGAGAGGCGGATACGCCGATCTGTGATGATGCCTCCGGCAGCACTGAAACAGCGTTCCGACATAACGCTGGCTGCCGGGCAAGCCAGCACCTCTATTGCGTACATTGCCAGTTCGTGCCAGGTGTCTAGCTTCATGCCCGGTTTCAGGTCCAGCGGTGCCAGCCACAAATCCGTCTGTTCCTTTATTCCCCTCCAAATTTCCTCCCCTGTGTGCTGCTTATCCCCAAGGCAGATCAGCTTCAGCAACGCTTGCTGACGCATGCCAACAGCTGTGCTGCACTGCTTCCACGATCCTACTGCTGCTGGTGCTGGGTTAGCATTTCCGGATGAGGTACAGCTTTGAGATGCGTTGGAGGAGAAGGAGTCAGAGAGGTAGGTGCTGCTGTTGTTATCCAGCTGTTTGCGGCGTGGGCAACACCCGCGCCGTAGCAGGTGAGGAATCGCTGCCAGGCTCCACAAGGTTCACCCAGTGCGCGGTAAGGGAGATGTATCGACCCTGGCCGAACGCACTCGTCCAGGTGTCAGTGGTGAGGTGAACCTTGCAGGCAACGGCATTCTTCAAGCTTCGGGTTATTTAGCTGACCACGTGCTCATGCAACTCAGGCACTGCAGAGCGCGCAAAGTGGTAGCGGCTGGGAACCACGTAACGTGGGATGGCCACTGACATCATGCCCTTGAAGCTGTTTGTCTCCACCACTCGATATGGCAGCATTTCGCAGGCCAGAAGCTTGGCTATGCTGGCTGGCTGTTACTGCCACGGCCCGGGGGTCATTTGCTGGCAATTTCCTCTTGTGCTCAAACATCTCAGAGACAGACAACTCAACCGTAGCGCTGCACACCGAAGGGCTGTTGGTTGTTGTGTTTGATGAACACTGGGAGACCTCAAGAGCACTAGTCCGGAAAGTGACAGTGTCAGCATCGTCTGATGTTTGTGAATGTTGTGAACCACGCAATGGCTGGGCTACTGCTGCTGCTGAGGCGGGTCTGGTGGTGAGTCTGGTGAACCCAAGGGAGGCAGTGTTGCTGGTGGTACCCTGTCCTGCCGCGTTTGCCCACAGAGTGGGATGTTTGGATAGAATGTGGCGGCTCATGCTGGTGGTGGAGAGGTTGTTAATACTTTTCCCCCTGCTCAGGCGGGTCTTGCACACCTTGCAAATCGCCATGGTAACATCCTCAGTGCAGTCTTCAAAGAAAGCCCAGACTTTAACTGGCTGAGGACTCGGACCTCGTGCGTGATGTGCTGGTGCTGCTTAACCCACTGCTGGACGCTTGAGAGGTCATCCAAGTAATTATCTGGTCCTGTTCTTTTGGATCTGTGAGGGTTGTTGTCCTGGACAACATGGGCAGTATTGAGTGGGTTTTCTTGGGTGCTCCCCTGTGGCCTGTACGTGAACCGTCAGGGGAAACACCTCTTCCCTTGCCCCTCCCTCTTTCACCGGATTTCTTCCTCATTTCACTTATCCTTAAAGTACACGCTGACTGGCAGCAGTACAGTGGCAGTACAGAAATGCTATACAGTGGTGGGTGAGCGGTGTACCACTATTGTCAGCAGTGCCACAGAGCACAATGCTATACAGTGGCGGGTGAGCGGTGTACTACTGTTCCCAGCAGACACAGAGTGGAAGTAAACACAATGCTATATAGTGTGGCTGAGCCGTGTACACAGAGTGGCATTAAACACAATGCTATATAGTCTGCTATATAGTCACCCCGAACAGGGTGATGTTCTGCAGAACCCAAACAGTGGCAAACACTGTTCGCCCAACACTACTGGGAGGGAACGCAGATTTTAGTACCTAAACACACGATACAACATGTTTTCCGGGGTCGGACTCTGAGGCACATACAGATGGTCCCGATCATCATCCTCATCATACAACTCTTCTCCTGAGTCTGACCCACCCACCACCTCTGCCACCCCAACATCCCCAGACACAGACCCCTCATCGTCCTCAACATTAACTTGGGATGCTGGCCTGAGCCAGACCTCCTCCTCCACATCAGGCCCCATCATCTCCTCAATGGCAGCCCTCATTAATCGCTCTGGCGACGGACTGATGGACACAACGTTCTCCTCCGGGGAGGGCTGCTGCTGACCACTGGCTGCTGGGGTGGATGTTATAGCTTGCGTGGGGCGTTGGCTGTTGCTGTTGTTGGGAGTGCTGCTCACAGCGGAGGTCTCTGGGGAACTCATGTTGAGCTCATATAGTGGTTGACGGTGAGTGGAGTATTACTGATCCCAGCAATATACACACTGACTGGCAGAGTACGCAATGCTATATAGTGTGGCTGAGCGGTGTACACAGAGTGGCAGTAAACACAATGCTATATAGTCTGGCTGAGCGAGCGGTGTACTACTGTTCCCAGCAGAATCAGAGTGGCAGTAAACAATGGTATATAGTCTGGCTGAGCGGTGTACACAGAGTGTCAGTAAACAATGGTATATAGTCTGGCTGAGCGAGCGGTGTACTACTGTTCCCAGCAGAATCAGAGTGGCAGTAAACAATGGTATATAGTCTGGCTGAGCGAGCGGTGTACTACTGTTCCCAGCAGAATCAGAGTGGCAGTAAACAATGGTATATAGTCTGGCTGAGCGGTGTACACAGAGTGTCAGTAAACAATGGTATATAGTCTGGCTGAGCGAGCGGTGTACTACTGTTCCCAGCAGAATCAGAGTGGCAGTAAACAATGGTATATAGTCTGGCTGAGCGGTGTACACAGAGTGTCAGTAAACAATGGTATATAGTCTGGCTGAGCGGTGTACACACAATGCTATATAGTCTGCTATATAGTGTCAGTAAACAATGGTATATAGTCTGGCTGAGCGAGCGGTGTACTACTGTTCCCAGCAGAATCAGAGTGGCAGTAAACAATGGTATATAGTCTGGCTGAGCGGTGTACACAGAGTTTCAGTAAACAATGGTATATAGTCTGGCTGAGCGGTGTACACAGAGTGTCAGTAAACAATGGTAAATAGTCTGGCTGAGCGGTGTACACAGAGTGGCAGTAAACACAATGCTATATAGTCTGGCTGAGCGAGCGGTGTACTACTGTTCCCAGCAGAATCAGAGTGGCAGTAAACAATGGTATATAGTCTGGCTGAGCGGTGTACACAGAGTGTCAGTAAACAATGGTATATAGTCTGGCTGAGCGGTGTACACAGAGTGTCAGTAAACAATGGTATATAGTCTGGCTGAGCGGTGTACACAGAGTGGCAGTAAACACAATGCTATATACTCTGGCTGAGCGAGCGGTGTACTACTGTTCCCAGCAGACACAGAACAGTAAACAGAATGCTATATAGTGTGGCTGAGCGAGCGGTGTACCACTATTCCCAGCAGACACAGAACAGTAAACAGAATGCTATATAGTGTGGCTGAGCGAGCGGTGTACCACTATTCCCAGCAGACACAGAACAGTAAACAGAATGCTATATAGTGTGGCTGAGCGAGCGGTGTACCACTATTCCAAACAGACACAGAACAGTGAACAGAATGCTATATAGTGTGGCTGAGCGAGCGGTGTACCACTATTCCCAGCAGACACAGAGTGGCAGTAAACAGAATGCTATATAGTGTGGCTGAGCGAGGTACACAGAGTGGCAGTAAACAGAATGCTATATAGTGTGGCTGAGCAAGCGGTGTACTACTATTCCCAGCAGACACAGAGTGGCAGTAAACAGAATGCTATATAGTGTGGCTGAGCGAGGTACACAGAGTGGCAGTAAACAGAATGCTATATAGTGTGGCTGAGCAAGCGGTGTACTACTGTTCCCAGCAGTGACACAATGACAGGGGGGACCCTGGCTAGCGTGGCTGGAGCGCGAACTACCCTGCCTGCCTACCCAAAGCTAAACCCACAGACAAATGGCGGAGATATGACGTGGTTCGGGTATTTATTTACCCGAACCACGTGACCGTTCGGCCAATCAGAGCGCGTTCGGGTCCGAACCACGTGACCCGTTCGGCCAATCACAGCGCTAGCCGAACGTTCGGGGAACGTTCGGCCATGCGCTCTTAGTTCGGCCATGTGGCCGAACGGTTTGGCCGAGCACCGTCAGGTGTTCGGCCGAACTCGAACATCACCCGAACAGGGTGATGTTCTGCAGAACCCGAACAGTGGCGAACACTGTTCGCCCAACACTAGCTGTCACTTACAGTAGGTAGTAGAAATCTGACAGAAGTGACAGGTTTTGGACTACTCCACCACTTTATAGGGGATTCTCAGGGATATATTTATTTTCAAAAGCATTTAGTGAATGGCAGTTGCTCTGTCCAACTGCCAAAAAACTGTGTAAGGAGCAGGGAAGCTGGCCAGCATTATTGTTTAAATCCTTTTTCGGGAATAGCTTTATAAAGAATAAAAGCCTTGCTGAGAATCCCCTATGAAGAGAATTTATGGCTCATTTTACTCTGGAAAAATTTTTTACTTCTTATTTGTATAGGTTTGCACATATTTTAAAATTTTACAGTTTTTCACTGTAGTGCCCCTAAGAAATGTCAGCCAAATTAAGCTATGCAAGCTATACCTACCCGGGGCTTCTTTCCAGCCCCTTGGCGCCGTCATGTCCCTCGCCGCAGCTCTTCTCAGCCACCAGCCCAGGGTCCGAGCCGGTGCAGAGGCAGACCTCGCGAGGTCGTCCTCCACTGTGCCTGTGCGAACGCCGCTGTCAATCCCTCACATGGGCTGGAGTGTTCTGTGCAGGCGACATGTCGGCTGCAAGTGGCTGAAGGAAGCCCCGAGTAAGTAGAGCTTGCATAGCTTAATTTGGCTGACATTTCATTTAAGGGATTATTTAACCCTTCATTTTATTGTACATTATGCAAAGTGTTAATCTTAATTCTGAAAGATTTATTACATTTATCCAAAATTAAGAATCTACCAAAATCTTTAATATATCCTCAAATAATAATTTACACCAATTGCATCAAAGACCAACTTTACTTTACTTTTTTGGTGTAAATAAAACACAAGCATTCCACGTGGTATGTAACAAAAACAGGTAGAGTTTAATGCCAGATTTTGAAAATGAGCACATAGTTACAGTAATCGAGCAGTTTATTCACAATCTATTCCAAAGAGGCTTTTTATTGCTATAGTAACTAAGTAGTACAATTTGAGTTTTGTCATAATTCTGGACATTTTTACCCAGATGCCATCTGAAATTAAATTAATTGCAAACATATGAAATTTCAAGACTTGGGTAACACTAATCGCTTTTTAGCGATTGTATAACAAATGTGGTGTTTTCCTTTAAGTGTTTAATTTCAAAGATAAGGAATATTGTTACTATTTGATACTGCACTTTGCATGCTAATATTCCTATGTAGTCTGGTTTATCAAATAAACAGGACTAAATGAAAGTTAGAATCATGGATTCATCTGCTAAATATGAACTATAGTTATACAGGGATATGAAATTACATTCAACATGCCAGTATCTGGGGGGGGGGGGGGGGGGGGGAACCTTGTTCAACTCTGACTTCAGTCAAAACTGGACTCTACTCAGCTTACAATCCCTTTTGTTCCTACCCCATTCCTGGTGATGTGATGCATGGAAGGAATTTATTGTTCTGGTGATAAACACACTTCTGATGGTGTCATGTATCCCTTAGGGCTTCCGAGCTGATCTCACATATCCAGGAATTTTGATTCAAGGTAAATGCTTTTCAAAGCAGATCTGCTGCCCAGACAGCTTTCTTTACCACTGTTGTTATTGCTTCTAAAATACAATTACAATAATTACTTCACGGCCAGATGTATTTTTTGAGCTTTCATGAGCATCTTTGATCAATATTCTGTACCTTTAAAAAGTGTTAATTGTTAATCAGATGTTATAGAGAGCTTTAGTATAGTGTAGGGTTTTGCTCATGTTTTTGAGAAAATTTAAAAAGAAGCGCCTGGTAAAATGGGCGCAAGGAAATGCCGATAGTAGAAGATCGGTAGTTATATTGAGATTTTACTATACTCCATTGTAACCCAATTTTCACATTAACTTTCCTCTTTCTACTCCTAAACACTAACCTCCCATACCTACTAACACTAACCTCTCCCCACCTACTCCTAACTCAAATTTGAGATTTTTGGTTCCAACCACCGTGTCTTTGTGCGAGACAGAAAACGGATGGTCTCTACTTGCCTGGTTCCCACCGTGAAGCATGGAGGAGGAGGTGTGTTGGTGTGAAGGTGGTTTGCTGGTGATACTGTTGGGGATTTATTCAAAATTGAAGGCATACTGAACCAGCATGGCTACCACAGCATCTTGCAGTGGCATGCTATTCCATCCGGTTTGCGTTTAGTTGGACCACCATTTATTTTTCAACAGGAAAATGACCCCAAACGCACCTCTTTTCCTCTCAGGCTGTGTAAGGGCTATTTGACCAGGAAGGAGAGTGATGGGGTGCTGCGCCAGATGACCTGGCCTCCACAGTCACCAGACTTGAACCCAATCGAGATGGATTGGGGTGAGCTGGACCGCAGAGTGAAGGCAAAAGGGCCAACAAGTGCTAAGCATCTCTGGGAACTCCTTCAAGACTGTTGGAAGACCATTTCAGGTGACTACCTCTTGAAGCTCATCAAGAGAAAGCCAAGAGTGTGCAAAGCAGTAATCAAAGCAAAAGGTGGCTACTTTGAAGAACCTAGATTATTACATATTTTCAGTTGTATCACACTTTTCGGTTATGTATTATACTTCCCACATGTGTTAATTCATAGTTTGGATGCCTTCAGTGTGAATCTACAATGTTCATAGTCATGAAAATAAAGAAAAAGCTCTGAGTGAGAAGGTGTGTCTAAAGTACTGTACACACACACACACACACACACACACTATAACTCCGCTTCCCTACCTGTTTTTACAACTCATTGCAGTGTTTCTCTACCAGCCTTGGTGCAGCTGTTGTACTAGGCCATTATGCAGTTGGTTAAGGCGCTTTATATAGGTCAATTAACCTGCACTGCTGTAAAGCCGCAATTCACTAGAGCAGCTGTAAAGACGCCAATTATAGCAGCTGTAAAGCAGCAACTTACCCAAGCAGCTGCAAAGCTGCTTACATCAGCTAGCCAAAGTTGAGCTACAGTGGAACTTCTGCACCCAAATTACTCACCTAGCACTACCATAGCAGCTAATTGCATTGTCGTCTATGGCAACGCCCAAAATTACCAGGCTTGCATGCACCCATTTTACCTGTTCTGCATGTCTGTGCTTCTTGACTATTAGGGTAGCCAAACCTTGAATGCATTTTGATAACCTTTTTAAAAGCGATTTTAAAAAAATCATATTTCTTTACCGCCAAATAGCAGAAACATGTAGTGACATTTCATGATCCCACCCTAAAAAAAACAGCAGACCAAGCAAAAGTAAGGATTAGGTATCGGGAAAGATCTAATGTTGGAGGTGGGGTTAGAGTTGGGTTCTGGCAAGAGTTAATGTCAAGTTAGAGGTGGTTAAGTTTAGGTGTCAGGAAGGTTAAATGGTATGGAAGGGACTCGGGTGAGGCATCAAGTAGGAGTTAACATTGGGAATCATGTCCAAAGAACCCATTGCAAATACAGCAACAACATAGTCACACAAACTTCTATGAATACAAATCTTCACTCTGCTGAGACCAAAGCGATGATGGTGTATGGCTGTTTCATAAAAGTGTGATTTTAAAATGGCTCTTGGTTTACTACATAAGCAATAAAAGGAACACTTGTTCTACATCATTCAGGTGGAGTGCACTGAATATAGCCTCAATAAGCATTTGAAAAAAAAAATCATTAGTATGTATATTTTCCATAGAAGGCAGCCAGAAGAGTGATCACAATGACTTCCAAGTAATCATTTTGGTCGGAGGATTAGAATGAAAAGAAAATGTTGGATGGGTTTTCTGTACTGAGCAGATAAGACAAAGCATCATTATTCACCAGCCCATGCTGAGGTAACAGGTACTGAATTCAAAACATCACAGCAATGTGTGGGAGGAATAATTTCTTCTGATAAAGAGTACAGTAATATCCCATTTAATGCGCAGGATGCATTCACAAACCTGGCGCACAAACCAAAAACCATCTCTAAAAAAGGGTCAGTGCTTACCTAGCAGCTGAACATGCATAGCCTTCCTAGGTACACTTTTAGTATTTAGGTGATCAGGTGCAATGTATTTATAACTACCAAGTTATGAGGGAGAAAAAGAGAAATCAGTCTCCCATTTTCAAAGCATATGATAGCAAATTTGCATTAATTAGCACCTAAGGATCCTGTAGCATTTGGCTTCCTGAATAGTTGCATTTGCTGTCCGAGCAAAGAGCAGACAACCTGATCCCACCCACTTCCTAGATCTACTGAGAGAGTTAATTTGTTTATGTAAAACACTGTAGCTCAGGAAAACGGATCTTGTTGTATACTTCCTCTTTGCTCAGTGTGTAAAAAAAAAAAAAACAACAACCACATTTAACCCTTCCCACACCCTTTCCAGTGTAAATGTAAAAGCCATGTGTACCTCCCATCACCCTGTCCTTGACTAGTTATAGGAATCCAGAGACGAGATTACCTAAAAGTTTTAAACATACCTGGGGCTTCCGCCAGTCCCATGCACTGGAGAGCTACGTAGAGGGCACACTTCTCTTGCGCAGACTGGCCGTGACTGGCTGAAGTTACGGGACCCAGTACCGAAGAGGGAGAAGCGATCCGTGCACATGGTGCTGGAAAAAGCCCCAGGTATGTACAAACTTTTAGGTAATCTTGTCTCTAGTACACTGTAATGTGAGTGATGAGGAGCCTGGGGGAGGAGTGTGGACAGCTGTCTGTGTAATAAAACTGCACTGTTCTCTAAAGGACCATACACATGGGGCACAACTGTCGCCACAAACACGTGGCATGCGCATGTCTGAGCGACAGTTGCCCCGTGTGTATGACACACGCGCCACAAACTGTCGCTGGATAGTGAAGTTGCCGTGCGATTAAAAAATTCAATCGCCGGCAACTTCTGTCTCTGCAACTGTCGCTAGTCCGCCACGCGTACTGCGTGTGTATGCGTACTAGCGACAGGAGACAAACGCAAGTGAATGGAGCATCTGGCCGGGGGATGCTCCATTCACAGACAGCTTCCGCCGCGTCCATGCCTTTCTGGCAAGACGTGTGGATAGCTGTCGCCGCCAGGGAGCTATTACTCCCTGGTCTCTCGGCTGCATGCAACATGGAACAGTTGTGCCCAGTGTGTATGTAGCTTAAAAGGTGCATACACATGCCTGATCTCTTCAAACAACGGGTCGTCAGACCCCGCCCGCGGGGCAGCCGTCGCTTGGCGGATCGGTCAAAACCAGCCTTATCAGCCTGCCAACAGACTGTACACACAGGGAAACTCCTCAGAATGGCCGCGGATCGACCTGTCGTTTGAAGAAATCAGACCTGTGTACGCGCCTTTAAAGTGGAGCGGTTAGCCATACTACCTCAGAAAAAAAACAACACGTATATAAGTAGATAAATACTTGCTCTACTTAAATAAACATACAGTGGTTTGCAAAAGTATTCGGCCCCTTGAAGTTTTCCACATTTTGTCACATTACTGCCACAAACATGCATCACATTTATTGGAATTCCACGTGAAAGTCCAATACAAAGTGGTGTACATGTGAGAAGTGGATCAGAAATCATACATCATTCCAAACATTTTTTACAAATAAATAACTGCAAAGTGGGGTGTGCGTAATTATTCGGCCCCTGAGTCAATACTTTGTAGAACCACCTTTTGCTGCAATTACAGCTGCCAGTCTTTTAGGGTATGTCTCTACCAGCTTTGCACATCTAGAGACTGAAATCCTTGCCCATTCTTCTTTGCAAAACAGCTCCAGCTCAGTTAGATTAGATGGACAGCATTTGTGAACAGCAGTTTTCAGATCTTGCCACAGATTCTCGATTGGATTTAGATCTGGACTTTGACTGGGCCATTCTAACACATAGATATGTTTTGTTTTAAACCATTCCATTGTTGCCCTGGCTTTATGTTCAGGGTCATTGTCCTGCTGGAAGGTGAACCTCCGCCCCAGTCTCAAGTCTTTTGCAGTCTCCAAGAGTTTTTCTTCCAAGTTTACCCTGTATTTGGCTCCATCCATCTTCCCATCAACTCTGACCAGCTTCCCTGTCCCTGCTGATGAAATGCACCCCCCCCCCCCCCCCCCGAGCATGATGCTGCCACCACCATATTTGACAGTGGGGATGGTGTGTTCAGAGTAATGTGCAGTGTTAGTTTTCAGCCACACATAGCGTTTTGTATTTTGGCCAAAAAGTTCCATTTTGGTCTCATCTGATCAGAGCACCTTCTTCCACATGGTTGCTGTGTCCCCCACATGGCTTGTGGCAAACTACAAACGGGACTTCTTATGCTTTCTGTTAATGCCTTTCTTCTTGCCACTCTTCCATAAAGGCCAACTTTGTACAGTGCATGACTAATAGGTGTCCTATGGACAGAGTCTCCCACCTGAGCTGTAGATCTCTGCAGCTCGTCCAGAGTCACCATGGGCCTCTTGACTGCATTCTGATTAGCGCTCCTCTTGTTCGGCCTGTGAGTTTAGGTGGATGGCCTTGTCTTGGTAGGTTTACAGTTGTACCATACTCCTTCCATTTCTGAATGATCGCTTGAACAGTGCTCCTTGGGATGTTCAAGGCTTTGAAAATCTTTTTGTAGCCTAAGCCTGCTTTAAATTTCTCAAAAACTTGATCCCTGACCTGGCTTGTGTGTTCTTTGGACTTCACGGTGTTGCTCCCAATATTCACTTAGACAACCTCTGAGGCCCTCACAGAGCAGCTGTATTTGTACTGATATTAGATTACACACAGGTGCACTCTATTTAGTCATTAGCCCTCATCAGGCAATGTCTATAGGCAACTGACTGCACTCAGATCAAAGGGGGCCGAATAATTATGCACACCCCACTTTGCAGTTATTTATTTGTAAAAAATGTTTGGAATCATATATGATTTTCGTTCCACTTCTCACGTGTACACCACTTTGTGTTGGTCTTTTATGTGGAATTGCAATAAAATTGATTCAGGTTTGTGGCAGTAATATGACAAAATGTGGAAAACTTCAAGGGGGCTGAATACTTTTGCAACCCACTGTATGTATTGCCCTATCCACATTTTGAGGTTAGTGGTTTTTCTACAGTAAAAAAAAAAAAAAATCCTTCTTAGGATTTTCCATTTGTTTGTGTCTATCTTGAAGACAATCCTGACATAATTTCCTCCCTTACTCTTTGTGCATCATCCACCCTCCTCCCAGTCTTCAGACACTCCTACCCAGCTCTGAAGTAGAAAGTGCATTGAGAAATATTGTCCAATCAGAGAGGAACCGAGGTATGGTAGGGGAAACCAGGAGGGGAAGAGGCGTCAGCCAATCAGGCTGCAATAGTTAAGTCAGAGGGTAAAGTAAAGAAGAAAAAAAAGAAAACCCAGCATGCCCTGCACTTCCTCTTTGTGTGGCAGATGTACCAAATAAGAGCCAGGGAAACTGGGGAATGAGGTTTTATGGAGAAGAAAAAGGAGAGTGATTTTTAACTTTTGGATTGCCTTGTAAGCATCCTTATTACTTGTTTACCAGATAAAAATAAAGAATTGATTTTATGCTTGACAGTTACTCTTTAACAGGAAATGAAGTTAAAGGACACCTGAAGTGAGAGGGATATTGGAGGCTGCCATATTTATTTATTTGTTGCCTGGCATCCTTCTGATCTTTCATGCATCAACAGTGTCTGAATAACCTACCTGAAACAAGCATGCACCAAATCCAGTCAAACTTTAGTAAGAAATATGATCTGATCTGCATGCTTGTTCAGGGTCTATGGCTAAAAGTAGAGGCAAAAGGATCAGCAGGAGGCCAAGCATTTTGCACTTTTTTTTTTGCTGATCACTGATTGGTTCACAGGTCAGGAGCCAATGAAATTACTGATGTAAAACAGGGCTGTGGCGTTGGAGTCGAGATGTCAGAACAATTTTGTGGTGCCTGGAGTTGAGGAAAACATGCACTGACTCAGAGTCATCATAAATAACATACATATACAGTAATAGCAGTGCTTAGTCCACAAACTGTGGAAGACAATAGTGGCAGTGATCATGAAGATACTAAATATACTGATCTAGTACAGAGTGCTACAGAGGTGGAAAGTATTGATAATTCGGTTCCCTGCAGGGTTTGGTTACCAACCAGAACATACTTTAAATATGTAAAACAGTTTTTAAAAATGTGGGGATGTAAAAATATACTTACTTTGATTTAATGACCTTGTGACCCTCTCTTATCCTTCCAGCTCTCCCAAATGGAGTCCCCCCTCTGGTCTTTAAAAGAAAAAAAAAAAGACATCAAAATGAAGTTTAAATAAACTGGTTTGAAAGGCCACTGAAATTGCAATTGTATGCTTTCTGTATAACAAGAAAATCACAGAAAGTCTATTCTACAGCTACTTAAACCAACATTAGCATGCACAACCCCCTTTTTTGTAAGTCACAGCTTCACACTGGCAAAACCTTGTGCTAAGTTAATGAAAGGACTTGCTAATAGCATGGAAAATAATAAATCATATGCCCTGCATTTAATGTACTGCATTACACACAAATCCAGTTAACACTCCATTAGAAATATCTGGTAGAGTGCACGCCTCCAGGACTGCAAAAATGCACAGGACGGATATGGTAATGTTCAGTGTAAAAAGTTTATTATCTATTGTATCAGTAGCTTTGCCATGATAATTATGTGCGAACTAGGAATTTATTTTGTTCCACTCCATAAACACTTTCACAATGCCTTGGCGTACGTGAGCACAGAATATCTGTATTTTCTGTCAAAAGAGGTTACAGCTTAAGTGCTGGCTTGGCTTTGCAAATTATCCCTCATAAAACCCAGCTAAAGAAAGTAACAGCGATGAGCTCTTTATGTTCTCTGCTTGCAGGGGAACCAAGTGCAGCACCACAGATTGGAGGAGCAGACATTATTGTACATATCCTAAATAGCCATTTACCGTGCCAAACAACTTTCAGACATGAGCACACAAATTAAACTCTCAAGCCTCAGACATTTATGCAGTTCCATATAGTGTTTATAAATCAGATAAACCTGGTGGTAGAATTTGGCACAGATATTAATGTTAACATACATCTGCAGCTAATTACAAAAGTACAGGAACCTGAGAGTCTAACTTCATTCTAAAGAAGAAGCAAGAAACACGCTGTTCATTGTACATGTACTAATCATACAAGTCACTGTATGAGCTTAAAAAAAAAATTCATGATAGATATACCGTATTTTTCGCCGTATAAGACGCTCCGGCATATAAGACGCACCCAGATTTAGAGGGCGAAAATCAGGAAAACAAGAAAAAACTAAACCTAGGTGTGTCTATGATGCAGGGGTGTCTTAAGGACTTTTTACCCCCCCCCCCCTTTCCAGTTACATTACATACTATTACACCACATAAGCGGACAGTGTTAGGATTGGTTGTTCCCATGTTGCCTGCCTATGTTCCTCTATGTGGTCAGTGTAGTGATTGGCTGTTCCTGTGTCCCCCTGTGCCTGCCGTGTCCCCCTGTTGTGCCTGCCGTGTCCCCCTGTTCTGCCTGCCGCGTCCCCCTGTTCTGCCTGCCGCGTCCCCCTGTTCTGCCTGCAGCGTCCCCCTGTTCTGCCTGCAGCGTCCCCCTGTTCTGCCTGCAGCGTCCCCCTGTTCTGCCTGCAGCGTCCCCCTGTTCTGCCTGCAGCGTCCCCCTGTTCTGCCTGCAGCGTCCCCTGTTCTACCTGCAGCGTCCCCCTGTTCTGCCTGCAGTGTCCCCCGTCCCACTGTTGTGGCAGTGTCCCCCTGTTGTGGCAGTGTCCCCTGTGCCTGTGGCCCCCTGTTGTCTGTGTGTCCTCCAGTGCCGGTGCCCCCTGTGCAGGCAGCGTGAGTACACATACATTACCTGCTCCTGCCGGCGCGCTCCTGGCTCCCCGATCCTCTTCTTCCATCTACCGCTGCCCGCTGCTGCCCCCGCTGAACATCGCTGGCCGGTCTTAGCCGCAGGGATACGCTATCAGCACACCACGTGCCGGGGTCACGCATGCCGCGAACAACGCTGGCCGGTCCTAATTAGCTGCGCAGGGATACGCTATCAGCGTGCGCCGGGTCACACATGCGTATGCGTGACCCCGGCGCACGTGGTGTGCTGATAGCATATCCCTGCGGCTAATTAAGACCGGCCAGCGATGTTCGGCGGGGGCAGCAGCGGGCAGCGGTAGATGGAAGAAGAGGATCGGGGAGC
Source organism: Hyperolius riggenbachi (assembly GCF_040937935.1). Classification (NCBI taxonomy): domain Eukaryota; kingdom Metazoa; phylum Chordata; class Amphibia; order Anura; family Hyperoliidae; genus Hyperolius; species Hyperolius riggenbachi. The sequence continues at coordinate 229,480,435 of NC_090647.1, forward strand.
CAGGATTGGAGCCAGGAGTGCGGCGGCAGGAGCAGGTAATGTATATAGTGCTTCCCTGTGCACCTCTGCATCCCGAAATCCGTACCTTCGCCGCATAAGATGCACCCACTTTTCCCCCAACATTTTGGGAAAGAAAAAGTGCGTCTTATACGGCGAAAAATACGGTAGATAGATAGATACACATTTATTCATTTCACCTGCTCTGCTTTCCTCACCTTACTCAGCTTCTCATGAACTGTTAGCTCTCCTGAAATCTCTCTCTCCCTCCAGCAGCTCAAAAACATTTAAATCCCATTCACATTTGCTCACTCTCTCCCTCCTACTCTTACTTGCAGCTGGTGATATATCACCCAATCCTGGGCCACAGCCTGCTGCCAGACGAGCATCCCCTGCTGACCTGCTTCATACACTTCACAGCCCTCTGTCCACAAATAACCTCAACACCCATCCTCGCTCCAACCTTATTTCCATCCATCCCACCCACAAACACATACTCCCCCTACCCTGTGGTCTCTGGAATGCCAGATCCGTCCGCAATAAACTTACAGCAGTCCACGACCTCTTCCTCTCCAAATCCCTCACCATCCTCACACTCACTGAGACATGGCTCACCTCCTCTGACTCTGCCGCAGAGGCTGCCCTCTCCTACGGGGGGCTTCACCTCAGTCACACCCCCAGACCAGACAATAGGACCGGGGGAGGGGTGGGTCTGCTCCTCTCCCCATCCTGCACCTTCCGTGTCCTCACCCCGCCTACCTCTCTACAATTCACATCATTTGAGGCCCACACCATCCGCCTCTACCACCCCCTCCCTGCCATTGTTGCGGTCTTATACCGCCCTCCGGGCTCCACCCCACAATTTCTCGATCACCTTGCCTCCTGGCTCCCTCACATCCTCTCCTCTGACCTCCCCACCATCATCCTTGGGGATTTCAATATTCCCATCGATGAAGCCCAGAGCTCCGCTGTGACCCGGCTACTCACCATTGCCAACTCACTTGGACTAGTACAACACGCCAACACCCCCACGCACACTGCAGGTCATACTCTCGACCTTATATTCACTAAATCCACTACCATTGCAGACCTTGACATCGCACCCTTTCCACCCTCAGACCATCACCTTCTCACCTTCAACCTCCTCACGGGAAAGCACCTCCAAATTACCCACCCACCCACCTGGTCGATGGCAGCGAGACCTACGCAAGCTCAACCCTAGTGTCCTTGCTGACCCCCTCCATGCCCTCTCCTCCACTCTCCCCACCCTAAACTGTCCTAATCTTGCTGCAGCTCAGTATCGCCAAACTCTCTCATCAGCCCTAGAGAAAGCTGCTCCACCAATATTTCGCCGCCACCGACCCCCTAACCCCCAGCCCTGGCGCACTACCCATACTCGCAACCTCCAGAGGAAAACACGCGCCGCTGAACGGTAATGGAGAAAAACTAGACTTAACCAGGATTTCCTACAGTACAAGACCAACCTGCTGCAGTTCCACACTGCCCTTGCTCATGCGAAGCAGGAATACTTTACCAAGCTCATCGGAGCACAAGCTTCCAATCCCCGGCGTCTTTTTGCCACTTTCAACTCCCTGCTTAAACCCACCCCCCCACCCTCAGTTTCCTCCCTCTCTGCCACAGATTTAGCCACCCACTTCACCAACAAAATTGTCTCCATCCGCCAAGAAATATCCAATCTCCAATCTTCACCTCCCACCCCCTCCCAACCAGCTCCTCCTCCACCCTATCCTCCCCTCACAACCTTCACTCCTACTACCACCGAGGAAGTCAACCACCTACTGCAGACTTCCCATACCACTACTTCGTCCCTTGACCCCATCCCTTCTGATTTACTCCAGCCTCACTTCACGGAATTGGCCCCAGTCCTCACTACCCTGTTCAACCTCTCCCTATCCACAGGCACCTTCCCCTCAGACTTCAAGCAGGCCACTGTACTACCCCTGCTCAAGAAACCCTCCCTCGACCCCTCGCTACCCTCCAACTACCGTCCTATCTCCCTCCTCCCCTTTGCCTCAAAACTCCTGGAGCGTCTGGTTCACAAACGCCTGACCCAGTACCTCAATGCCAACTCAATCCTAGACCCACTGCAATCTGGATTTCGGCCTGCCCACTCAACCGAAACTGCTCTCACCAAAGTGGTCAATGACCTTGCCTTAGCTAAAGCTGAAGGTAAATACTCCATTCTTCTCCTCCTTGACCTTTCAGCAGCTTTTGACACAGTAGATCATCCCCTACTCCTCCAGTCCTTGGGCATTCACGATCTCGCCCTGTCCTGGCTTTCATCCTACCTCTCCAACCGCTCCTTCACGACCGCCTTCAATGAGTCCTCGTCCACCCCCAACCACCTCTCGGTGGGAGTCCCCCAAGGTTCGGTCCTTGGCCCCCTACTGTTCACCCTATACACATCCTCCATTGGCAAGGTTATCTCCTCCATGGGTTTTAACTATCATCTGTATGCAGATGACACCCAGATCTACCTCCACACCCCTGACATATCCACCACTACCATGGACAAGGTCTCCTCCTGCCTATCAGCCATCTCCTCCTGGATGTCCGCTAGGTTCCTGAAACTAAATCTAGACAAAACGGAATTTATGATCTTCCCACCCCGGCCATCCACGAACCTCCCAGATGTGCATGTCACTGTTAACCACACTACCATTCGCCCTACCTCTCAAGCCCGTTGTCTGGGTGTCACCCTAGACTCCGCACTCTCCTTCACTTCCCACATCCAAATCCTCACAAAGTCCTGCAACTTCCACCTTCGTAACATCTGTAAGATTCGCCCTTTCCTGACCTCTGCCACCACCAAACTCCTCATCCATGCCCTCATAATTTCCCGCCTTGACTACTGCAATGCACTGCTGTCTGGTCTCCCTATGACCCGAACAGCCCCACTGCAGTCCATCATGAATGCGGCAGCCAGAATTATCCACTGCTCCCATCGATCCCCTCCTAGAATCCCTCCACTGGCTTCCTATCCAGTCCAGAATCAAATTCAAGATACTGTGTCTGACCTACAAATCTGTCCACAAAACCTGTCCAACCTACATTTCCGATCTTACTCAGAGGTACACACCTAGCCGCTCACTCCGCTCTTCCAATGAACTTCGCCTAACCGCCCCCCGCATCACCCAGTCCCATGCACGCCTCCAGGACTTCTCAAGAGCTGCTCAAACACTATGGAACTCCCTACCTCCACCCATTAGGGCAGCCCCCCCCTTCAACATCTTCAAGAAAGCCCTCAAAACTCACCTTTTCACTCTGGCCTACTACCCCTCACAAGTGCTCTAAACCTACAGCTGAACTCTGGTCCCCTACCGTTCGTGTCCTTACCTCTCCCTCTAGATTGTAAGCCTTTGGGCAGGGTCCTCCTCCTTTTGTGTCCTACCTGATCATGCACCTCCATTACTGTGAACCCATGCTATGCATCTGAGTGAACCTAACTTGCCTAATCTCCATGCTCAATCCAGTGACTGACTAAGCATTACCTTGTACTCATACTGTGCTGTGTGATCTGGTTTTCTATTATTCCTGTATTGTCATATTGCTGTATGTCACCCCTAAATATTGTCTGTAACCTAAATTAATGTTCAGCGCTGCGTAATATGTTGGCGCTTTATAAATACAATAAATAATAATAATAATAATAATAATAATAATAATAATAATAATAATAATAATAATAATAATAATAATAATACACACACAGTTTATTGAAACAAGAAAGGGCAAAAATGAGACGTCCACAATTATTAGTTCCCTGGCCATCAATAATCATAGTGTACCCTTTCTGAGCCACAACTGACAATCTCTTAGAGCAGTTATTAGGTTGCCGCAGGTCTCCTGAGGGCCCATTCTTCCATTGCAAACTGTTCTAGCTGGTCCAAATAGCATGGTTTCCTAGCATGGACATTAACTTTGAGCCCCCGTCACAGATTCAATAAAATTGAGGTCCGGGCTCTGTGCAGGCGACTCCAGGATCTTGCTTTTAGTATCCTTGAGGAACTGTTTTGATTTTAAAATTTTGATGTATGCTTTGGGTGATTGTCTTGTTGGAAGACCCAGTGATGACCTAGGTCTAAACTACGAGAAGATTTCTGCATATTCTCCCTCAAAATGTTAACATAATTTTCTTTTATTATGATGCCAGGCACCTGAACAAGGCTCCCTGTGTCTGAGGTTGCAAAACAGTATGATAATCCCACCACTATGTTTAACTGTGGGGACTGTGTTCAAATGATTGATGGCCTCTCCCTTTCTTTGTCAAACATAAGAAACATTTGTAACGATTGATGTGTCAGCGCACAAGATGTGCGCTGACACTGCGGAAATCCTCCACAAGCGTATAAAAAACGGCAGAACTCATCTTTGGTGTAATGCACTTGTAGAGGGAAATTCCCACCGGCAGATGGAGCTGTGGAGTGCAGAGGAACAACCCCTCTGCACTGCCACAGATGCCAGATGGGAATTGTATGAATTGCAACAATGCAGGGCAAAATAGCCCTCAGAAAGAGAGAGTGAGCACAGCGACAGAATGTATGTGTGTCCACCAATCTAATCACCATCCGGCGACGGTGAACACACAACAGCGGAAACCAAGTGGGAATGCAATTGCAAGAGTGGCGATTACCGACAGTGACACAAGACCGAACCAAGACAGAGCACAAGTGTAGCAAGAAGGACACAACAAATGACAATGATCTGAATGCCAAGGAAAATAACAAACGCACTCGCTAAGCGCGGTCTCCGCACGAAAAACACAACAGAGACAAAACACGCCAACCCTAACAAACCAATGTAACACGAAAATGAATAGAGAACGCGAACGCTTGCTAAACTGTTACCTCAGCGAGCCTACAGCACCTCCGCCACTACCTCTAGGGCGAATGCGATCCCAACAGACAGAACGATTTCCTGTCGACCGCCACTGGCGACAAGACAATCGCAACATATAGACAGTACAAGGCAAACAGATAATACAACAACCTGACTACGCTAGAAGGAATGCTAGTGCACCCCCAAGGAATTACTCTAAGATAATATTAGCAAACAATTAGCAAAGGCTGAGACTCCAGGTAAGTTAGCAGGAACAAACCATCATGACCAGCAAGGGATTATGGGAGGAAATCTTTTTTATACTGCAAGCCATCAGAGGAAGCAGCTAGGCAATTTGCATGACAAGTGGATGCAAATTCCTCCCCAGAACAGCAACTCTGCAGCTTGCAGAGTGGAGACAGGTCTCTTTTCCAAGGACCTGCAGCACTCAGAGCTAACAAATGGTCAAACAGCTGTCTGCCTGTGCAGACAGCAGCACAGATCATTACAGCATCCATGTGCCCAAACAGTTCCAGTTTAGTCTATTCAAACCAAAGCACAGACCTCCAAAACTCATCTTTACCTTTCAGATATTCACTGGCAAACCTCAGTCAGGCTGTCATGTGCCGCTCTTTGAGTAAAGGGGTTCTTTTGGTACGATGGCCCTGAAGCCTACCACGATGAAAAGCCCTCAAAACTGTGTTCCTTGAAACATTAACTCCAGAAGAGGCTAGGTCACCAAAAATCATCTTGGCAGATGTCTGAGGTTCCTTACTGACATCTCTGACTACTTTCCACTCCAGAGTTCTAGATACCTCGTCTTTATGGCCACAGCCAGGTTTGCTTCTTACAGGCATTTGTCTCCTTGTACTTTGCAATGATGCAACGTACATCAGTTCTGGACACTACATCAGTTCTGGACACTGAATCATTTGGAAATGGCAGTGTAGCCTTCTCGCTCATAGTGAGCCTCTATTATCTTCTTTCTAAACTTCAGACGGATTTCCTTTGTCTGTGGCCTAGAGAATAACAGTGGACGTTGACACTATGTGGTAACTCACAGCAGTACTCTGAGAAAAAGTAAAGCAGAAAGAAAAAAAAAAAATAATTGGAGAACCCCAAAGACCAAAAGATAGAAAGTAAATAAATACTTATTTTAGGATTTGTCCAGAGGTAATAATCCTTAAAGCTGAATACCCACCACAAGACCACAGAAGATGGATTTGTGATACAGAGAGAGGTTATCTATATTGAAAGATATCAATTTCACCAAGAACAGCATTAAACATACATTTTAAACATAGTGTACTTTACTATACTATTACCATATTAACCATTTTATGAAGGTAAAGTGCAGCTGAATGCTCTCTGCTGTAATGGACACAGTGATTTTTAAATAATTTAAATACAATAATTGTAATTTTTAGCTGGCTGCTATGAATTACTGCTCTTGGCACTAACATGTCAGATAAGCACACTCATGTTGCAGCCCTTTGTTTGACTTTACTTCCTCTTTCAATCAATCTGCAATTCCAGCTTTAAATGAAATGAACAGTAGGAGACTAGGTTTGAATTCTAAGAAAAATAATGCACAAAGCATCACAGTGTTCTTGCCAAAAAAAAAACACGCAAATCTAACATATCTGCAATGAACACAACCTCCATCTCTAACAATGAACTGGAATCAAGCCCTCCATAAGACAAGATTAATGAAAGCTGGTTTGTATGGATTTTAGACCCACGGTTCATTGATTTTTAAATCTATGTCTGTGTGTCCCTGTTCACTCAGACAGCCAGGGCTCCAGTAGGCTGTATTGAGCGTCAAATGTGAAATTTTAAAAGTGCAATCACAAACTCTTGCCATATTATCTTTCCTGACTAAGTCACAAAGGCACATCGCTCATTAAACTCGTTTGAGTTTTCTCATATTTCAAGGCATGTATGAACTGTCATTGCCTTCAGTGACAACAGTCCAACCTTTCAGCTGCAGACCCAACATCATTAAGATAAGAGGACAGGACTTAAAGGCAGCGCAGTTCCCTCTCATGCATGAAGGACCTTGTGAAAGTTCACGTGAGATAGGATGCTGCTATCCATTTCAACAGGAAGGATGGACCAGAGAGCTGCTGATGTGAAGTGTCAGAAGTATTCTCAGATATGCCTAGGTTTGCAGCAGCCTGGCTCAATAAACGTGTAGGTCATAAGATCTGGCATTTTCACACGAGTAGCAAGATTTTTTTTTTCTTCAACTAAATATCCTATAAAAGTGAAATACCTTTTCAGCACTAGGCAAGCAAGCTTAAAAAGAAACCAGAGATGACAAATACTTTGGGTCCTTTTACACTTAATCAGTTGGTATGAGTTAGTGCACGTTTTTTCCATAGCAGTGCATTGGGAGGAAGATTTCAGTTAAAACGCGTTAAGTGTGAAAGGTGCCATAGGAAAACATGGGCATTACTTTGAAAATCAGTTTTCTTTCAGTTATAACTGAGAGCAACTGATTAAGTGTAAAAGGGCCCTAATTACTGTTTTATACATACCTGGGGCTTCCTCCAGCCCCATACGCACAGATTGCTCCCACGCCGCCATCCTCCGCTGCCTGCAGCTCCTTTATCAGGTCCCGTTACTTTGGCCAGTCATGGCCAGTCTGGAGAGATATATACAGAGCACACTTACTTCGACCAGTCACAGCCAGTCTGTGCAAGAGGAACGGGACCCGATACCGGAGCTGCAGGCAACGGAGGACAGTGGCGTGGGAGCAATCCGTGCACATGGGGCTGGAGGAAGCCCCAGGTATGTATAAAAACGGTAGGTATTAGTCATCTCTGCTACACTTTAATGTGAACATGAAGGAAGCTCACTTCAGTTTAGATGCATATAAATGTAGAGGAAGGCTCTGGATACTATAGAACCCCTGTCCCCACCACTATACCCCATTGAACTTACACTGTGTCTTTGGTACTTCTCGGCAGGCTTTCGGAAGTACTCACATCCTAATGCTTCTGAAGACTGGCACATCCATACTGTGCATACACAAGCTCACACTCATGCTTAGTATGGAACTTCTCTTTTGAAGTACTTGGGGAAGAGAGCACTTCCGAAGTCTGCACAAGGAGTTCCAAAAAAAGTGTCTGACCTTGCAAGTCGAAGAACTTCAACTGAGACCGGTGCTGGAACAACGGAACAGAGCAAGGACCAGGAAGCCTCTATGGTATCTAAAGTCATCCATTTACATAGGTAATTATTCAACCTGAAGAGAGCTTCCTTGCTTCAGGCCTACTTTAAAGTAAACCAAAAGAGAAAAGAATATAGAAGTAGCCATCTCAGATTTCTAGTTGTAATGCCACCTGCCTGGCTTTTACCCTCTCTTTTACAAGGGTCAAATAATAATACATCATAAAGCTCCTGCAATAGGTATTGTTACATTAACTTTAATTTATATATCTAAATCATGAATGTAAAATGCAAACATCTATATATTGCCACTAGGGGAGGTGTGGTAAGACTGCACACTTCCCCATACACTAGCACAGCATCCGATTTTCTACCGGTATACAGCTAGGGCTTAATTTCGGAGGAGGGCTTATATTTTAAGCATTCATGAAATATAAGATAGGGCTTATTTCAGGGGAGGAGTTATGTTAAAGGAAACACAGCAAGCTTTAGCACAGTTCCCAAGTATCAATTTTGTTTTGTAATCTAACGCAAATACAGTGGTTTGCAAAAGTATTCGGCCCCCTTGAAGTTTTCCACATTTTGTCATATTACTGGCACAAACGTGAATCAATTTTATTGGAATTCCACGTGAAAGACCAATACAAAGTGGTGTACACATGAGAAGTGGAACGAAAAATCATACAGGATTCCAAACATTTAAAAAAAAAATGAATAACTGCAAAGTGGGGTGTGCGTAATTATTCAGCCCCCTTTGGTCAATACTTTGTAGAACCACCTTTTGCTGCAATTACAGCTGCCAGTCTTTTAGGGTATGTCTCTACCAGCTTTGCCCATCTAGAGACTGAAATCCTTGCCCATTCTTTGCAAAACAGCTCCAGCTCAGTCAGATTATATGGACAGCATTTGTGAACAGCAGTTTTCAGATCTTGCCACAGATTCACGATTGGATTTAGATCTGGACTTTGACTGAGCCATTCTAACACATGGATAGGTTTTGTTTTAAACTATTCCATTGTTGCCCTGGCTTTAGGTTTAGGGTCGTTGTCTTGCTGGAAGGTGAGCCTCCGCCCCAGTCTCAAGGCTTTTGCAGACTCCAAGAGGTTTTCTTCCAAGATTGCCCTGTATTTGGCTCTATCCATCTTCCCATCAACCCTGACTAGCTTCCCTGTCCCTGCTGAAGAGAAGCACCCCCAGAGCATGATGCTGCCACCACCATATTTGACAGTGGGGATGGTGTGTTCAGTGATGTGCAGTGTAGGTTTTCCGCCACACATAGCGTTTTGCATTTTGGCCAAAAAGTTCCATTTTGGTCTCATCTGACCAGAGCACCTTCTTCCACATGTTTGCTGTGTCCCCCACAGGGCTTGTGGCAAACTGCAAACGGGACGTCTTATGCTTTTATGTTAACAATGGCTTTCTTCTTGCCACTCTTCCATAAAGGCTATCTTTGTGCAGTGCATGAATAATAGTTGTCCTATGGACAGATTCCCCCACCCGAGCTGTAGATCTCTGCAGCTCGGCCAGAGTCACCATGGGCCTCTTGACTGCTTTTCTGATCTGCGCTCTCCTTGTTCGGCCTGTGAGTTTGGGTGGATGGCATTGTCTTGGTAGATTTACAGTTGTGCCATAGTCCTATTTCTGAATGATCGCTTGAACAGTGTTCCGTGGGATGTTCAAGGCTTTGGAAATCTTTTTGTAGCCTAAGCCTGCTTTAAATTTTTCAATAACTTTATCCCTGACCTGTCTGGTGTGTTCTTTGGACTTCATGGTGTTGTTGCTCCCAATATTCTCTTAGACAACCTCTGAGGCTGTCACAGAGCAGCTGTATTTGTACTGACATTAGATTACACACAGGCGCACTCTACTTAGTCATTAGCACTCATCAGGCAATGTCTATGGGCAACTGACTGCACTCAGACCAAAGGGGGCTGAATAATTACGCACACCCCACCTTGCAGCTATTTATTTGTAAAAAATTGTTTGGAATCATGTATGATTTTCGTTCCACTTCTCACATGCACACCACTCTGTATTGGTCTTTCATGTGGAATTCCAATAAAATTGATTCATGTTTGTGGCAGTAATATGACAAAATGTGGAAAACTTCAAGAGGGCCGAATATTTTTGCAAACCACTGTATCTATTCTGGAAAAAGAAGCCACACGACCATCCAGATAATGTCAATCACTATGCAGAGCAGTTTTGATCTTTCATGTTGTATGTTTGTTAATGTTATTTATTACATATTTATAAGAGTGCTAGATTAAATCAAAGGAATTAAAGACAAGTCAACAAAAGCCTGTAGTCAGATTTTTTTCTGCAACGGACTCAAATGCAACTGGCCACTGTGAAGCAACCCATTGAAAGTCACTGCAGTCCTCGACCTGACCATTTCAAGTGTGCTACCAGTTTGTCAAAATGCAGGTGAACGGACATGTTGTGAACTGAGCCTTAGGCTGGACTCCTACGGTCCAGAACAAAATGGATCCCCGCAGGTTCCATCACGTGTCCGCACGCATCGTTCACATACCTTCCTTTGCTGATTTGGTTCCGCTTACATCACTACATATCCGTTTCTGCTGCCACCATCCATTTGTGTCCTCCACCGCTGCATGCGCTACCACCAGATATGCAGCCCCATTAGAAGCATCAAGTTTCAAAGACTAATAGGAATCCTTCCTGAACACCAAGTTAAATTCTCATTGGTCCAGAACAAATGAGAAAACTTACTGGGTGAGGAAGGGTTCCTATTGGTCTGTTGCAAAGTCAATGAAAGATGATTTTAATGGGGGCCAGAACGGTATACCCTGCGCTTCTTCCGTGCAGTAGACTAAGCAGTGGTGGTATACCCAGCGCCATTCTCATAGGTTTTCATTGATTCCGTTGGCACACATGTCACCCAGCCAATCATGCTGGACCCATACTTGCAATCTGCTCGCCAGCACAGATCCATTCTGAATGGACTGATGTGAACGGATCCTATTGGTTTGCATAAAATACATTTGCATCCACATGTTCCGGTTTTTGTACAGTGTAAATCCAGCCTTGATCCAGCTATAATGATGAAAAAGGCTTTGCTGCAAAATATTTTGAACTTACAAAGCCTAGAAAGACCCATTTAATTTCCAAGTGACAAAGGTGATGCTAGCAAACATCTACTAAAAACCTTCAAGTGTCTCACATGTTCGATACGATGCATAAAACATTTGCTAGATATCAGCCTTAAAACATGTACTGATGGAACATTCTAAAGCTCTAGTCTGCTTGCTGTGTGTTTGGCTTTTCTCATGGATAATCCATTACAGAGGCATGTGTCCTAGACAAAACCGCATCATTTTCAGTTTGCATTGAGCTCTAATCATCAATAACTGGAGAACAGCAAACCCTTAGATGCCAATATGCTTTCATGCAGCTATGGAAACCAGTATTAATGCTATGGTCACGACATGGAACATACAGTATTAAAAAATGAATCCCATAAAACAACAGCAGTGAGGATATTTATTTAAAGCGAACCTTACAGCTCTTTTGCTTCTAGGCTTTTCTGTGTCAGCTAGTAATTGGCAATTTGGCACACTGGTGTCAGCAGAGCCTTCGCACACTTTCACTGGAGGCTTTGCTGATATCAGCACCCGTGGCAGAGCTACAGCAGCAGCAGAACTCAGAAGCTGAGCACCGTAAAATATCACAACAGCCAATAGACCAATATGTATGACTTTTAAAAAGCTTAGTCAAACCTTCCTTATAGTTAATAATAAAGCACAAAAAAAACAAAAAAAACCCCAAAAACCTAAAAACTGATTTTGAGCTTGGGGTCCACTTTAAAGTGCACTAAACCCTGGCAACAAAATCGTTGTCTGGCTTGTACATGGTTTATATGTCGTAGCAGGTCATCCCTTCTAAATGTACCTCTTTACTTGGTAAAATAAGATAATGCTGTGCATTCAGCAATGGAAGCATCGCCTCCGGAAACAGACTATTGCACTTATTGCTGTTTCTGCCAGGTCGGAGGCAGCACTCTGCAACTCCATCAAATGTAGCACACTTAAATTCCTCGTCTGTCACATTGCCGTAAATTGAGAATTTGACAATTGAATGTGCAGTTTTAAACATGGCGTTTAAAGCAGTAGGATCAGACATACTATGCCAGGAAAAAAAAAACACATATAAGTAGATAAATACTTGATCTGCTTACATAACACATGTATTTTGCTGTTCATGTTTTGATTTCAGTGAATGTTATATAGTAAATGACGAGAATTCTGTTAGTGGTGGGGGCCATGTCTTTTGCCCACAGTTAAGGCTAACTTGTGATGTCATTTCTGCCCTTTACTTTTTTCTTGTCTCCTCCAATCGCTGAGTCGCCTCAGCCTTGCTTGTAAACACAAGAGAGTAGGCGATTAGGTTTCAGATAAGCAGCTGACAGGGAAATAAAGGAAAGAGGAGAAATACATTATAGATAAGAAGAACCCCCAGCATGCAATTCTTTGGCACCGACTACTAAAGGGCCAGTGCTCCTAAGCTATGTGATAACTCCAAATCATAACAGCAGAAAAAGTTTTGAAAGTTTTGAATGCAGGATTAGCATCTTTATCCCTTAATACACTCAGACCAGTTGCTGTTGAAATTTGATTTTTATGGTGACGATACCGCTTTAAAGCACACCTAAGGCAATGCTACCTAAGCTAAGCACAGAGATATGTTCATGCTGGATCCACATACCTCTGTGCGTTGTCTGTTCCACTCCGTGTCTGCACCCCCAGCCCCTGTAGGCACTCCGTGTCTGCACCCCCAGCCCCTGTAGGCACTCCGTGTCTGCACCCCCAGCCCCTGTAGGCACTCCGTGTCTGCACCCCCAGCCCCTGTAGGCACTCCGTGTCTGCACCCCCAGCCCCTGTAGGCACTCCGTGTCTGCACCCCCAGCCCCTGTAGGCACTCCGTGTCTGCACCCCCAGCCCCTGTAGGCACTCCGTGTCTGCACCCCCAGCCCCTGTAGGCACTCCGTGTCTGCACCCCCAGCCCCTGTAGGCACTTCGTGTCTGCACCCCCAGCCCCTGTAGGCACTCCGTGTCTGCACCCCCTGCCCCTGAAACCAAAAATTTGATTTCCTACTATAGTCAAATTTTCAGAGGGGATGAGGCAGGCTTGCTTTGATGTTCTCTCCTATCACCCTCCCATTTCCTCCTCTCAAGGGAAGTGAATGGGCAGGAAAGAGAAGGGAATGGGAGGGTGACAGGAAGGAACAAATGGTAAAATTCAAAGACTTTAAATACAAGAACAAAGCTTATACCGGTACATACTGTATATCTAACTACCACAAATGTTTTAGTATGCTAGGGCCCTTATATACTAGAAACTGTGAAAATAACTGCACTGCATTTTGTGACACAATAGTTCACTTTTTTTTTCTGGCTATGTGAAAATACAAGATGAGCAACGTTTCCGATTGCAAAAAAATTGAACAGCCCTGGAACAATCAACCGTCTTGGGGGAGAATGCCAGAACAGGTATTTAATTCCCCCCCCCCCCAAAATCTGTCATGACAAGCTCGGACATATTTACTTTAGGTACTCTTTAATGAAAGTCATACTACAGGTAGGTAAGGAATGAGTTTTCTTTTATTACATCATTTTTGTGGTCTCTTTACAATAACTTTGTGGGAAGGCTATGAGCTAGTACGGTTCTCATTCGTTTGATTGGAATGGAAAGGTGTTGGCAGTCTATTAACCTCCTTGGCGGTCTGATTCTTTCCAGATTTTAGGGTCTAAAAGCGGTGCAATTTTTTTCCACTCTTTCAGACCCTAAAACCTGAAAAAAATCATTCTGGCAGGGAGATCTGCAGCAAAATAAAAAAAAAAAAAAAATGTACCTTCCTGGGCTCCTGTGCTGCAGTTTTCTCTTTGCCCACAAGATGGCGCTAATATACATATAAACGAACTTCTCTATAATTCTCTAATATAGAGAAGTTCGTTTTCAATATTAGCCCCGCCCCCGATGACGTCACGCTGCCACCACCGCTCTGCTGCCACCGCCACGGCTCCGCTGCTCCAACTGGCTGCCGGGTCCCCGGAAGAATAGCGGGGACATGGGGGATCCCGGCGGCCAGGGAAAGACCCCACACTGCCGGGGAGAGAGGCTGGAGTCCCGCTGCGCAGCGAGATCGCGCGCGGGACTCCACAACTAAAGGTAAAGCTCTGCAATGCCTACCCCGACCTGAGCTCGGGATCACCGCTAATGGCTTATTTTTTTCTACCCCGATCTCAGGTCGTGAAAACCGGCAAGGTGGTTAATGGAATGAACACATTCCAACATATATCCCCTCATACTAAAAATTACCCTCACCTTTTTTTTTTTATACACAGAAGCTGGCAAGAGTACACTGCTGTTCAAACATTGCTAACCCCCTTACAAGGTAACCCCCACCAACCAACACTGAAAGGCACATAGGCTGGTCATGAATGCTGAACACTCACTGGCCTCAATTCACTAAGATCATGCTGGAGATAATAAGGCAAGAGAAAACTTACCTCCACACAGTAAGAGAGTTATCTTATCTCTTCATTCCTTACGTTACCTCTTCTGTAGTTAATTTACCTCCTCTGTAGTTATTTTCACTTGCAGTTAATGAACAGCCTGTCTTTAACTCTGGAGTTATTTTAAGGATTAAAGAGTTAACTTAAAGACAGAAGAGTTAACTTTAGGTTTGCCTGAGGTAAAAGGTTTCCTGAATACTACATGCCTTATCACCATGGTAACAACTCTAGAAGAGTTATTAAAGACAGGAGATAAGTTTAGTGAATTGAGGCCACTGTCCCTTTCTTGGATGTTGGACTAAAAGTTTATGCCAAACATTTAAAGAAATGCTGTGCCAGCTGTAGGACTTACTATATAATAATTCTACAATGGAAATAGATTCCCATTACTTTAATAGGACACAATCATACATAAATAATTACGGCTAATGATTATTATGATTATGCATGGTGGAGCTAATTGAGCATTGTGTGTGCCAAATTAGATGCAAAACATTGATTCTGGGGCTGTCGATCTCCAATTTCAAAATATATATTGAAAAAAAAAATCTTAGGTGTCAGCAGTTTGCGGCAGACCCCATTGACTTCAAAAACCTTTACAGCATATTTGCAGCCACAAGATCTTTAAAAAAAAATTGTCAAAACTGTCAAAAAAAAAAAAAAAAAAAAAAAAAAAAAGAAGGGTTGTAAAGCTTCAAAACAGGGCTCCATGTTAAAGTATGTGGTGACCGCGAACATAGTGTAAAGTGCGCCATAAATGTGAACTGTCCACTGAGGCGAACCGCAGGCCATCACCATTCACGATGAATTAACTTTGCATGCTTCCCTCATCCTAGTTCAGGCATTAGCCTATTTCAATGTCTTTCAAGTTGTATTATTAATAGTTCTCTTGCATTTTTTCTGACTTTCTCCTCCTTTCATTCAGTCTAACTACACCCATCAACCATTAGATGTGCTCTGTTAGTGGAAGGTCTGTATATAGCTAATAGAGATCATAGTTGTGTTTGACTATGTTCCATTTTCATTGGTGGGACCGTAGATTTTACATAGCATCTTCCTTTCAAACTGTATCAATGTTACTTGCTAGATTTTGAATGAGGTCCCATTTTACAGCTATACGTGACTATAGGCTTAATTCTGGTTTTCTTTACCTAAATGTAGTTTTTATGAATTTCATAAGCTGAGATTATGTGAAAGACAGAAGCAGGCTCTGTTAGCTTGAATGATTTTATGGATTTCTACTGAATCACTTTCATTGCCATCTAGGTAAGCTCAAGATACAGTATATTAACCCTCCCGGCGGTTTAAAAAAATCCACCAGGTGGCAGCAAAGTAGTGTTTTTTAAATTTTTTTAATAAAGTCTCGCTACATGATAGCCGCTGCTCAGCGGCATTCCTCCAGCCCTTCCGATCGCCGCCGGCGATCGGAGATCAGGAGATCCCGTTCAAAGAACGGGATCTCCTGGAGGGCTTCCCCCGTCGCCATGGGGGGAGGGGGGGGGACTCCCATCCACCACACAGTGCTGCCTGGCACTGATTGGCCAGGCAGCGCACGCGGTCTGGGGGGTGGCCGCGGCGCGACGAAAACCGGCGGATCGGCGGGTAGTGGCGGCGATCGGATGCTACACGCAGCTAGCAAAGTGCTAGCTGCGTGTAGTAAAAAAAAAATTATGCAAATCGGCCCAGCGGGGCCTGAGCGGTGCCTCCCGGCGGCATAGCCCGTGCTCAGCACGGGCTTACCGCCAGGGAGGTTAAGAGTTTCACAGTTTCTAAATAATTACCACAGTCATTCTGTAGCAATCGTCCAGTTTGTGGTCTGTCTTAATATTTTTGTTTTATCATCAAACCAGGGCTGTGGAGTTGGAGAACAGGAATCAGAGCAATTTTGGGTATCTGGAGTTAGAGTCACAGTCGGTTGTTTCAGAAACTGAGTCGTCGGAGTCAGATGATTTTAGTACCAAATCCCCAGTCTTGGTAAGTATTAGACGAAGGATTCAGTGTAGAGTCGGAGCCATTTTGGGTACCTGGAGTTGGAGTTGGATGACTTTGGTACAGACTCCACAGCCCTGCATCAAAGGCATCTTCTTGGACCAGATGGCAAAACCTAAATAATTTTTTTACGTACTGCTGTCATTGTTCTGCCCACTAAATTGATGTCATCTTTTTAGACTACCATGAATTTATAGGCTCATTTAAACTGATTTATTTTTCAGATAATATACGGTATTTCAGAGTGAAGAAGTGAAAATATACACACAGCGTGTCAATTGGGGCACAGACATAGCCCACAATGTAATTATTGGCTATAGCCACAATAGGAGGGCAGTTTGAGCACAATTTTGTCTATATAGCTGGGGTTATATAGCACTGTTGACAGGCGGGAATGGGATTTGCGGGTTCGACCCAATCCCGGGCTCCAGGCATCGTTTTTGACTTCTAACTGCTATATAGCACCAGGTCAGAGGTCAGCCTCTACCGCTGCAGAAGTCCAGGACAAGGCACTTAGCATAAAATAGGACATAGGAGGCCATGTAGGAGGTGACATTTATTGAGGGGTGCAATTTCTTGTAGCGTATAAACCAAAATTTTAAATGGTTTAATTCCCTTTTGGTTGTGTTTAATATGATGTGTATGAAACTTCATTAATTATTGATTATGTCTATAAAAACATACCTCATGAATTATGATGTCTACAAAAATATTTTTTGTGAAAAAGAAGTGTTTGTCCTTCATACATTTATTTGTATGACCCAGTTACTCTCTCACTAAGATCAATTTACACAAAAAAGCAAATACCTGAAAAAGAGAAAGAGCTGGTGTGTGTTTTTCCAAGCTCTTATGCAAACATTGTTTTTGTGTTTGCAGGTAAGCACTGGGAAAACAAGATATATCACATTTATATTACATTGTAGTATCTGCATTTGACAGAAAAATGCAAGGCATAATTGTCTTTACAGTAATTCTGCCAGTTCGTTAACTCCTAGTGAACCAATCTCCAAGGGGTGGGCTCAAACATGAACACGTGATATAAATTTAGGTAAAGAGCTAAAAATTCAACAGGGAGGCTCAAATATGAACTTGAAATGAACAAAGCCTTTTGTAGTACAGATACAACTCAAAGAGATCTTTTGCATGAAACTAGAAGGTCGACCTCAACATAGCCAGTTATACAGCACTTACACCATTCACGCCATAGCCACGTGTTTCTATATAACTACATAAAGCTGTAATTAACTAGGACCAACAAGCAACCTTCATAAATGATCAAAGCAGGTGTGGTGATGGTTCCTAATCTCAAAAAGAACAAATATGGATAAGAATCCTCTATAATAAAATCCCTGTGTCCCTGCATCCTCTCCTGTTCCTGTGTCCTTGCATTTGTGCTACTACGCATGTGTGGCACGCAGGCAGTCGTTGAAGAGAAGGAGGACAGGTGCAGGGGGAGCACAGCCATGCGCATGTGTCAGGGAGCACGGCTGGGAGCGTGGCATGGGCAAGGTGGTGGAGGGGGAGTCGCAGCTGAGCCCTAGTGCCCGATTTACATGGGCGGGCTTATGCCTCGTGATTAATATTAGCCACTCATTGAGTGGTTTAACCACTTTCTCCACCACTACAGTAGATCTACGTCCTCTGAGACTTCATCTAAGCCACAAGAACGTAGATATGCATCTTGTAGCTGAAGCATGCGCTTGATTGGGCTGGCTCCTGTGCAAAACCTTCGGCACCATATGCTGCAGCACTAATCAGGGAAAGGGAATGTAGGTTCCCTGAGCCAATACAATTGATTTTTACCATTAAGAATACTTTTATTTTCTCAGTTCATAGTGAAAAATACACACTGTAGCATTATTTCAGAATCCAATATCTTCACCATTAATTGTGACAGAAACATAATTTAAGTTTTGTGATAAACACTAGAAATTGCCAAACAAAATTTGTATTTTTTATTTATAATAGTGCTTTTTATTTTAAACTGGAATTGGTAAAACTAAGAAATAATGTTTTTTTTTTCTATTTTTCCCCCTATTTTTTCCATTAAAATGCATAGAAAACAAAACTGTTCAAGCAAAAAAATGCCTTACAATGAAAGCCTAGTTAGTCTTGAAAAAAAAACAATATATATTTAATGTAGGTGTCAAAAGTAGGGATACAGTTATTGCAGTATAATATGCGTAATATGTTGGCGCTTTATAAATACAATAAATAAATAAATAAAATTGCTGATTAAATAGGGACATTGCTAAAATGTCTAAACTGCTCTGGTCCATAAGGGGGAAACAAGGTCTGGATGCAAAGTGGTTAAAGTGGACCCAAACTAAAAATACAAGATTTCAGAAATAGAATCTATTTTCTAAATTATAATAATAAATAGCAGTGTTTTTTCAGCTGCATGATGACAAATATAAAATATTTTACATTTATTGGAGAAACCCCTCCCTTCCTTTCATATTGCCGGCAAAAAATCCAGCAAACTGGTGGAGTAGACGGTGTCCAGTAAAGAAGGAATTGCTAATGGCTGCCACCTGTATAACCCTAGGTGAAAAGCATGCACTGAAATGCTCATAGGTTTGAAGGAGTGTTTATTTATATTTGTATGTGTCATAGTGGTGCAACTAAATATTTTTAATTAAAAAAATGTTTGGTTTGAGTCTGCTTTAAGATGAATCTTTCCCCTGTATAGGCATAACTCTGTTCTAACCTCAAGCGTTGTATATAAATCTCCAAAACACTGCATGTTTTATAGAAACCACTACATAATTGCAATGCTATATAAGTCTATCCAGCTCAATGGCTGGAAAGTATGCACCTACAATAATTTTTGCACATAAATTCTTTCACACCAGTGCACAGGGACACAGTGGGTAGTCACAGTGTAGCCACAAACCATGTACGGTAAGTTA
Organism: Hyperolius riggenbachi; assembly: GCF_040937935.1. Taxonomy (NCBI): domain Eukaryota; kingdom Metazoa; phylum Chordata; class Amphibia; order Anura; family Hyperoliidae; genus Hyperolius; species Hyperolius riggenbachi. The sequence continues at coordinate 229,499,882 of NC_090647.1, forward strand.
TATTTTTTCGCTTCTGGGTAAATGCAATGGTTACTCAAAGACCTCTCGGTGTTACTTGCACAGCACTGTGTGATATAGAGACTATTTCTAGCATACCATCCAATGATCCACCTGCTTCCACATAGCCACCCAGAAAAGGGAGAGAGAGTGAGACACTAGGTAGAGCTCAATTCCTGCACTAGCTCCTCCCACCTAGGTGTTTCACCCACTCACGGGCTTTGTCAGTGCCCCCGGGAGACATGCCAAGTATTCAGCAGGCAGTGTCAGCTGTAGACATTTAACACTTTGTTGGTGGGAGATGATTTGTTGGTAAAACATCTGTGTCTTATGCCCCTTTTTTTCATGTTTTTGAAATGTGAGCTTCATTTTTCATGCACCTGTATGCAGCTAAATGCACTTCAAAACGAATAGTCAGACTTGGATGATAAAATACAGTAAATAATAATAATAATAATAATAATAAACTATTTTTCAGTACATATTAAAAAAAAACTAAAGGAAAAAAACAGAAGAAAAATACAATAGCCTGTTCCCATGTTCTCACTTTTCACCTTACTTGTAGTAAAGTGGGAAGCACAGAGGAAAATTGGTTCGCATCTTTCAGTTAGCTTCCCAAATTCAAACATTTCATAGAATGCTTTGTTACTTCGTGGTTATAAAAGAGGTATTGTACATTAGATAAATAATGAAAGAACATCCTACCCAGTCAGGACCCTTGTCACATAGAAATACATTTGATTTTACTTGAAATTCATTTTAAGGTAGCATGAATACATGTGATAACAGGCCCAAAATACAGATGGGTGGCAGAAAAATAAAACAGAGAAAAAAAAATTCTCGAAAGATTCAAAGATTTAAGCTTTCAGATATCAGCACATTAATATCTGAGATGACACCCCATAACACAAAATGTGCTACGCTCACACAAGAACTGCCTACTAAACACAAATTTCCACAGCAGAACTCATCTATGCCTCCGATGAACAAATTACTCTGGAATTCAGGAGCCAGCAGTCAATTTTAAAGCCCGTCTCCAGGCACAAATGCTCATATGTTACTTTTTCATGCTAAACAAGCTTTCTTCCGCTAAAATGTCTTCAGCATTCCAAGTGAAAGTGTCAAAGGTAACAAATGGTTCTACAGACAGGTCTACTGCTGATCGTCTCAGAGCCATTGTCTCAGCACCATTACAATGCCCAGACTTCAGGAGGGTACAGCACAGAGCTGAATATCTGTGGTACAGGGGCCATTTTATGGACTAGAGAACACAAGCAAATATCTGACTTCAGTTTACTTTCATTTTATATACAGCTTAACATCAGTTTATATCTGAGTAATGCTGGCCATACACTGGTCAATTATAGGACAATCAATTGGCCTATCGATTCTTAGAATAGATTCAAAATAAATGAAACCATCGAACATGAATCAATTTTTTGCGCATTCACTAGGGTGGATGTTCTCACCTTTAATCCCTCAGATGCTATTTTCGATCACAAAATAAGCGCCCTGATGAATCAGGTTAAGTAAAGGTCGATCGAATACATAATGAAAAGCTGTTGATTCTTGTTACATCAATTGAAATAACCCGACATACTCTATCAATTAATTTTAAAAATCTGATTGAATATCGGCCAATAAGAATCAATTCTACACCAAAATGACAACTTGATATTTGATCCCTTCGATTCATTTATCAGTTATAATATTCGATCTAATGAAAAAATAATCGACTAGTCTATGGCCAACTTAACACTAGTAAATGGCAAACTGGGACAATCCTGAACTTTTATTTCACTCATACTAAAGACAAACTAATCAAGCGATATCAACCTGGAGGTGAACTGATGTTCAACTGAAGTCACATGCTCATGCACAATTGCCTCAGAAGCGATTTGTGTGACATTAGCTAATGATTGCCTTGTAAAGATAGCTGCAGGCTGAGTGTCCTCACAAGACTGGACAGTGACTCATGCCCGCAGCTGAGACTTTAGGAACTGGAATATGTACCATCCTTGACAAATACAAAGGTCAAGAGAAAGAAAAAAGTAGTAATCTGGTTGTTTATACACACTGGAAACAGTCCATGCATTACATTTATGAGCTATGCACATACATGTACTACATTTGCACTGCATTTATGGGCTACGCACACAATAGCTTTGCTGGAGCATTCATACAGGTGAAAGAGAAGAAAAACTAGCACAGATGTTTATTTTGTATGCATATTACAGTGTGACCATAAACTATGTGTGTACTTTGCAGCCGATTTTTTTGATAAGTCAGTATAAAATGGATCATAGCGTGGAAACTGGATACAAAATACTGGAAAAGTATAATTATTATTAAACAGGTTTTAGCTATGTAAAGCATTCTTCTGGGATATATTTTTTGGAAATAAAGACCCACTTAGGAAAGCCAACTGCATTCATTAATGGTACATTAACCACGGTCTAACATGCCAGGTGTTTGAGAAACAAAAATCCCCCACACCAAGTGCCCAAGAAGTAATCCAACCAAGAATTCCCAAGATGTCACAGTCTATATCAGGAGCAATTTAGAACAATGTGAACTTCATTCTCATAATGACCTCAGAAATTATCTGAGGCCAATCACCTTCACCACTTCATTACACTTGCTAATCCCAGAAATAGGTCACAAACTTCACAAAGTTTCCTTTGCAAAAAGAGCTCAAGCTTTCTGTGCACATCCCAGCTGGCATCTGAGCAAGGGGGTGTGAATACGCTGAACCAAGCGATTTGCCAACCATGGCTAATCAGAGTTGATAAGAATGGAAGCAGCAGCGAAACTTTACCTTCCCTCCTCAGTATCAATGCTAAAGAGGCCAACTGTTGTGATGTGGATATGAATAAGATGGTCCACAAATAAAACATGGTAGCTCCCAGTCACTGCACTAACCACATATACAGGATTCTTCTGAAAAGCTCCATAAACCAGTATACATTTCTCCATAAAGCAGTATACATTTATTTCTAAAAAGAAAGAAAACTACTTACACTATCCAATCCGGATTTATAAAGAATTCTGGAAAATGACAAAGTCAAAATTCATCTGATAGCCACTTTTAGGTGGCTTCTATCGCAGGATTAGTCTCATGCCCAGGAACCTACAGGAGCACCAAACTGGACCTGAGGCTCCCATCCTAAAACTTTAAGCGGTTAAGTTTGTTTTCAGTGCGATAGCCAGAATTCACTTGCCTTGAATTATTTCTGAAGTACTGACACAGAATAAATATTCATTCTTCTTAAAATAAATAGATGGTATATACAACTATTCAGCTATATGTGAGCAGGAAAGGACCTCAATGATGCATCAATACACAAAATGCAAACCATTCCTTCATGTAGGGATTAGATTGTGAGCTCCTCTGAGGGACAGTTAGTAACAAGACAATATACTCTGTACAGCGCTGCGTAATATGTGGGCGCTATATAAATAAATGTCCCTGGGAATCAAGCACTTATCTAGAGGTCCTCATTAGTGCAAAGCATGGATTAGTATGGCTCTATGAGACAGGACTTGGGCAATCACGTTTCTAGAGCATCTCCAGTAAAGCTTATGGAAAACCAAAACCATTAGGAGTTTGTAAGTGGGCTTTGTGGTTCCTTTTAGTGAAGCAGGGTACTTCAACACATGGCGCTGGGCGCAGTCATAGCAGCAATGCTGTGATGTGTGCCCCGCGCACGAGTAATTCAGAGATCATGAGATTGCCAAACCCCAAAACAAGCCAAAGAATCAACATCACAGCCAGCCAGGAAATGATCGTTCTGAAAGGTAAAAAAGGCAACACCATAATCATGTCACTATAGGCTTTAATCATTTATATAGTGGGCATTTGAAATCTATTGCATCTCTGCTGTGATAGGGAATTAAAGGCAAGATAAAGCAAGTGATATAAGGTTCTGTCTCTGAATTCCTATGTAAAATGCTACCACTCGAGTTGTACTGATCCTCTGCCTATGATATTTTTTCAGTCACTCTCTAATAAGCATGGAAATCCGATGCTCTGACTCAGTTTGGCTGCATGCTTACTGCTTGTCTAATTCATAAACTGCTGAAGCCAAACTATCAGCATGACATCCTGGCAAATGGCATGTTTTGAAAGGGTATAAAGATGGCCGCCTGCATTTTCAGTTCTCTGCAGTATTCTTAATTGGTCTCCTCAAACTGAGGAAAACTATTGTGCTGTTTACATTGTCTGCCATCAGAGGATAATATGCATGAAACTAATCTCACTTAAACATGAACTTCAATATTACAGACTTCAAATGTACACTATAAATATCACCTTTCACACAATACCATTACTTTCACCCCCCCCCCCCCCCAGTACTTGGCAGCAGTGGGGAAGGAGGAGAGGTGGATGCGGTGACATCACCACACTTGCTGCTTAGATCAAGGAGAATAAAAGGGGCATGCCCAAGACTAAGCATGAGGTGCTTACAGAACTGTGAAGGAGAACAGCCTCCAAGCCAACAGGAACACTGCTGACAAGCATTACTGTACATGCACTGTTATATGAAAGCCTTGGTGAGCCTCTGGAATGGTGGGGTGGAAGAGGGAGGGGGAATTAGATAACTTTATTTGCATCAGGCCTAGTCACATACACAGGCCCAACACAGGGGTGATGATTAACTTTATTTGAAGGCTACAAGGAACCTCTCAGAGCATTGTGAAACAATTGCAGTTACTTTTCCCCCTAAGCAATAAAGCTTAATCATGATCTTTAACCCCCTACGACCGCGGCAGCAGCCCCAGGACCGCCTAACAATTGGCATCAAGTCCTGGGGTGGGGATTTGCAGGAGATTGCGCACTCCGATGCGCGCACATCTCCTCATGAACAACAGAGCTCCGCTCTGCCTTCAGCCTCCCAGCGGCGATTGCCGCTAGGATAGGAGACTGTTAGACGGCAAAAACGCCATCTGTTTACATTGTACAGCCCTGTGATCTACAGCAGTGCTGTACTGGGAACAGCCGTGTGACACTGGCTGGCGGAGGGAGGGATTTTGTAAAAAAGCAACAAAAAAGTTTCTGTACCGTGTTAGCCAAACAAATTATATAGGTAGAAAAAAAACAACGTTTTGTAAGAAATAATACCTTTTAATGGCTAACTAATAGAGTTAAATGATGCAAGCTTTCTGGGATCTAGTCCCCTTCTTCAGGCATATTTCCAGATGTAAGCTGAAGTAAAACACTGATGCAGATAAATGGTAAACACGAAGATGACAGTTGTGTTGGTTACTGTTTATCCGTTAGGTGTCAGGTGATCAGCAGGCTGGAGCCAGTGAGTTAGTGCAACCATACATGAAATCCAGCAGGTTTCTGAAGATCATGAAGCCAAATCAATCATGTTACATAAGGTGTCATGAATCCTGTTCCACAATTTAAACCTTCTGTTAATGTCTTGAACATTTTCATAAATTTGTACTCAGAAACTTTTCTTGATTGATCATTTTTAAAGTTACCCTTAAGAACAAGTACTTTTAGATCTTGCATGCTGTGTCCTGGTTCACAGAAATGTTGGCCCACTGGTGTGTCCATTTTACCCTCATTAATTTTAAAGCGGTGATGGTTCATTCTTGTGCGCAGTTTTTGTCCTGTTTCTCCTATATAGATTCCTCTTGAGGGGCATTTCATGCAGCGTATCATGTATACAACATTGGATGACTCGCAGGAAAATTGGTCTTGTATTTGATGATATTTCTGTGAGTTTGGTATTTGTATTTGGCTTGTGCTCAAGATATAAGGGCAGGTCTCACACCTTGTGTTATTGCAGGGTAATGTGCCTGGAGTATCTGGTGTAGATAATGCACTTCTGATAATCATTTGTCTCAAATTGGGAGGTTGTCTGAAAGCAAGCAGTGGTAAATCAGGAAAAACATCCTTCAGGTCCGATCCCAGAGGGTGCTATCCTGGCTACAATGGATGTTGAATCCCTTTATACCAACATTCCACACGAGGACGGTATTGCAGCTTGCCAACATTTCCTTCAGCTAAATGATCTACCAACAGAGCCCACACTACAACTTATCAGGTATATACTAACTCACAACTATTTTTCATTTGGGAATGATATGTATCTACAGACAATGGGCAGTGCTATGGGAAGTAGGATGTCGCCCCAGTATGCAAATTTGTTTATGGCCAGATTGGAGGAAAACTTCCTTTCAACTTGTGAAATTAAACCATGGGCTTACTTCAGATTTATAGACGATATCCTATTAATCTGGACAGCATCACAGGGAGAATTAATCAGATTCCACAAAAACTTCTCAGAGTACCACAAGAACATCAAGTTAACGCTCAACTTTTCAACCTCCCATGTCAGTTTCCTGGATACCACAATTTATATACAAGATAGAATTTTACAAACATCCATATACCGTAAACCAACTGACCGGCATATTTAACTAAAATGGAAGAGTTTCCACCCGGAACACACCAAAAAATCTATTGTTTACAGCCAGGCTCTGAGGTATAACCGAATATGTTCTAATTCAGAGGACAGAGACAGACAACTTATGTCACTACGTAAAATATTCATAGATCAGGGATATCATCCACAAATCGTTGATGATCAAATACACAGAGCAACTTTAAAATCAAGAGAGGAACTGTTGAAGTACACCCCAAAGACTGAAAACAACAGAATCCCAATTGTGGTAACCTACAACCCAAAATTAAAGACACTGAGGAAGATATCAAAAGCCCTACAACCAATACTCCATAAAGACAAACGCCTGAAGGATGTTTTTCCTGATTTACCACTGCTTGCTTTCAGACAACCTCCCAATTTGAGACAAATGATTATCAGAAGTGCATTATCTACACCAGATACTCCAGGCACATTACCCTGCAATAACACAAGGTGTGAGACCTGCCCTTATATCTTGAGCACAAGCCAAATACAAATACCAAACTCACAGAAATATCATCAAATACAAGACCAATTTTCCTGCGAGTCATCCAATGTTGTATACATGATACGCTGCATGAAATGCCCCTCAAGAGGAATCTATATAGGAGAAACAGGACAAAAACTGCGCACAAGAATGAACCATCACCGCTTTAAAATTAATGAGGGTAAAATGGACACACCAGTGGGCCAACACTTCTGTGAACCAGGACACAGCATGCAAGATCTAAAAGTACTTGTTCTTAAGGGTAACTTCAAAAATGATCAATCAAGAAAAGTTTCTGAGTACAAATTTATGAAAATGTTCAAGACATTAACAGAAGGTTTAAATTGTGGAACAGGATTCATGACACCTTATGTAACATGATTGATTTGGCTTCATGATCTTCAGAAACCTGCTGGATTTCATGTATGGTTGCACTAACTCACTGGCTCCAGCCTGCTGATCACCTGACACCTAACGGATAAACAGTAACCAACACAACTGTCATCTTCGTGTTTACCATTTATCTGCATCAGTGTTTTACTTCAGCTTACATCTGGAAATATGCCTGAAGAAGGGGACTAGATCCCAGAAAGCTTGCATCATTTAACTCTATTAGTTAGCCATTAAAAGGTATTATTTCTTACAAAACGTTGTTTTTTTTCTACCTATGTAAAAAAGCAACCAAATTTAATTTAAAAATGAATGTAATAAATATTTATAAAAAAACAGAACAAACAAAAAAACATCCTGGGAGCGATTATTGCCCACCGACAGTGAGCTCTGTTGGTGGGCAGAAAGGGGGGGGGGGGGGAGGGTGAATCACTTGTGTGCCGAATTGTACAGCCCTGCAGCAAGGTCTTAAAGGATACCCGAACTGACACATGACATGATGAGATAGACATGTGTATGTACAGTGCCTAGCACACAAATAACTAGGCTCTGTTCCTTTTTTTTTTCTTTCTCTGCCTGAAAGAGTTAACCATCAGGTATGCAAGTGGCTGACTCAGTTCTGACTCAGATAGGAAGTGACTACAGTGTGACCCTCACTGATAAGAAATTCGCCCTTTTACCTCTTTCTTGCTATTAGAAGCCATTTTCTGCCAGGAAAGTGTTTTATAGTTGGAATTTGTTATCAGTAAGGGTCACACTGCAGTCACTTCCTGTCTGAGTCAGGACCGAGTCAGCCACTTACATACCTGATAGTTAACTCTTTCAGGCAGAGAAAGAATAAAAGGAACACAGCCTAGTTATTTGTGTGCTAGGCACTGTACATACACATGTCTATCTCATCATGTCACATGTCAGTTCGGGTATCCTTTCATTTGATTTACCCAGGTCCAATGAAATCTGAATTAAACTTGCATGCAAGTTGGATTTATTTGCATCTCATTGACCATCTATTTGAAACTGAATTTGTAGCAGAAAGTACCCTCAATATTTGTAAACCTCTGGCTATAGTAACCTCAGTCCCCAGGTCCTGACCATGCGCCTGCATAAATAAGGGCTGTGAAATCTGTACAAAAAAAAAACAAAAAACCCACTTCGATTCTTCAGTTTATGTAACCACCGACCCCAACTGGGACCTGGGGACTGAATTTACTATAGCCAGAGGTTTTCTATATAAGAGTTTACTATAACAAGATTCTACTGTATTATTTTGGTGATTCATTTTTCTGTTAGGAATGACTGCAAGTGTGGAGGTGGTGTGTCGTTTACCTCAAAATTTTGCTCTCAAAAGGAATGGAATTAAGTATTTAAAGAGGAACTGCAGTGAAAGCAACAATGAAAAAAAAGTGCTTAATTTTTACAATAATTTATAAATGGCCTTTTTCCATCTATGCGCTTCTGACGGCTTTTTTATCAGCACATCAATGTTACAGATAGATACATGTTGCTGAAAAGCAGACAGAAGCACACAGATGGAAATAAGGCCTAAAGGTGGCCATACATTGGTTGATTTGCCATCAGATTCGACCAAAAGATAGATCCCTCTCTGATCAGATAGGGATCGTATGGCCACCTTACTGCAAACAGATTGTGAATCAATTTCAGCCTGAAACCGATCACAATCTGTGGAGCTTTAGCCCCCCCCCCCCCCCCCGCATACATTACCTGTTCCGGCCGACGCGAGTCCCCTGGACCACGCTGTCTTCTTCTCCGCCTGGTCCCGCCATCTTCTCCGCATCGGCTCCCGGCTGGCATCTTCTCCCATCACCTTCCGGCATCCGCGTATAACTTTGTCACTCCAGTGACAACGGAAGTTGAAACAGCGGGAACGATGGATTTCGGATGGAAATCCATCGTTCTGTCAGTGGTGTGCGCGGCGATTTCACGGCCGTTTTTTCGATCACTGTGATCGAAACGGCCGTTTTTCGGTGGGAAAATCGTTAGGTGTATGGGCCCCATTATTAGGCCTCTTTCCCACTAAGACATTGCGTTAGATGCGACATTAAGGTTGCATAACGTGCCCCTAATGCAACGCATGGTGGTGGCATTTAAGTATGCTACACAGAGCCGCATTAAGCGGCTCTTGATGTGTCTGTTATTCATACTTTGACGCATGCGCCGGTGGAGACCACGTGAGCGGAATACTCCGCATCACGTGGTCCCGCCAGCCAATAAGCGGCCACTCCAGGAAGAAAACACTATTAATTAGCCATGTGGCTGGGATCACTAGCGGACTCTCCCCTCCTCCTCGTGCACGGAAAAAACAACATTACTGAGCATGTGCACACAGTCTAACGTGGTTAATAACGTGTATAAAGTACTGCATGCAGTACTTTCACTTAACGTGCAGCATTACAATGTATTGCAACAGCCTATTGATTTTTCATTACTGTACGTTGGGCTGCGTTACAGGCTGCTCTAACATGCGCCTGTAACGTCCCACTGTGAAAGCAGTCTTAGTCAACATTTCCCCATTGTAAATTCTTTCCTCTCCCTAATTTACATTCTGAAATTTATCACATGGCGACGCCTTTACTGCTGGAAGGTGATGTCACTGGAGATGCTGCAATTTTTTGGCAGTTGGAAACAGCTGTTATTTCCCACAATGCAACAAAGCTCACACAGTGTGATGTCAGCAGCCTGGTGCTGGCATCACACTGTGGGAGGGGTTTCACCACAATATCACCCATACAGAGTTTCCTGATGATCCGGGTATTTCTCATGGGAAAGGGGGTATCAGCTACTGACTGGGATGAAGTTCAATACTTGGTTACGGTTTCTATTTAAACTGCTTTTAAAAGTTCAGTGTGTGCTTGTCAGCTCTTTGGTGTATCCAGCCATGCAGTGAACTACAAGAGTTACAAGTCATGCAGGGCTACACTGTTCATAAATATACAAGCAACTGTTTACCAGTACAGGCAACAATGAAAATATGAATTTGAAAAAAAACAAAACCGCAAAAAACAAAACAAAAAAAACAATCATATCATAACTGGGAAAGAATTGCATAGCATATGTTAAACCCGATTTGGTCACTTTTGGGCAAAGACAGGCCACACATTTGTAAAGCAGGGACCATATTGTGCCATATCCAGCAGCAACTAGATTTCAGCTCCTCGTTTGAGTGTGTTCAGAATATAATTGGTTTCCATAGGTTACTGCACTCTGCACATCGCGCCTCTTTGTTCACCTTCTTAACCAACTCCGGAGTCTAACTGTGGTTTATATTCCTTTACAAAATCATGCTGAGGGTGGTATGGTGACATTTCCATAATGACTCAATTTGTAGTTGCAGAGCAATATAAGCTGTAGACATTATTTCCTCATCTAGGCGTATTCAATCAGTGTGACTCAGCATCACATGTAGCCCCCCCAGCTAAAACACAAGCCTGTCCTCTATTATCGTGGAAGCTTTAATGATTTCCACTGTTACACTTAGTGAAGCAAACAAAACAATGCCTATACTATGGGAAGGCAGCTAAGCTACATTCTCTAACATTTTCTCAGTCAAATGTATTATGTACAGTGTAGCATTTCCCCTTCATCTGGATTTAATGGAGGCAGACACGCAACACAGGTTTACTTACAGTTAGGTAATCATGGCCATATGATGATGTGCATTTCTGTATGGAAGCAAACCACACAATACGTTTGCTGAGAAAGAACAGGAACCCAGTCACCATTAAAGCCAAGAGAGGCTTTTAGGCCATCTATGTGCAGCTCAATATTTGGAAGTAATGTGACCACTGAGAACATCTCTTGCAAAAACTGGACATTGCTTGATGTCAGTCTGGAGCAATGTACTCCCCTGTGCTGTAGACATGATGTAACATCCCTTTCATAGATTTTCTGGTATGCTGGAAAATGCTGACTGATCAGTAGAAAAGGTAAGATTTATTTCACCAGGCGTGCCTTGGCATCTGAGCCTTGGCCAAGTTGGGAACCAAAATCATAGTCCTATCTATTTCTTGGCCACCACAACATCTTGCATTGACTGCCAGCTATCTTCACTTCAATCATCTCAACATTTAAAAAGAGATATGTATAAATATAAATATATTAAATCTTAAATATAATTAGATTTAAGAATATATATTTTAAAATGTAATATTAACTACCTAATGGGCGAACACGGCGGCAGCTCCAGGACCACCTAACGCTAATTGGCGTCAGGTCCAGGAGCCAGCTACTGAAGGAGATCGCACGCAGGGTGCGCACGCATCTCCTTCTCGGGGGCGGAGCTCCGCCCCTCCTTCAGTCTATTAGACGGCATAATCGCCGTCTAGTTACACAGTACAGCACTGCGATCAGCAGCAGTGCTGTACTGGGGACAGCCGTGTGACATGGCTGTCCCCCTGGGGGACAAGAGAGCAATCGGCTGTCATAGGCAGAAGCCTATGACAGCCGATCGACGTGATTGGCTGGGGGGGAGTGGGCGGGATGGAGAGGGAAAGAAACAAATTAAAAAAAGATATTTTTTAAAAAAATAAATACAAATAAATGTTTAAAAAACACACACACACACACACACACACACACACACACACACCCCCCAACTAGGGGGGGGGAATCAGACCCCACCAACAGAGAGCTCTGTTGGTGGGGAGAACTGAGGGGGGGGGGGGGGGAAATCGCTTGCGTGCTGTGTTGTGCGGCCCTGCAGCTTGGCCTTAAAGCTGCAGTGGCCATAGAAGAGTTGTGAATCGGGCTCATTAATGGAAACTGTATTCAATACAAACTGTGCTTTGAAAAAGTGACAGTCTCCATCTTGAAGTAAGAGAAACACCACAGTAAGGCCTCCTTTCCCCGGTTGTCCCTTGTTGGGCAGTTCAGCCTCCCAGCTGCCGGCCACAAGCATAATTTGGCTGCAATTACATGCAGGAAAATGGCAGCGTTTGGTAACACTATGTGGGTCACTTTAGACACGTAATGGCCTTATCCAGCAGTCAAATACAACTTTATGCTGGGGCCCGTCTACCATCCATGCCAAGCGATACCAAGTGCCTGGCCGGTGAAAGGAAGCAGCAGGCAGTGTATTCACCGCCTTCAGCTGCTTGTTCAAAAGATGCTTAAGAGACAGAGGCCCATATGCAACTGGCTCTCTCTAGAGTTTTCTCCTAGGAGACAATTTTTCTATTTTTGTTTAACATAACTTTTCAGCAATCTGCAATTGAAAAAATATCAAAAAGAAGGTGAAAAAGTACTGTCAAAAGTATTTTCTTGCTTGTTGGTGGCTTAAAGTGAACCTGAGATGGCCGAATAACAAAAACAAAAACAAAAACAAAAAAAAAAAAGGTATACCATACCTGGGGCTTCCTCCAGCCCCCTTTGCGCTGATTAGTCTCTCGCCATCCTCCGCCGCTGCCTGCCGCCTCCGCAATTCGGCCTGGTATCTGTGGGAGTCGGGGGGTTTACTGCGCATGCGTGGCAGGGCCGTGCTCCCCTATTGCGCTCCTGTCACTGGGAGAGTTACTTGCCTGCACAGTTCTACTGCACAGGTGCAAAACACAAGATGGGGTAGCGCGCTTGGCCGCACTGCCCCTGTACCGATTGGCCCTGACTTGCCAAATTACCAGGCTGGATTGCGGAGGCTTCAGGTGGTGGAAGAACACGGCAAGAGAGTGATCAGGATGAAGGGGGCTGGAGGAAGCCTCAGGCATGTATAAAAAAAAAAAAAAAGGGGGGGTTTCCTTCGGCTCACGTAGATGTTAAAGAGCATTTTATTGAGGAGGTACGAAAATATCACTTAGGATGAAAAGTGAATTGAGTAATTCAATTCACTTTTCTCCCAAGTTTTCTACTAGGAGATAATTTTTCATCCTCTGTCTAAAATAACTTTTTAGCACTCTGCAATTTAAAAAGTATGAGAAGCAGGTGAAAAAAAAATTACTGTCAAAATTATTTGGAATATTTTGTTGCTTGCTGGTAGCTTAAAAATATTAAATGAATTAAAATTAAAAATATTGATAAAATGTAAAAATATAACCTAGGAGAATAAATGTAGGAGAAAAAGTGAATGGAATAATTCACATTGACCCATAAGTAATTCCCTTTTTCTCCTAGGTGATATTTTCACAACTGATCAATTAATTGCCTTTAAAACCATCAGCACACAAGAAAATACTCAGAATAATTTTGACATTACCTTTTCACTTACGTTTTGGCAGAGTTTTCAGTTGCAGAGTGCTGAAAAGTTATTTTAAACTGGGCTCAGTTTTGGGCCTCTTTCACAGTGGGACGGTGCGTTTGATCACAACGTGCCCCTAACGCAGCGCATGTAGGTTATAACATTCAATGTTATTTTGTACTACGTTATGTGTCTCTCTTGGTGCGCCGTTTGCGTCAAACGTTTGCGAAAACAGCGCATGTGTTACATTTAAAAAAAACATTACTGAGCATGTGCAACACACAACGCAGCAAATGTATTGCTAAACGCACAGCATGCAGCACTTTCTAAACATTGCTACACGTTACACACAACGCAACATGTGCACTGTGAATGTCGCACAGACTTTGCATTGCTGTGCGTTAGTCTGCGTTGGAACATCTTCTAATGTGCGACTTTAACGTTGCACTGTGAAAGAGGCCTTAGCCTAAAAATATAAAAACATAGGATACTGAACTTATCTGTTGGCAGATTACACAGCATAATCTCCTCCAAAACGGAGGACTTACCCCACCAGAGACCGACGTTTGTGGCTGTGGTTGGGTAGGAAGCTTTGCCGCCGCTGCTGTTGCTTCCTTAGTGAAATGCTGTGAGCTCAGAGGATGCCAGGAACACGCTGCTTCTCTTCCTGGTCCTCCGCAATTGCTCTCCCCTTCCGCTGCTATAGCAGATGACGTCAGTGCGTCCTGTTCATGTGTACCACTGTCTAGCACCCGACGTCACTGTTATGCAGATACGCAGACAGGCAGATCCGGAAGCCAAGAGGACAGCGTGTGCTGCGGGGGAAAGCCACTTTTCCACTTTCCCAACACCGCTTTACATCCAAAAATGAAGGAAAGGCCCGGACAAATATTCTCCTCTGGAAAACAACGAGCCTTTTCCCTCTGGTAACCACCTCTGGCAAGGTAATAAAAATAAAAAATAAAAAAATGGGAGCCGCTTTCCCTGAAGGTGTTTCCTGGAGGGAAACACAGATAACCTGAGGAGTGAGGGAGGGCTGGGGCCATTTAATTTATTCTTGATTGATCGTTTCCTCAGATCCGGAGGTGGAACCGGATCTCCGGTTGTCCCGAACGACGGTTAGAGAAATTATCTTCTAAGAGAAAACAGAACAAGTGAATTGAGTAAGTGTCCACCTCTTCTGATTCCTCTCCCATTTCCATATTTGCTAGAGGCAAGAATAGAGGCTAAGATAGTATTTTGCCTACCATTATACCTTAATCCATCTTTGACCATAGCCGATTTCTGCTACCTGCCCTTCTGCCCCTGTGTGAGATGCGATCTTGCTTGTATTGTTAGCACTTCTAGCAAAAACAAACAGGCAAAGCTCCTGCAGAGTTTAAGTTGAAGTCTAGGTTCCATATCAGCTAAGATACTTTGGACAAAGATCATGCAAAACTGAATTGAGTCTGTCTCCTTACCAACAAGGGGTTACTATAGAGGCACAATAATTCTATGATCCTGAAAATAATCCATTTCAGAAGAATGGGTTTTCGGTCCGGAAGGGATGTCAAAATAAGGAACAAGCATTTCCTCTACAATAGAGTCTCAGTTAACTGGAACTCTCAAGTAACTGGGAAGTGCGGGGGCCACAGAGGTGTGCCTGCCTCCCACTAATGTAGAGCAACGCGCAATGGAAAAACACATACTAGAGCTCCGGGCACGGCCCTCTTCCCTTCATACAGCTGCCGGCTGCTCTGTTGCAGCCTACATAGGCACGCAATGTGTGTCACCTAACACACATTGGGCCATATGCCATTCACTTTTTCTCCTGAGTTTTCTCCTAGGAGATAATTGTTTATCTTCTATTTAATACAACTTTCCAGCACTTTTCAACAGAGAAAAATACTGAAAAGTAGGTTAAAAAGGAATATCAAAATTTGAAGTTTTATTTTGTTTTCTGGTTACTTGAAAAGCATTGTATTAACAAGTTTAACCACTTGAGGACCACAGTGGTAAACCCCCCTAAAGAACAGGCACATTTTTACTAAAATGGCCACTGCAGCTTTAAGGCCAATGTGTGTTTTCTTTACTACACAACAAACAGCGACCACACATCACTATTCTATGTTTATTGTTAAATGCTCCTATTCTGATGTTCTTGCATTTAGTTCATTTGCACAATAAAACATATTGAAACAGAATATCTAATATATTTTGAGATCCTTAAAAGGGAAATAAAACTTGTTAAAAATGATAAATATAGATGAGTGCCACCTAGGGTTGCCGGTATGACAGTATATCGCGGTTTGATTGTGCATGGTAATCCTACCATGCACAATCTGGTTATACCTGTTTCCGTGGAGGGGGATGCAAGGCAGCGCCGGGAATGCGACACATTAGCGGGCAACATGGAGAGCGGCAGGGTGAAACAGATACTCGCTTGATGGGAATCCTGCACGTGTACTACATACTTCTTCCTTTTTCCTGTTCTTGCGTCCCATCTCCCTGTAACAGCGCCGCCTGGGCGCTGTTACAAGAAGATGGAACGCAAGAACAGGAAGGACCCCAAATTACCCCAAGAGCGCAGAGAAAACTCATCCGAGAGGCCACAAAAGACCCGAGGACAACATCTAAAGAACTGCAGGCCTCACTTGCCTCAAGTAAGGTCAGTGTTCACGACTCCACCATAAGAAAGAGACTGGGCAAAAATGGCCTGCATGGCAGATATCCAAGGCGCAAACCACTTTTAAGCAAAAAGAACATTAAGGCTCGTCTCAATTTTGCTAAAAAACATCTCAATGATTGCCAAGACTTTTGGAAAAATACCTTGTGAACCGGAAGGTGCGTGTCCCGTTACATCTGGCGTAGAAGTAACACAGCATTTCAGCAAAAGAACATCATACCAACAGTAAAATATGGTGGTGGTAGTGTGATGGTCTGGGGTTGTTTTGCTGCTTCAGGACCTGGAAGGCTTGCTGTGATAGATGGAACCATGAATTCTACTGTCTACCAAAAAATCCTGAAGGAGAATGTCCGGCCATCTGTTCGTCAACTCAAGCTGAAGCGATCTTGGGTGCTGCAGCAGGACAATGACCCAAAACAAACCAGCAAATCCACCTCTGAATGGCTGAAGAAAAACAAAATGAAGACTGGAGTGGCCTAGTCAAAGTCCTGACCTGAATCCTATTGAGATGTTGTGGCATGACCTTAAAAAGGTGGTTCATGCTAGAAAACCCTCAAATAAAGCTGAATTACAACAATTCTGCAAAGATGAGTGGGCCAAAATTCCTCCAGAGCTCGTTGCAAGTTATCGCAAACACTTGATTGCAGTTATTGCTGCTAAGGGTGGCCCAACCAGTTATTAGGTTCAGGGGGCAATTTCTTTTTCACACAGGGCCATGTAGGTTTTGAGTTTTTTTTCTCACTAAATAATAAAAACCATCATTTAAAACTGCATTTTGTGTTCAATTATATTATCTTTGACTAATAGTTAATGGTTTTTAAAGAGCAGAAACATTTAAGTGTGACAAACATGCAAAAGAATAAGAAATCAGGAAGGGGGCAAATAGTTTTTCACATCACTGTATTATTGGCTGCACCTGTCCTGGCTTCCTACACTTCGGCCACCTATTACTGGCTGAACCTATCCTGGCTACACCTATGCTGACTACTTATACTGCGGCCACCTATTACTAGCTGCATTTGTCCTGGCTGCCTATACTGCGGCCACCTACTACTGGTGGCACCTATCCTGGCTACCTATTACTGGCTGCACCTATCGTAGCTACCTATACTGCGGCCACTTATTGCTGGCTACACCTATTCCTGGATACTTATACCTAACTAGCTATACAAGAGGCACCTATAACTGGCTACCATACAGGGAAGGTGAGGAAGTGGAGCTCTGTAAAACCAGCACCAGAGATGTGGGCGCAGCCGGCGCCATAATAGGAATTATGGCTATAGTGGCGTTCAGTGAGTAAATTGGGCGCCATCAAGGCAGAGCACACATTCCTATAAAAACACATCTTTCACCACTATCTATGGCGATCTGGATAGTGATAGCGATTTGAAAATGAAGCACTTTTTTTATTACATTATTTTCACTGGAGTTCCTCTTTAAGGGCAGAGACACACTGCAGAGCGCTTTTCCCTTGACCTGCAATAAAATTGTGGTAATTTTGCCGTAATTTTAATTGAAGTCAATGGAACTGCGTTTTTAAAAAAGGAAGAAATGGGGGGGGGGGGGGGGGAGATTGAAAAGCACTCTGCAGTGCATCTCTGCCCTGAAGGCTGGTTCACACTGCAAGAGCTTTTTCTAAGCAGTTATGATTTGAAAAGCTCTTGCTAATGTAATGCTATGTGTGTGTTCTCACTTGAGGGATGCAATTTTTGAAATATCAACCATAGCATTTAATTGGCAAGAGCTATGCAAATCACAAGCATTTCATGCTGCTAGTGGGTTCCAGGACTTAAAGGACGACTCTAGTGAGAATTCTATGGAGGGTGCCATATTTATTTCCTTTTAAAGCAATACCAATTGCCTGGCTATCCTGCTGATCCTCTGTATCTAATACGTTTAGCCATAGACCCTGAACAAGCATGCAGCAGATCAGGTGTTTGACATTATTGTCAGATCTGCCTGGTTTAGCAGTATGCTTGTTTCTGTTGTGATTCAGACACTACTGCAGTCAAATAGAGCAGCATGGCTGCCAGGCAACTGGCATTGTTTAAAAGGAAATAAATATGGCAGCCTCCATATTCTTCTCACTGCAGTTGTCCTTTATAACAGGCTTAAAAGTGTGCTCTTTTTGTTTCTTTGCAACCAGATTTTTATAAATGTGAACAATGTGTTTGGGTCATCATCATCATTATTATTATTATTATTATTATTATTATTATTATTATTATTATTATTATGGTCTAACCAACATTCAAAAACAGGCATTGTGCCAATTCTATTTAATGCACACTAATCACATTTCTTAGTCACGAGAAAAAAAGAGCATATGCTTCTTTTATACATTAATTCCTTTTAAGAGCGTTTGAAAGATAGTTATTAAAGGTTTTCATTTTTAAATGATCATTCCTGACGTTACGGTTTATTACTTATCTCCTAAGTGAGCCCTGTACAGTGTGTCCCACGCCCACACACCTCCTGGTATCTGTTTTGCTGCTGTGGCTGATCTCTCACTCAGGGGCAGAAAACAGGGTAAGGAATCCACACTATGGTGTATTAATGTATAGTAAAGCTTAATGTACATGGCTGCTTTTATCACCTTTTTGCCAACTGAGGTTATGTTTACATTTCCCAGATGTAGCATGTTGTATTCAGCTGCACACAGAAAATGCCAATACATTAAACCTTATGAACCAATGCAGTATAGGAAGCATACACACACTGAAGGGTGAGTTTATGTGTCTCAGCCACACTAAGGGACCTTTCACACAGGCACTTGAAGTGTGTGCTCAGTGAGCAGTTACCAGGCAGCAGCAAGCATGTACAGTCTTTTTACTGCCGTGTGAAAAGGCTCTAACCCTAATACTTCTCTCCAGAAAGTCCCACATTGCTGCAGGTGTAAGCCTGCACAGGACAGGAAACTAGACTAACCTAGGGACAAACTCAAAGTTCCAGTTAGAAATGCTTATGTTCATGCACATGAATACAAAGTAACCAAGCAGAAAACAATGTTTATCAATCTTTAGTGTGGCTTTCCTTCTTAAAACAGAAGGAATTTGCGATAATTCAGCTTTAAGTGAACATCTTTGGTTACCCACAATGCACCACTACTGAATATGCAAATCATCTCTTTATGCCCCCTAAAGCCAGGCTTACATCCATCCAGAATCACTAGTGTATAGCAAGCCTATAGCTTACACATTTTACAGAGCCACACCAAACTAACATGCAGACAGGCCATTTCGGGCTTTTGGCCCTCATCAGTGCATGGCAGGAATTGATATGGCTGTATGGGATAGGGCTTGGACTAGTACAACAGAATAACCAAGCAGCTCAGGGGGACCCAAACCACTAGGAATCTTTGCAATATACCGGTATATAGCCACACTAACAGAACAGTTTTTTCTCAGCACCAGTGGAACTTCCATTAGCTAGATCTGACCTTGCCCTGCAAGATGAGTGCACAGAAATCTGAATTTCAGAGGTTGCTCGGAGACAATACAGAAAACGCTCATTTAGGATACTTTGATACTAAGCTGCTTGTCCTGTGTATATTCTTTACTAGAATTCTAATCCGTTCCAAGCTGATAAAAAAAATGTCCACTATTTTATAGTTTTCATCCCTCGTAGTTTTAAAATAAAACTGTAGATAAAACCACAAATGATATTCAGTTGTTTATTCTATGCGCTTGAAATAACTTAAATTAAGGCTCTGGCCATGATGTAAATTTATATGCAAATACTGTACATGCACTGTTTAATTTGCACCCATTATAAGCCCTGTTCCACTGACTGCGTTCTGACCCCAAAATCAGATACAATTTTCCTAAGCTTAGTAAAATCACAGGGTCACCATAATGAATGTAATTGCAGTGCCCCATTCCCACTACTGCAAACTGACACAATGCGATTTCAACCTATGCAAACAGTGTTTGCTGTAGTTTTCCTGCATGTACGTTTAAGTTGTACTCTATTGGAGCCTCCAAAAATCACATAGCAGGAGCAGTGCTATGACATTTTCTTGTGGTTTATTTATGCTGCCCCTTATTTTTGGGGAAAAAAACGCAATAAGATCCTGGATAACGATGATAGCACAAAATATCTCACCCCAATACACTAAAAATGTAATCAGATTGCAGCGTTTGTCATAGTGATCACAATTTGCAGTGGAAAATAGCCCTTAAGGATGCTGTCATGCCAACATCAGTATGTATAATTGCTGCATTGTGCTTATAGTTACATAGTTGGTTGGGAAAAAAAATACAATAAAAAAAAAAAAAAAGTGGAAAACGACCCATAAAAAGATAATGTGTCAACATCAGTACTGCATAGTTTCTGCATTGTGCTTATACTAATTGTAAACAAGCTACAATCTGGACAGGTCTCTCCCTGTGTAATCCTTTTTAAAAAACTTTTACCACTGCTTCAACATGGATAAACTGAACCAACCAGTTCACCGTAGTGTTTAAAGAGAAATAATTCAGTGTACAGTCAGAGTCATTTCTGTAATGTCAACAGAAGCAGTAAAATTGTATGATTGCTTACACATGGGGCAGCCATGTTTACAGATTTGGCAAATCTGGCAAAGGGGCATTTGCCCCAGGGCCACAGAGACTGAAGGGGCTCCCACGATGTATACCCCCTCCCTTCCAGTTATGGTGACCGCATACATGCCTGCAGAAAAACGTGGAAGAGAGGCACCGTGAGGAGAAGTTCAGAGTGTGGAGCATGATGCTGCCTTGTTGTCCTACCTGGATTAGGCAAGACCCCAATTTGTGGACACTGAGTTTCTGAGAAAGGAGAGGGGGACTAATGGGGTCCCTAACAAAGCTTTTGGGGACATGATGGACACCTAATGATTTTGTGTGGCTGGGAGTGTGATGGGATAGGTCCCGGGATTTAGCTTGAGGGCTGCAGGGTGGTGTTGCTAGCCCCCCCAAGCTACTTTTGCCCGGGGCTCCAGTGTAGCTAGAAACTGTACTGTCTAGGTGAGCATCTATTTCAAGCTCCAAAACTGCACCAAAATCATAAATGTAGGATAATCTACTTTCTCCTACTCGGCATAGGTCACTAACAGGTTCAAACAGGTATGTACTCTAGAATGTGTAATAAGTCATTGGCGGGAAGGGAATGGTTCACATGCATTTTAATCAATGTAGATTTCAATTTTTTGAAGGGTTTCATTCGGCATTAAGCAACATAATACAGATGACATTTGGCAGTCTTCGGCTTCAGAGCATATGCAATAAAAGACATTCTAAAATAGAAAAGAATGAGGAAAATGGATGCTAAATGACGTTCACACAGCGGACTCAACAGATGTAAAGAGCCTGATCAAAGATTATCTTCAGGAAAAGAGCAGCATTCCAGCTCTTTGTAAAGTCACGATTTCTACCGGAAGTCTAGCTGACAGACAGATGGCCAGGTGTAGTGCTAATGTTCAGCTCTGCTGGAAGCCATGGTGTACAATGAGTGCTTCCATCATGCTGGCTAGCACAGCTGAATAATAATACCATTGTGGCTTTTAACCAATTCTGCCTTCTTCCAAAACATCGAATGCAATTTATTCACGAAAGCAGAAGAAGTTTTAAAGCAAGAACAGTGGAAAGTAAAGCCATGTATAGTCGCTATACTTTTAGAAACGTTGTCTATGATAATCTCATATACAAAAATCTTACATCTGAACAGCTCTCAAGACAATGTTTAGCAAACAGTTAAAGTAGACCTGAACTCAGAACTTTCTCTGTGTTCTAAAAAATAAGCAACAGCATAATAAAACTTAAAAAACAAATCTGTTGCAGTTTACAGAACTCCTGCAATAAATATGCAGTGTGTCTACTTCCTGCTTTCATAGAAGATGACAAAGGGTTAACATCCTGTGTTTACTTATTAGCTGTGTCTGCCGAGGATGCCCACATTTCTATGCTGACCCAGCTGAGAGATCAAATTACACATGTGATTACTTGAAGATGAGGAGGAATTAGACAGGCTCGTCTCTCTAAAAACACACAAGACACATTTCGCTCAGTTTTCCGTAAGTCCTGTGCAAGAGTTTAGGTCCACTTTAAGATATAATCGCTAAATAATGAAAAAAGCTCTTTTTGTAGTGTTCTTGTAGCCCCAATCCTCGGCATTCTTATCTGTTGCTAGGGATCCTCCCTCTCCTCTCCATAGTGAAGGACCAGCCGAGCAGCATGTATGCATGTATGGTGCTTGTTCTAAAAACTGTAGCCCTAACGATCATTTCACAAATGTTTAGGGCAGCAGAAATTAAGGGTACGTACACAGCTATAAAGCGTAAGCTTACTTTTAAGACCTTGTTCAAACAATGCTTTAGAAGTCCCTTGTGATTAATTATACAAATAGTTTACATTATTGATTTTGTCTCCTTTTACACTTTTATTCAGCAGTGGTAAGACTATCACTTACAAATGACTAAGAGATTTGCAGCCGCCACGCCTGTCTCTATTCCTCCCTTCACCACTGTGTAGAAAGAAGGTAGAGAACTTGCATCGTTATTCATTAACAGAGGCTCATGCAGAAGCTGTCCACCTTCCTCCTCTGAAGGCTAAAACCTGCCCTTTTGCAAAAATTGATCACCTCATATTTTGTTCCTAAGGTGGCTCGTATTAGAGCAGAGGTGGCCAAACTTTGAGAGTGCTAGGAGGCCGAAATAGCAAAATTAAAACATTTTTGTTCATTGCCATTAGGTACACTATGCCTGTGACATTTTGCCAAAACCTCTCCACGGCAAATTAACCCATATACAGTAGAATCTCATAGTAAAAACTCTGATATAGCAAACATCTGGATATAGTAAACGCAGTCCTCACATCTCAGCAAATGCATCTGTATAAATATAAAATGTATGACCAATTCTGATATAGTAAGCTACTTTCCCTGGTCCTTTAAGAGTTTACTATACATGGATTCTACTGTATCAAGTACAGTTAGCAAAGTGGCAGCTGCTAATCAGTGACTTACTGCTGCTGGCACAGTGGCAGCTGCTAATTAGTGCCCATTACTGCTGCTGGCTCCTGCATGCGGCACCACAGCTATGGCCTGTGGGCTGCATAAATTAACAACTGTAGAGAGCTTTAAGAGCCACCAGAAATGGCTTGACAGGCTTCATTTGCCTCCCAGGCTGGACTTTGGACATGCGTATTTTAGAGTGTCCCTAGTGTGTGGATAGCAAAAAGATGCAAAATAACATTTTGGTTGCTGAAATAGACTGATCACTGCTCTCTCTTCCTCCTGACATTGATTGTCAAGCTAGGTCCACCGACCTGGCAGTACGTGTCCCGCCAGTATAGTCCCGTACATGTGTATGAGTTGTGTCACCAGAGGGGCACCAAAACTCCACCTCTTCGCTGACGGCTCGTGGCGACGCTGTAAATACGCTTGCCTAGCCTCTGGGGAAAAGGGTTACACAGTTGCGCACAACAGAGAAGGCGGAGTGAGGTAGAGAACAATGTCCTCGGCTGCACTAAGCCAAGTCGATCCGCCTCTGGTCAATGCAGAGAGGTTGTCAGGGGCTGCTGTACATGTTAGATCAGCTGGCTCAGCGGAGAAACATCTAGCGTGTGTATGGAGCTCAAAACATTGCAGGAGTGTGGCTAAATAGTGCTGGGTGCAGGGCTCATCCTGCAGGTGCAGAAGCAAAAATAATTTAGCTTTAAACTAAAACATCTTGGGCCTGATTCACAAAGCAGTGCTAACAGTTAGCACGTTGGTGAAAAGCCCTTTATCACGCCTAAACTCAGTTTAGGCGTGATAAGTTTAGGCGTGATAAGTTTAGGCATGATAAGTTTAGGCGTGATAAGTTTAGGCGTGATAAGTTTAGCACCAACTGGGTTAGCACCGCAGTGCACAGCTGATCAAAAGTTTTGCGCTAGCAAAGTCTGGTGCACTTTGCATAGAGTTTAATGGCGCTGCTTTGCACCCGGGACTTTGCACGCGATCTAAACTTGCCTAAAAACTTAGCACGCCTAAACTTAGCACGCCCAAACTTGCTTTTCACCAGCGTGGTGCAATGGTTATCACACCTAAAGTCTCTAACTGGGTTAGCACCGCTTTGTAAATCGAGCCCCTGGTGTGCACAGTGCATTGTCCCGTTCCTATTGGTGGTTTAAAAGCCCACAAGGCTCCTGATGTCCCCATTACACACTGTTGACAGCTTCCGACTAATGTGTAAAGATCATGCTGCAGCTTCCAGTCAACACGCTGCTCTGCATTACAGTAGATGGATCAATCTCTGGCAATAAACACTGCAGCATGATCTCCACACATAAGCAGACAGCTGGTAGCAGCATTACCAAAAATATGCCTTGAACTATGGACAGATATACTTTAACACATCAAACTCAAATAAGCCAGAAAAGAGCACAAGGAAGCATTTATTAAAATGAGCGATTTCATCCAAGACTACAGACAAGTGTAGAGGAGGTTTCCAGGTTTGTAAATTCTGCAGCATTTGATTAGATGTCTGAAGTGACCACAAGCACACTTGACTAAGTAGTTGAATTACTGCTCCAGTAAATTACTCCTTTGCAAAGTATATATCTGTGTCCTACTGTCAAGGATCTAAGCAGAAACAAAAACTAGAGGGCACAAAGACAAGACTGACCTACATAGCTGAAGTTTACTTATACACATTAAACATCAACTGGCTTACAGTTATTTTGCCACAAACACTACAGTGTTTTGCCACAAACAGTGTTCTTCCAGTCTGACAAGCGCTTTAATAATTTGTTTTACACAAGAGTTTTATAAATAAATGAGAGCTGCCCAAGCTTTATTGGAAAGGCTACAAATATCCAATGAATAATTAATCCCATACAAAGTGGCCTACAGAAATAAGCAGACCTTGGAGGCCAGAATCTGGACTGTAGACAACCATTTGGTCAGCAATGCCAGATAGGTGATAACTGAAGGGTCTGTTTGACTGGACTCTGTCCAAAAGATTAAAGCACTGTGCTGATACAAGTAAGATTATTCTTTGCAGTTTGTTCTGCGTACTGAAACAGTTCCCCAGTGTGAACAACACACAGCATTTTATCTAACTTAACAATGAAGCTTTTTTTCCTGATAACAGAAGCAAATAGCTACAAATATAGCTATTATAAAACAAGATAAAATCAGTGCTTGAAGCAGGATTGTTAGCCATAAAATCAAATTCCATTTACCCACTGCTCTGTGTTTATTATGCAGTCTACAACCTGACCCTGCATGGCAAGCATTCCAATATAATCATAAATGTTTCTGCTGTAATAAATCTTAGCTCTATCAGCTTGGCTCTGTTTGGTGCATTGCCGAGGAGAGGGGAGCTTGTTATCTCCCTCCCCACATTCCTGCTCCTCACTGACTGGCTGAGGGCATATGCTATTCTATGCTGTGTTTACAAAGCAAGCTAGATATGCCAGTGCAGTTTCTAGGAGACAAAAAGAGTAATGCTGGAAATACACAACATGATTCTGAGCCATTTAGAATGCTCGACAGATAATTTCCGACACGTCCGATCGTTTCGCCACTCACTTCTGCATGGATGACAATGGAAAAAGATAAGAAAAACGAATGGAAGATAATAGAATCCTGCAGAACCATGGGTAACCACAAATGTTCACTTATAGCTGAATTATTGCAAATTTCCTTCTGTATTAAGAAGGCAAATTACACCACACCAAGCATTGCTTTTTAGTAAGAGGGCTTTTCGGTCTCTTTTATAGCCCTATACATTCCTAGTGCTTTGGGCCACCCCGAGCTGCTTGGTTACTCTGTCATCTTACTTTTGTAAATATTGAAAACTACCTTACATTTCCAAAGTAGTCCATAAAATGTTCAATGGGAATGATTTTTTGGGGAGGTCAGATTCGATCATTTACATCAAATCTACCTGGAATCCACTGCATTGAAGCAGGGCTGTGGAGTCGGTCCAAAAATAGACCGACTCCTCAGTTTAGGATTCCACCGACTCCGACTGCTCTAATTTGCATATTACAATTTTGTTGATTAAAAGTATGTAACATGAAATTCGTCTCCTAACTGCCAACGCTTAGGAATTTTACAAGACAACTGAAGTGAGAAGGATATGTAGACTACTATATTTATTCCCTTTAGACTAAAACTAGTCCTTGGTAAGAGTACTTGTAAAAGGTACAAACCGGAACAAAGAACATCTATCAGGCCCTAGGCAATGTAAGTGTGGGTACATGTAAGAATGATGTGCAGGTACTCTGCAGGGGAATGGAGGAGATTCTTCCTCTATTACACATTCTTCATGCACAATCTGAACAAGGTTTATGGGTGACAGACAACACCTCTCTGTTCAATGTGCACAGCATTCTCAGTTAATTCCCTGCAGCTCTGTGGGGAGTGCATATGTAGAGTATAGTACTACTGTGTAACAAAGTAAACCTGAGACAGATGAAATTAAAGTTTTATACAGACCTGGGGCTTCCTCCAGCCGCCTTCAGGATAATCAGCCCCTCGTTGTCCTCCTCCACCACCTGGATCTTCTGCTATTAGTCCAGGTACTTGAGCCAGTCTGTTGTAGTGCGCATACACACACTCTGCCGCCAGGAGCATACTACACCTGTGCAGCACTATTGCGCAGGTGCAGAATGTTCCTGGCTGTGGGAGCGGCATGCGGACGGACAGCGCTGACTGGCTGAATTACCAGGACTCATAGCAGAAGATCCGGGTGGTGGAGGACAGCGAGGGACTGATTAGCCTGAAGGGGGCTGGAGGAAGCCCCAGGTATGTATAAAACTTTACTTTTCATCCGTCTCAGGTACCCTTTAATTTGTAGTCACCAAACCAAATTTTATCAAATTATTTGATTTCATCAACAAAGGGAGTGCATACATTTGCATAAATCAGCATCAATGCAGAATTATTTCCATCTCATTGACCATCTCTATTAGTGACACAGCTACACATCAGGCTTTATTCTTACAGCATAGATGTTATTTAGTATATATAAGAGATTCCTGTGTACACATCATATATACAGTCACAATCAGATCTGTATATCTGACCTTAAAAATACGGGGACTGCTTTATTGAAGCAGCACAAGTAACTAATTTTGATTGGTTTATTTCATTTTTGTGGACTAAGCAGCTATTACTGTATATATACATTATTTTTAATGACTATTATCTGAGAAATAGAACATTTTATCATATTTTCTATTTTATCTATCTATTTTTTCCCGACTCCGACTCCAGGCACCCAAAATTGCCCGACTCCACGACTCCGACTTCGACTCCACAGCCCTGCATTGAAGACTGACTGAACTTCCAAATGAGTCTCAAGCTCAATTGAAAACTCAGATAAAAGGTAAGCTTCATTCAAATTTGTTCCAGATTGGTGGCTTTGTACTGCACTAAGCAGTAAAAAGCAAGTAGGATGGGAAATTCAATTGACTTAAGGTACATTAACAAGAAAACCTGATTGAACTTTGTTGTAGAGTTCATCTTTAAGATAATCATTCACATTTTTTTTTTTACCACCTTAAGGGACGCCTAACACCTGCACCAAAATGGTTATTCCTGCCTCCAAGCTCCTCTAAGAGATGTGTGTTTACACTAGAGATTCAAATCAATGTCAAGCAATGAGTCAGATCTGTCATCTTTTCACACAGAGAGATGTGGTAGTAAAAAAGGGTCATCAATGTAATTATGGAATTGTCCCGGTGAGGGGAAACCATTTACAGCTTTTCTATGTGGAAGTATTCCTGGGTTCAGATACAATATTACTGTATTATCCTCTTTTATTAGTGATCTACCAACATATTACTCTGTACTATACAATATATAGTGTGTATTAGACAAACTGACAATGCTGAAGAAGAAAAGGACTGGGTCCAATTGATCTTACAATAGGAGGATTCAAAAAATACAATGGATGGAGGTAAAAACTGTCTCTAATTAATGAGGAGATAAAAGAAAATGGGTAAGCAAGTTAAAAGTGAAGGCAAACCTGTGTCAAGTTTGACACAGTGCCCATTATGGTTATGGTTGCATTCTATGAAGCTATACCACCATTTCTATATAGCCTACTGATTTGTAGAATCCTGTCACATTTGTTTTTGCTACCTGTAGATCCTACTTTAGGTATACAGGTAGCACATGCAGTCAAACACTCCACCCACACACCTAGTCATACATTGGCGTGTTCATTGGGGCAGAGGTTGGCTTATAGTTAGGGGAGCAGGCGAAAGAGCATGACCACAACCTTCTAAACCACACAGTCATACACCTGTACTCAACTGGGTGACAAGGGTGTAAATTTCCCCTCTTTCTCCTGGCCATTCAACAGACTAGAAGTCAGGATCTTCTTTAAGCTGGTGCTACAGCACTTCCATGAATGTTGCAAGTACCAGTAGAGCACCTCCATAACCTAAATATAATCCCCTTTCCCCTAGTGGTGTGTTGTCTGACTGATACAATTTATGACATATCCCTCTAGGACATTTTTCCACAGCCTGGGATACATCCAGGTAATGCGATTTGCCGGATGAAAGGACACGTTCCTTTTCTGGCACATTTCAGAGCTACCTTTCCACTGTTTGCGTTGCAATGCGGTTCTTTGCTCTGCTGCATTTTTTAGCATTTGCAATTTTTTGGAACTTTTCAATCTCACCACAATCTGACCCAAAATCAAAGCTGAAATCTACTGAAAATCAATGTGCTGGGCATTGTAGGTATTGATCACTCTCTGATCACATTCCAATCGAAGGAGGATTGATCACTTTGCCACATTGGATAGAAATCTATTAGTGCGTGGCTAGCCTAAAGCCAGGGATTGTGAGCTGCAATATCTTACCATAGTTAATAAGAGCCCATGTGTCACAAAGTCATATTGGACTGACCCATCTGGCAGCTAAATTCAGAGAGGTGAGAGAACGTTATACTGCAGGTCACAACACAGCTAAAGGACAACTGAATTGAGAGGGATATGGAAGCTGCCATATTTATTTGCTTATAAACAATACCAGTTGCCTGGCAGCCCTACTGATCTATTTTTCTGCCATAGTGTCTGAATTACACCAGAAACAAGCATGCAGCTAATCTTGTCAGATCTGAAAATGATGTCTGAAACACCTGATCTGCTGCATGCTTGTTCAGGGTCTATGGCTAAAAGTATTAGAGGCGGAGGGTCAGCAGGATAGCCAGGCAATGGGTATTGTTTATAAGGAAATACATATGGCATCCTTCATATCCCTCTTGCTTCAGCTGTCCTTTAATTCACAAAACAGTCATGTCCACCATTTTATTGTGTGCACTGTTTATATTCACTCCCTTATTGCTGAAATAGTTTGTTTTATTCTTACTTGATATATTTAATATTTGGCTTAGATGGGCAGTAATAATTATACACAATGTTCAATTTTGTTACAGTATCGCAGACAGGTCACAAAAATCGCAACATTGTAAAAGAAAACTGCAACATTTTTTTCCTTACTACTGCTGGAAAAACCCTTTGAATACCAATAAACCCCTCTCCAGTTTGAAAATGAAAGCTGTCATGCTACTTTCTCCTTTTTAGAATTGGCTGCTATGCCTTCATACCTGCAGTGACCTACTGGGAAACAGGTGCAGATTCCTGTCTGCGTTCCACATCACTGCCTGTATTCAATCACTAGGGGATGCTGACACTGTGCTGCTTTTGTGAACCATTTGCCTGACACGGAAGGCAGATATGAACACATATTTTCAAATCTAAAATGACTTGTGTTTTGGAGAATTATTACAAATCCTTTTATCAAACAAACAGCACAAAAAAAAAAAAAAGGAAGATTTACAATGCATTTATTCCACTTATCTCCTGTGCTCCATGGACCAGCTGAAACAATGTTAATATATGGCTGTCAGGCTGTTTTTATCTAGCCATAAATTTAAGCTATTCAGGCCTATGCATGCCATTCAGGAGGATGTGTCAAGATGCAAGTCGCACTTCACATTCTCATTTGGATGTGGCGGAGCTTAAAACCATTCTGCTTGGCAGATCCAACAGATGTCATTCATAGGTGC
This sequence comes from Hyperolius riggenbachi, assembly GCF_040937935.1. NCBI lineage: Eukaryota > Metazoa > Chordata > Amphibia > Anura > Hyperoliidae > Hyperolius > Hyperolius riggenbachi. Next base: position 229,530,076 of record NC_090647.1, read on the forward strand.
CAAGACACAAGTCTATACATCCACCTGTTTTCTCAGAAAATACACACAGCTCGGATTTAAAACACAAGGGCAGTAACAATATAGAATTGCTAATCCTTTAAAACAAAACAGTCCGCACAGTCGGTATGGATTGTGCCCTGCAAATTGCAGGGCATTGGTCTTGGCACTCTGAGGAGGGGAGGGGAGAAAAAGGGGGAGAAAGAAACCACTGGCTTGGTGGCACCATCATTTGTTTCTGATTAACAGCTTCACCGCCAGGTTTACAAGACACAATAACGTTTTCCAGGTTGCAAGGCGGAATTCAACTTTCCAGTATGCAACATTCCAGTATTCATAGATTAAAGCCTTGCTGTAATTATAGATGTGTGCCAGCAAATTGGATGCTGCGATCTTTAAAGTAACACAAAGAAGCAATTCTAAAGAGATTTGTTTGAATCCTGACTAGCTGTGCAGTAAGTGCAGCTACATAACAAAGCTGACATGGAGGTGTACTGAATAACACACAGCATATTCAGAGCCTGAAGATCACTAGTGTACAATTTAATGTCTGATGTTTCTTGAAGCTGGAGAGTAATGCTGGGTAGACACTATGAGATTTTATGGCCGATTTACTGTCAAATCGATTATTTCCAACATGTCCAATTTGCTTGCCGATCGATTTGAGTAGAGATGGCCCGAAACGTTCGCCGGGCGAATCTCTGTGTCCTAGATCGCGCTCCTGTCGCCGGGCACTCTCTGCGCATGAGCGTGACGTCACTCATGACGTCACGCACATGCGCAGAAAGTGCCCGGCAACAGGCGCGCAATCTAGGATGCGTACCGCCGGCCAGCGCAGGCGTACTACTCTGGGTCATAGCGACCCGGAAGTAATACAGGACACAGAGAAACTGAGATGTTCGCTGGCGAACCGTTCGTGAACCGTTTGCAACATCTCTATTTCCGAGCATTTTCCGATCGATGTCCTAATAAGGTGAACGTAAATCGATCGGAAAGCAAATCGGACATGTTGGAAATAATCGATCTGACTGTAAATTGATCAGAAAATCTCATAGTGTGTACCCAGCATTATACATCTGAAATATCTCTAGCCTGCCAATCCTCTTCAGTCAGTTCTTGGAATCAAATTGTGGAGGCACACAATACTGCCAATACAACCAGCTCTGTGACCACACTTTTCTACCTTTTGCATTTTATCAACAGTCTGGGCAAAGCCCCTCCCCTAACTTCCTGTTTGACATGTGTCCTAGAAGAATACTAATAGGTCATCTACAGTCTACACTACAGTGCAATTCAGAAGAGTCATCTGTGGCTCATAGTGCAGCCTTTCCCCCTTCATATTGTATGCGAGTGCAAAGAGGGGAAGTAGTTACTTCTAGCATGGTGGCATAGTGGATAGCACTCTCCTTGCCATGCTAGGGCAAGGTTCAAATCTGGGCCAGGACACCATCTACACAGAATGAAGAATGAATGTTATCCCTGTATCTGTGTGGGCAAGTCTATTAGTTCTCCAAAAAAATACTATGGTAGGGACATTAGACTGACTATGGAAGAGATCAGACTGTGAGCTTCTCTGAAGTTAATGCCATGACTATGTACTTCGGAACATTTCCACGATATATAAATACTAAATCTGATAGACTTCATGAGGAAAACTTTAGTTCTGAGGAAACTCCCATGATCAGGAGACCAGCCACTGGAAATAATTATATACCCCATAAAACAGTAGGCGATTGGCAAGTCAATTTCAAAAATGACCTAGACTGATGCTTATTCATCTACAAACATTACATCCTAAGGGCTGGTACACACTTGGCAATTTCATTTTGTGAATCTTGTTCAGGGGACCAAAAAGCTGCATGCAGCGCATTCACAATTTATACAAATCGCAAATGCTGCAATAATAGTGGTCCCATAGGGACACATTGTTTTGGCGCTTTGCTGATCGCCGATCAGCAAAACACTGAAACGCTTCTGAAAAGCGCACCAGTGTAAACTAGCCCCAAAATAAAAAGCACATTTAGTACTTAGACAACAGTGGAAAATATGAATTGTGATGATGATAGCTTGAGTTCCATCAATCTAATTGAGATAAGATTCTAGTATTTACAAAAGTTGGCTATAAAATTGTTTTGCATAGCACATTCCATGATTCTGTGATGCATAACTGGACTAACTGTTTAGTTAAATGTTCTTGGGATATAACTTTAAATTGAATTCTGGCTGTGACAGGTTATCTCCTTGTTGCATACAACATTACACTTGAAGTCTTATTTATTTAATATGCTTGAACACTGTCCATAAATTGCTTGCAATATTCCACATGTTAATGAGAACTGGGGCATAACATGTGTCTGCAGTCTGGTTGAACGTATCCAGGTTACAGTCATAATCATCCCCGCTGTAAATATTTTGCCACTAAACCCAAAACAGAGGGGACCTGCAAGAATGACTGACAGAGCCACTAGACTTCCAACAGGAGGAGGGCAGAGCAGCTACAACTTATTGCTGTGTTCTCATCACAAGTTCTCCTTCTAGGAATCCCCGAATAACTCAACCAGTGCCTACCAAGCTTCCACTGCACAAAGCCAGTGGCTGCCTGCATACTCCTCATTTCCCCAAACCCAGCAACTGACATGTGGCCAGAAACACTCACCTGATACTGGCCATCCTTTCCAACATCATCTAAGCAAACACAGCTGTAGCAACTGGCCAACTGACACCATTATAACGCCTGACCAGACACATGCCCAAGTCCAACACAAGGCAGAGGAAAAGGATGCAACTGAATATATGCAGATTAACCCAACAATGAAATATTAATTCCATGCATTACATAACAGTCTACCAATAAAATATTAATTGCATACATAATTGCAGCAAGCCATACTCCCCACAGTACACATGATAGATAGATAGATAGATAGATAGATAGATAGATAGATAGATAGATAAATAGATAGATAGATAGATAATCTTGCTGTACACAGATCTGCTTATAGTTTCTATAAATATAGGATATGTTGATAACATATATGGTGCAGCCTATGCAATGAAATAGTCAGTTGCTGAGCCGCCTCTGCTCCTTTGTCTGTAGGCTAGCAGCCGATCCATGCCTGTGCAGAACAAAGCAGGCTGAGTATGGTGCCTCCAGATGACACTGCCTTTACCTGTGATCGCAGGCTTTTCCTCCTCCAGTTCAGCTCCTGCCAGTCACACGGAGGAGCCCCGGAGCCGGCTGCAGTGCTGGGCAGGCGACTCCACACTCTGCCTCGCTCCTGACATGTTCGAGGCTGCACACTGCCGCTGCTGCCACTGATTCTTCAGCTTAATGCCACCGCGGTGCGCTCACTCTCCCTCCCCTTAAAGGTTTTCACATGGCAGTTTAATTTTGCTTAGCACATGTGAATTCTTTCTGCTATCAGAGAATGAATAGAGATCGGTACAGCTGGGAGGGGGTAAACAGCTTTCTCCTGTGTTTGAATCCATTTCACTGGCTCTAGCAGCAGGGGACTCCACTCCTCCCTGTAGCTCCACCCCTTCCAGGAGCTTTCCTTTTTTTCTGAAGAATAGAAGATAAAAGCTGTCAATGTAGCAGAGCTCTGGCAGCTTTATGGTGCTCCTTATGTGCTCTGAGGTGCTGGTATGTCCGACTTACATACTACAAACCCAGTTTATCTAGAAGACCCCTTGTGTGGTCTGCTCACTGCTTGTATGCTGTATTTAGCATTATTATTTTTTATTACGCGTTTATATAGTACTGACATGTATTGACACAGTGATTTACAAAGCATATTGATCAAATCATGTCACTAACAGTCCCCACAGGAGCTCACATTCTAATCCATCACAATATGATACATGTAACTGTCTAAAGGGCACTTTCACACTGGTATTGCATTGTAGCAGACATGGGTTAGCGCACTGTAACATGGTGCAATTCAAAGTCTATGAACAATTCACATCTCATCAGTTGTGATGCAATGCAACTGATTTGGGTATTAGGCTCACATTATAAATCGCAATCGCTGAGCGTTTTTGTGCGTGAGTTTTTCAAGTGATTCACGGGCGTTTTCTGAGCATTGGGCGATTTTGTGTAAGCGCTTTTCTAAGCACTTTTGATGAGAAATTGAGATTTTCACTTCCTGATGTCAGTCAGACCCGGAAAAGAATAAGTACAATGTATTTATTCTTAAAAGTGCTCGGGAAATCACTATACAAAGGGCTTTTTCAAGTGCTTAGCGATTTCCCAATACCTTCCATTGAGCCAAAGTGCTTAGAAAATGGTACAGGCAGCGCTTTTGGAAGCGAATCGCAATCGAACCGCTCATATGTGAACACTCTCATAGGGAATCATTGCACAATCACTTTTAGCGCTTAAAAAAATACACAAATGCTCATAGTGTGAACAAGCCCTTACAGTGCACAACATACAGTGTGATGCTAGAATCGTACGCTGATGCTCATAATATTAGTGAATGAAGGTGCACATTGGTCAGTTGCTTCTTTGCCTGTGTTACATCGCATGCCCTCTGCAAATGTTGTTTTGTTTGGGCTGCATTATGTGTACATTACGTTGTAAGGCAGCACGATGCAACTATCCTGTAGCTCTTTTTTTTTTAGCCAGATATTTACCAGTATGTTTTTGGAATGTGTGAGGAAACTGGAGTCCAGAATCCAAGGCAAAAAAATACAATCTCCCTGTGGCAGAAATTTGAACCCATGCCTCCTTAAGGCAAGAATGCTAGCAACTTTGTCACAGGGCCATGACCCATACTATAAATTTTGCACTCAGCCCAATCTCCCCTTCCCCAGAAGAATGTTTACTCTGCAGACCCCAGCCCTATTCTTCTTTAATGGAGATGTGACCTGAATCTACCACGTGAACTAGCTTATTCATTTTTTTATTTTTGTGGGCTTTCTACAGTAGTAAGAATTAATTACCTGACAACTTGTTTTGTTAATCAGCAGTAAGGTCATTTTTAGCTTTCCAAATAATATTAGCCATGCACAAATTCCCTGTTCATCCTGTGCAATTTTTGCTTTCTGAGGAGCAGCCTCCCTCATTTCTCCCAGATCTTGCTTCCCAAGGACGGCAACCAGGGGCGTTGCTAGCCCCAAAGATCAGTGGCAAATGCCACTGTTCTATTCTGGGTGCCCTGGATGTCCCCCAGGCAGAGTCAGAGCTGTGGAACATCTATGGGGGCATGCTGGGAGCTGTGGTGCCTCAATGGGGGTATGCTGGGTGCTGTTTTGCCTCTATGGGGACATGTTTGGTGCTGTGGTGCCATGCTGGATGTTGTGGTGCATTTTTGGAAGCATGCAGGGATCTGTGGTTATTCTATGGGGGCATGCTGGGAGTTGTGGTGCCTTAATGGGAGGCCTGTGGGAGCATGGGAGGCGGTCCGCTAAAAGGTCAGGGAATGCTATAGGGGGACTGCCAGACAATCTGGCAACAGGCCACTAGGTTAGCCCACGCAGCAGAAAGCTAGACCAGCCAGCACAGAAGCCAACTAACTACCTAGTTATGTTTAAAGGAAGCATAAAGCAAATTTTGCTGCCCCATGATAAACTTACTGGAGGCTTCCTCCAGCCCTTTAAAGCCTACATGTCTGAAGCAGCATCTCTGCTCGCAGCTGCCGGCTCGGGGTCCTGCCAATGCAGAGACTGAACTCTGCTACTGCGCCTGCGATGTCAATCATGCCCAAGTTGTCTGCCGTACGCCTGCGCAGTATGCAGCGGACAACGTGGACTTGATTGAAAGTGGCGCTTCATGCACGCGCAGTAAGGCCAACCTCAAGGTCAGCCTCTGCACCGGCAGGGCCCCCAGGACGGCGGCAGCGAGCGGAGATGCTGCATGGGACATGGCTTCAGGGGGCTGGAGGAAGCCCCTGGAAGTATATCATGAGGCAGCGGAATTTGCTTTATGTTTGCTTTAAGTGGTACTGCTTATTTATGCGATATGCTGCATTTATTTTTTATTTATTATATTTATTATATTTATGGAGAGAGGATCTTCATCTAACTTTTGCTGAGTAGGCCTACTTAGACTGCTGTTAAAGAGAAACTCCGACCAAGAATTGAACTTCATCCCAATCAGTAGCTGATACCCCCTTTTACATGAGAAATCTATTCCTTTCCACAAACAGACCATCAGGGGGCGCTGTATGACTGATATAGTGGTGAAACCCCTCCCACAAGAAGCTCTGAGTATCGAGGTACTTTTGGCAGTTTCCTGTCTGTGAACCCTGTTGCATTGTGGGAAATAGCTGTTTGCAGCTGTTTCCAACTGCCAAAACAGCAAGAAGCAGCTACATCACTTGGCAGCAGTAAAAATGTCACCATGTAATAAATGTCCGAATATAAATAAGGTATTTAAAATATTTTACAATGGGCAAACACTGACTAAATCATTTATACATAATTATTGTAAAAATGAAGCACTTTTTTATTACATTATTTTCACTGGAGTTCCTTTTTAAATTCATGTAAATTTTGCTCCACCCAGACCACATTCTGGTGTGTGACCCCACTCATTTTTCAGCTGGATTGCTCAAAAGTGCCATGGATCTTTTAGGATCCTAGCTACGCCTCTGAGGGCCGCACAGATATCTGAGCACATAGGCCTCAATTCACTAAGCTTTATCAAACACCTTATCAAACATTTGATAATTTACCTCATGAGTAAAATCTACTTTTGAATTCACCAAGGTGTTATAGATTTATTTAACATATTGTCGATAAAACATTAGATACATCTATAACACCTTAGTGAATGAAAAATTAGATTTTACTCATGAGGTAAATTATCAAATAAAGTGTTTGATAAAGCTTAGTGAATTGAGGACTATAGTGGGGAAAGGTTTATAAATGATAACAGCTATGTAAGGCACAGACAGTTGCTGAATGAAGTACATAAGAGGGAACTCTGAATTATGGATGAGCAATTGGAATTTTTCAAGTTTTGCATCAAAATGTAGCATTCCAGATCAGAATTCGCAATGCAGAATTTCGCCATTACATTAAAGTCGATTGGGGTGCTTGTAGGAACATTTGAGATCATTTTTTCAAAAAAATCTTGTAGTTTTTGAGAAAATTGATTTTTTAAAGAGAACCCGAGGTGGGTTTGAAGAATATTATCTGCATACAGAGGCTGGATCTGCCTATACAGCCCAGCCTCTGTTGCTATCCCAAACCCCCCTAAGGTCCCCCTGCACTCTGCAATCCCTCATAAATCACAGCCACGCTGCTGACAAACAGCTTGTCAGAGCTGGCTGTGTTTATCTCTATAGTGTCAGTCTGCTGCTCTCCCCGCCTCCTGCAGAACTCCGGTCTCCGCCTGCATCCCTTCCCTCCCTGCTGATTGGAGGGAAGGGACGGGGGCAGGGACCGGAGCTATGCAGGAGGCGGGGGAGCAGCTGAGACTGACACTACAGATGTAAACACAGCCTCACAGCATGGCTGTGATTTATGAGGGATTGCAGAGTGCAGGGGGACCTTAGTGGGGTTTGGGATAGCAACAGAGGCTGGGCTGTATAGGCAGATCCAGCCTCTGTATGCAGATAATATTCTTTAAACACACCTCGGGTTCTCTTTGAACCTGGTAAAGTGACATTTTGCTGTGGCGCACCATAGTATATAGAGTTCTGAATTTTGTATACATTTTAAAAAAAACTGAACTCGTTGTATTAATTAGGTGTACTGCTGCAAAAAAATTTCCAAGTTTAACCACTTAAATCGGAATATAACCCTGCATTACAACTTTGCTCTAAAACATTATTTACAGCATATTATATGCAACCAGCATTTTTTTTTTACTAGACCAGCATTGGAAGGGTTACACACAGAGCTTTAAAGTTCCGTGGAGAGAAATGCATCCTAACACAATGTAACAAGTGTGGAATGTGACACACACTCTGACTGTGCAGGAGCTCCCGGACACAGAGAGAGAGTGAGTCACATTCTTCACTTGTTACATTGTGTTTACTTAAATGTAGCTATCTAAACTTTGGATGCGTCTGCATTTCTCTCCACGGAACTTTAAAGCTCTGTGTGTAACCCTTCCAATGCTGGTCTAGTAAAAAAATATGCTGGTTGCATATAATATGCTGTAAATAATGTTTTTAGAGCAAAGTTGAAATGCAGAGTTATATTCCGCTTTAAGCCTGTTTATTTTTTGCAACTGAGCAACTTTCACCTCCCATTCATTTGCCAATAACCTTCTCACTACTTATCACAATGAATTGGTCTATATCTTGTTTTTTCCACCACCAATTAGGCTTTCTTTGGGTGATACATTTTGCTAAGAATTATTTTATTCTAAATCCATTTTTTTTACATAGTTACATAGTTATTTTGGTTAAAAAAAAGACATTTGTCCATTGAGTTCAACCAGTATAAAGTACAACACCAGCCTGCTCCCTCACATATCCCTGTTGATCCAGAGGAAGGCGAAAAAACCCTTACAAGGCCTGGTCCAATTAGCCCCTAAAGGGAAAAATTCCTTCCCGAGTCCAGATGGCAATCAGATAAAATCCCTGGATCAACATCATTAGGCATTACCTAGTAATTGTAGCCATGGATGTCTTTCAACGCAAGGAAAGCATCTAAGCCCCCTTTAAATGCAGGTATAGAGTTTGCCATAACGACTTCCTGTGGCAATGCATTCCACATCTTAATCACTCTTACTGTAAAGAACCCTTTCCTAAATAAATGGCTAAAACGTTTTTCCTCCATGCACAGATCATGGCCTCTAGTCCTTTGAGAAGGCCTAGGGACAAAAAACTCATCCGCCAAGCTATTATATTGCCCTCTGATGTATTTATACATGTTAATTAGATCCCCTCTAAGGCGTCTTTTCTCTAGACTAAATAAACCCAGTTTATCTAACCTTTCTTGGTAAGTGAGACCTTCCATCCCACGTGTCAATTTTGTTGCTCGTCTCTGCACCTGCTCTAAAACTGCAATATCTTTTTTGTAATGTGGTGCCCAGAACTGAATTCCATATTCGAGATGTGGCCTTACTAGAGAGTTAAACAGGGGCAATATTATGCTAGCATCTCGAGTTTTTATTTCCCTTTTAATGCATCCCAAAATTTTGTTAGCTTTAGCTGCAGCTGCTTGGCATTGTGCTACCCCACTGCTAACAGTCTCCGATTTTGAGTACGATCCATTGACCACAACTCTTTGTTTTCTGTCCATTAGCCAGTTCCCTATCCATGCACACAGACTCTTCCCCAGACCTTGCATCCTCAACTTTTACACCAGACTTTTGTGGGGAACAGTATCAAAGGCCTTTGCAAAGTCCAAGTATATCACATCTACAGCATTCCCAATATCCATATTAGCATTCACTACCTCATAAAATCTGAGCATGTTAGTCAAACAGGACCTGTCTTTAGTAAACCCATGTTGATGCTGAGAAATAAGATTATTTTCTAGTATGAAGTCATGTATAGTATCTCTTAGTAACCCCTCAAATAGTTTGCATACAACTGATGTTAAGCTTACAGGTCTATAATTTCCTGGATCTGATTTTTTGCCCTTCTTAAATAATGGGAAAACGTGGGCTGTACGCCAATCCACTGGGACTCTGCCAGTTGAAAGAGAGTCACAAAAGATAAGATAAAGAGGTTTATCTATAACTGAACTTAATTCCCTTAGGACCCGAGGATGCATGCCATCCAGGCCAGGTGCCTTATCTATTTTTAATTTATTTAGTCTTGCCTTCACTTCTTCCTGTGTTAAGTATTTAGTATTACAGTTAGAAGTTTGAGACCCTTCTGCCTCTGTAATTTTCAACAGTGCTGTTTCTTATGTGAAGACAGAAGCAAAGAAAGCATTTAATAACTCTGCCTTACCTTGGTCATCCACCATTGAGTTCCCACCCTCATCCTTTAGGAGTCCTATACAGTCAACCTTTCTTTTTTTAGAGTTAATGTGTTATGATCGCTGCTGCAGCAGGGATTGCTGGCAGTAGTAGTGCTGCAGCTCAGGCAGTTCTGATCTCTTTCCATGCAAGCTGCATAGCTTTGTCTGCCTTTCCCTGCTGTCAGCTTGTGACTGATTATCATTCACCTGTGTGGGAATCTGCATGTCTGCTCCCATTGGATGACCTCAGTATAAAGATCTGCTTCCTGCAGGGTTTCCTCGGGCTATCATAGTTTCAGTGTAAGCTAGTCTTGCTGTTGCTCAGCCCCAGACCGTGTTTCTTGTTCTAAAGATACTTTGCTGGTTTTGCATCATATATTGGTTCATTGCCCATATATATGCATACCAGCACGTTTATTATTTTCCTTGTATTCGTGTTACGTTGATACATCAGTGACGCTGATATATACGTACACGAACTGTTTATATCCTGTGTTCAGTTAGTCAGTTCCAGCACGTTTTGGTGGTTGCGCGTATCGTGATCACCCGTGCTGAGCTAGTTATCCTGTTCCTGGTCCTGTTTGTGGATTGCGTTCATCTCCGCGAGGAGATAACGAATCCTTCTGAATCCTGTCCTGTTACCGTTTGTGGATTGCGTTCATCTCTGCGAAGAGATAGCGAATCCTTCTGAGTCCTGTTCCCTGTATCGTTCCAGTCCTAAGTCAGTGTTCCTGCTTATGTCATATATCGGTTCATTGCCGATATATACATATGTTAGTCAGACGTTACAAATAGTTTCATTGATAGCTGTAATTGTAATACGCTAGGAAATCACACTTATTGTATATTTATCTGTGTTACGTTCATCTATCTTGATCCTGCTATTTCCTGACTATCCTGTCCTGTCTTTGTGAGGCACGCCATCGCTGCAAACGCATTGGCTGCCTCATTCCAGTCTGTCTTGTTGTGGACGCTTGCTGTCACTAAGTAGTGGCTAGTTAAGCAAGCGTTCATTCTGTCTACCTGTCCTGATCTCCTCAGTTCTGGTTTATGCGCTCAGCGCTACTTTGCGCTGAGACGTTTTCACGAAAGTATTGTTTGTGGCTGTTCGGATCTGCATCGGCTCTGTGCGCCACAATCTCCTATTGGAGTCAGTCCTCTCCTCCACTAAACTGGGGATATCCTGATTCCTTGTGCTGGTGTGTGTACCCCCTTCACGTCAGCTTATGCATCGCGTGCTGACCGTGGAGAATACACCTCCAAGCGTGACATTATGATAGCCCCATTACCAATCCCCATTGTGGGGGGGATTTCCAGAAATTATGACACTGTTTGTCAGGGGTCCTGCTCCTTTAAGAAATTTGAAAAGCTTGGTCCTGAAGTTACAGACAAATTTATATCAGAATTGGTTAAAGTTCTGGCCAATCCCGATTTTCGGGCTTCTGCAATTTCTACCTGGTCTGATTGGATCGTTTGTGCTCTTTTTAAGGGCAAACTTTTTGATTGGGCAATCGATGTCTTAGATCACACTCAGTTTAGACAAAGTCCTTTGCAATTTATAGCTTTTGTAATTCACAATTGGTTGCGCATAGATCCATTGCCTTTTCCTCTTAATGAACTCCTGGCAGCAAGCCAATCAGCTGCTCCTTCAATTGCTTGCAAAAATGATCAGCAAGCAGAGAGTGTTACTGATAATTTTCCTGCAGCTTTGAATAAATCACCAAAAACAGCAGGGTCTAAGGCAAAACGCAAACGTTCTAAGAAACGTGTCCAATCTGCAGAATCGTTATCTTTAGCGACTGCGCATCAGACCTGCAATGAGATTCTGCCATTAACAGATAATGAAATGCAATTGTCTTTCAGGGGAGTTAAATGGACTTATGAAACTACTAATGAACTTTCATCACTGGCTAGGGAAAATAAAGATTTTTGTTTAAAAGAATTATCTGAGTATGATTATGAGGATATATTACAGAGTATTGAACAAATCAATCTATTCGTGCAGCAAGGAAAATTTGCATACCCTACAGTCCAACACTTGCTACAGGTATTGGAGATTCTTAGGAATAAGAAATCTGCCATTCACCTGCTAAATAACCCAATACATGTTTCTGCCATAACCACATTTGCAAACTGTGATCAGCCTGTTAAGTATGCTTGGAATCCTCCATTTGAGAAAGGAGAGATGGAAGCCCTGGTCAATGAATGGAAGAATGATTCAAGTTCATTTTGTCAATTTTACAGTGCAAAAAGTGAATTAGTATTGAATGCATGCATTAAGTCTGCCTATAACCTAATAAAAACTGGTGTGTGTGGGTATGACCTTGTGGCTCCATTGATCGATGTGTGGAAAATGATTTTGGACGATTTTTATGCGATTCAATCAGTTGATACCAGGGAAGACACACTGTCAATTGGAGACTGTCCCACTTCTCCAGTTACTGAGTCCCTGCCATGTCTTGTGAATGTTCCTGTAACTCCACCCTGTACCATGGATAACTCAGTGTTACTTCCCAGTAAAACAGAAGCCACTGATACTTTCTTAACTTTGCCCTGCACAAATTTCTCAGCAGAGAATCCAGAGGTCCTGTTGACTTCTGAGTCCAGCCTAGCCAGTACTCATGAGTCTTTGTTCAGTGAAACAGACACCAGAAAAATCTTGCCTGTCTCTGCAAACACTTCTGCAGAAACTACCTGTGTTGATAAAGTTCAACTCCTGTCTGATCCAGCAGATGCCAATAGATGCACTACATCAGTTTCCGAGTCCCAGCAATCCTGTCCAGAAACCTCAGAACCCCAGCATCTGAATTTTCCAATTTTACAATTGAATGGTGATTCAGATGCGCAAACATTGTGTTTTGATCTTCCTGTTTCTACACCTCACTCTAGTTTCGTGAATAACTCAGAGCGTCTGCTATGTGAATCCGAAATCGCAGAATTATTACCGTGTTCAGAAAATGTTCCAGTAAATTTGCCCTGTACTATGAATTGTGCAGTAGATCTCTCCAATGAAACTCAGGTCACAGAATCATTATGCTGTCCAGCAGGTGCTTCCATGGTTTTGCCCTGCAATATGGACTGTTCAGTGATCCTGTCCAGTGAAGCTGTGGTCGCAGAGTCTTATGCTTCACCCGGTACTTTGGATACTTCAAACCCTCTAGCAGAGGAGTCTGAGGCACTGCTTACCTCAGTTGGTGTTGCAGTAATATTCACTTGTTTAGCAGCTGTTTTGGAATTACAGTCTGCTCTAATAAAACTTGATGAATTTCTGCCCAGTGAAGCAGAAGCCATTGAAATATTGTCCTCGTCAGCAAGTGTGTTAGATACCTTGCCCTGTACACAGTCTGATTTAACCAATGTTGTTGAGTCCCTCTCCAGTGTTGTAACAGCCGAGGAACTCCAGCCCTGTCCTCTGAATGTTTCAGAAGTCTTGCCCTGTAACATGGATAATTCTGATTCTCTGGTCAAAATAATAGAAATCTCAGAATTTCAGTCCGGTCTGATGAGTGTTCCTGAAACCCAGCCCTGTATCCTGAAAGATTCTGGTTCTCTGGCCGCTGTGGCAGAGGTTTCAGAGTCCCCTTCCTGTCCAGGGAATTCCTCAGTTTTGCCTAGTCCAGTGGGGGCTGCTGCTATACTGACTTGTTCTGCAGCCTCTCATGAGCTCCAATCCAGTGTATTAGATGAGTCTCTGTCCAGTCCAGAGGTAGTGGTGGAATCCCTATCTGGTTCAGTGCATACATCAGAAGATTTGTCCTGTCTTGTTAGTGCCCCTGAACCTAATTTGTTACTGACTTTGCTGGAATCAGCGATATCTAAGTCTGATCCTGCATTTTTGTGTGAAAGTCCAGTAGTTGCGAAGTCTAGTCATGATGATTTTTTTTGGGCCAGTCCTGGTTTTGGTCCTGTCTTGGCTGACCCTGAGGCTCACAGTTCCTTGACATGCCCAGAGGTTTCTCTTGTGCCGGTGTGCCCAGATGTTCTTTGTGTGCCAGAATGCCCATGTGTGTCTAAGGTGATGGCGTGCTCTGATGCTTCCTTAGTGGGAAAATGTTCTGATGTTGCCAGTCTGCCTGCATGCCCAGAGATGGTTCTGGTCCCTGAAAGCCCTGATCTTGATGTTTGTCCTTGTGGCCCTGACTTGGGAATTGCCCTAGGTTCCATAGGGGTTCTTGATAGTTCTCCATGTGAGCCTAAGGGGCGTTCTGACCTATGGGGATCTCTTTGGAGCTTCAAGGTGTTCTGGGAGATCTCTGAGGAAACTTGTCCTGGTGCCTTGGACTGGTTCAACAGTGGGTTTTGTGTTTGTAAGGACAGTTCCGATGGGCATTGCAAAAGCTTTGGCGTTTTTGAACGGTTCCTGGAAGGCGGTGGGTATAGCTCAGGGAGTTTCGGAGGGCTTTCTTCTGGAAATCATGGTTCTGATGGGTGTCACACTGGGGCTTGTAGTACTGGTGGGCATGGTTCTGTAGGTTCTGGTTCTGATGGGTCCAGTCTTGTGAGGGCTGATTCTGGAATTTGGTCTTGCCGGGTTGTCTCGGTCATCATGAATTATCAGACAGACTGTTTTGTTGAGAATTTCAGTTTTGAAAAGCGTCTGGAATCCGCTTTTAAAGGGGGGGGGGGAGGGGTACTGTTATGATCGCTGCTGCAGCAGGGATTGCTGGCAGTAGTAGTGCTGCAGCTCAGGCAGTTCTGATCTCTTTCCATGCAAGCTGCATAGCTTTGTCTGCCTTTCCCTGCTGTCAGCTTGTGACTGATTATCATTCACCTGTGTGGGAATCTGCATGTCTGCTCCCATTGGATGACCTCAGTATAAAGATCTGCTTCCTGCAGGGTTTCCTCGGGCTATCATAGTTTCAGTGTAAGCTAGTCTTGCTGTTGCTCAGCCCCAGACCGTGTTTCTTGTTCTAAAGATACTTTGCTGGTTTTGCATCATATATTGGTTCATTGCCCATATATATGCATACCAGCACGTTTATTATTTTCCTTGTATTCGTGTTACGTTGATACATCAGTGACGCTGATATATACGTACACGAACTGTTTATATCCTGTGTTCAGTTAGTCAGTTCCAGCACGTTTTGGTGGTTGCGCGTATCGTGATCACCCGTGCTGAGCTAGTTATCCTGTTCCTGGTCCTGTTTGTGGATTGCGTTCATCTCCGCAAGGAGATAACGAATCCTTCTGAATCCTGTCCTGTTACCGTTTGTGGATTGCGTTCATCTCTGCGAAGAGATAGCGAATCCTTCTGAGTCCTGTTCCCTGTATCGTTCCAGTCCTAAGTCAGTGTTCCTGCTTATGTCATATATCGGTTCATTGCCGATATATACATATGTTAGTCAGACGTTACAAATAGTTTCATTGATAGCTGTAATTGTAATACGCTAGGAAATCACACTTATTGTATATTTATCTGTGTTACGTTCATCTATCTTGATCCTGCTATTTCCTGACTATCCTGTCCTGTCTTTGTGAGGCACGCCATCGCTGCAAACGCATTGGCTGCCTCATTCCAGTCTGTCTTGTTGTGGACGCTTGCTGTCACTAAGTAGTGGCTAGTTAAGCAAGCGTTCATTCTGTCTACCTGTCCTGATCTCCTCAGTTCTGGTTTATGCGCTCAGCGCTACTTTGCGCTGAGACGTTTTCACGAAAGTATTGTTTGTGGCTGTTCGGATCTGCATCGGCTCTGTGCGCCACAATCTCCTATTGGAGTCAGTCCTCTCCTCCACTAAACTGGGGATATCCTGATTCCTTGTGCTGGTGTGTGTACCCCCTTCACGTCAGCTTATGCATCGCGTGCTGACCGTGGAGAATACACCTCCAAGCGTGACATAATGTACTTGTAAAACTTTTTTGGGTTAGATTTGATATCCCTAGCGATTTGTTTTTCAGCTTCAATCTTTGCCATGCCTAACTTATTTTTTACAATTTTTATTGCACTCCTTATAATTGCTTAGTGCAGCCTCGGTCCCCTCCTGTTTTAAGACCTTATAGGCTGTGAGGATCCGCGTGGCTGCCTGCGCAGGCAGGCAGCCTTTTGACCACTGTTCAGGTCTGCATTCTGCAGGTCTCTGGAAGAGAGACCTTTTGTCAGTTGTGCAGCTTGCTGCTGAGGAATTTGCATATGTTTGTCATGCAGATTGCCTAGCCACATCCCTTGTGGGCTTGCTCTATAAATACTATGTGATACCACAGTAAGTGGCTGGTCATAAGGATTCTTCCTGTGAAACACTCTGGTGAGTGTCAGCCTTGCTCATTGTTTGAATAGTAGCTTAGAGTAATTGCTGGGACTGTACTCGGCAGGTTCCCTTGTGCAGTTAGGATTGCATATCTGTTTTGTTTGTCTGTTGCGATTGTCCTGTCCCTGCGGTGGTCGACAGGAGGTCGTTCTGATCTTTGTTCTTGGAGTATAGCTGGAGCAGCGGTTGCTACCAGCTATCTCCTCTATCTGTCTTGCCTGGATCGCACTGGCCTCTTTTCGCTAGTGCTGTGGATCCTATCTCTCGCTTGTCCCTGTTTTCGTGTGTCTGTCTTGTCAGCTACGAACGCTTGCTGGAGGCTCGGTGAGGTAACCGTTAAGCAAGCGCTCGCGTCCTCTGTTTCATGTTTGTCTGTCAGTGGTTAGTTAGGCGTGCTTGTCTCTATTGTGCTTATCACGTGGAGACCACGCATAAACGCATGCACTGTTGCGAATGAGTGCGGTGTTCGCGTTCAGTTAGCGTTTGTTATTTTCCTTATCTCCTCATTGTATGATTTGCTGTTCCTTTGCTACTCTCATGCTCCACTGTGCTGTAGCCTTGTGTCACGTCTGGCGATCGCACCTCTCGCGATCGCGTTCCTACTTCATATCTGCTGTGGTGTGTGCACCGTCGCGGGTTGGCTACTAGTTTGGTGCACACACATACAATCTGTCTCTGTGCTCATTCTCAATCGCCTCTCTTGCGATTGCGTTTCTTCCCTTCGTACAATTCCTGTCTGGCGTGTGTGGTAGGGGAGAGGAGCTGTTCCTCTGCACTCCACAGCTCCACCTGCCGACAGGAATTTCCCTCTACAGGTACATTGCACCTTCTGCTGGGTTCCTGCAAATTATACGTTTGTGGAGGATTTCTGCAGTGTCAGCGCACACCCTGTGCGCTGATCACGGAGAGAATTCCACAATCGTTACATAGGCATTCTTTTTTCTCTTCATTTTATCTTTAACCTTTCTATTCATCCATAGAGGCCTTTTTTTATTCCTAGATATTTTGTTTCCATATGGGATATACATACTACAATATCAATTGAGTATAAGTTTAAAAGCTTGCCATATTCCTTCAGTGTCTTCCCCTTGTAGTACATTATCCCAGTTCACCAAACTTAGTGCCTGCCTAATTTGATTGAACTTTGCTTTTCTAAAATTGATAGTTTTAGTGGTCCCGCTGCCCCATGGCCTATCAGTCACCAGATCAAACGTTATCATGTTGTGATCACTATTTCCCAAATGTTCTTGAACCTGCACATTTGATACATTATCTGGTCTATTAGAAATGATCAGATCCAGTAACACATTCCCCCTAGTTGGTTCCGTTACCATTTGGGTCAAGTAATTGTCCTGTAGTGCTTCCAGACATCTTTTGCTTTTACCAGAATGGGTAGCCTCAATACTCCAGTCAATGTCTGGAAAGTTGAAGTTGCCCATAATTATGACCTCATTTTTACTTGCAGCTTGTTCAATCTGCTGTAGTAATCGCAGTTCTGCAGCTTCATTAATAAGAGGTGGCCTGTAGCATACCCCAATAAGCAATTGGCAACTTTTATTTCCACCATGAATATTTACCCAAACGGACTCCACATCTTCGCAATCTTCTTCCATCTCATCGTTGAGGACAGCGGTAAAAGAATTCTTAACAAAGAGACAAACCCCTCCACCTTTTTTCCCTGTTCTATCCTTCCTAAACACATTGTATCCTTTTAAATTAGCTATCCAGTCATGGCTTTCATCCATCCATGTCTCGATTATTCCCACAATGTCATAGCCTTTGTCATTCAGAATGAACTCTAGTTCGTCTATTCTATTTGCAAAGCTCCGAGCATTGGTTTCCATGCACTTTATATTTTTAACACCACATTTACCAATTTTGTTTACATGAAATGGGCTACTTGAATGTTTACCAACCTCTTTAATCTTTACACTGTCCCCACCCCCCTCTCCACCCCCCATAATGTTAGGTTCCCACTGTCTTTTTACCTTACCTTGTCTACGTATTGAGACTTTATTCTCCCGCCTCCCCCCAGATCCTAGTTTAAAATCTCCTCCAACCATTTAGCCATCTTCTCCCCCAATGCAGCTGCACCCTCCCCATTAAGGTGCAGCCCATTCCTGCAAAGTCTGCCCAGTTCTCCAGGAACCCAAATCTTCCTTCCTACACCAATTTCTCAGCCACTTATTTAACTCCCTAAGCTCCCTCTGTCTCTCAGATGTAGCACGTGGCACTGGCAGTATTTCAGAAAACACCACCTTGGAGGTCCTTGCTTTAAGTTTATCTCCAAGTACCTGAAAATCATTTTTGAGGACCTTCCATCTCCCACTAACTTTGTCATTAGTGCCAATGTGTACCATGACAGCCGGGTCTTCCCCAGCCCCACCCAGTAATCTGTCAATTCTTTCCGCTACATGCCGAACCTGAGCACCCGGGAGGCAACAGACTGTACGGCATTCACGGTTTCTTCGACAGATTACCCTATCTGTGCGCCTAATAATTGAATCCCCTACCACCAGTACCTGTCTAGCCTTAGCTGCACTCCTATTCCCTTTCTCTTTGCAGCAGTCTGCCCCTTGGTTGCTAAGGAGCACATCCTGCTGCAGCATTGCTACTCCAGAATCATCCTCCCCAATATTACGCAAACAAGCATACTTATTAGTAAGGGACAACTCGGGACTAGCCTCCCTGCCACTTTTTCCCCTACCCCTTCTAACTGTGACCCAACTAGCAGCTGCCTCTGCTTCTTGGTCCGACTGTGCTCCACCCACCTCATCTTCAACGGTTCCATCCAGTGTCTGGATCGTGAGATCCAAGCTCTTTTCCATGTTGTGTATGCGTCTCGGTGTGGCGAGATGCTTATTTAGCTCTGCGACTTCCGCCTCTAACTGAGCAACACGCACACACCCAGGGCAACAGTAAACACCCTCAATCCGCTGATCAAGGCATGCATACATGTCGCACGATGTACACTGTACAGCATAGTCCAACATGATGACTATTGTGTGGGGAAAAATTAAAGTAAACTGTGGCGGTAAAAGATGAAACGGGAGAGTGAGTGTAGCTGGGGAGGAGGAAAGGGAGAGTAAGTGAAGTTGGGAAGTGAGTGAAGTTGGGGTGGAGGAGTGGAGGAGGGGGAGGGGGAGGAGGGGGGAGGTGTTTAGGGGGAGTGAGTGAAGCTGGGGAATATTAAGAAAGAAATGGAAAAAAATCATTATTTCTCAGTTTTAGGCCATTATAGTTTGAAATTATTACAGGCTACCGTAATTAAAACCCATGTATTTTATTTGCCCATTTGTCCCGCTTATTACACTTAAACTACATTAAAATTATGTCCCTATCACAATGTATGGCGCCGATATTTTATTTGGAAATAAAGGTGCATTTTTTCAATTTGTGTCCATCACTATTTACAAGCCCATAATTTAAAAAAAATATATATTAATATACTCCTTTGACATGCATAAAGTTCAGACCCTTAGGTAACTATTTTTTTTTTTAATTGTAATTTTTTTATTTTTTTGTATTAAAAATTGTATGTGGGTTATTTTTGGGGTGAGTGGTATACAGCTAATTTTAAATGTAAAAAAAAATGTATTTATTTATTAAAAAATTGATGTGTGTGTAGTTTTACTATTTGGCCAAAAGATGGCCATAATGAAAAAGTCCTGGAAGCGTGATCGTACGCTTCCAGGAAGAAGAATGAAGACGGGGAACTTTTTGTAACTCAGAAAAACCGCAGCCTCTGATTAGAGGCAGTCGGTTTTTCTGCGGGGGGCTACGATCAAAGAATGGGATCTATAATCCCATTTATTGATCGCTGGGCTAACGGCCGGCAGCGGGAGCGCGCGCAGCCCAACTGGACGAGAATGTTCGTCCAGTTGGGCTTAAGTGGTTAAAACCATTTTTTCATTGAACATTTTAAAATTGATTTTCTCAAAAACAGCATGATATTTTGGAATTTTTTTTTACATGTCCATACAAGCTCCTACTATCAATGTAAAATGATTAGATTTCACGGAATTCCCCAAAATTCTACAGAATTCTGTTCGAAATTTGGAATTACTAGACAGAAGTCGGAATTCCAGCGGACCTTGAAGATGGCAAGTGGTCCATCCTTACTCGGAATCATGGGCCTGATTGGTAGTCACATCCTCTGCAACACTTGGGTGCATCACACTATGCAGGCTGTGGTATGTTATAATGCTAGTTACCATTGCACAGCAACATGCCGCAATGGTTCCACAATGGGCCCATACACATCGGCACATTGGCTTCATGGTCCATTGGGTTCCGCAGTAATAAAGCATGCCTAGCTGTGCACTACCAAACAATGTGCACAGGCTTGAAAGGGGGAGAAGCCCGTCCTGACGAGTCAACACAGCACCAATACACTGGTGAAGCCTACGTCATAGTAGGCGTAACGCGTATGTGGGCGGGACTCTAGGACGCTGGGCTGGAGTAACGTCTTGGTGCAGGTCACGAGATTTCAGCTTTCAAGCTCTCTTTGGGCCAATCCATATGCTTCCAGCCGCTCACACAGGTACCTGTGAACCGCGGGACGCCGCGGAAAACAACGAGCCTTTTTGATGACTCGGCGTAACAAGAGAGGGTATGTTTCTGCCTTTCAGCCGACAAAAGACGGATTCCGTGGATGCTATGAACGGCACGAGAGGATTCCTGTAAGGTCACGCAACTGTGTGTTGAAGCAGAGCTTGGATTGAGAACTGTTGAGAAGTATATCTCTACAACCATATCGGAGGGACTGTATACCACATAAGAAACAGCGGTAGTCTGTACATTGGGACTGTCTTCCCCCTCCCCATGTGTTTGAAGCTTCATACTCCAGTTCAACTACATCAGAGCGCCACAGCATTAGTGTTTCTAGGATCGGCCGATCCAGATCTGATGTGTGTGGGTTATGAAAGTGTTCGTGTGCACTAGGAGTACTCCTGTGTGATTCTTGCCCAGGTCCTATTCGTTTTTAGGGGTGTTGGGGGGTTTATTTAATGGGTTGGTTGCAATAATTTTCTCACCAATAAAGTGATCGTTTTTGGCATACAGTTCATTGAGTGGCGGTTATATTTTTGAATTTTTGCATACATAGAGAACAATAACTTGCCTTCCCTCTGAAGTTTTCCAGGTGAACTTAGCCCATTTAAAGGGACCTGTGCACCGGTTTTTGAAATTTTTGTATTAAATGTGCACATTATTCCCACATTAGGAAGGAATGGCAACGAGGTACCGTGCATACGTGAGTATTACCAGAAGATGCACATTTTATTAATATTATTTTCACAAACAACAGCACCATACATTAAGTTTTGTCCCAAGGAAGAAACTCAGACTTCATCAACATGCGTTTGACGTGTTTTTTTTTATCTATCACTCTTTTCTGCTTTTCTCATCTCACCTTCTGCCCTTCCCCTCCCCCCCCCCCCCCCCCCCCCCATTGCAGTGTGCCACATGCATGTTGCAACAGATACAACGTGAACCTTGTAGGAAAAAGTTGCCAGTGCTCCTAATCAGGCTGCAACTAAAATGAAACCAACAGAGGTGTGTAGCCCTCCCCACCCCCCCCCCAGGGATTTAAGTACATCTTGTATACCAGAGGTTCTGAAACTAGGTGCCGCACCCTGGTGCGCCGTGAGCAGTTCCCAGGGGTGCCGCGGCTGCCCTCGAGTCACGTGTCCCTAATCACGCAGGATTCAGTCCTGCTCTGCTGAGCATTACAGCTAAATGCTGGACGCTGAGTAAATCTCTCCCCGCCCCCTCTACAGTGACAGCACAGTGGGAGGCAAGGGGGAGAGGATCAATAGGAGACAGGACAGAGAGAGAGTTAGTCCCGCCTCCCCACGGAGTACAGCTAGTTTGTGAATCAGAGGATGCAGGTCTTCTCTGCACACCACGGAGAGCAAGGTGCAACGTGTATGTGAATTCTCACACTGTCAGCCTGCCTCCTCAACGTGTGCACTATCAGCGATTGCTGTATCTTTCTCTCCCCGATTAGCACTCTCATTCTTCTCTCCAGCACACTCACCCTGCCACCAACTCTCACTCAGCTCCCCAGCACACTCACTCTGCCCCCCAGCACACTCACTCTGCCCCCCAGCACACTCCCTCTGCCCCCCAGCACACTCCCTCTGCCCCCCCAGCACACTCCCTCTACCCCCCCCCCCAACACTCTCCCTCTGCCCCCCAGCACACTCCCTCTGCCCCCCCAGCACACTCACTCTGCCCCCCCCAGCACACTCCCTCACCCCCCCCCCCAGCACACTCCCTCGGCCCCCCCCCAGCACACTCACTCTGCCCCCCCTAGCACACTCCCTCTGCCCCCCCCTTAGCACACTCCCTCTGCCCCCCCAACACACTCCCTCTGCCCCCCCAGCGCACCATCCTCACTCTGTCCATAATTAGGCATAGTCTGAAAGCGATGTTGCCTGACTAAAGCAAGTCAGGGGAATTAAATAGTTGTCATTACTTACCTAAAAGGGCATGCAGCCCATCTATAGGGGCCTACTGCCTACCTAAATAAGTACTTTGTCTACCATGATGAGAAGAGCACCGACGACCTAGAAGGGAAACTGTATGACTAAAAAGGGGCACTAGAAATGAATCCATGATAATGCCTATCTAAAGGCTTAGATTAGATACCTAACTAGGATGCCATGTAACTAAAAGGGAGATGTAAATATGGTGTTTGTAATGCATATTCTTGGGCCATATTTGATGCATAAAATGATGAGCTTGCATTTTGGTAACTGTTTTTGTCAAGGGGTGCCTTGAAAAATTTTCTGAGTCATCAAGGGTGCCTTGACCCGGAAAAGTTTGAGAACCACTGTTGTATACACATCAGGTGAAATACTATGCACTACACCCTAATCTTTATGTGAACTTTGCCTTTTTCTTATGCCTTTGGCTGTAACTTTCTAAAAGGTATTTACAGCTCGTTACAACATTTTAAAACCAAAGAGTCTTAATTGCAACCTCTGCATTGAAGCTACTCATTGCAGATGTATTTTCTGTAGCCCAATAATTAAGAAGAATAAGACTTGAGACTATTAGCAGGAATATAAATTAATTTATGTGGCAAGGTTCATGACTGAATAGCTTATGTGTTTGCATTTTTCAGCCTCATGAATAAGCAAGCACACTTATATGAGCATGAACGTCTGTGAGCTTAGCCAATACCTAAAGTCAACTGTTTCCTAAAGGATTAAATTCAAACTTTTACAGGGCACAGTCAGAAATCATTGCATGATGGCAACCAGCCTGAGAGTTTAGCAATACCAACTGGTCACCACTCACCTATAGCGAGTGCTTTATGCTGTAAAATAAATAAGTGAGATATGACCCAGAATCCTTCAGCACTAAAAACTTCCCAAAGCTATCAATATTGTATTGGATAGTAATCAATTCCATTGTCAATGCCACCACCAATTAGTGAATAAGATTTCCAACTTCTTCCCCAGCAACATCATTCCTTTATTTATTCTGCCTGGAATTTTTACCCGCAAAACAAAAACACAAAATGTCAGTCCATTCCCTGTACATGCAATATATAGATATCCATGGGGTCACCCATTTATTTTGTTTGGCATTTCCATTATCCATGGAAAATGAATGATGCTGAAGCAAAGGGCATCTACAGTGTTGCACTTAATATGAGTGTTTCCCATGTCCAGCCCCCATGTACTGTACCTCCATGTACCCTGGCATCAGGGCCAGTTCTCTCATAAAGCAAGGTGAAACATTTGCATCAGGCGCAGAGATTTCTGGGGCAGCATTTTTGTACTGTGTGTACCTTCCTGAGGAGATATGGAGTGGCTGAGGGTGAGCAATTTTTCACAGACCCTCAGCCAGCCAAAGTGCTATTGTGTTGAGCTGCAGCATGTCATGTGAGAACATTAAATGAAGTAGAGTAAATTGGCAGGTGCTGTGTGATCATTCCAAATCGGGGGTGGGGGCGCATCCTCACATGTTTGCCTCAGGCAGCAAAAAGTCTAGAACCGTCCCTGCCTGGCATGTCTTTTTCATCAGTGTTCTTAATGGATTTCATTAGGCCCCGTTCACACTTGCGGTTCGAGTCCGCAAGTGTCCGGGGGTCCGGGTCTGGGGGCCGCAAAGAGACCGTACGGGTCTCTGCGGTGGCCACAAGTTGCCACCAGTTGTGGATCCGGAATGTATCAGTTCCAGGGGCAAATCCAGGATTTTCAAGGGGGGGGGTTCCTAAAAGGTTTATCTCGGCTAAGAACAATATGGAGTTCATAGTGAATCAAAACACACATATACTAGTTTTCTATCTCTAAGATAAAGATTACTAGTGTTGCAAGTTGCAGCACATTCTTCATTGTGCCAATTCCACAGTTAATCCGACAATTATTTTGGCAGCCTCGCAGGGTCTCTCTTTCCCAATGCATATGCCACACGCCTTGAGAAAGGGAGACCCTGTAAGACTCTACAACTATTGGATTAACTGTGGAACTGGTACAATAAAGAGTGCTCTGCAACTTTTGAAATTGGTGTGTTGACAACCCATTCCCTGGAGGTAACAAGTGGTATTGCTTACATCACATTGCCAAGCACCCAGATTTACTTCGATGGTGTGCCTACTCTACCTCTGACTGCAAGATTGCTATAGTGATGTCATTCACATCATGAATGACCTAAACAACTATTAGATATTCTAATAAAAAAGTACATGTGAATGAAATAAAATGCTCACATGTAAAGAAGAACTCCAACAATTTTTTTAGTACACCATTTCAAAGACAAAACTCTGTGTGAGAGTAATCTCTCTCTTGCTGGTGTTCCATAAGGAATCTTTCAATTGTTAGATTTCACTGTCTTTGTGGCCTTGAGCACTAATACTTATTCTACTCTACTGTTGTGTCAGTTAATTTACAAGCACCTACAGTGTACATCAAAATACTATAAATTATCAAACCTCCAAGGGAGATGCAAGATGTTTGAGGAGAGCAGAGAGCTGCTATAGAGCTATATGGAGTGAAGAGGCAATACCAACATTTTGAAACTAATAACTTAAAAAAAGGGAAAAAAGGAGTAAAAGTATTCTATGACAAACCAAATTAAACACTGGTCACTGGCGAACTCAGGGGGCTATTCCGGGTGTCTGGAACCTCCCCCCTGCACTGAGCTGTGTATTCAGCCAGGGAAGCCAGCATAATATAAACAGCCTCATTCTCCCTCCCTTCTTACTTCTGGTGCCTCCCTCCAGCTAATAGAATGAGAGAGGCAGCCGAGCTTCCCTCACAACCCTCACAAGAAGATGCAGCCTGCAGTGAGAGAATGTTGATTATGGAGTCCTGGACTCTCCACAGCACAGAAGTGTCAGACATGATGAAATTAGAGTGCAGGCAAGCTGGTAAATATGCACAGCATGATGCAGAGCTTGCCTGGACTCAGGGTCTGTGGGCAAACATCTGTCTGGTCTCTCCCCATTGTTATAATGACTGCATGTGTGGATAAGGTGTGGATAACAAGCTGAAAAGTTTTTGACAGTCCCTAGACTCCAGGAGGGCTTCTTTCTGACTTGTGTGAGAGACTGACAGAGACAGGAGTCCGATTACAGGCAAGTAGCCTGTGTGATGTGGGACTTCAATACAGATAAGTTCTCTGCTCCATCTCAGGCTATTCTCAATTTCTCCACTCCTCTCTCTGGGCTAGTGCAACGCCAAAATGACAATAGCAATCGCTAGCAATTTGTGAGTGTGATTTTGTGAAGTGATTTTCAGAGCGATTTTTTAATGAATTGCTCAAAAACATGCTACATGCAGTATACCTGCGATTTTGAAAAAATCACAACGCTGCTGTGGGAACACCCACATAGGGTAACATTAGCCAAGCGCTTTTCAAATCACTGTTGATTTGAAAAACGCTCAGAAGCACTCTTGGTGTGCACCAGCCTCCTTCATTCACCTTTGTTTCCCTCTTCTCCTAGAGCTGACTGTGTGTTCTTGTCTTACAGGAAAGCTAAATAAAAGTGCAATCCTGGTGAGGCAAAATATTATTATTTAGTATTTATGTAGCGCCGACATCTTCCGCAGATGCATATATCCCTGCATCATATGGGTATCGCTTGCGCTATGTGAAACTATGTAGCATATTCCACTGAATTGTCCAAACTAAGTCTATCTCCTGTTCCTCTCTTGGGGACTTGTTCCAGCGCTGTACCCCGTTCACATTTGCTGCTACCAGAAGCCCTCAGAAACACTCATGTCCTTGAGTACTTCCAAAGATAGGCAGCTCCGTAATACGCCAGCGCACTTTTGTGCATGGGCAGTATGGAGCCACCTGTATTCGGAAGCACTCGGGTGCTTCTGGACCTTCCAGGACCCCCCCCCCCCCTTGAAAATCCTGCGTTTGCCCCTGCTGGTGTTCTCCTTTATGAAACCTTATCATGAAAAATAAACACCATATAGCAAGAAATAGTGTTGTAGACTTATAATTCTTATTTTAAGTTGAAGTTTCATTTTTTGCAAGGAACAGTAACAATGTACAGTGAAATCACAATAAGAATCAATTTAGAACATAGAGTATATTGATAAATAATAATAATAAAGCTGTCCAAACAGCAGCAGCAATAGTAGGTTACTGTTCGCCAATTAGAAAACAAGAGTGGTCATGCAGCAGTATACTATAACTTTTCATGAAATAGACATTAATCCATGTAAGTACTAGTAAGATCTTCACTTGTGATACATGTCAGTAACCAAGAAATAAGAAAAAGAAAGAAAAAGAGAAAGACTATCCAGTCCCAAGTCCCTCAACACCTTACAGGTAAGTAATAGGCAACCCCACCTCCACCAACCCAAGTGTACACATGGTTAGGATCCATATCAGTCAAGGATTGGGATAAAGTACAGACCAGCTGGGTCCATATTCCTATTCTCCCATATAGCTCAGATCTTCAACAATCATTCTCCAAATCCAATATCAGTTATGTAACTTGAAAATGTATAATGAGCTACCACAAGGCAATACTTCCAACAGGGGTTACTCCAGATCTTGTGTAAAGAGGAGCTATCCTATATCCTCAATCTCAAGGGGTTGCGTACTGAATTAAGCAAGTTAAATTGCCATTTAAGATTGCCAAAAGAAGAAGTTCCCTCCTGAGACTGAATGTGGCTAATAGTTTTAATATAAAATAGAGTCCACACTGTAGGATCCAGGATAGAAGAAAAAATGTAAAAGTCTAGGATTAACTCAAAGCCTATGCATGGTGAAAGTCGTTTTCATGGCTAAGGTCATGTTAGAACCCATACCTCTATTAGTGACCTCTTGTTCTTTATTTTGATGGGTGATTTGAGACTGGGCCCATGCATCTTTGATAGCATTAATATATTGGCCTTGAATTAAAGCCTTGGTGGCATCTCACTCAGCTTGGGAGGAAGCAGTGCCCTTGTGAATACCCTATATGACCTAATGGATGATGTGAGAGCTATATGCTTGAGTAAATGAACAACCAGTGAATGTTTGATTTTAGAGTTAAGCCCCCTCACATTACATGATATAAATTTAACCATAGCCATACCAGATATATTTAGCATTGTAGAAGTATAGGCTGACAGGAGAAAGAACACCCACCTAAACAATGCAGAAGGTATATGAGAGAGGACTGGGCCTAAAGAAGAAAGAAAGGGTGAGAAGAAAGAAAAAGATAGAAACCTAGAGTACAGTAAGTCAACAGTATCTTCTCTAAAAAGGTAAACCCCACATCCCCACCTCAAACTTGAGGTAATGTCTGATCCCATAACATAACTACCAAAGTATTATTACTTAGGTATATTGCCTGCGGGGATGAATACAAGTCACATAGTAAACCATAGGTAACCATCGTAAGTTGTTGCTGATTCTCATGTATGTAGGTAATAAGAAAGGCACAGCTTGTCCACTAAGGTGCATAACACCCATCGTCAGTGGCAGTCATGTAAAAATCAATGACTCAATGAGTTTGCGGTGTAAAATGCCCCCAGGTTTGAATCATAGAGAAGACAGGTGAGGTCAACAGGCACTGCATGCACTAACCAAAACCCCTGCAAAACAACCCCCACATGCATAATTTTATTACAAGAGTAGTAATTCACAGGTATATAAGCAAAACTGTATATAAACCTCAGAACTATAAACAATAAACAGTGATACAGCAACTCTGATGTATAATTGAAGTGCAAGGAGAACTATATAGAAGTTACTGTATATGAGAAAATATGGCTAATGCATAGACACAAACACTTCATTATTAATTATGAAAGTAGGCTATGAGACAGCTTATCATCCCATAAAGCAGTGTATGCCATATGACGGCACCAGTGGTCTAATAATTGTCTTGAAAACTTGAGATAAAAGTTCCACAGTACAGACATTTGTTAAACCATCAACATGCTTTTCAAGTAACAACATATCGTTGAGTGTAAAAAAAAAAAAAAAACAGACCAAAAAAAAATAAATTAACATAAATCGGCTGGAAGCAACAACAATTCCAAACATGAAATGGGTAGGCAATCTAGGCCAGCAAGTAATGCATGTTTACAGCAATAGAGACAGGGGCAGGATGCCCATTGTCCAACATTCAGGTAATGAGCAAAGAAGGAGGAGAGGGTCGGGATCGATGACCCATGCAGAAACAAAGATGTGAGACGAAACCGGTACTCCTTCCTGGATCCAACCCGCCAAGGCTTTCTCCAAAATGCAAGGAGACTCAGAGGCTCCACTGTCCACCATTGAAGGACGAATTGGAAAGCAGGAAAGAGTCTAATGTGGACAGCTTGAAACCCCCATGTGTCCAGGTCCCAACTCACAGGAGCTCTCATATTCAACTACAAGTCTTGTGATGCGGTGCCCCCATCCTGGATCCAGCCGGCCATGACATCCTCCGGAGCACAAAGAGAGCTATGAGTGCTGCCATCCGCCATTTTAAGACAGGCTGGAAAGCAAGATGGGTATAAGGAGCATGGCTTGAAATTTCAATTAGGCCAGGTCCCTCCCTTTATAAGTCTATTGTTCCAAGTTCCATTCTTCTTTTATGCAATGCCATAAATTCTTTTAAGACTTCTTCAACTGCTGGAGGACTGCTATGAATGTAAAGCTGAGCCAAGCCATTCATCCTGTTTTGACCCATAGTACTGCGCAGATGAGTTTTCAAGAGTTTCAGGGAACTAAAACACCGCTCAGCTTCACATGTGGTAACTGGGAGAACACATAAAATCCGTAGAAGTGTTGTAATATTTGGATAGGCTAAATCATTAGCATTTAAAAGAGCCTCATATGGTGTAGCAGGAAGATTTTCCTGTGTCTTCCAATAATTTTTCCATAGCTGCAATTCAGCGTGCAATGTTCTTGGAGAAGGAAGATCATCTTCATATTTTGAAATGAAGTTTAGGAGACCCTCACCAGGAAAGTCAGTAGCTGTTGCAATCACTGATGGAACAATGGTTAGTGCCATCATTGATGTCTTCTGATGGTTAGCAAACCGTGATTTCAATTCAGTAATTAAGTAATCAAGGTATGGAACAGAGAGGATACGCCTGAAATAAATTTCAGTAGTTTCAGCAGGAATGTTACTCCTCAGAGTTTGTTTAGGACAGCGGCGAGGGGTAGATGGTGTAACACCAAATCTGGATGCTAGAGCTACAGCTTGTTTAAACAGTTCTGAATGTACATTGTCAATGTCTTCTCTAATTGCTGATATAGTAGAAATTACTCCATCAAGGCTTGAACAAATTTTTACAATGTCATTGGCTTTGGCTTGTAGAGATATAGTAAGTCCCTTTATGTAAGACATACAGTACTGTACCACAGTTAAAGCGATGATGTGATCAAATGTGGTCAAGGCAAGAAAGATAGCTTTAGCATCAACAACAGTGTCTCTGCTCCATGACAAAGGCTCTCAGGTGGTGGATCATAAATGTCTTGAAAACAGTTAACTATTGCTGGATATAAGTCCAAGAAAGTCTCTAATGCATGATGCCTCTCTATCCAGCGGGTTCGGCAAAGTGACTTTAATTTTGTTCTTTGTGCTACAGGACATTCTGTCATGATGGCAGCTTCTAAAGCAGTCTGCCGCATTGGATGGGAGTCAAAAAATGTGTGTACCCTATCTATTAACCCAAACATGTTCCTAACTATAGGCAGGCTTGAAGCTGACATAATTGCAAGGTTTAAAACATGTGAGCAACAGTGTCCATATACAGCTTTAGGATGAGCTGCAGATATGATGGCTGCAGCACCTTTAACTTTTCCAGCCATTGAACCAGCACCATCATAGCCCTGGCCTCTAAGTTTATCTACATTCAGTCCAGATTTTTCAATACCACTAAGAATCTGATTAGCAATATGCTGCCCAGTAACACCATCACTGCAATCGATGAACTGTAGAAACTCGTCTTTAATGCAGTTCTGCTTACTCACAAAACGAATTACCAAGAGTTCTTTATTGCTGAAGTCAGCAGTTTCATCAGCAATGACACTAAAGAAATCTTGGACATCAGATACAATACCTCTAGTCAAAATTTTACCACATATTTCAATTATTTCATTCTGGATAATTGCGCTGGTATATGTTGCATTTTTTGCTGCCTTTTTTAAATGTGCTTTAAGAGCAGAATCACCTTCACTTCTGTATTCTAAAATGGCTTTGAAGTTACCTTTGTTTATAGATTCACATTTGTTGCTGTCTCTGTGTCCTCTCAGTGCGATATTCTGTCTACCACATAAGATTACAGTGCTGATGATGGTCTTAAGTTTTGCCCTATTCTCCTCAAACAGTGCAGCTCTCTCTTGGCAGAGATAATGATCCACAGCCTTTTGCTTTCCCTGGTAGACACTCTCAAAGTCGGTGGCGATGGCAACAGCATTACAGTGTGTAACACTAATTTGATGTTTATCTAATGCTGTGGTCATTCTATTCCAGTTAGCATAGGGGACTGAAACAAAATTTTCTGCTGCTGACGAAATCTTTGGGCTAAAAATTGAACAATAAACACAGAGACCAGCATCTAGACACTTAGAATAGGCTAGCCATTTGTAGTTAGAAAGGTACCCATAATGAAATTTTCTTTGTTTTCCATACATTAATTTCTTAGGGAATTTAAAGTCTACGGGTGGTTTATAGAAGTTGTGCAAAAAATCAAACTTCTCCGAGTCTGTCAAAATATTGGTCAATACATGGCTTATATCTAGTCTTGGAGTAGACTCCTTCTCTACATGCCCTCTTTCGATGCAGCTCTGTTCTTTCTGTGTCTGCTCTGTTACTGTGAAATTTTGCTCTGCTGGAACCTCCTCCGTTAGTGTGCAACTTTGCTCCGCCTGCACCTCCTCTGTAACTGTGCAACTTTGTTCCGCCTGCACCTCCTCTGTAACTGTGCAACTTTGCTCCGCCTGCACCTCCTCTGTAACTGTGCAACTTTGCTCTGCCTGCACCTCCTCTGTAACTGTGCAACTTTGCTCTGCCTGCACCTCCTCTGTAACTGTGCAACTTTGCTTCGGCTGAACCTCGTCTGTTACTGTGCATTTTTGATCTACTTGTTCATACAACTTTTCTATGCAGCTCGCTTCTTTCCCTGCATTCTTTATGCCTATGCTGTTCTGCAAACATGTGTTCCGCTTCTCACTTTTTTGTTCACTGAAGTATACCCCTTTTGCTGATGCATTATCTTTATTGGCTGCTGTTTTAAAGTATTTCAGGATGGCCCCTTTTTGGGATGATGGACGTTTTGACATGTTTACTTTAAGCTATAAATGTAAAACAGAAAAAAATTGATATAAATTACTTATCTGGAACATACATAAGTAACAGTTAACTTTATGAAGTTGGCTACTTTGGGCAGATTACATGTAAATTAGGTGAATTAGATCTTGTAAATTGGTTGAAAATCTTTTTTAGCATCCAGATAAGAATATCTAAATGTCTGGAGGGATAAGCTCAAGCTTGAGAAAAGCTGCCCACAGAGACCTAAAGCAGGCTGTAGGGACACAGACATAAATCAAAAACAAAATGGAAAGGCTAGTAGCACACAGATCACTACTAGTGATGGCCTGAACCGTTCGCCTGCAGACCTTTCTGGGCCTCTTACTACTTCCGGGTCGCAATGACCCGGAGTAGTACGCCTGCGCTGCCCGGCGGAGCGCGTCCTAGATCGCGCTCCCGTTGCCGGGCACTTTCTGCGCATGTGCGAGACGTCATGAGTGACGTCACGCTCATGCGCAGAGAGTGCCCGGCAACGGGAGCGCGATCTAGGACGCGCTCCGCCGGGCAGCGCAGGCGTACTACTCCGGGTCAATGGGACCCGGAAGTAGTAAGAGGCCCAGAGTAGCAGAGCGGTTCGCCGGCGAACGGTTCGGGAACCGTTCGCTACATCTCTGATCACTACACGGAGGCTGCAGACACAATTCCCTACACAGATCACTACATGGAGGCTGCAGACACAATTCTCTACACAGATCACTACATGGAGGCTGCAGACACAATTCTCTACACAGATCACTACATGGAGGCTTCAGACAATTCCCTACACAGATCACTACATGGCGGCTGCAGACACAATTCCCCACACAGATCACTACATGGAGGCTGCAGACACAATTCCCTACACAGATCATTACACGGAGGCTGCAGACACAATATCCTACACAGATCATTACACGGAGGCTGCAGACACAATTCCCTACACAGATCATTACACGGAGGCTGCAGACAATTCCCTACACAGATAACTACATGGCGGCTGCAGACACCCATAATGTAAATACAAACCCCCGTTTGAAGTGAGACTCTCACCCTCCCTCCGGTACTGCGTTGTCCGACTCTCCCCAGTAGCCTGTCACAGACCTTCTAAGTTCAGCACAAAACAGAAGAGCGGCCAGCGGCTCGCAGTGATCGCACGTACACCTCAAATGCAGGATGTGACTAATAACATCACTTCCGGCATTTGAAGCGCACCCACGGTTCCTGTGAGCTGCTGGCCGCTCTCCTGTTTCTATGGAAATGCTGAACACAGAAGGTCTGTGATATGCTACTGGCTAGAAGGACCAGAGGGCACAGTGGGACCGAGGTGGAGGGGAAATAACGAGCAGACGGCCAGGGCCGGTTCTAGGTGAAATGGGACCCTGGAACAAAAAAACCAAAGGGGCCCCCTACATGACACTTGCTGTAAATACTGTGCCCTTTTCAAAACATATGCAAGTGGCAAAGCAACAATAAATGTACAGTTTGACATTAGGCAGGGATCCCCTCCAAACATATTAAAGTAGCATTTCATATAAATAGACAGGGGTCCCACAAACACATTGAGGCAGCATTAAGGCATACCTCCCAACATTTTAAAATTAGAAATCGGGAAACAGGCAACACCCCTAACCACACCCCCAACACACATCCTAGTCACGCCTACCATAACGTTTTTTGAAGATTTTTTTTAATATTGATGCCCATATATATTCTTAAATAAATATATCTCTCATATACCCTGCCCGTGGGTGGGGCTAACTATAATGTAGTTATACCAGCTAATGTAGTTACATAGAAAAAATATGAAGTAAATGCACATAATGACAGACAGCGTTTCCCCAGTAAGTGCACATAAGAGACAGCGTTTCCCCAGTAAATGCACATAATAAGAGACAGCGTTTCCCCAGTAAATGCACATAATAAGAGACAGCGTTTCCCCAGTAAATGCACATAATAAGAGACAGGTTTTTACCAGTAAATGCACATAAGGGACAGCTTTTCACCAGTAAATGCACATAATAAGAGACAGCTTTGCACCAGTAAATGCACATAAGAAGAGACAGCTTTTCACCAGTAAATGCACATAATGACAAACAGCCAGTGTCCCCAGTATATGTAGCCAGGGATATATGTGCCCAGTACGTGTAGCCAGAGGTATATGTCCCCAGTATATGTAGCCAGGGATATATGTGCCCAGTATATGTAGCCAGAGGTATATGTGCCAAGTATATGTAGCCAGAGGTATATGTCCCCAGTATATGTAGTCAGAAGTATATGTGCCCAGTGTATGTAGTCAGGGGGTATATGTCCCCATTATTTGTAGCCAGGGGATATATGTCCCAGTATATGTAGTCAGGGGGTATATGTCCCAGTATATGTAGTCAGGGGGCATATGTCCCAGTATATGTAGCCAGGGGGTATATGTCCCCAGTATATGTAGCCAGGGGGTATATGTCCCCAGTATATGTAGTCAGGGGGTATATGTCCCCAGTATATGTAGCCAGGGGTATATGTCCCAGTATATGTAGCCAGGGGGTATATGTCCCCAGTATATGTAGCCAGGGGGTATATGTCCCAGTATATGTAGCCAGGGGTATACGTCCCCAGTATATGTAGCCAGGTGTATACGTCCTAGTATATGTAGCCAGGGGTATACGTCCCCAGTATATGTAGCCAGGGGGTATATGTCCCCAGTATATGTAGCCAGGGGTATATGTCCCAGTATATGTAGCCAGGGGGTATATGTCCCCAGTATATGTAGCCAGGGGGTATATGTCCCAGTATATGTAGCCAGGGGTATACGTCCCCAGTATATGTAGCCAGGTGTATACGTCCTAGTATATGTAGCCAGGGGTATACGTCCCCAGTATATGTAGCCAGGGGGTATATGTCCCCAGTATATGTAGCCAGGGGCTATACGTCCCCAGTATATGTAGCCAGGGGGTATATGTCCCCAGTATATGTAGCCAGGGGGTATATGTCCCCAGTATATGTAGCCAGGGGGTATATGCCCCCAGTATATGTAGCCAGGGGGTATATGCCCCCAGTATATGTAGCCAGGGGGTATATGCCCCCAGTATATGTAGCCAGGGGGTATATGCCCCCAGTATATGTAGCCAGGGGGTATATGCCCCCAGTATATGTAGCCAGGGGGTATATGTCCCCAGTATATGTAGCCAGGGGGTATATGCCCCCAGTATATGTAGCCAGGGGGTATATGCCCCCAGTATATGTAGCCAGGGTGTATATGCCCCCAGTATATGTAGCCAGGGGGTATATGCCCCCAGTATATGTAGCCAGGGGGTATATGTCCCCAGTATATGTAGCCAGGGGGTATATGTCCCCAGTATATGTAGCCAGGGGGTATATGTCCCCAGTATATGTAGCCAGGGGGTATATGTCCCCAGTATATGTAGCCAGGGGGTATATGTCCCCAGTATATGTAGCTAGGGGGTATATGCCCCCAGTATATGTAGCCAGGGGGGGCAGTATATGTAGCCAGGGGGTATATGCCCCCAGTATATGTAGCCAGGGGGTATATGCCCCCAGTATATGTAGCCAGGGGGTATATGTCCCCAGTATATGTAGCCAGGGGGTATATGTCCCCAGTATATGTAGCCAGGGGGTATATGTCCCCAGTATATGTAGCCAGGGGGTATATGTCCCCAGTATATGTAGTCAGAAGTATATGTGCCCAGTGTATGTAGTCAGGGGGTATATGTCCCCATTATTTGTAGCCAGGGGATATATGTCCCAGTATATGTAGTCAGGGGGTATATGTCCCAGTATATGTAGTCAGGGGGCATATGTCCCAGTATATGTAGCCAGGGGGTATATGTCCCCAGTTTATGTAGCCAGGGGGTATATGTCCCCAGTATATGTAGTCAGGGGGTATATGTCCCCAGTATATGTAGCCAGGGGTATATGTCCCAGTATATGTAGCCAGGGGGTATATGTCCCCAGTATATGTAGCCAGGGGGTATATGTCCCAGTATATGTAGCCAGGGGTATACGTCCCCAGTATATGTAGCCAGGTGTATACGTCCTAGTATATGTAGCCAGGGGTATACGTCCCCAGTATATGTAGCCAGGGGGTATATGTCCCCAGTATATGTAGCCAGGGGTATACGTCCCCAGTATATGTAGCCAGGGGGTATATGTCCCCAGTATATGTAGCCAGGGGCTATACGTCCCCAGTATATGTAGCCAGGGGGTATATGTCCCCAGTATATGTAGCCAGGGGGTATATGTCCCCAGTATATGTAGCCAGGGGGTATATGCCCCCAGTATATGTAGCCAGGGGGTATATGCCCCCAGTATATGTAGCCAGGGGGTATATGCCCCCAGTATATGTAGCCAGGGGGTATATGCCCCCAGTATATGTAGCCAGGGGGTATATGCCCCCAGTATATGTAGCCAGGGGGTATATGTCCCCAGTATATGTAGCCAGGGGGTATATGCCCCCAGTATATGTAGCCAGGGGGTATATGCCCCCAGTATATGTAGCCAGGGTGTATATGCCCCCAGTATATGTAGCCAGGGGGTATATGCCCCCAGTATATGTAGCCAGGGGGTATATGTCCCCAGTATATGTAGCCAGGGGGTATATGTCCCCAGTATATGTAGCCAGGGGGTATATGTCCCCAGTATATGTAGCCAGGGGGTATATGTCCCCAGTATATGTAGCCAGGGGGTATATGTCCCCAGTATATGTAGCCAGGGGGTATATGTCCCCAGTATATGTAGCCAGGGGGTATATGTCCCCAGTATATGTAGCCAGGGGGGGCAGTATATGTAGCCAGGGGGTATATGCCCCCAGTATATGTAGCCAGGGGGTATATGCCCCCAGTATATGTAGCCAGGGGGTATATGTCCCCAGTATATGTAGCCAGGGGGTATATGTCCCCAGTATATGTAGCCAGGGGGTATATGTCCCCAGTATATGTAGCCAGGGGGTATATGTCCCCAGTATATGTAGCCAGGGGGTATATGTCCCCAGTATATGTAGCCAGGGGGTGTATGTCCCCAGTATATGTAGCCGGGGGGCAGTATATGTAGCCAGGGGGATATGTGCCCAGACTGTATATGTAGCCAGCAGGGGGATATATATACCAGTATATGTAGCCAGAGAATGGCTGGCTTCCAAACATTCCACCCGGCTGCTGCACTTGCCTGAGGGGAGACCGCTCACATCAGTACTCCACACGAGCCTCACTTCTCCAGGCAGCCTCTCCACGGTCTGGACTTGAAGTGTCCAATCATGGCCACCAGGGGGAGGAGCGCGGGCCGGCCGCTGCATGGCGTGGTGACGTCACGTCATCCGGAAGGTAGCCATGGAGACCAGTGGGACGCCATCACCGGCCGCCGCCGCCGCCGATAAGGTAATGTATCTGCTCTGGGCCCCCCGCTCTAGTCAGAGTGTCAGTCCTCCTCGCCGCACACAGATATGAGCAGAGGCGGCAGCTGCGCATCTGTGGCTGTCGCTGCTCAGATTTAGAGGAGACATATTTTGCGAATACTCTGACTTCCGGTCTTGGTGCAGGGGGGTGTTCTGTACACCCGGA
Source organism: Hyperolius riggenbachi (assembly GCF_040937935.1). Classification (NCBI taxonomy): domain Eukaryota; kingdom Metazoa; phylum Chordata; class Amphibia; order Anura; family Hyperoliidae; genus Hyperolius; species Hyperolius riggenbachi. Next base: position 229,567,497 of record NC_090647.1, read on the forward strand.
ACAACCCCTTCCGTGCGCTTCTGAGTTCCGGCTACAATAAAGTAGCCGGAACTAGATACATTGCAGTGCCAGAAAGGCACCGCAAGCATGGGGGATACCGGCGTGTAGTCCGGGCCCCCCAAGTGGCATAGGACCGGTGCTGGAAGCATCCGGCCCTATTGCCAGTGTGATGAGATACATCCGTTTCTCATTGCACAGCATGGCCGCATGTTCGGGTCAGGATCCGGCCTGGGTCCGCAGCCGCGTGGGGGCGTACGGCAAAAATGGAGCAAGTTGGAAAAAAGACGGATCGTCCTGGAGCTGCGTTCCCGGATCGGATCTGGAACCGGACGGTCGCACGAGTGTGAATGGATACCGTAATGATCCGCTCAGCTGCCTGCGCAGGCAGGCAGCTTTTTGACCACTGTTCAGGTCTGCATTCTGCAGGTCTCTGGAAAAGAGACCTTTTGTCAGTTTTGCAGCTTGCTGCTGCTGAGGAATTTGCATACGTTTGTCATGCAAATTGCCTAGCCACATCCTTTGTAGGCTGGCTCTATATATACTATGTGATTCCACAGTACTTCGCTGGTCATAAGGGTTTGTCCTGTGAAACACTCCTGGAGTGTCAGCCGTGCTTATTGTTTAAAGATTAGCTTAGAGTAATTCCTGGGACTGCACTAGGCATCCTTGCTAGAGCAGTCAAGATTGTATTATTTGTATTGCCTGTTCTGTCTGTCTGTGGGGTGCTAACCAGAGCAGCGGTTGTTGCTGGTAGGCCCTTCTGTTCATCTGTCTGTCGTACTTGGATCGCACTTGCTCTGGCGGAGAGAGCAGTGGATCCAGCTTGCTCTTTTTCTATACTTGGATCACACTCGGTCTGGCGGAAAGAGCAGTGGATCCAGCTCGCTCTGTTTCTATACTTGGATCACACTCACTCTGGCGGAAAGAGCAGTGGATCCTGCTAAGCTCTCTTGCTATGCTCAGATCGCACTAGCCTCTAGCGGTAGCGGCTGTGGATCCTTCTGATCTGCTTCTTGGAGTATAGCTGGAGCAGTGGTTGCTACCAGCTATCTCATCATCCTGTTTCGATACTTGGATCGCACTCGCTCTGGCGATAAGAGCAGTGGATCCTGCTAGCTCTGTTACTTTACCTGGATCGCACTCGCTCTGGCGGAAAGAGCAGTGGATCTTTCCTATCCTGTTTCCCATTCATCTGTCTGTCTTGTCTGAGAGGAACGCTTGCTGTAGCCTCGGTAAGGTAACCGTTAAGCAAGCGCTCGCGTTCTCTGTTTCATGTTTGGGTGGTGGGGGTTAGTTAGGCGTGCTTGTCTCTGTTGTGCTTAACACGCGGAGACTGCGCAGTAAACGCGTTCGCTGTTGCGAATGAGTGCGGTGTTCACGTTTAGTTAGCGTTTGTTATTTTCCTTATCTTCTCATTGTATGGTTTGCTGTGCCTTTGCTATTCTCGTCCCCTGTCTTGTTTAAACCTTGGGTCACCTCTGGCAATCGCCTCTCTCGCGATTGCGTTCCTACTTTGTTTCTGCTGTTGTGTGTGCACCGTCGCGGGTTGGCGACTAGATTGGTGCACATACATACATTCTGTCCCTGTGCTCATTCTCATTCGCAATCGCTTCCCTTGCGATTGCGTTCTCACTTGGTTTCCTCCGTTGTGTGTCCACCGTCGCAGGTTGGCGGCTAGATTGGTGGACATACATACATTCTTCATCTGTGCTTATTCGGTCTTGTGTCGCTGTTAGCAATCGCTATCTTTTGCAATTGCCTTCTCACTTGATCTTCATGGTTGTGTGTTCATCATCGCAGGGTGGTGACTAGATTGGTGGACACACATACCCTCTATCGCTTTGATCTCTCTCTTTCAGGGCTATCTTGCCCTGCGTTTCTTCCCTTCGTACAATTTCTGTCTGGCGTCAGTGGCAGGGCAGAGGAGCTGTTCCTCTGCACTCCACAGCTCCATCTGCCGACAGGAATCTCCCTCTACAGGTGCGTTGCACCTTTTGCTGGGTTCCCTCAAATTATACGCTTGTGGAGGATTTCTGCAGTGTCAGCGCACGTCCTGTGCGCTGACCACGGAGAGAATTCCACAATCGTTACAGATAGATTGATTAACAATGTATCCATTCACCATCCGCTGTGTACGGAGCGTTCCGGGATCCGGGGAAGCCGGACCTGGAACGCTAATGTGAACCGGGCCTAAGACAAAGTTTTCAGTAACCTGATGTTTGAGATAGATTTATATGCACCTCTAGTTCATCCCAGTGGCTATCAGAAATACCGTAGAAGCGCACTCACCCAAGCCCAAATGACCATGCATCTGGCCTGTCTTTTGGTACTCAGGACAATGAATGGAACACAGGTTCTGGGATGTGGCTTGCCTGTGTTTAAATTTCCACTAAAAATAAGTCTGTGTGTGTGCGCCGAGTTTTCTGCATGCAGATTTGCATAACCAATATAAATCAATGGGCCTGTTTCCACTTGTCAGAAATTCTGTGCGGTGGACTGTGCAGAAAAAATCTGCACAGCAGAGCCATCAGAATTCGCACCCCACAAGGCTAGTGTGCGATTCGCCTGTAATGTATTCAATAGGACATTCGCATGCGTTTTCGTTATGCAAATTTTCATACGTTTTCGCTTAAAATCAATGTAAAAACACACAGGCACTGACATGGTTAAATCCGCATACTTACAAACAGATGCAAATTTTAATGCGTTTTTGTGTTAAATTCGCATTTACGCATTTTCTGTAATGGAATTGCACTGCACTAGTGGAGACGGGCCCTAAGAATATACATGCCAAATTTCATGTTTTTTTATGAAGAGGGTATTTTGCAGGGTGATGAGTCCTGCCTTTTCTATATGTATGCCTCTTAATATAATTACTACTAGCACTCTACCAGCTAGTATCCAGATATTAGGAAAGCCATAGTGACCAGGTATATCAAACCGGTCCTACGAGGGCCGAGATCCTCACACATTTTTGATACAGCTCAAATGAATTGATGGGTCTGAATCAGGAAAGGTGTGGTCCATCAGGTAGAACACATTCCTCTCTTTCTCAGTGCATCCTAAACACTGGCATGGATCTGGCCCTCCAGGCCTGGAGTTCGACACATGTGCCATAGTCCATTTGTTATGTCATTTCTGAAACCCATCCAATTGCTACTTTCTGAGGTAAGAGTGTCACTTGTCCCCCCTCAGTATTGTCAGTGGCTGCTCAGCTGATATTCACAGTGGGATGTTGCGTTGTAATGCGACGTTAAATTCGCAACGCAGCATTACAATGCAAATTAAAAAAAAGGTGGTAACGCACATTCGTTACCATGGCATACAGTAGATACAGTGGAGCATACAGGCAATGAAAAGTATGCCTCTCTGTATCTGTTAACGTCTGAGTTTAGAGGTAACGCACTGCAAGCAGTGAGTTACCATAACGCAACATTTACAACGTGACGTTAACGGCGTACTGTGAATGTCGTATAGGCTTAACATTACAGTGCGTTATCCTGAATTTTAATTACTTTATAACACAGGACAATAACGTCCCACTGTGAATGCAACCTTAGCTTCTGTTCAGAGCTGCAGTAGTCACATTAGGGTGCTTGCTGGGATACAAAAGTTTTGTTTTAAATGTGTATTATACATTTTAATATTAAAGTTTGTGTATTTTTCCTATCCTCAGATACTCTTTAATCATGCTCAAGTGGTTTAATCAGTATCATTGTGCCAAAAATTACCATAGCTATTTTAGTTAACAGGAGTCCTTAAAACCTCTTGAGAGTATTTCAAAAACCGGGTCTTGCCAAAAATCTCTGGGATTAGCAACAATAATTTAGTTTCTGTGGATACCTTCAGTTTTGCATTTTGTTATATTCAGTCAAGTCTATCATTTGCTAATTATATGTAATGCAGCAGCAAATGACTCACTTTGAGCAGTTTGAGCATAGCAACAGATTATCAGGACGAGTAGACCAGAAACTGGAAATGACAATGGGGTTTATTGCTTAAAGGACTTACGAGGCCTGATTTTTAAAAAATAAACAAAAAAAGTTAGATACCTGTGTGTTTTTGTAAGGCACGGAGGACGCCGTCCGCGCCCTCCGTGCCGTTCCGCCGGGTCCCCGCTGCTGAATATCCCCCCGAACGACCCCCGACCGCACGGCCCGGGTCGGGCTCTCCAGCCTTCACCAAGATGGCCGCCGGAGCTGGCCGCGGCTGCGCAGTCCGCAAAGCCGCGAGTGCGGCCGCGCAGCTCTAAGGCCAACCCCCCGATCCACGTAACAGTAGTGTGGATCGGGGAGTTGGCCTTAGAGCTGCGCAGCCGCACTCGCGGCTATGCGGACTGCGCAGCCGCGGCCAGCTCCGGCGGCCATCTTGGTGAAGGCTGGAGAGCCCGACCCGGGCTGTGCGGTCGGGGGTCGTTCGGGGGGATATTCAGCAGCGGGGACCCGGCGGAACGGCACGGAGGGCGCGGACGGCGTCCTCCGTGCCTTACAAAAACACACAGGTATCTAACTTTTTCTGTTTATTTTTTAAAAATCAGGCCTCGTAAGTCCTTTAAAGAGGAACTTTAACCGAGGATTGAACTTCATTTCAATCAGTAGCTGATACCCTCTTTCCAATTAGAAATCTTTACCTTTTCTCTAATAGATCAGCAGGGGTTCTGTATGACTGATATTGTCGTGAAACCCCTCTCACAATGTCATGTCATGACCAAGGTCCTGACAGTTTGCTGTCTGGGAACTTCTTTGCATTGTGGGAAATAACGTTTTCCAACTGTCGAGCAAGCAATAGCGCCTTCTGTGCATAGAACTCTCAGTAATGAACATTCCGTAAAGATCATCTGGCAGAACTAAAGATGTTACCACCAGTGATACATTTCAGAGAGACTAAAGATTTTACAATGCGCAAACACTGACTAAATAAATATTGTAAACCATAAGCAATTTTATTAATGATGTTATTTTCACTACAGTTCCCCTATAAACCTTATGCTTAATTGAAAATATTACACAGACAACATACCATTAGAAAATGTATAATGCTCTTTTTGCATTTATTGTCATCGGCACATTTCAAAATTGTTTTGACAGGGCAGCAAAATACTGGAAAAACTATGAAATGTTAAAAAACAACAGTGCTACAGATAACAACTAATTAGGTCAGTAATATCAACCAGTGTAAAAAAGAGCATGCCAGAGACGCAAAGACTTTCAGAAAATAAAGATTAGAAAGGGTGCACCACTCTGTGAAACACTGGGCTGGCAACTAGAGCAATTGTTTAAAGTAGAACTACAGTCAAAACTCTCTGCATCAATATATTTTCAACAGTATTCAAATTGCTAAGCACAAATACTTGTTTTTCTTAAAAGTGTCTGAAAGGATTAATATTTTAAAGCTACGTACATACTGTCAGTAACTATCACCCATAGGGATTGGAATCCAAACCCCAGGGTGACAGTTCCATGCACACATGCATACAGATGAGTCCCTAAACTATGCCAAGCAACACATAGGGCTTGATTCACTAAGACAAATAGCATGCCTTATTAAAGTCAGCAAGCCTTATCAAAGTTAACGCACCTTATCAGAGTAGCATAGCGAGCGTTACGAACCCGCAGGGGCTCAGGGCAGGACGAGTGGAACTCTCGTCATTGCCAATTAGCAGGCATAAGTTCGCTATGCTACTCTAATAAGGTGTGTAAACTTTGATAAGACATGCCAACTTTGATAAGGTGTGCTATTTGTCTTAGTGAATCAAGCCCATACTCTTGCTATAGGAAAAGGATGAGGGACAACAGTGCAGCAAATGAGGGAGTGGGATATGGATGGGAACAATATGCTTGGAAGTTGCTGTCATTGAAGAATCTAGCTTGTCAAACTTTGCTCAAATGGCTGGCTGGCTGGGTAGGGTTCTGTGTATGAGTTGCACTGTATTTCTACAGGCTGCAGAGACCTTGTTGTTTTATCCTAAAAGATTGTGCTCTTAAGCTACTTACACATACTAGACACTAGATTAAAGGACAACTGTAAGGAGAGCTATATGGAGGCTTCCTTATTTATTTTCTTTTAAACAATACCAGCTGCCTGGCAGCCCTGCTGGTCTATTTGGCTGCAGTAGTATCTGAATCACACCAGAAACAAGCATGCAGCTATTCTTGTCACATTTGCCAATGATGTCAGAAACCCCTGATCTGCTGCATGCTTGTTCAGGGTCTATGGCTAAAAGTATTAGAAGAAGAGGATCAGCAGGATAGCCAGGCAACTAGTATTGTTTAAAAGGAAATAAATATGGCAGTTTTCATATCCGTGTCATTACAGTTGTCCTTTAAATTGGGTAGGGCAGTAGGTAAAGACCGACTCAAGTAGGAATGTAGCGAGAATCTGGTGTGTGTACAAATCCATGCAGACACGGGGAGAACTTCCAAACTCCAGGCAGATGAGCCCTGGCTGTGACTTAAACCAGGGATCAAGCACTGCAAGGTGAGAGCACTAACCACACTATGCCACCAGATAGCATTGACCTTTGTTTTTACTGAAAGGTAATATATATAAAATGCTTGCATAGCTACCTCATACAAGTTGGCCAAGCAAGGGCCAACTTCTTTGTACATGCTGCTCCCCCCACCCGCTGTGTAACATCACGTTAGTGCTGCTCTGTCATCAGAACGTGTTGTCAGCGTCTGTACAGACCAGCCTGGCAATGCCGCCCAAGGGGATCAGGTCCCGAACCTCGACAGGTGAAGAGTCAAAGGTGTGTACGCACCGTTCTTCAGAACAATTGTTGGTTATTGCTCTGGGTGACTGCTATAGAAATGATTGCACAAAACAATCAGAAACAATGTTATTTAATGACCCTTTAACAATGGAAATGTAGCATATGTGTGCAGCGTTAGGCAGACCCTGGATTAACACATAACCGTATAATAATTTATCAATGCTGCCATCATTTATCAATGCTGCAATGAGAAAGAATCCTCAGCAATTCAGACAATTCCAGCCAGCATTATCAGCAAGAAAACGCCACAAGCTTACCTGCGGGAGGATGCACAATGTCACTTCAAGCATTTAGTAAGTGTTCACCAGTGATTGCTATGGGCTGAAATGCCCCAGGAGATGATAATCTAGTGTTGACAAATGAGGACTTGCTTGTGACTTTTTATTCTGACGCTTGTATTGCTGATTTACAGTATAATACAATTTTCGGTTTTATGTGTTTATAGCACTTTTTTTCTTTTTCATTAGATGCACACCTTGAAAACCCATTTTTTCTGTGAACATTTATATCCATTTACAGCTCCAGACTGATCATGTAAAAATCTTTAAGCAGGCAATATGCGCATCAATTTATACATGCAGATTCTATCACTCTGATCAAGTCTTCTGGAAATCTATACCACAATGAGCCTCATTAATCAAAACTTCAGTCAATATGCAGCAAAATTCTATTGAAATTACGATCAGACATGGTCAATATGACAGCGTGAGGGTGGGGAGTGGGCCGGCAGATGAACTGCCCATAGAATTGCACTGTATCAAACAATTTAATGCTGATATTAGATAGGTTTTCAATGAATTTCATGATTGAAGTTCAGATCAGAGAGGGATTGATCTGTTTGCTACATTGGGTATGGCCACCTTTAGTTAGCACTTTCTTTTAACTGATAACTACACACAGGTACTGAGACAGACAGAGCAAAACAAAGGGGTAAGCAGCATGGGTGCAACTACAAGGGTACTGCCCCTGCTACTGCAGGGGGGGGGGGGGCAATAGCTGCAAGGGGGCCCCAACTGCTTCTTCACTCCCTCCGATAAAGGTGTCCATCCTTAAGATCAGGCAGGTGTTTTTATAGCTACACTTTTTATGGGTGGGATGTTCCTGCTGGCCACACTTGTTTTAGGATGCTTGTAAGATGGGCTCACTGGCTGTGAGGGTCATCAGGGGTAGGCAAGGGAAATGGTGTGGACATTAAGGGGGTCCCATCATCAAAGTTTTGCTGGGGGGACTATGATTTGTAGTCATGCCCCTGGTAAGCCGCTATAGTAAAGTGTGCTAAAATCTTTGCAATACTCATAATTGTCTTGGACATCATTTTTCCTCATAAAACTGGATTTGCAGTTCCTCACCTCCTTAGCACTAAAGCTACATACAGTGTACTTTCATCATCCATTAATGATCATTTTAGGTTATCTGATATTGTGTGTAAAAGTGGTAACTGAACAAAGGGATAAGAGGTGCCCGGGAAGATATAAAACATACCTAAAATCAGCTAAAATGAAATGAAAGAGGTGGAAGTTACTGCAAACAAGCTTAAGCCGTAACACCTATCGTGCTCCGTGTTTGCAGGATTGTTTGCAGTAACTGGCACTACAATTGGCCTGAGGAAGTTAGCTAGACCCACAAAATGCATGACCGATGCATAATAACAATTCCTTTTACAATGTCCAGTGTTGTCTAGAGCTAAACCACCTCTCTTATTTCATTTTAGTTGATTTTAACTTCATTTTATCTACCAACCTATGGAGGGACTATGGTCCCCAGCCAGTGGCCCTGCCACAGTGATACCAGACCCTTTGATAGAGAGCAACTGCACCCAGAATATTTGGGAACACCCGTCGAGACAGGTTTGTGCATCTCCACCTGCCTTCTGTGGTTGGTTGCCCCTGTTGCAAACTTCCTTTCTGAGTACCATTCTCATCTTCCCATTTTCTTCAACATACAAGTGACATATTTTGCTATTTTGGCTCCCGTGGTCTCTGTGCTTTCTTTTTAAGGTGTAGGTGCTGACCTAGTGGTTACTGAGATCTGTTGTCTTCTATTTAGGTGCCTTCTCACTATATGTGATGCATTATGGAATAATTCTGCATGTGAATTCTCTGATCATACAAAATATATGGACATGTTTACATTTCTTCATTTTCATGAATTGCACTATTACTGCTTGCAGTAAGTTTCTGACTAACGTGTGAATATATACACATTGCATAGACATTGACCAGGCTATGAAATAACGTCTGTTAAAACACACAATGTGCATAGCAGTTCACACAAGTTATAAAACATAAACACACAGTGTGCAAAGCAGTTCACACAAACTACAATGCATGCATTATGCAATACGCATGGTATGTATCCAGCTTTAGCAACTTACCAACCTAGTCAGTCCTTAACCTGTTGCCCATTTGTAGCATTTTGAAAAATGACTTCCATCTTAGTGCCAACTGACTGCATGTAAAGCATCTTTTCCAGTGTATCATGTGGTTCAAAGGACAAATCAAAGTAATCACAGGGATGTCAGTGTAATACAGCTTGGTAAATGACTTGAAATATACAGAAATGATTTGATAAAGACAGTTTTTTTCTCTTAAAGAGTAACTGTCAGGCTGCAAAAGCTAATTTAAACCTCTATTCTCCTGTGTTAAACAGTTTAGAAGGAAGCCAAAAAGGCAGTACTGAAGTTAAAAATCCCTCTGACTTTTGATGTGTGCTGAACAGCAAGGCTGTTATTCCCAAGCTCTTAAAAGTACGAGAGGCCGCATAACATACTGCAAAGCATTCTGGGGCTACTTCTCCCCACCTTGGGTCCTCCCCTCGGCTGCTAGTGAGAAGTTACAGGCTCATATTACAGCAGCTTGTAATGCAGCCCAGCTCACAGCACTGAAAAATCACAGGGCAGAGTATACTGCATGAGTCCGCTATTGTTTCTAGCCACATGGCTAATTAATATTCACTGCACAGTAGTGTTGTCATTTACCATTTTTTTTGTGAGTGAAATCATCAGGAAGCAGGGAGGACATGACGACACAATTGGCTTCATAGGAGACAGACAAACATGGAACCTGCCATGAGCTGTCAGGAGCATCATTCTCTGAAAATACTATATAAATATTCTGTGAAATCCAAATGTGGACAGTGAAATGCATATGTAATGTAAGTACAGCCAATATTTAGCTACTGATATATGTGTTTTTTTTCTCTAAGACCTTATACCTAACAGCTCCTCTTTAAGGTAGCCATACACTCATTTCTTTCTGCCCAATGTGGCAAGCAGATAAATTCCTCTCTGTTCTGAATCTGATCAGAGAGGGAATTATTCCTCCCATACACAACACACAGATTTTCAGTAGATTTCACTATCAAATCTATTAAAAATCTATTGAACTGCTGCTTTGTACTGTTCTATACAGTGCAATTCTATAGGCCATCAATCTACCGCCACTGTTCCATCGACAAAATTTGCAGTTGAAATAACAATCAATGTGGCTTGTTGTATCGAAGATAACCAGCAGATTTGATCATGGTGATTGAATCTGCCAGTAAAACAATGATGTGTGTTTGGCCTGCTTTAGGGAAAGTGGAGATATACTTACACATTGTACTAAAGTTGTTTATGTTGCCTAACCTTCACAGTCTAGACTCTAGAGAATATTTACACAGACAATGCGGCCACAAGGAGACAGACAGCTGCTAGAATACATTAACTAAGTTCAGAGGCTTGGAAAACTATATTCCCATGAAGTGCAATTAACCCCAGCGTAACAGATGTTAACCTTTTCCCCTAACCCTTGAAAGACTTGCCACATAACCTGTTTCAATGAGCGGTTTGTGCTTGACACACTAAGCCACTTCTCATTGTCTGGCTAAAGAGCATGCTATTTTCTTCAGCATCTCACTCCCTCAGCACACTGTTTACTCTTGCTGGCAGTGCCCACTAGGTTTAGTATCTATGGTGCAGAAATTCTGCAGATATTCATGAGTAAAAACCAGAATCACTCCCCATAATGATATGCTGGCCAAAATGTATGAAAAGCAGCTTGAAGACCATGAAATGCACTAAGTGCTTTGTTCCTGAAATACAGAAACACCAATTGCTGCTATTGATCACTCACTTGTTCCACAGGCTTTTCAAAATTGCGCTCCCTTGTGAAAATGAAACCTTGTGGGATTGATCCATGTGTTTATCTATTTTACTTTGTTATGCCCTTCCTTTCTTCTTGTCTCAGGCTGCTGCAGTTGTAGCTGTTTTAACGTTTCTCAGGATCGCATCTTTAATCCCCTGCTGACAGAATTGTCTGCCTGTAGCACAGCATTTTAAAGAAATAGTCTGATAGCAATTACATGCATTGCAGTTGCAGAATACCATTGGCAGTCCATAGTTTCACAATACATTGGTATATCTTGCTCGAATGAATGTGTTTGTGACGGTTTTATGATAATTATAACTGCATACCTTCGGTTGTAGGTTGATGCCTAAACATTAGATTAAGGCCCCGTTCACACTTGCGTTTTGCCATGCAAACGGACCGGATCCTGATTGGACCTGATCCGGATCTGAACCTTACGGTTCCAATTCGGATCCGATCCGGATCCGGTCCGTTTGCATCAGGCCTCCATCCGGATCCGTGGGTTAAAAATAGTGAAATTTCAAAAAAAAATTGTTGGGGTCAGCAGAAGGTGCACCTGGTGCACCTGTAGAATCAGGTTCCTCCGCTGTAGGCCTCACCTCCACCTCCGACATACTGCCAAACAGCTCCAGCACGTCTGTCACTGCTGCTCCACTCCAGACATGCTTGGCCCATGTGTCCCCAAAATGGCCGCTTGAATACGCATAGGAAGTGGGGTAGAACGTAAGGTGTTTGTAGCCAGTGTGTTCTGTGCCTTCCGTTTCCCATTGGTTTCTATTTCCGGATGCTGCAGTCAGGCTCCGGTCCGGCTCCGGTCCGGGTGCGTGGGCCGGAGATCCGGACCCAAAAAATAGAGCATGTTGGAAAACTGTCCGGAGTCCGGATCAGGTCCGGCTCCCTACTGTACTGAACGGACGCGTGTGAACGTCCGAATAGCCTTTGCATTGCTATGCGGAACGTACGTTCCGTTTGTACAGTATCAGGTCCGGATCCGATCAGTGGATTCCGGACAGCGAACGCTAATGTGAACCGGGCCTAAATAGAAATGCTATTTTGTTTTACTTTTGCATCAAAGGCTTATAATGTACTAGCCATGCAGTGATGCATTTGTGTGTAAATTATACACATTTAATCACACCTGCACAAATTAATGGTATGCAAATTTTGTGTGCATTGCTGTGATTTCTACCTGATTTGGCATTAAATTACGTTGTTTTTTTTTCATTTGTAGTGCGTCATTATATGACCACTACATGAGGAATACTTAAAGAGTAACTGTCAGGCTGCAAAAGCTAATTTAAACCTTTATTCTCCTGTGTTAAACAGTTTAGAAGGAAGCCAAAAAGGCAATACTGCAGTTAAAAATCTCTCTTACTTTAGATGTTTGCTGACAGCAAGGCTCCGTATTCCCAGGCTCCTAAGGAGGACGCAAGCCGAATAACAGATACTGCAAAGCATTCTGGGGCCCTTCCCTGGCTGCTAGTGAGGCTCAAGTTTCAACAGCATGTAACAGTCTAGCTCACAGCACTAATAAATCTCGGGCAGAGTACACTGCAGGAGTCCGCTATTGTTCCTAGCCACATGGCTAATTAATATTCACTGCACAGTAGTGTTATTCATTACCAGCGTTTGTGAGAGTGGAATCATCAGGAAGCAGGCAGGACATGACGACACATTTGGCTTCATAGGAGACAGACAAACATGGAACCTGCCATGAGCTGTCAGGAGCATCATTCTCTGCAAATACTATATAAAAATTATGTGAAGTACAAACATGGACAGTGAAATGCATATGTAATGTAAGTACAGCCAATCTTTAGCTACTGATATATGTGTTTATTTTCTCTGAGACCTTATACCTAACTGCTCCTCTTTAAGAGCTGAAGGTGGTTTCAAACCATACGTGTTATTGTATGCAGTGTTACTGTGAGTGATGCACTACCCATACAATTGTATGGGCATGTTCACATACCTGCATTGTAACAAGACACGTTATTCTAAAACTGTCTACAGTGAATTGCTAGATAATCTGTGTGCACATTTCTTAGCAACTGACTATGCTATATACTGGCACACAATTTTTGGTGTGGGGGCATTGCATTATACCCATGTTATAACACGAGTGTTATGCAAAGTACATAATATGAACTTACACTAAGGGCTACTGCATTTGAACTTTTTAGTCCTAAATTTGAACTGCATTTCTGAAGGACTTGGCACTTTAAAGTGGTCCGATCCTCTGAGGAGGCCCCATGGATGAAAGAGCTGTCAGGACGAGGACAACAGGCCACACATACACTTCTTAGTGTGATGCCAGCCACACATCTGCCTATGGCCAGTATGTCATCACATCTTTGACACACAAGTATCTCTGCACTGTCAGCTTTGTGCACCATGCCTACCTATTTCTTTCTATGATCTAACATTAAAGACAATGTAAGGCTCTGTGTTAATGCTGCCAGTATAGGTGGTTGGCAGGTTTAATAACTAACTCGCTTGTCTGTAAATCATTAGATGTCATAAACTTATTTGGCCCAACTTACACCCGACTTACGAACGACCCGCTGATACGTCCGGCATGAATTCTCTGTTTCCATGGGAACAAGCCCCCAAACATTTTCAGATTGAGAAAATCGATTTTAAAAAAATCAAAGAAAAAATGGCTTTTAAACTTGTATAAACATGTACAAAGGGCAGAGGTGACACAGAGGGGGAGACTGGAGGCACAGAGGGGCACAGAGGAAGTACAGGGGACAGAGATGGCACAATGTTCCGACTTAAGAACAGATTCAGGTTAAGAACGAACCTGCAGTCCCTATCTCGTTCGTTAACCGAGGACTACCTGTATTTAAAATGATAGGAGATTTGACTATGACAGTTTGACTAAAGAACACTTTTTACGGTCCAGGTCCTTGTGGATCTATGTATTACTGGTTAATCTGTAGTTGAGAGGATAGGGCTTTGCATGTCTTCTTTCCATAAATGCATTTTAGAGTGAAGATAAACAACATGTTTTTGCACATATTTACTCGTGTTTTGCAATCCATGGCAAATCTGGTAAATGTCTTTTTCAGCTAAAAGGTGATGAAGTGAATGCGCAGTTATCTTTTACTGATATTTTTCAATGAACAATATCATAAACAACTGACATGTTCATTGAACAATGTCACTGTATTTATTTTTAACTTTGCTTTTGATTTCAAAGAGCTCAAACAATAGGTGAGATTACACACAAGTTGCATATTCCTGCTCCATGTGTTGTTGGCGGATCTGGACATTGTTTTGGGGGGAGGGCTACACCCACTTAAAGGCAATTCACCATGGTGATGAGTGATATTGTTATAATTTGCATGGAGTTTGTGCGCTGCACCTGGTGCAAACAGAAACCAACGCACAAACCCGCAACCAGGTAGAGATGTCACTGTTTAGGAAAAGACTGACAAGCCAGGAGTAAATGAATAATAAGGATTTATTATCAAATGAAAATAAGGTAATACTGTGCATTAACTCATGCACGGAAACAATCGGTATCAACTTGCAGGCAACACACATACAATACACTGCATCAAATACAGGCAGAAATTCAATAAGCATACAAGGTATGAAATCAGGGTTTATACAAGGACCTCTCTGCATAAAGTGAGTTATGCAGAGTAGATCCAGTGTATAGAACTGTGTGCACACTGACCCTGGATCCGGAATAGTAACACAACATAAACCTAGAATATATCTACAAAATACAGATTATAATCGAGGAGGAGACACACGGATAGTCAGCAAGCATAGGTCATACACAGGAGATCAAAACAGTACAGTAATCGCTAGGCAAAGAGTAGTCGGTATACAAAGCACAAGGTCAAAACACGGGAGATCAATAGAGCAGGGAAACAAGGAACAATACAACCAGGAACAGGGAACTCAGGACAGGAGGGCTAGAACCGGGAACAAAGAGCTAGCAACTAGCCAGTTCACAGGTGTGGCTTAAATGCCATGCTGAGAGACCATGTGACAGTCCAGGCCTCCTCCCTGTCTGTGGAGAGATCTCTAGACAGTCCGCCCTCTGCTGGTGGGCAGAGGAAAGTTCAGGTTGTAAATTAATGGAGGAGGCTGGTGACATCTGCTGGTGAAGCAAAGTTAGTTCATGCAGGAATTTACCAGCAGATGCAGATCGTAACATTACCCCCCCCTCAAGGAGCAGCCTCCGGATGCTCCACTTGGACTTATGCCCACCTGGGTCCCAGAAAATACTGGCAAAGAGGCAGGCCATAAATTGGTAAGTAAATGAGGCCACAACCCGGGTATTACCAGGCTGACTGGACAAAAGGACCCAGAGGCAATAGGACATGTTGCAAGTCCCTCTGAAGACCTTTGGGTGAAACAGAAAAATGAAGGACACCAGGAAGAGCCATAGATTGGACATCCACAGGAGCAGGGCATCTGAGGTCACCAAATAAAACAGAAAACTGGATGCCATCAGGAAGGGATGCATAATGGCCATAAACAGGAGGAGCAGGATACCACCAGGAGAGGCACCAGACAGGAACTCATCAGGAGAGGTACCAGACAGGATCTCATCAGGAGAGGCACCAGCAGGAGCAGCAGATGGGAGGGCATCGGCAGCAACTGCAGACTTGGAGGCAACAGGAGCAGCAGCTGCAGACTTGGAGGCAACAGGAGCAGGAACTGCAGACTTGGAGGCAACAGGAGCAGGAACAGCAGACTGTAGGTCGTCAGGAGCAGGAACAGCAGACTGTAAGTCATCAGGAGCAGGAACAGCAGACTGTAAGTCATCAGGAGCAGGAACAGCAGACTGTAAGTCATCAGGAGCAGGAACAGCAGACTGTAGGTCATCAGGAGCAGGAACAGCAGACTGTAGGTTATCAGGAGCAGGAACAGCAGACTGGAGGCCATCAGGATGGATAAACTGAAAGTCATTTTCCAATAAAGCAGGCAAAGCAGCAGACTGGATAACAGTTTGTAAATGCAGGGTATCTGGAGGGATCTGTGGGAACTGAGTACCAGAAAATGTTTTTGAGGACGAGCCATCAGCAGAGATGAGTGTGCATTTAGCCTCAGCAGAAAACTGTGGGAGACCTCTTTCAGCAGAACATTGAGGGAGCTGGATCTCAGCAGGAGTCTGTGGAAACAGGGCAGTAACAGAGGTCTGTGGTGCCTGAGTGTCAGACATCTGTGCGGGTTGAACTTCAGCATAAGTCTGTGCTCTAGCAGAAGTTGAAGGGCAAAGGGCATCAGCAGAGACTCGAGAAAGCTGGACCTTTGGCTGAGCGACTGGCTGGACCACTGGCTGCATAGCTGACAAGACCCTTGGCAGAGCTATTAGCTGAACCTCAGATCGAGCAACTGGCAGACCAACTGATCGAGCACCTGGCTGGGCCTTTGGCTGAGCTGTGGAGTATGGTTCTGCTGGAACGGCAGACTGAGACTCTGCCGGAGCAGCTGGCAGGAGGCTTGCTGAGACGTCTGGAGGACCCACCGCCAAACCAACTGACAGAGGTTCTGCCAAGCTGTCTGACTGGGTCACTGCCAAACTGACCAACAGGGACACTGCCAAGCCGACCGACAAGGACACTGCCAAATCTTCTGAAAGGGAAAACATTGGGCCGACGGACACTGGTACTGCTGAGCTGACAGACACTGGTACTGCTGAGCTGACAGACACTGGTACTGCTGAGCTAACAGGCACAGGCAGGGCTGAGGAGACTGGCACAGGCAGGGCTGAGGAGACTGGCACAGGCAGGGCTGAGGAGACTGGCACAGGCAGGGCTGAGGAGACTGGCACAGGCAGGGCTGAGGAGACTGGCACAGGCAGGGCTGAGGAGACTGGCACAGGCAGGGCTGAGGAGACTGGCACAGGCAGGGCTGAGGAGACTGGCACAGGCAGAGCTGGCATAATAGGGACAGCAGGCTGGAGTGAAGATGGATTATGTTTCGGTAACGATACAGTTTGTAGATCTGCGGAAACCGGCAACATAACTGTTGGAGTCTTTGCGGTGGTAACTGGAAGGATGGAGGCTGTAGGAAAATATTTCCGTTTGAACTTAGATCTTTGACTCAGTCTGGAAGCAGGGGTGAGTTTAACAAAGTCCTGATGTGCAGCAGAACAGGGCAGGTATGATGTAGGTAGCTGGAACGACCATGGAGTGGATCTAACCGCAGTCTGTAAAGGAGCAGTTCTTTTATGATTTTTGGATACAGGTAATTCCAAGTCCGTGGAACAGGTTACTGAGGACAGAGAGCATGTCTCTCCCTTGATGCCTGGGGCAGAATTAACAGGTGATGTGCTCTGAAAATCATAAGAATGAGACAAAATTCTTTGCCAAGCGATTACTAGACCAGAACCTGATTCATATCTACAAGTCTTGTGATCAACCATGGACTGGACAGCACGCATGCATGCAAAAATATATGAATCACCTTTTTCTAGATAGAACTCAAGAAATCGGTCCCAGTCACTCTTAAGGTAACCAAACATCTGATCAATCTGTTCAGGATGGAATACTGGATCAAAGCTGACAAACTTATTGCTGGAACTGACAGAGTTAACATTGGCTGCTGAATGCTGCACAAACTGACTACCAGAAAACTCAGAAGGATCTTTTTTATGCCAAATCTTTTTCCATTCATCAATCAAGGGAAGTACACAGTCAGACTTGCAAACATTCAGGTTCATCAGAGAAGTTGCAGATTTAATACATGCATCCAAGAATGTCGTATCTTTTGTGGAATAGAATTCATTAAATGACTCCCAATCATACTTTAATTCATCATTCAGTGCATTAATTTCCCATCTACTGAATGGGGGATCCCAATCACTCTTAATGGGAGCTTGCAGATTACCCTGAGCATAATTGCAGGACTGAACTGTCTGTTTGGAAGTGACAGGAATATGATTAGTTTTAATTGGCTTGGTTTGGTTTATTACTGAGGAGGAGTTATTGCAATAGACAGGCAGGGATCTAACTTGAGTCCAGGAGGTAGAAGGATCTCTTACTGCAATTAGGGTTTGCAGAATCTGCAACAATGCTTGCATCTCGGATTCTGCAGAGTTGCCCTGCTGCATAAAAGATTTAACATGCATAACAATTTGCATTAACTCTTCACGGGAATATGCTGACAATTCCTTATAACACTCATATTGGTCTTCCTCTGCTAGCAAGGAGTAGAAGTTATTGTGCTGAATATTTCAATCAACTTCCATAGCTGAAACAAATGAGATTCCAGTATTAATGGAAGTAGCAGGATCATGAGTGGGCTTAATTGATTGAATCTGGTTAATTACTGGCCAGGATTTGGCTTGATTCAAAGGGGCAGCAGGACTTTTAACGGGGCCTGATAAATTACCCGGAACATGTATTGTGGAATGAGCAACTGAATTTTGTTGGGCTTCAGAACAACATTCCTGCAAAACTGACAAAAAGTCTTTTAAATCATAAGGAAAGGTTCTTTCATTACTCACGGACTGAACCCATGAAATCAGCTGCTGCAGATCCTCATAGGAATCGTCTGCAAATACATGGTAGCAAAGTTTCCTTTTGTTTTTTGCTAGAATAGCATATTCAGACAGGTGCTTTAAATCCATGTCAATCATGGCTGGAGAAAAAAACAGGATCCCAGACCTTTTCCTAGTGACAATTTTTTTCTGGCTAGCTCTTCTGTTATAATTTGCATGGAGTTTGTGCGCTGCACCTGGTGCAAACAGAAACCAACGCACAAACCCGCAACCAGGTAGAGATGTCACTGTTTAGGAAAAGACTGACAAGCCAGGAGTAAATGAATAATAAGGATTTATTATCAAATGAAAATAAGGTAATACTGTGCATTAACTCATGCACGGAAACAATCGGTATCAACTTGCAGGCAACACACATACAATACACTGCATCAAATACAGGCAGAAATTCAATAAGCATACAAGGTATGAAATCAGGGTTTATACAAGGACCTCTCTGCATAAAGTGAGTTATGCAGAGTAGATCCAGTGTATAGAACTGTGTGCACACTGACCCTGGATCCGGAATAGTAACACAACATAAACCTAGAATATATCTACAAAATACAGATTATAATCGAGGAGGAGACACACGGATAGTCAGCAAGCATAGGTCATACACAGGAGATCAAAACAGTACAGTAATCGCTAGGCAAAGAGTAGTCGGTATACAAAGCACAAGGTCAAAACACGGGAGATCAATAGAGCAGGGAAACAAGGAACAATACAACCAGGACCAGGGAACTCAGGACAGGAGGGCTAGAACCGGGAACAAAGAGCTAGCAACTAGCCAGTTCACAGGTGTGGCTTAAATGCCATGCTGAGAGACCATGTGACAGTCCAGGCCTCCTCCCTGTCTGTGGAGAGATCTCTAGACAGTCCGCCCTCTGCTGGTGGGCAGAGGAAAGTTCAGGTTGTAAATTAATGGAGGAGGCTGGTGACATCTGCTGGTGAAGCAAAGTTAGTTCATGCAGGAATTTACCAGCAGATGCAGATCGTAACAGATATGATGGCAGTGCTGATGATTACCTGCTATGGTGCTATATGTTTGGTCCATATTCCATCCAAATAGTCTCAAATAAAAGCATGTCTACACATGAAAGGACCATTAAGGCCTCTTTCACAGTGGGACGTTAAAGTCGCACATTATAAAAAATGTATAACGCAGACTAACGCACAGCAATACAAAGTCTGTGCGACATTCACAGTGCACATGTTGCGTTGTGTGTAACGTGTAGCAATATTTAGAAAGTGCTGCATGCTGTGCGTTTAGCAATACATTTGCTGCGTTATGTGTGTTGCACATGCTCAGTAATGTTTGTTTTTTTTAAATGTAACGCATGCGCCGTTTTCATTCCATCAGTATGCGACGAAAACGACGCAACAAGAGACACATAACGCAGTGCAAAATAATGTCCAATTTCATAACCTACATGCGCTGCGTTAGGGGCACGTTTGTGCGACTTTAACGTCCCATCAAACGCAACGTCCCACTGTGAAAGAGGCCTAAAGGAGCATACATTGACTGGCTTCACAGGATGTGCGATTACATGTGAGATGGATGTCAGATGTTATGGTTTCACAAGCACAGCCCCACTATCTGTAATACTTGAAACATGGTGATATTTATGATGGAATGAAGAATCAATTTTCAGCATCTAGTGCCCTGCTGTTTTCATCTTGGGATTGACCACAGTTGTCACTATTAGTGAGTGTGCAGTTGCTATCTGTGTACACATGCTCGGTATTGGAGTGCTTGATACTTTCCATTCTGTTTTGGAGCTATACATTTATTTTGTGGTGGATATAAAATCTTCTTATTGAAAACAAACAAACAAACAAACAAACAAACCAACATTCATAACAGATGAACAGCAGTAAGGGCTAGGGCCTACAAGAAATCGCAAATCACTCTAAAAAATAATAATTTTAGAGAGATCTTGCTATTAAAAATAGAGAGATTCTGGCCCCTGCATTCCCTGAATGGCATCGCTCCAAAAATGCTGCAGATGCCACGAGTGCAATTTTGGCGAATTTCAACTGCTCCTGTGGAATCAATGCCATAGGCTTTCATTAGCTTACTGCTTTTGGAATTGCCAGCAATTCTTGGAAAGCACAAATTGCTGATGAACCAGCTCTAGTGGCTCCAGGCCTGACAGTTTTAATGTGGCTATAACTCGGCATTATTCAGTGGGAAGTGAGCCCAAGGTGACACTTTCTCTCACTGACTTGCTCTGACATCATCTTCAGGTTAACAATGTTAACGACTAGCAATTAAGAAATTCAGGGTGAGTAAAGGCTTTTTGCTGTATTGTAAATTGCTGTGGCCACTGTCAGGCTGCAGCTTTACCAATAAAGCTGCCCAAATTGAACAGCTGATCTTTTTCTGCAATGTTGGACATTTCAACAAAGAAATATTACAATATTGTAAAACTGGTTTACAGAGAACTTAGTAAATGTAAGATTGCTTAATAAGCATCCTTAAAAGGAACTTGAGGTGAGAGACATTTAGAGACTGCCATATTTACTCTCTACAAACAATACCAATTGCTTGGCTGTCCTGCTGATCTTGTTGCCTGCAGTAGTGTCTGAATCACACACCTGAAAGACGCATGGGACTAATCTAGTCAGACTTCAGTCAGAAACACCTGCTCTGTATGCTTGTTTATGGTCTATGGCTAAAAGTATTAGAAGTAGATGATTGGCAGGACGGCCAGGAAATTGGTATTGTTTAAAATGAAAGAAATATGGCAGCCTCCATATCCCTCTCAGTTCACATGTCCTTCAAAGAGGGACTTTACTGAATATAACTTAATGAATAAAATTGTTTTTTGTTTTTTTTTACAATAGTCATTTATAACAATTGGTCAAGTATTGTCCACTGTAAAATCTTTTCTCACTCAGAATCATCTCACTCAGATTTACATTCTTCAATTTCTTTAATGCTGGCAAGGTGCATCACTGTAAAGATGTTTTCCCTACCTAAGCCAGTAACATCAACTGATCTCCCAGAGTGCTCTAGGGCATTAGGCTGGATTCCATCAAGCCTAGGCTAACCATCCCTGGGAGGGCAGAGCTACATAGCAATATATAGCAACTGAAAGTTATAAAAATAATTTCTGATGTTGAAACCAGTACAAATAATGTAAAAATTAGTATCCTAAATATTTTTGTATGTCCTGCTATAAATCATTACAGATGCATACAATGGCTTGCTGCCTGAAGGGTTGGGACTTGATCTCTTCGGTGACAGCTCAGGTGCTAAGCGGTGTCCAAACATCTTGCTATACTGTAGCAGAGGGAAGCATCTGTTGTTATGGGGAAAGGAGGAGGGGCTACGTGTGGTGCATGATAGAGTGGTTTCCATTGGGAGGTGTAAGGATAGCATGCAAACCATTATTCTTTTTTATCATGTAAAGATAAAGAATTGAAGAATTGTTTAGTAAGAATTCGATTTTCTTTCCATACCAATAATACATAACTTACACTCCCTTCAAAATCCCAGTGACCTTTTCCTTCATTTGTTCATATGTTAAAGAGGAACTGTAACCAAGGATTGAACTTCCTCCTAATCAGTAGCTGATACCCCCTTTCCCATGAGAAATCTTTACCTTTTCTCAAACAGATCATTGGGGGTGGGGGTGGGGGTGGGGTAGTATGACTGATATTGTGGTGAAAGCCCTCCCACACTGTGATGGCAGGACCTAGGTCCTGACAGTTTACTGTCTGTTAACTGTGTTGCATTGTGGGAAATAATGTCTGTTTTCAACTGCCAAACCACCAGTATCTCCCTCTGTACATATGTACATATGTATATCTATAAAAAGTCAACCTTTTAGCCTATTTGCAATGTTAGTGTGTGTGGTTATAGATAGTGGCAGTTGGTGCTGCTGTCTAGTTTTTTCATGTCTGCCAGTAGTAAAAATGATGACATGAAAGCTCACTGTGGATCAAACAACATGAACAAATTATGTGGTGATTGACGAATATCAATCATTTCTTGTTCTCTCTATTTTATAATTTCTCTCCTTGCAGTGTATTGATTTCTTTTTTTCCCCTTTTCACTAAATTTACTTTTTAAGTTTCACATGTCGAAGTACAATATGAATGAACATTTCTCTGAGTATTTGTACTAGTGATGAACTCGAATTTTACACAGCAGTAATTTTGCAGCAAAAAATTGCAATTATTATACAAAGTTGTAATGCAAAATTTCAAACGATTGTGAAATTAATATCACACACAATCATAATTATGATGTGTAATTTCGCAATGACTTGTTATTTTGCAGAAGCATAGGCTTCTTAAAAGAAAAGTTTATTTCTTGTGCTAATAAACTTTAATGCATTTGGAGAAAATGTGATTTTTCATTCCCAATGACAGATTCCTTCATTTGTTCATATGTTTATCAATCAAAAAGGAGAAACGATACATTCTATTATAACAGTAAAGCCCTCACTATTCAGCATGGGTGGGGATTGCCTGATGTCGGATATGTGTGCTTGTCAGTTGCTTGAGACTAGGAGCACACAAGGCAGCGCAGAAAGCCACATTTTCTGCACTGTACATTTTTAATTTTTTGCTGCATTTTTGGTGTGTTTTTGTGTGCATTTATGCTTCACGTTTGCATTATTCATGTGTCTTTTGTGGGTTTTTAATAATTTCACTAACGGTAACATATTAAAAAAAAACACACCAAAACGCATGTAAATACACATTCCTCTGCGTCTCTATTGAGATATATTATGCGCATTTTAAATGCATTTTTAAAAATTATGCACAAAAACGCACAATGTAAAATGCACATGTATGCATTTTTTACATGCGATCCATAAACTTTCATTAGCGGCAAAACCACTAGCGTGTTTTTTCTGTGATGCTAGAATTTGTAAGGTAGACCAGAAAGATTGCTGTAGATTGGCACTACAGCGTAGATACAAGCGTATAGTGAACATGCACTAGTGTTGGGCGAACACCTAGATGTTCGGGTTCGCGAACGTTCGCCGAACATCGCCGCGATGTTCGGGTGATCGCGCCGAACTCCGAACATAATGGAAGTCAATGGGGACCCGAACTTTCGTGCTTTGTAAAGCTTCCTTACATGCTACATACCCCAAATTAGCAGGGTATGTGCACCTTGGGAGTGGGTACAAGAGGAAAAAAAATATTTGAAAAAGAGCTTATAGTTTTTGAGAAAATTGATTGTAAAGTTTCAAAGGAAAAACTGTCTTTTAAATGTGGAAAATGTCATGTTTCTTTGCACAGTGTGGGGTGCTACCCACACTCAGGGGGTCTTGAGTGCAGAAATAGGAATACTTCCAGCAGGTTCAAGTGCAAGCAGGCCAATGCCTGTGCTTTATTAGCTAGTTGCTCAGCAAAAAAATAAACAAACCCAAAATAAATCCTAGCCGTCTGGCTCCTAAACACCTCACTAGGTAATGCTAACTAGTCTAAACAAAAACAGTCTCTTTTTAGCAACAGGAAACAAATGCAGAGCAACTTACATTAGCTGTAATTTCTCATCAGCACACAGCAGGCCAAGGGCTCCTTTCCTCTCAGTCTTCAGTGTCAGACTGAATCCAGAGCCCCACCCAATCTCAGACCTGCTAAACTAAATAACTCACCTGTGTAACAACACAGGCTGAACACATCCCGGAATGGACCGGATGGCCAGGGAACCCACCCTGCTCTTCCCTGGCCAACTCCAGGACCCTAACTGGATTTCCTTTTTCCACATAACTTGCAGATAAAAGAAAATCTACACTTTCCTGGAGTTTTTTTAGAAAATACAGCGCTGGAGTCTGGGTGAAATATAAACCCCCTCCCAGACCCTTTCTGTAAAGCACTGTGACACCTTGTCACATATCCCCCCCCTCTGTTCGAGCCTGTGGGGTCGGACACTGTTCCCAACCATACAATATGTTCGAGACAAAGCGTCAGCATTGGCTTGTAGTTTTCCTGCTCTGTGTTCAACTGAAAAACTAAAGTCTTGTAGGGACAAAAACCAGCGAGTTACCCGTGCATTATTGTTCTTGGCTTGAGACATCCAAGTTAGGGGGGAATGATCTGTCACCAACCGAAACTGTCGGCCAAGCAAATAATACCGCAAAGCCTCCAGTGCCCACTTAATGGCAAGGCACTCTCGTTCCACGATACTATAGTTACGCTCAGCTGGGGACAGTTTCCTACTCAGATATATAACGGGGTGCTCTTCCCCATGCACTGCTTGTGACAGAACAGCCCCTAAACCCACATCAGAGGCATCCGTCTGAACCACAAATTCTTTTTTAAAATCGGGTGCAATCAAAACTGGCTCACTGCATAGGATCAACTTAAGTTTGCTGAACGCGAGGTCTGCACCCTTATTCCAGGCGATTCCCCCTGAGCTTTTCCCCTTAGTTAGATCTGTAAGTGGAGCAGCCACAGTGGCAAAATCTGGGATAAACCTTTGGTAGTACCCAACCATACCCAAGAACGTTCTGACCTGTTTCTTGGTGTGAGGTTGGGGCCATTCTTTAATCGCTTGCACCTTCTGGGCTTGTGGTTTAATGAGACCTTTCCCAATAATGTAGCCCAAATACCGGGCTTCCTCAAGGCCTATGGCACATTTCTTTGGGTTAGCTGTTAACCCAGCTTGTCGGATTGAATTTACCACTGCTTGAACCTTGGGTAAGTGACTCTCCCAGTCCTGGCTAAATATAACCACATCATCTAAGTAAGCTGATGCAAATTGTTGGTGTGGTCTGAGGACTTCATCCATTAACCTTTGGAATGTGGCTGGGGCCCCATGCAACCCAAACGGCATTCTAACATATTGAAACAGGCCCTGTGGGGTGACAAATGCCGTCTTTTCTCTAGCTGCTGGTGTAAGCGGAATCTGCCAGTAACCCCTGGTTAAATCTAGAGTAGTAATGTATCTTGCCGGGCCCAACCTCTCAATTAGTTCATCCACCCGTGGCATGGGGTACGCATCGAACTTCGAGACGTCATTTAGTTTCCGAAAATCGTTGCAAAACCGTAACGATCCATCAGGTTTCGGCACTAACACGATGGGGCTGCTCCACTCACTATGGGACCTTTCAACGACACCTAAGTCCGACATTCGTTGCACCTCCTCAGCCACTGCCTGTCTGCGGGCCTCCGGTATCCTATATGGTTTCAACCGGATGCACTTTTGAGGGTCCGTGACAATGTCATGTTCAATGACATGGGTACAACCAGGTTTATCCGAGAACACATCAGAATTCCTAAGGAGGAACTCCCTTACTTCCTGAGCTTGGGGACCCGTCAAAGCTTCAGATACTTTTACATCAGGGATTCCTCCCTGCTGTGGGATGCTGAGCAACTCAGCCGCCATAGCAACTGGTGGCTCCTTCCAGGCTTTTAACAGATTTACATGATAAATCTGTTCCTTTTTTCGCTTATTGGGCTGGTAGACCTTGTAATTTACATCATTAACTCTTTCTACAATTTCATAGGGCCCCTGCCATTTTGCTAGAAACTTACTTTCTGCGGTGGGCACAAGAACCAATACCCGATCCCCTGGGTGAAAAACCCGAAGTCGGGCATCCTGATTATAAACGCGGCTTTGAGCCTCCTGAGCCTGTCTCATATGTTCTCTCACGATTGGCATCACTGCTGAAATGCGGTCCTGCATCTGTAGGACATGCTCCACCACAGACCGATGAGGAGAGGGCTCTTCCTCCCAGGACTCTTTAGCTATATCCAAGAGTCCCCGAGGATGTCGCCCATACAAGAGCTCGAATGGGGAAAAACCAGTGGAAGACTGGGGTACCTCGCGCACAGCAAACAACAAGTAAGGTAACAGACAGTCCCAATCCTTCCCATCTGCTTCGACCACCCTTTTCAGCATCCCTTTGAGAGTTTTGTTAAAGCGTTCAACCAAACCATCAGTCTGAGGGTGGTAGACTGATGTCCTTAGTTGCTTTATCCCAAGTAGCTTGCACAAATCTCTCATTACTTTCGACATGAAAGGTGTCCCCTGATCTGTTAAGATCTCCTTGGGGATACCAGTTCTGGCGAACATATGAACTAGTTCCCTAGCAATTAGCTTCGCTGAGGTGTTTCGCAGAGGTACAGCTTCAGGATATCTGGTGGCATAGTCTAAAACCACTAGGATGTATTGATGTCCCCGTGCCGATCTTACCAGGGGTCCTACCAAATCCATGGCAATTCTTTCAAAGGGTACCTCTATAATGGGCAGAGGCACCAAAGGACCCCGGTAATGAGGGGCAGGGGACGTCAATTGACATTCTGGGCAAGACTCACAATAGCGCCTAACCTCTGCAAACACCCCAGGCCAATAAAACCTCCTCAGAATTCTTTGTTGAGTTTTTTCTGTAGCAAGGTGACCCCCTAGTGGATTCTTATGGGCCAGATCCAGTACCACCCTGCGGTGTGACTGAGGTACGACCAGTTGCTCAACAACCTCCCCATTTAAATTATCTACCCGGTACAGAAGGTCATGGTTAACTGCAAAGTGGGGAAAAACTCTCTCAAGATGCCCAGACTGTGTTTTCTCATCAATCACAGTCACATTCTCCCAGGCTCTAGCTAAGGTAGGGTCCTGTAACTGGGCAGTGCCAAACTGGTCTCGGGAGCATTCCAAATCTGGCAGGTTAACGTCTTCCTGTGTCACCAGAGTCTCCCCTGATGTTTCTGCAAACACCTCTAAAGGGAAATCATCAGGCTCCGGGGGAGCTACTTTTGGAGTTGGGACTTCATCCCTCACATAGTCAAACTCTGCTTTTGAGTCTCCTTCTAGGAAAACACCTGTGCTGGCAGAGTCCAGAGACTTAGCTTCCCACAACTTCCAGAACAGTGGGAAATCACGTCCCAGGATAACACTGTAAGCTAGAGCCTCAGACACAGCCACAATATGAAAGGCAGACCCGACATGGGTCTCAAATTCCACTATGGCTGTTGGGTAGGTCTTCACATCCCCATGGATGCATTGAACTGTAACCTGCTGTCCCAGGATCTGGTTTGTGTCCATCAATTTGGCATCTATCAGCGTGACCAGACTCCCAGAATCCAGCAGCGCCTGTACTGCCTTGCCTCCAACTTTAACAGCAGCCATATGTGTGCCTGTGGTAGAGAGAAATGCTGGGCGAGCAAAGAATGACACCCGCCGAGCTGTGTCACATTCCATGGGCTCAGCAGTGGAAGGGCAGTTGGCGGCTATATGCCCAGGCTGTCGGCAGCGCCAGCAGGTAGGTAGTCCGGACGAGCTTGGGGCTGTAGCAGCTGCGGAACCCCCTCTTTCAGGCTGCAGTCGACCACTCCGGAACCCCCGAGCTCCAGCATACCTGTCTGTTGCCCCGGGCAGCCTCTTCTTTGGCCCTTGACTTTCTGACTGTCTGTCTCCTGCAAGATACCCTTCTGCAGCTAGATATCGTTCGATCATCTCAACCATTTGATCTGCAGTCTGTGGATCTGCGTGGCTGACCCATTTTCTCAAGGTGTGTGGTAGTGCTGTGAGAAAACGATCCATGGTCACACGCTCGACAATCTGTGGTGCTGTCAGGGTTTCTGGTTGTAGCCATTTTCGTACCAGGTGGCAGAGGTCATGCATTTGAGACCTGGGAGACGTGTCAGTTTGATACGACCACCGATGAACTCGCTGAGCCCTTACTGCTACAGTAACGCCCAGTCGGCAAAGAATCTCCTTCTTTAATTTATCGTAATCATGTGCACTTTCAGGAGTCAAGTCAAAATACGCCTTCTGTGACTCTCCAGTTAGAAATGGAGCAACCAGGCCTGCCCACTGAGTTTTGGGCCAATCCTCCCGCAAAGCTGTGCGTTCAAACGTATGGAGAAAGGCCTCTACATCGTCATGAGGGGTCATTTTCTGCAGGAAATGGCTTGCTCGTACAATCCCTGGGGTAACACCTCCGGATAGATTTTCCTGACTTCTTTGAGACAACTGCTGCAGAACTTCTTTCAACGTTTTTCGGTCCTGCTCCGCTGCCTCAGCTAGTGCGGCTGTTGCTTCAGCATATACTTGTCTGTCCCTTTCAGCCGCTTGTGACTGGGCTAGCCTGTCCCTCTCGGCTGCATCCGACAGAGCTGAAATCTGTGCACTGAGAAGGCGGACTGTCTCCAGATGAGCTTCCTGGTGCCTGACATTCGCATCTTGGAGTGCCTGCTGCTGTCTGTCACTGGCTTCTTGAAGCCGAGAATTTGTCTCTCGCTGCACATTGTTGGCTTCCTGCTGTGCTGCACTCAGTTGTGCTAAACGCAACACAAGATCCTCCATTTCAGGTGCATATAATTTGCATGCAAAAAAAAAAATTTTTTTTTTTTTTTTTTTTTTTTTTTTTTTTTACTGTCTTTACACCACGCTTCTGCAGTGATATTCGTTGCACACTGTAGCGGATCCTAGTGCCCGCATCCTCCACCAATTGTGGGGTGCTACCCACACTCAGGGGGTCTTGAGTGCAGAAATAGGAATACTTCCAGCAGGTTCAAGTGCAAGCAGGCCAATGCCTGTGCTTTATTAGCTAGTTGCTCAGCAAAAAAATAAACAAACCCAAAATAAATCCTAGCCGTCTGGCTCCTAAACACCTCACTAGGTAATGCTAACTAGTCTAAACAAAAACAGTCTCTTTTTAGCAACAGGAAACAAATGCAGAGCAACTTACATTAGCTGTAATTTCTCATCAGCACACAGCAGGCCAAGGGCTCCTTTCCTCTCAGTCTTCAGTGTCAGACTGAATCCAGAGCCCCACCCAATCTCAGACCTGCTAAACTAAATAACTCACCTGTGTAACAACACAGGCTGAACACATCCCGGAATGGACCGGATGGCCAGGGAACCCACCCTGCTCTTCCCTGGCCAACTCCAGGACCCTAACTGGATTTCCTTTTTCCACATAACTTGCAGATAAAAGAAAATCTACACTTTCCTGGAGTTTTTTTAGAAAATACAGCGCTGGAGTCTGGGTGAAATATAAACCCCCTCCCAGACCCTTTCTGTAAAGCACTGTGACACCTTGTCACAACAGGTAACATGCTTTTTGTCGCCATGCAGTCATAAATGTAATACAGAGAAGAGGTTCCAGGAAAAGGTACCGGTAACACTAACCCAGCAGCAGCTGGAACAGGAGCAGGCGCAGGAGGAGAAGGCCATGCTTTTTGAGACACAACAACCCAGGCCTTGCATGAGGACAAGAAGCGTGCGGATAGCATGCTTTTTACCGCCATGCAGTCATAAATGTAATAAAGATAAGAGGTTCAATAAACAGGGACCGGGCGTCAACGCTAACCCAGCAGCAGCAGACGTGATGGAACAGGAGGAGGCGCAGGAGGAGAAGGCCACGCTTTCAGGTGCAACTCAGGCCTTGCATGAGGACAAAAAAATGTGTGCGCAAAGCAATGCAATGAGTAGTTTTCAGGACACAATGGGCTATTCGGAGGAGCTATTCCCACCCCCACAATCTTCTACCTGTGAAAGGTCAATGGAACAGCCACAAATGTTGTGCCCGGATTCACAACCTTTTTCTGTGGAAAATGCACCTCGCACTGAAATGCAAGGCGAGGCCGAGGATGAACATGACGTCAACAACTCAACATGACGCAAAATGGGGGCGGAACAGAAAGCTGCTTTCAATGTTTTGAAGGCCTTAATTGCCTCCGGTGGCCAGTTAGATGCATCATTCATCACACCCAAATCCCAGAGCAATGTGTGCAGGAATTTGAATCGCAGGAGGTGTACCGAGATCATCTGGACAAGTGACCAAGTGACCAAGTGACAAGTGACCAAGTGACAAGTGACAAAGTGAAAAGTGACAAAGTGACCAGTTACAAAGTGACAAAGTGACAAAATGACAAAGTGACAAAATGACAAAGTGACAAGTGACAAAGTGACAAGTGACAAGTGACAAAGTGACAAAATGACAAAGTGACAAGTGACAAAGTGACAAGTGACAAAGTGACAAGTGACAAAGTGACAAAATGACAAAGTGACAAAGTGACCAGTGACAAAGTGACAACTGAGAGGTTGTTCTGGGGAGCTCCACTGCACTCAGTCGCATATGAGGAGAGGTCTCGCCGGGACTGCTGATCCTCCTCAGCTTGCTCAAAGCCTTGAGGGTTCCTGAAGATCCTCTGCTTGGAGTTCGCCGGGGTTCAGCTTGGTGTCGGGGTCGGCGGCGTCCTCCTCACTCCAACGTGGCAGATCTTCTGTTGAAGGAAAAAAAAACAAACATTGTTTAAAGTCCAGTACCGCTTCTGAAGGACTCACCAAGAGATGCAGGAGCGCTTCAATCTAGCGCACCATCGCTCGCTGGGTGATGTCCCTCCCTACGCGCTGGAATTCTACGCTGCACATGCTAGCACGCTTTTGCGCAGTGCCAAGGCGCATTCCAGCAGCTAGCTACCAAGCTTCTGTGGATCTGATTGGGCCACCATGTTGGATCTCTGCCAAGTCCTCCAAAATTTTGAGCAAGCCACGTTGCGTGACTGAGCAGTGACAACTCTACAGTCAGCATTACAATACCACTGCTGTGTTTACTGATGAAATCAATGTTGAAGATGGAAAACCGCTGGCATGATGCAAGTGGGGGATTCTGAAGATGAAAACGATCAGCGTGATGATACCAACATCAGGCAACCTGCCTCAGGAAACGCTGGTCCCAGCTATGACAAAGAACAGGACGAGGAACAGCTGGAGTTGGAGCAGGAATTGGATGCCCCCACTGCCGAGGGACAGAGCGGTGCACGTTGGACTTCCACAATTTAGCGGGAATGGACAGCAGAAGAGGAAGAAAGTGATGCTGGTGACAAATATGGTGCATCACAACAATCACAATGCTCACAAGAACATGAAGACAGAGGAGTCTGGCAGGACTCTCTGGCACACATGGCTCAATTCATGCTAGACTGCATTGAACGCGGCCCGCGCATTATTCACTATTCATTATTATTCATTATTCTGGAATCTGGACAACACCAATTACTGGGTTTATACCCAGTTTATACAAACACAATGTTAAAAAACTGATTGAAGAAAGTGTCAGACAGGTCAAAAATGGAACAATTCCAGCAGGCCCTTGAGGATGGAGACTTTAGAGAGGAGATTGACATCCTCCTCCTTCTCTAGCCAGTTGTACGCCGACAGACTGACTTCAGCAAACCCAGGAGGACCAGGAGGGCAGCAAAGAACACAAGCTGCTGCTAGTGCCGAAAAGGGAATGGTATTGGCAGTGTCCTTGGAGTGGGAACATTTTCTGACACCCATGCAGCAGCCCACAGAACAGCAATCGGGCAGTTCCAC
Organism: Hyperolius riggenbachi; assembly: GCF_040937935.1. NCBI lineage: Eukaryota > Metazoa > Chordata > Amphibia > Anura > Hyperoliidae > Hyperolius > Hyperolius riggenbachi. Next base: position 229,599,203 of record NC_090647.1, read on the forward strand.
GTCCTTCAACACCAATCGCCTGGAGAAGATGGTCAAGGTCCAGGACTACATGTCAGATGGCGTAGCTGTGTTGAACAATCCATCTGCAGACAGACGGTGAGTGTGACAGGCAGCACAGAAGGACCATGGCAACTCACTCATAGTACCACAGTTTGATAGTGCTGCCCAAAAAATTATATGGATCCGTGGACCTGGGCACTGCGGGCAGTACTGGGAAGTGGGAACGCAGATTTTAGTACCTAAACACACGATACAACATGTTTTCCGGGGTCGGACTCTGAGGCACATACAGATGGTCCCGATCATCATCCTCATCATACAACTCTTCTCCTGAGTCTGATCCACCCACCACCTCTGCCACCCCAACATCCCCAGACACAGACCCCTCATCGTCCTCAACATTAACTTGGGATGCTGGCCTGAGCCAGACCTCCTCCTCCACATCAGGCCCCATCATCTCCTCAATGGCAGCCCTCATTAATCGCTCTGGCGACGGACCGATGGACACAACGTTCTCCTCCGGGGAGGGCTGCTGCTGACCACTGGCTGCTGGGGTGGATGTCATAGCTTGCGTGGGGCGTTGGCTGTTGCTGTTGTTGGGAGTGCTGCTCACAGCGGAGGTCTCTGAGGAACTCATGGTGAGCTCATATAGTGGTTGGCGGTGAGTGGAGTATTACTGATCCCAGCAATATACACACTGACTGGCAGAGTACGCAATGCTGTATAGTCTGGCTGAGCGGTGTACACAGAGTGGCAATACACACAATGCTATATAGTCTGGCTGAGCGGTGTACACAGAGTGGCAGTAAACAATGCTATATAGTCTGGCTGAGCCGTGTACACAGAGTGGCAGTAAACAATGCTATATAGTGTGGCTGAGCGTTGTACACAGAGTGGCAGTAAACAATGCTATATAGTCTGGCTGAGCGGTGTACACAGAGTGGCAGTAGACACAATGCTATATAGTCTGGCTGAGCGGTGTACACAGAGTGGCAGTAAACAATGCTATATAGTGTGGCTGAGCGTTGTACACAGAGTGGCAGTAAACAATGCTATATAGTCTGGCTGAGCGGTGTACACAGAGTGGCAGTACACACAATGCTATATAGTCTGGCTGAGCGGTGTACACAGAGTGGCAGTAAACAATGCTATATAGTCTGGCTGAGCGGTGTACACAGAGTGGCAGTACACACAATGCTATATAGTCTGGCTGAGCGGTGTACACAGAGTGGCAGTAAACACAATGCTATATATAGCGTGGCTAAGCGAGGTACACAGTGGCAGTACACACAATGCTATATAGTCTGGCTGAGCGGTGTACACAGAGTGGCAGTAAACACAATGCTATATATAGCGTGGCTGAGCGAGGTACACAGTGGCAGTACACACAATGCTATATAGTCTGGCTGAGCCGTGTACACAGAGTGGCAGTAAACACAATGCTATATATAGTGTGGCTGAGCGAGGTACACAGTGGCAGTAACCAATGCTATATATAGTGTAGCTGAGCGAGCGGTGTACTACTGTTCCCAGCAGCGACACACAATGACTGGGGGGGACCCTGGCTAGCGTGGCTGGAGAGCGAACTACCCTGCCTGCCTACCCAAAGCTAAACCCACAGACAAATGGCGGAGATATGACGTGGTTCGGGTATTTATTTACCCGAACCACGTGACCGTTCGGCCAATCAGAGCGCGTTCGGGTCCGAACCACGTGACCCGTTCGGCCAATCACAGCGCTAGCCGAATGTTCGTGGAACGTTCGGCCATGCGCTCTTAGTTCGGCCATGTGGCCGAACGGTTTGGCCGAACACCTGATGGTGTTCGGCCGAACTCGAACATCACCCGAACAGGGTGATGTTCTGCAGAACCCGAACAGTGGCGAACACTGTTCGCCCAACACTAACATGCACTAGTGGATCTAAGCGTGCCTCTTCCTAGGCATACTCCATCAGCATGCTCTAGCCAACAGGTTTCAGATGTAGGCAGGTAGAGAAAGGAAAGGCTGGCACTGCTGTAGTTGCTTTAATTTATTGTTGCAAAAATATTAATAAGTGCAAGCTTCAAAAGGTATATAAAAAAGTGGTACACATACCAAGAGTGAGAAGAGGCATGGTGGTGGTGGGTGGTTAGGCATCCTGGGGAGTGCTGGGTACAGAATGCCTAACCACCCACCCACCACCATGCCTCTTCTCACTCTTGGTATGTGTACCACTTTTTATATACCTTTTGAAGCTTGCACTTATGAATATTTTTGCAATAATAAATTAAGCAACTACAGCAGTGCCAGCCTTTCCTTTCTCTACCTGCCTACATGCTAGAATTTCTGCCTTGTGTGTTCCTAGCCTCAGACGTCAAGCAACCGGCCCTAAATAACACTAACCTCCCCTTCCCCCCATGCAGAGCTATGGGCAGCAAAAGCAACTTACCGAACCTCCGTCTTGTACACTTCCAGCAGCTTTTCTGTACAGCTCTCGGAGTGTGCATATGACCCGATAAAGGTCACATGACACAATGGGTGTTGTGCATGCACACAGGAAAGCCACTGGGAGCTACAGGAACTGTAGTAGACGACACCTGGAGGTTTGATGATAAGTTGCTTCTGCTGCCCACAGCTCTGCAAATAAGGAAAGTTCCACCCCGTTCTCCCCCTCAGGTATGGCAGTTAGTTGAAATGTCCAGTTGCCTGTGTTTTGGATAACAGAGGTTTTACTGTATTTAGATGTTTCACAAATCGTTATGGTCACAAAAAAGATCATTTATTAACCACCTGAGCGGTCTGGACGAGCTGAGCTCGTCCAACACCGCCGGAGGTCGCCGCTCAGGCCCTGCTGGGCCGATTTTAATCAAATAAAAAGCAGCACACGCAGCCGGCACTTTGCCAGCCGCGTGTGCTGCCTGATCGCCGCCGCTCTGCGGCGATTCGCCGCGAGCAGCAGCGAAAGAGGGCCCCCCTAGCCGCCTGAGCCCTGCGCAGCCGGAACAAAAAGTTCCGGCCAGCGCTAAGGGCTGGATCGGAGGCGGCTGACGTCAGGACGTCGGCTGACGTCGATGACGTCACTCCGCTCGTCGCTATGGCGACGATATAAGCAAAACAAGGAAGGCCGCTCATTGCGGCCTTCCTTGTTTATTCTGGGCGCCGGAGGCGATCGGAAGATCGCCTCCGGAGCGCCCTCTAGTGGGCTTTCATGCAGCCAACTTTCAGTTGGCTGCATGAAATAGTTTTTTTTTTATTTGAAAAAAACCCTCCCGCAGCCACCCTGGCGATTTAATCAGAACGCCAGGGTGGTTAAAGTAAATTTGACAGTATACTTTCCAAGTGCATTGCTTTAATCAGACAGACCCTTTTTCTAAGCAGAGATTCTAAGCAGAGATTCACATGCTAAATAACACAGAGATTTTCACAGATTCTGTTTGTGTTTCTATATCAGGCACCTTATTTTGTATGTACTTTGAACCTCTCACACATAAAACACGATCACAACGTAGCAGAGCAGACTGAGATTGTGGGTGTTTGTATGCCACAGAGACAATATGAAGCCATGCTTTCATCTTTGAATTCATCCTGCCTCTGCCAAGCATTTAGCAAAGGAAAAAGAATGATCCTGTTTAATACTCTAGTTCAGGCTCCCATTATTGAATACACATGAATATTTGCATTCATTAGCAATGCATACGGTTTTGGGCATTGCATATGTGTACCTTTTGCAGTAAATATATTGATAGTCTCTGCCTGGCACTGGTCAGGAGGGAGTTCAATTCTTGCACACAGATGAACACCTGACCTAGGCCAACTCTTCCCACTGCACCACTATAATGGTACAGTTCCTCTTTGCTCAGTGTGGTATGAAGCATTTTTCCATTCCTTCCTCTTACCAGTGTGTTTATAAAAGTATGTGTATCTCTCATGACCATGCCATGACTGCTCTTCTTTTAGCTTATTTTGGAAGCGTTAATGACAAAGTTAAATGCTTTGTTACACAGAGCAGGGAGGGACTTGCCAAAAGCTGATGATGACTCTGCAGAGCTTTAGCATCAGTGCTGGCCACAAATCATTTAGCAGCAGGAAGGAGGTGGGAGGGGTCAGCTGTTTGTTCACAGTGAGAGACTTCCTGTTCTCTCTCACTGGAGATTTAAAACATAAATTATGAAACATGCAGATTACAAAAAGAAAATAGCGATTAAATGACTCCTAATAAGTGTTGCTGGAAATAAGCAAAATCTGGTTTCAAACAATTTTTGGGCGAAATCCTTCTATTCAGACTTGTGTTTTTCGGTACAAATTTTCCAAGTTAACTACAAAAGGTGCTGTCATTTATTACCCAATTTGCATGTATACTAAGTCTATAGTAGGAAGATATAAATAATTTTCAGTAAGAGACAGTAATTTTTGAGAGTCTTCAAAAGTGCAGGCAGCAAACACATTATTAAACCACAAGCACAGTCAGACCACAAAAGTGTTTGTCTCACTGTAAAGTTCTCAAATATGCTATCATTGCCTAATTTGGAGAAGACTGGTCTGCAGAGTGAAGTTAGCTACACCTCCATAGCATTCACCCTAAGCTTATGGAACATTAAGGTCAATATTGCTTAGGGGGTCGAGCCCCATACTGGCAGAATCTCGTGGACTAAGTTGGTTAGATGGATTACAATTGGGACAATCATTTTGGTTTGTATTATTTCTGGTGATGAAAATACAGATTCTATTGTGTTTTGTGTCTTTTTCATTAAAGAGTTTTCAAATATGTATTTTTTTTTATTCTTTATTGGAATAGGTGAGTGGGGATAATAGGCCCCTTATTTTTCCCACTAAAATGAGGGAAATATTTGGTTGCCCCAATAAAAGTAATAAGAGTATAGGGGTAAATTATTAACCCATATCCATTTCCACAAAGGGATAAAAGTAAATAAGCATTCAGACGACATTTAAAAATATTTTATTAATCTCATTAGTGATAAATACTTATCTTGTATAAAGAATCCCACACCAATATCCTCTAGGTGTTGATTGAAAAGTCCCCCCTTCCCCTTGGAGTTTGCTATAGTAACTCCTTACTTTGTGGATTCCCTTGATCACAGCTAGTCCATGAGGGTTAGGGTTAGCTAAACCAACAGTTTTCAACACAAATGGAGGGTCACTGAGGCAAAGGATTGTGTGAAATGTCTACAATGCCCTGGCCACTGATGCACTTAGACGAATGATAAATGAGGTGGCCAATCAGATGCTTTGTTTTTCTCTAGAGCTCTAGAGGCCCAACTCAACATTGTAAACAGCCAAATAACACCAATACCGCTGCCTCCAAATTGGCAGTTTAATAAAGAACTGCTGCAATCTTCAGCAGCCCACCAAAATTACTTCATTATTGACGTTAATGATGTTTGGAATTAGAGCCTTTATTTTTAGGAGCACTCCTTGAACTGCCAGAATAGTGGCACCTGAGTAGAGAGATCAGGCAGTATCTTCGTATAGGTACTTTTCAAGAGGTTCTTTTGAAAAGAATAGGGTAAACTTTCAGAAACCCGAAATAAAAGATGAACTAGTCCAAAACCTGCCGATAAGAGGTTTAATAAGTGACAGCAACTTGGAAAAAAGTGTTTTATAGTACAGTTTACTATGGGACAAATGTGCAAATGTATGTGTACATTTGGTAATTTTCATTTTACAATTTTTCATGATAGCTGTCCTTTAAGAACCAGTGCAAACAGCTTTAACTGCAAATGTTCTAATGCTGCCTGCAACTCCTATATACAGAGGTGGCGTATGGCATGTCAGAAGTAGATGGTGTGCTCTTCCACGGCCTATCAGTGCCAGAGTAATAAAGACCAATTGGGCAATTTTGTCAAACAAGTCCTACAGAGGAGAGTATAACATTGAAGACTACACATTTGGTTTATATTACCTATTCCACTACGGTCTATGGTTTCATATATTCATAATTTATTTATTTATTTTTTTTAAGAATCCTCGCAAAACAAAAATAGCTTTAGAGATGTTATCTGCCAGTACTAGACACCTCAAATCCAGAACAATTTTGTAACAAGTATTTTCTCCATCTTCTGCTACTTTTCTCACAGTCACAGCTCAATAGCTTTTCTGCTCTCTTGGTATCAGTACATTACTGGAAAAAATAGCAAATGGGTTCTGACTAAATGTTTCAGTAGGTAAATAAGCTAATGATGGTTAACTTCAAAGTCTTTCTTACAAGATCGTACATAGACTGTTACCTGCATCCTATTTGTTAGCACTAATGTATCAATGCTGATCATTTCAGATGCATTTTGCCAAGACTAGGCACTTCAAACCGTACTATATCCATTTCTTTGAAGACCCCAATTGCTGCTTGGGAAAAGTGAAAAGTTGAACAGCAGAATAATTTATCCATGTGATGCAGGAAAAGTGCCAGGTGTAGATGTGAAGGTACTATAAATTACCATCCTGAAGTGAGCAAGCCTTTAAAAACAGTGGAGACGTTTCAAACTGCATCATATAAAGTACATCAAAGACTTTTATGGCATTTTGTATACATAGGAGCCAAATATATTTTTCTTGTTGTATTGTAACAGAAGTCCAGATTGTAAAGCATTGTTAACTAAAAGGAAATTGCATTTTTACAGATTTTTTTCCAGTGAATAGTGGTGAACTTTTAAATGCTAAAATCAACTATTAAAGAGACTCTGTAACAAAATTTTCAGCCTTAGTTATTCTATCCTATAAGTTCCTATACCTGTTCTAATGTGGTCTGGATTACTGCAGCCTTTCCTAGTTGAACAGTGGCTGTAGTATCTCTGTTATATGATCTAATCTTCTTTCCTCTGTTGGTTCTGTCTGGCTCAGGCACTCAGGCTGGAATGTGCTGGTCTGCTTTTGATTGGATAGAAACTATACACACCCTCTCCATGCCCCCTGTAGTCTCTGCATGACTCACACACTGAGCTACCCTCGGCCTATCACATGCTGTTAGCAGCTATGTCTTTTGTTTGTAAACACTGCCTAAAACTGGCAATTACAAGCCAGGATTGCAGCAGGGAGTGGCAGAAACAGCACAGAGGGGCCCAGGAGAACATAATGAATAGAATGGTATGCTTTTTATTGTAAGAATTTTAGAGTACAGATTCTCTTTAAAGTGTTACATCATACTTTTTGTAACTATACATATAGTTCTATCTTTTTTTCTGCAAAAATGTTGTAAAGGGATTCAACATTTTTATTACATATTAGTTTTATCAATGTGTTTATTATATATGTTACTAAATGTGCTTTTATTAGCAATATGGGAATAATGCTAAAAGGTTATTTTTATATTTGTTTTAGGCTCCACCAGTTTGTAAGAAGGAAAAACTTCTTGCCTTACTGCTGTAATTAGTGATGGTCATGTCTGGGAGAACTCATGGAGAAGCATGCGATCAGTTTGGTCAGGTGATATATATAAAAGTCTCTGATTAACTTTAGGATTGCCTGGGGTAAATTGTTTAGTGAATGCTACATGCCTTATCCCCATGGTGATAACACTAGAAACAGCTCAGAAACGTTATTAAAGACAGGAGATATCATCTCGAAGAAAGAAACAGTGGGGGTGCACATCCAGCTAAAATTTCACCTTTATTCCAGTCGTTTAAAAATCCATTGACAATACATAGTCCAGTAATATGGAGAGAGATAAAAGCAGTGTAAGAGGTCTACAGCCGTTTCGCGCTGTACAGAAAGTGGCACATCATCTGGTTCGATGATGAACCACTTTCTAAACAGTGCAAAATGGCTGTAGGCCTCTTACATTGCTTGTACCTCTCTCCATATTACTGGACTGTGTATTGCCAATATATTTTTAAATGACTGGAATAAAGGTGACATTTTAGCTGGATGTGCACCGCTGCTGTTTCTTTCTTCGACATTCTGGGTGATCTGCACTCTGACCTATAAGGTTGTATCCTGTGCATTGGTTCTCTTGCATGTGATTAAAGACAGGAGATGAGCTTAGTGAATTGAGGCCATTGTCAGATACCAAGAGGACAGTAGCAGTGTTAGTACAGAGGGCAGTAACTAAATCAGACAAGCGCTGGTTTGGCAACAAGAGTTCAAGCAGTAGCATACAGGGACAGTTCAAAGCTGCTGGGCAGTGTCTAAAAGTCATGTAAGCCATCTTCTGGTGCACAATGGAAACAATCAGAGTTTTAGCACAACATACCACTCACAGTTGAAGGCCCCGTTCACACCTGAGCGCTTTGCCAGCGATTTAGGCAAAACACTCAATCGCTAGCGCTTCTGAAAGCGCTAGTGCAATAGAAACCTATGGGCCCGTTCTCACTTGGGCGATTTGCGTTAATCGCCTGCGATTAACGCGAAACGCTCAAAAAACATTTGTATCCTATACCATTTTCAGGCAATTTTCCGGCGATCGCGTTTAGTGCTACAGAAACGCTAATCGCAATCGCGGAAAATCGCCCCAAGTGTGAATGGAGATTTTAGGCATTAATCGCCAAAGCAAAACGCTAGCAAAATCGTTAGCGTTTTGCGTTTTGCAAGTGTAAATGGGCCCGAAACGGGGATTTTCAGGTTTAAAAGTTATGTGAGAATCACCTGAAGGTTAATGAAAAACACCCAAAGTAAAAATATCACCGACAGGCAAAACAGGGAACAGCAGGATTCCCGATCTCTACTTGAGGTGCATAGATTTTGTGATCCACAAATTCTACATTAAGTGAAGAAAACACACAGGGAAAAAAAAGTCTTGGTTGAGCGTTTACTATAAAGAAAAAAGCCACAAGTGCACCTGCAACCTCAGATGTCATGTCAGAATTCACAAGTGATTTCACTATGACTAAGGGCCTGTATGTCTGAAATGTGTCAGTTGCCAACCTGTCTTTTGGATGTACCAATAAAGAATTCTGGGTGTTATCTCAACATGGTGTGGTGCAGGCTTTTCTGCCTATTCCTGATTTCCAGTCTTTGCTGTGCAGTGTTATGTTTCAGGCAACACCTACAGTGATTTTCAGCTGGTAGCTGAAACATTGAAACATTGATCTTGGCAAGGAAATATTTCTAAAGTATCAATGAAACATTAAAGAGAACCTGAACTGAAAATAAAAATTCTAAACGCATTGCACCCCTTCAATCAGTCATGAATGCAGCAGCTAGACTCATCTATCTTTCCCACCGCTCTGCCTCCACTTCTCCCCTATGCAAAGTCCTGCACTGGCTCCCTATCTGCTTCAGGATCAGTTTTAAGGTTCTGTGCCTTACCTACAAATCCGTGCACAAGACCTGCCCAACCCACATTTCTGAGCTCGTCAACAGATAAATACCTGCTCGCCCCCTCCGGTCCTCCAATGATCTCCACCTGAACTCCCCATGCATTTCTCAATCCCATACATGCCTACAAGACTTCTCAAGAGCTGCCCCCACCCTATGGAACTCCCTTCCACTCCCCTTCAGACTCGCTCCTTCCTTCAACACTAGAGTTGGGCCGAACGGTTCGCCGGCGAACGTGGTTCGCGCGAACGTAGGTGGTTCGCGTGCGGGTACCCGCACGCGAACCTTTTGCGGAAGAAGTTCGGTTCGCCCCATAATGCACTGAGGGTCAACTTTGACCCTCTACATCACAGTCAGCAGGCCCAGTGTAGCCAATTAGGCTACACTAGCCCCTGGAGCCCCACCCCCCCTTATATAAGGCAGGCAGCGGCGGCCATTACGGCCACTCGTGTGCCTGCATTAGTGAGAGTAGGGCGAGCTGCTGCAGTCTCTCATATAGGGAAAGATTAGTTAGGCTTAACTTCTTCCTGGCTGCATACCTGTTCTGTTCAGTGAGCCCTCAGCCCACTGCATACCTGTACTGTGATCCTGCCACTGCATACCTGTTCAGTGATCCTGCCACTGCATACCTGTTCAGTGATCCTGCCACTGCATACCTGTTCTGTTCAGTGAGCCCTCAGCCCACTGCATACCTGTACTGTGATCCTGCCACTCCATACCTGTTCAGTGATCCTGCCACTGCATACCTGTTCTGTTCAGTGAGCCCTCAGCCCACTGCATACCTGTACTGTGATCCTGCCACTCCATACCTGTTCAGTGATCCTGCCACTGCATACCTGTTCAGTGATCCTGCCACTGCATACCTGTTCTGTGAACCCGCCACTGTATACCTGTTCTGTTCAGTGGACCCGCCACTGTATACCTGTTCTGTGAACCCGCCACTGTATACCTGTTCTGTTCAGTGGACCCGCCACTGTATACCTGTTCTGTTCAGTGGACCCGCCACTGTATACCTGTTCTGTTCAGTGGACCCGCCACTGTATACCTGTTCAGTGAACCCGCCACTGCATACCTGTTGTGTTCAGTGAACCTGCCACTGCATACCTGTTCTGTGAACCCGCCACTGTATACCTGTTCTGTTCAGTGGACCCACCACTGTATACCTGTTCAGTGAACCCGCCACTGTATACCTGTTTAGTGAACACGCCACTGCATACCTATTGTGTTCAGTGATCCTGCCACTGCATACCTGTTCTGTGAACCCGCCACTGTATACCTGTTCTGTTCAGTGGACCCGCCACTGTATACCTGTTCTGTTCAGTGGACCCGCCACTGTATACCTGTTCTGTTCAGTGGACCCGCCACTGTATACCTGTTCTGTTCAGTGGACCCGCCACTGTATACCTGTTTAGTGAACACGCCACTGCATACCTATTGTGTTCAGTGATCCTGCCACTGCATACCTGTTCTGTGAACCCGCCACTGTATACCTGTTCTGTTCAGTGGACCCGCCACTGTATACCTGTTCAGTGAACCCGCCACTGCATACCTGTTGTGTTCAGTGAACCTGCCACTGTATACCTGTACTGTTCAGTGAACCCACCGCATCAGTGCGCATACCTGTGCAGTTAAGTGAACCCACCTACCTACGTGAGTGCACGCAGTGTGATATACCACTCCGTGCATACCCAATATGGACAAAACAGGTAGAGGAAGAGGAAGAGGTAGTGGCAGAGGCAGAGGAAGGCCACCCGGCAGGTCTGCGCGAGGTCGTGTAAATGTAATTTCGTGTGGACCTGGCCCACAGTACAGTGCTCGGAAGAAGGCACGTCCCATCACCTCCCAAGATTGTCAGGACGTGGTTGAGTATTTAGCGACACAGAACACCTCATCTTGCTCAGCCACCAGCGCTACTACTAGCACCACTTCCGCTGCATTTGACACTTCGCAAGAATTATTTAGTGTTGAAATCACTGATGCACAGCCATTGTTGTTACAGCCAGATGAATTTTCACCAGCTCATATGTCTGAGTTACGCGGCAACACTATGGATGTAACGTGTCAGGAGGATGAAGGACCTACTGATGGTGCAAGTTTGGATTTGTCTGAGGCAAGCGAAGCTGGGCAGGATGACTACGATGATGACGGTAATAGGGATCCTCTGTATGTTCCCAATAGAGGAGATGAAGAGGGGGACAGTTCAGAGGGGGAGTCAGAGAGTAGTAGGAGGAGAGAAGTTGCTGAAAGAAGCTGGGGCAGCTCTTCGTCAGAAACAGCTGGTGGCAGAGTCCGGCACCATGTATCGCCACCTATGTACAGCCAGCCAACTTGCCCTTCAGCATCAGCTGCTGAGGTCCCCATAGTGCCCACATCACAGGGTGGCTCAGCGGTGTGGAAATTTTTTAATGTGTGTGCCTCAGATCGGACCAAAGCCATCTGTTCGCTCTGCCAACAAAAATTGAGCCGTGGAAAGGCCAACACTCACGTAGGGACAAGTGCCTTACGAAGGCACCTGGAGAAAAGGCACAAACAGCAATGGGATGGCCACCTGAGCAAAAGCAGCAGCAGCACACAAAAGAAAAGTCACCCTCCTTCTCCTCTTCCTCCTTCAGGTGCATCATCTGCTTCTGCCGCTTTCTCCCTTGCACCTTCACAGGCACCCTCCTCCACTCCGCCTCTGCCCTTGAGCGGTTCCTGCTCCTCTGCCCACAGCAGCAGTCAGGTGTCCGTGAAGGAAATGTTTGAGCGGAAGAAGCCACTTTTGGCCAGTCACCCCCTTGCCCGGCGTCTGACAGCTGGCGTGGCGGAACTGTTAGCTCGCCAGCTGTTACCATACCGGCTGGTGGACTCTGAGGCCTTCCGTAAATTTGTGGCCATCGGAACACCGCAGTGGAAGATGCCAGGCCGCACTTATTTTTCGAGAAAGGCCATACCCCAACTGCACCGTGAAGTTGAGAGGCAAGTGGTGTCATCTCTTGCGAAGAGCGTTGGGTCAAGGGTACACCTGACCACGGATGGCTGGTCTGCCAAGCACGGGCAGGGCCGCTACATTACCTACACAGCCCATTGGGTGAACCTGGTGGTGAACGATGGCAAGCAGAAAGCGGCGGACCAAATTGTGACACCTCCACGGCTTGCAGGCAGGCCTCCTGCCACCTCCTCTCCTCCTGCTACATGCTCTTCGCTGTCCTCCTCCTCCTCCTTGGCTGAGTGGCAGTTCTCCTCTCCAGCTACACAGCCCCAGCTCCGCAGGGCCTATGCTGCATGCCAGGTACGACGGTGTCACGCCATCTTAGACATGGCTTGTCTCAAAGCGGAGAGTCACACTGGAGCAGCTCTCCTGGCTGCTCTTAAGAAACAGGTGGATGAGTGGCTGACCCCGCACCACCTGGAGATAGGCAACGTGGTGTGCGACAACGGCAGCAATCTGCTTGCCGCTTTGCATATGGGGAAGCTGACACACATACCCTGCATGGCACATGTCATGAATCTAGTGGTTCAAAGATTTGTGGCAAAGTACCCTGGCTTAGCGGATGTCCTGAAGCAGGCCAGGAAGTTCTGTGGGCATTTGAGGCGCTCTTACACAGCCATGGCACGATTTGCAGAAATTCAGTGTAAAAACAACATGCCGGTGAGACGCCTCATTTGCGATAGCCCCACTCGCTGGAACTCGACCCTGCTCATGTTCTCCCGCCTGCTAGAACAGAAGAAAGCCGTCACCCAGTACCTCTACAACTGGAGTAGAACGAAACAGTCTGGGAAGATGGGGATGTTCTGGCCCGACAACTGGACACTGATGAAAAATGCATGCAGGCTCATGCGGCCGTTTGAGGAGGTGACCAACCTGGTGAGCCGCAGTGAGGGCACCATCAGCGACTTAATTCCCTACGCGTACTTCTTGGAGCGTGCTGTGCGTAGAGTGGCGGATGAAGCTGCGAATGAGCGTGACCAGGAACCGTTACGGCAGGAACAGGCATGGGACCAATTTTCATCAGACCCAGCTGTTTCCTCAACACCTGCGGCAGCACAGAGGGGGGAGGAGGAGGAAGAAGAGAGGTCGTGTGCAGAAGACGAGTCAGACTCAGAGGATGATGAGCAAGGTGTTTCTTTGGGGGAGGAGGAGGAGGGGACAGCGGCAGGAGAACAACCGCAGCAGGCGTCGCAGGGGGCTTGTGCTGCTCAACCTTCCCGTGGTATTGTTCGCGGCTGGGGGGAGGAGGTTGACTTACCTGACGTCACTGAGGAAGAGCAAGAGGAGATGGAGGGTACTGGATCCGACTTTGTGCAGATGTCGTCTTTTATGCTGTCCTGCCTGTTGAGGGACCCCCGTATAAAAAACCTCAAGGGGAATGAGCTGTACTGGGTGGCCACACTACTAGACCCTCGGTACAGGCACAAAGTGGCGGACCTGTTACCAACTCACCGGAAGGTGGAAAGGATGCAGCACATGCAGAACCAGCTGTCAACTATGCTTTACAATGCCTTTAAGGGTGATGTGACAGCACAACGCCAGCAAGGTACCACTGCCACTAATCCTCCTCCCGTGTCCACGCAGTCAAAGACAGGACGCTCCAGCGATCTCATGGTGATGTCGGACATGCGGACGTTCTTTAGTCCAACGCCTCGCCGTAGCCCTTCCGGATCCACCCTCCACCAACGCCTCGACCGGCAGGTAGCCGACTACCTGGCCTTAAGTGTGGATGTAGACACTGCTGTGAACAGCGATGAGGAACCCTTGAACTACTGGGTGCGCAGGCTTGACCTGTGGCCAGAGCTGTCCCAATTTGCCATCCAACTTCTCTCCTGCCCTGCCGCAAGCGTCCTCTCAGAAAGGACCTTCAGCGCAGCTGGAGGCATTGTCACAGAGAAGAGAAGTCGCCTAAGTCACAAAAGTGTTAAGTACCTCACCTTTATCAAAATGAATGAGGCATGGATCCCGGAGGGCTGCTGCCCGCCCCAAGACTAAGTCAGTCCCCGCACACACAGCATCTCTGCCTGCACGCCGTGTGACTGGCTGCCTGGCCTGCCCCAAAAAGACTAAGTCGCTCCCAGTCCCTCCACACAGCATGTCTGCCTGCAGGCCGCTTCACTACCTTCTCCGCCACCACCAACAGGGTCTGGGACTCCAGGCGGATTGCTGAATTTTTTAGGCCGCTGCTAGCAGCGGCCGCTGTAATAATTTTTATGGTGCGTGTACATGACTGCCTAATTTTTCTGGCTGCACTGAGGGCAGCTGCAACAACAAAAGAAAAGGCATGTACATGCGCCCATTCCCCTTCGTGATCATTACCTTGCCGTGGTGAAGGGGCTTGCGTATCACAATGAAGCAATGACCGGCGCCTAGACGAGTGTCTCGGGGGGCACACAAAAGATAATAAGGTCGTTGCTTCATTGTGGTCAGACCAAATTTGATCAGCTGGACAGTCACTGTTCTGTCATTCAGCTACATCAGCCAGGCCGACCATATGGGCTGTAAAGCCACCAAAACCTGCACTCTCGCCATGGTGCGCACCAGTCCAGCACGGCCGTCACTAGTACAAACAGCTGTTTGTGGTGCGTTACACGGTGAGTTTGGTGTGTCAGTGTGAAGCAGTACCTTAATTACACTACCTGATTGATGTATACACATGCAAGATGTTTTAAAGCACTTTAGGCCTGTCATTTAGCATTCAATGTGATTTCTGCCCTTAAAACGCTGCTTTGCGTCAAATCCAGATTTTTCCCGGGGACTTTTGGCGTGTATCCCACTCCGCCATGCCCCCCTCCAGGTGTTAGACCCCTTGAAACATCTTTTCCATCACTTTTGTGGCCAGCATAATTATTTTTTTTTTTCAAAGTTCGCATCCCCATTGAAGTCTATTGCGGTTCGCGAACTTTAACGCGAACCGAACGTTCCGCGAACCTAAAATCGGAGGTTCGGCCCAACTCTATTCAACACCTTCAAGCAAGCCCTCAAAACACATTTCTTTAAAATGGCCTACCCCGCATCTGCCACACTCTAACTCTCTCAGTCAACCATCTTTTCCACATCCCTACCTTATGTGTCCCTCCCACCAGTGGCGTAGCAATTAGGGTTGCAGAGGTATCGACCGCATCGGTCCCTTGAGCTTGAGGGGCCCCGAGGAGCTCTCCCTCAAATGCATGCAGAATTAGCTCTTTATTGGTTCTGTGGTGTAATAATAACTTCTTATTGATGCTTTAAATCTTAGTAGTCATTAACAAACTGTTCCCCATCCCATTTCTGCAACTCTGACACTGTTGTTGTCTTTGGCATGTTTTGGTTCACCGTGTCAATTGTTATATATAGAGTACTTGGGGGGCCAATATATAATTTTCACCGGGGCCCATAGCTCCTTAGCTACGCCACTGCCTCCCACACACTTTAGATTGTAAGCCTTTGGCAGGGCCCCTCCTCCCTTAGTGTGTCCTTCTTAATTTTGCTACCCCAGCAATGACACCCATCCCATGGACTAACTCGGACTTGGTTTGCTGGCTCTCTGTAAAACACATTTTATACCCTGATTGCATGTATAACCTTGTGCTATGTTGTATAACCGTTTGCTACCGCTCTGTCTGTCACCCTTTGTTACAATGTATATATCCCTATTTATTGCCAAGCGCTGCGTAAGAAGTTGCCGCTTTATAAATAAAATAAATAATAATAAAATAATAATAAAAAATAACCATACACAGGTCATACTTACCTCCTGGGTCCCTTTTGTCCACTCTGATCAATGAAATTCTCCATACTCCATTTTGAAAATGGCCATTACCCCATAACAGCTTTCTGGTCAGCACACTGTTAAACTGTAATATCACCCACTTGAGCCATAGGGTAACATGGACATTACCTTGCACATTCAGTTGTAACTGACAGCTGCTGATATACAGTATAACTGACAGCAACTGGGATATTTCAGTTCTGACAAAATATTGTCAGAACTGGAGGGGATCTCTGTAAGAAGACATAACAGCTAAATATTTTCAGCACACAATAGGAACTAATAGCTTTAGCTGTATATTCTGCAGGTAAAGTGCATATTTTCATTTCCTGTTGAGGCATCCATTAGCCTAAATGTGAAATTCTGGCTGTTGCTCGTGTTAATTTTCCACTGTGGATTTATATTGGTCCCAGTGGCATAGCTGAGGAGCTAGGGGCTCCAGTGCAATTTTTACATGGGGCCCCAAGCACTCTGTTGATATGAAGCCCTCAAACCTACCAAGGACAGTTTCATTGTTAGAGAAAACCTGTTTCTAGGGGTGAGGTGGATGTCTGCCTGGGGTGCAGTGAGGGAAGGGGGGGCACAGTGATGGAGCAGGGAGCTGCGGGCACACTGGGACTCAGATGCAGGGAAGGGGGCCCGACTCCTCCCTCCCCCCCTTGTGCACCCCCTGCATGCTCCCCTTTTCACTGTAGAGTAAGCACAGCGGAAGCCTCATTGCAAACAAAACTCACCTTCTGGGCTCCAAGCGAAGTTTATTTGCCGCCGCGCTCGTCTGACTGAAACACCACTTACTCTCACTCCTTCTGGATTAACAGAAAGTAGTGAGAGTAAGCGGTGTTGCAATCAGACATTGGAGTCCGCTGGAAGTTAACTTTGCTTGGAGCCCGGAAGGTGAGTTTTTATGCAATGAGGCTTCCTGCTGCGCTTACTCTGTAACGGATGGGGGAGAAAGGAGCGGGGCACCCGGGAAGAGGGAGTGAGGAGTAAGGCTCCCCTCCCTGCGGATGAATCCTGGTGTGCCTATGGCTCCCCACTCCATCAATTATACTGGGGGCATCTATGCCTGGCTACCTATACTGGGGGCAGATATACATGGCTACCTGTACGGTGACTAAATACCACATTGCAAATAACGTTCTCAAGCCCACCGGGGTTGGCACAGTTTTGACACCCTCGCCCTGCATGCAATTTAGCCCAGAAACGGCCCTAGTTAGAGAAGTGTTAACAGAGTACAGGCCTGTTTCCACTAAACGCAATTTTTCTGATGCAGAAAAATTATGGATTGCATGTTGCAGATTTCTGCATCAGATTCTGAGTGCAGAAAAACTGACTCCAATGAATGCCTATGGGTCTGTTTCCACTAACATTTTCATTGTTTTTGTTTTTTTTGTTTTTTTTTTTCATTTTTTTTTTTTTACGGACCTCAACTTAGTTACGGCCCAGCCTAAGATATACACTTCATTGCTGTGCTCCTATGGCTATGGGCTTAGGTTGCATCATAGTCTGCTTGACTTTACTTTTCATAATTTATGCCAAGAAAATAGAAGAAAAAAGAAAAAAGGAAGAAAAAAGAGCAGATAAATCAGAATATTGAAAAGTGAGTAACTGTATGAAAAGGTAAACTTTGGCTTCCTCTCATCGTTAACAAAAAAAACACTCTGCCTCGTCTTTTTTCTAATCTCTTAAATACAGCCAATTCCATTTGCATTCATTCTATCCAATACATACACACCTGCATCCATCCTTACAGACCCTCCATATCATCCATTCATCTTGCTATATCCGTCCATTCTTCTTCTCCACAACCTTCAACACTTGCAAGCTACCATTCTGCTATCATACACCTCCACCCACTATACTCTCTGCCTCCTCTAATTCCATCCTATCCACCCATCCAACATTTCCCCACCTCCACCTACACTTGACCCCCTTGTAGTTGACCTCCCTGCCCTGCAATTCATCACCTCTTATTTAGTGAATAGGCCATTCCTTTCCTTAACATTTTACATGTCTCTGTTCATTGTGTTAATGAACCTCAACCTTCATTTATCAGTGAATTTCATGCATTTCTAATGAAGATTGGATATCCATGTCTACATTTCTTATAGTTGTTTCCTACTTTAACTATCATGTTTTCTCTCCCTCACATAACACATCCATTCTTTCTATCCATTCTTCTAGTGTTCAACATCTTACGTCTTTCCATTTGTCAGCTATCATGCTTTTTGCAACTACAGTTCCTATTATTTTTATTAGTGTGCTGTTTATATTAACAGTTCTATCTGACATACTAAAAATGGCTTCTACTGCAGTAAGGTTGAAATTCACATAAGTTAATTTTTTTAGTAAAATCAATTAATTTACTCCAGAAAGTTTTCACCAAGGGGCATGACTACCACATGTGGATTGTTGTTCTGCCTTCCTGTCCACATGTCCAGCATTTGTTTCCCTGATGAGACAACTTATTTTTATATGCTGGCGTTAGGTACCATCTGGCATTTATCTTGAATTGCATTCGTTGCAGTAAAAAACTCCGTAAATGCCCCAGTTATTAGCCCAAATTTGTGCCCGTTCAAGTTCTTTCCCCCATTTGACACTGTATGCTGGTAAAGGGTGGGACTGACAATCAGTAAGATTTAAAAATGTATTGAAGTTAGAAAGTGTTTTTTTTTATTTGTTTATTTAGGAAAATATGTTTTTTCAAGAACATTCAATCTAATCCGTATCTCTTTTTTATTCTCTAATTTGTGAAGAAAACTTTGTGCTTGCACTAACCCCCAATTTTTCTTCTGACTATCTAGCATACTGGGGATTCACAACTCCTTGTCTCCTCTGAGGTTGATGACACAGGTTTCTACAGAAAAAATATTGCTTTTCAAACCATATAGCAGTTGTATGGGAAAAGGATGCAAGATGCAGAAATCTGCAACAGAAAAATTGATTTTAGTGGAAACAGGCCCATAGGTATTCATTGGAGTTTTTCTGCATCCAGAATCCGTGTGTAATGGAAACAGGCCCTAAATACCCACATCCCGAAATCTGGACGCAGAAAAAACTGATGCAGAACTGATGCAGAACTAGTGGAAATAGGCCCTAAGGAAACAGTTAGTTAAAGTGTACCAGAAACGAAAGTCAGTCGGGGCCAGTTGACGCATGCGCAGTGGGGTTGCGCACGCTTCTCTGCCTCGCTTCCATGGGCAGGAGAGTTCTGTGCCTGCACAGTAGTACTGCGCAGGTGCGGTGAGCTCCTGGTGACGGGAGCGCAGCGAGGAGGGCACTCATACGCAGTTAGCCCTGACAGCCGAAGATACAGGGACTACGTATGTTAGAATGAGGAGGCTCAGGACGGCACCGAGGGAGCGATCAGTCCAGAGGGTGCTGGAGGAAGTCCCAGGTATGTATGAATTTTTTTTTTTACATCTTTGGTTTCCTTTATGGATTAGCACTATTCAATACACATATAAACATGTTTATTTCCAGCATGGCACCAACAAAAAGCTAATAAGATGGATGAAGGAAGACCCCTAATGGGTCCATCAGGTCCAGAACCCTCTGGTGCAGTCTTAAACTCTGCTTCCCCTATAGCTATGCCACTGATTGGTCCATTTATTTTGACCAATTGAGAGTCTTGTTGAAACATTTAAATACAAGGAAGGAAAGAGGACTGGGTCTTGCATGCATTTTCACTCATAGCTTAATTTATTACTACCATAATAATAAATTAAGCTATTACTGCAAAATCCAGGTTGAGGCCCAGTCCTCGAACCTTTCTTGTTGTATATGTTTGCACCATTAAGGATCCAGTTGCAGGCTGGTCAACTCCCTGGTATTTGTAACGATTGGTGTCAGCAAGAACAGATTTTCTGATTATTGGTGATCTACAGCATCACCAATAATACAGATACTATACCTGATTATGTGGTGATCTGCAGAATCACCAATAATGCGAGTATAGCGAGACACAGGACAACCAGATGTAAAGATAGGTGTTTGGTGCAACAGTAATACAGATAGAGATACCAACTCCCCCAGAGAAGCTGGTAGAGGGAGATATCTCTATAGAACACAGGGATCAGCACTCCAGCAAGCTGGAGATGCAGATGAACTAGTAATCAGTTCACCCGAGGAGCGGGTGGAGCACAGTAAGACAACGTATACTGATCACCCGTGGAGCGGGTGATTCAGACTGTACTGCAGCAGATGATCACCTGAGGGGCAGGAGATCAAGACTGTACTGCAACTCCTAATCACCTGAGGAGCAGGTGATGAGGACAGTACCGTAGTTACTAGTCACCTGAGGAGCAGGTGATTAAGACTGTACTGCAGCTACTGGTCACCTGAGGAGCAGGTGATTAAGACTGTACTGCAGGTACTGGTTACCCGAGGAGCAGGTGATTAAGACTGTACTGAGAATCCCTCACCAGGGACTAGGCTCACTGGTGAGGGCAGGAGAGTCAGACAAACAGATTCGGCAACAAACGGACAGATACGGTACAAAGACAGAAGGCTTAAGCCAGAGTAGTGTTCAGGCTACAGGATCAGATAGGCAGAAGCACAGAATCAGTAAGCAGAAGAGTAGTCAAGGCTAGCAGAAGGTCATAACAAATAATACAATTCAATTAGTACTTTAGCTATCAACAGAATCTGACTAAGTGTGGATCCCCAGCTCCTGCTGGTTCTAGCACACTTTGAGATCTGACTAAGGTCTGAGTGCTAACACGTAGCATTTGCAACAGCAGACGAGGAGCTACTGACAGGCAGGTCCTATATATACTGAGAGCGCCACACAGCGCCGCCCCAGTCACTCAACCAATCAGGAGCACTGCTGGAGTCAGCTGACCGGCCGATCAGCTGACTCCCCTTCTATTCGCATAAAGGTCCTGTCGCCTGGCGCGCGCGTAGCCCTCAGTCTATGTGCAACTGACGGACCAGACAAAACTCCACCATGTAACTGTGCGGCGAAGGCCGCCGGCTGAGATGCGGAGACAGCCGCCATGCCGCTCACTGCTGCGGCGGCATCTCCGCTATCTATTACAGTATTCTAGTCATTGTTAGGTGTTTGAGCAATTGGACATCTTTTGATTTGACTTGAATACTTAAATACACCAGTGGTGACATTATCAGTCAGTTGCTAGGAAATGTGGTCAATGAGACCTCAATTAGTGCAGAATTATAACAAAAGCACACAATTAAAAGAAGAAGTAAATAAACAAAAGCACACAATTAAAAGAAGAAGTAGAATATTTGGAGAATAAAAACAGATTGCAATACTGGGTTATAACATAATTCTTTTAAAACAATATACCGTATGTGTGTTTTATTTCATGAAACCATACTTGCACAGTTTTTTTTACCTTTCAACCCTGTCATGCATAGATAAGTAATCCTAAAATTCCCTCTAGCCTATATACCTGAGTGAGATGGTGTTTAGGCCATCCACTCATTAATAGCCAGATAACACCATAAGCCTTCCCCACTTTATTACCCCCAGGTCCAATTTGTAGAACATGGATGTGGTGAAGAACCCCTTCTCCTTCATCAAAATTGCATTGCTAGAAGATTGCAAAGGGGAAGGTTTATATTAGTTGTCACTGTGTATGGCTGATCGGGTTGAGCAACTTGCCTGCTCTTTCTTGACCACCTATAGGAAGCAGGCATTTATTCAAGCACAACTGTGAACTTTACGTAACAGTGTCATTTTGTAAGGCAGTATTTTTTACATTTTTACAGTGGTGACTTGGCTATATGCTGTGCTGGTCTCTTTATTGAGTTTCGTTCACAGCTTTACATTACTGGTACTAAAAGGTAACTGCTAGAAGATGGTTTTTTCTTTTGTGTTCCTATGTGCCCTGAGTATTCAGTTATACAAGATTACAAGTGCGCTACCTACAGGTTAGAGTAACATTTTAACTCTTGATAGGCAGATATAAGTGATGCATGGCAATGTATGTATGATGGATAGTTAAAGTTCAAAACACAAACAGTGATCTGTTAAAGTGGACTTTCTCACAAGTATAGGTAATTAAAATTGTGAGATACAAATGAGAAAACTCTTACATTATTCTTTTTTCAGTTGGTTTAAAACAACAAATTTGGGGCCAAAAAATATACAGCAACATTTTGTGTATGTATTGCAGATTTTTTTTTCTTCTAAACTTTTTCTTGGGGAATTTAATGTTACATTTATAAAATAGGTTGAGAAAATAACAAACAAGTAGTGTAAAAGTGGTGAACATAACCTCCAATTGAATTGAATTGAAGTAACCACATAACGGAGAGAAATGCCAAAAGTGGCAAATAAGTTTTTGAGAAATGTACAATGTTATTTGTCCTATCATAGTGGTGAAAAAATATATCTTTTTTTATATATGTTGTGATACAAACACTATTATCAATAAATACCGGGTACTTGAAAAATGCTGAACACACAAAAGGTGATACTTGGACATTATTGAAATGTTTATAATGTAGTGAACAAAAATAATGCAGTTCAAAAAAAAGTCATATCACCTGTTTGTACCTTTATGAATAGGATAAAGTGACATTCTATTTTAGTCAAACAAATGTGCTTTGTGTTTTATTTACATTGCAAAACAGAGTAAACGTGCAGTTGTGCTTACTTCAGACCGTGTAAAGTACAGAAATAGTACAGTTGCTAGCCTGCACATTTTTGTGACGGAACCGTAATTAGGGTCTAATATTACTTCACACAGTTTGCTTAATTGTCTGTGAAGTTAGCCTTTAACTTTACAACTCCTGTACTAAAATTAAGACATTAATGTAATATTTTTATTTGTAGCCTTTTATGCAGTTTTGGACTATAATCACCCAGGGCATTTAATGAATATAAACTCATTCGAGATTTATGCCTCGTAAACAATGATTTCACGGCTAACGGAGGGCACAGTAGATGCAGTCTTGCTACAGCCATGTCTATCATTGCTGCTATCATCCTTATGTACATATTAATGTACATAATATATTAATATGAACACATTATGTACAAGTATATTCAAATGAACAACCAGTAATTATATTTGATCTGGTATGGAGAATTCTTTTTTATTATTATTATTATTTATTGCTTCTGATGTGAAGACTTCTTTACCCGCAGGTATTTTATGAAAGTTATTGTTAACAGCATTAGTTTTGCATTGGTTTAGCATTAAGAGTTGCACAACCAAGGTTCTCATACTATGGTGACCATCTGGGCTCTATAGCATCTTCCACACACTCCGCATGGAACTGGCAAGGATTTCTGACATTTCCTGTGGTCTTTTTTACACATGCATTGGTAGGTTTGACTTGATTAGGTGCTTCTCTTCCACAAGAGTAATGGTCCCATTGGAGAAATAAGTTCAGGAACAGTGTTTTGAAATGATGTACCATGGAAGTGACTCATGCATACTGTGTGCATGACTGACAAACAGATGTCCTAAACATGTAGGCTAACTGGAAGCCATTAGGTAACTAGGCACTGAGAAACACTGAACCTCCACTTGAACCCCTGTCTCCTACAAGATACTTCTCAAATCGTAAAGATGTGAATAATATGGCACTGGACAGTACGCAGATACATCATATTATAATATTATGTGTATGCTGTCTGACTCTGTAGGGCCTTTTAGACAGCAATGAAACACTATGGTATGAGTTTTGGTCACATTTCAGAAATTTTCCAATCACATGACAAGGTATATTCCTATAAAGGACCACTATCACGAAAAATTGTAAAAATTTAAATACATGTAAACTCATACAAATACCAAATACATTTCTTCCCGAGTAAAATGAGCCATAAATTACTTTTCTCCTATGTTGCTGTCAAATACAGCAGGTAGTAGAAATCTGACAAAGCCGTCAGGTTTTGGACTTGTCCATCTCCTCATGACCTTTATTGTTCCATCTCTCAGCATGGCCTTTATTGTTTATAAAGACATTCTCTGAACACGATTTATACAAAGATGCTGGACAGCCTCCTTGCTTGTTGCACACTTTTTTGGCTGTTGGATGAAACAACTGCCATTTACTAAGAGCTGTTAAAAATAATAAAACCTTGAGAATCCCCCATGAGGACAAGTCCAAACCTGTCGGCTCTGTCAGATTTCTACTACCTGCTGTAAGTGACAGCAACATAGGAGAAAAGTAATTTATGGCTCATTTTACTCGGGAAGAAATGTATTTCTTATTTGTATGTGTTTATATGTATTTTAATGCACAAGGCACTGTTGAGAGCCAGTATTGCATCCACTGATTATTAAAAAGTAGGGAAGCTAATTCATATTTAATGCATATCTCTTCACAGGCAAGATGCTTCAAAAAGAAAAAAAAAAAACATAAATACAGCCGTACATTAACTACATCATATCTCTGGTCATACGGTAGATCCTATGTAACTATGGTAGAAGAAGGACTACATTTATTATCTGCAAAGGACACTTCGCTCCTAACAGTTTGACACAAATGACACAGCAGCTGCTGCATGGAGTAGAGTTGGTATCTGCTCCCAAGTATACTACATGAGGGCAATATTATTAAAGGACATTCATTTATTTTATCCACAATGTTCCCCTGCAAATATCATTATCCTGATTTTTTATTTTTTTTGCTGTGAAGAGACATGTCCTATTAAACTGCTCTTCCTTGCTGTGGGAAATACAGATCAATAGAAGTCTACCTTTCATTTGTATTTGGATGGCTGTTCCAAGTTCCTGCTTAGGAAGTGGGTATGAACGCCGTGTAAGTGACATATAAGTATATGCCACAGAATATGTTGGTGCTTCGTACATCAATAATAATATGTATAGCTAATTGCATTTACATAAAAGGCAGTTCTTTGCAGTGGCGGACATACGGCCGTGCAGGCCGTGCCGCCGCACGAGGGCCCCTGAAGTTCCGTTTTCTTCAGGGGCCCATTAAGTATTTTTTTTTTTTTTTTATTATTTTATTCCCCGGGGGGCCCCCCGATTCCTATCCTCCCTCCCTCCCTCACCTCGGGGGGCCCCCCTCCCGATATGCGCGGCGGGAGAGCGAGCGAGCGAGCGGCAAATGCAGGAAGTCTTCAGGGCTCTCCAGGCATCCGCTAGAGGCCCAGCCGCTTAGTCTCCAATATGTCTCCAGTTGGAGACATATTGGAGACTCAGCGGCTGGGCCTCTAGCGGATGCCTGGAGAGCCCTGAAGACTTCCTGCATTTGCCGCTCGCTCTCCCACCGCGCATATTGGGAGGGGGCCCCCCGAGGTGAGGAAGGAAGGGAGGGAGGGAGGATAGGAGTCGGGCCCCCCACCCGGATAGCTACCCACCCGGCTACCTAACCACCTACCCACCCGGCTACCTACCTACCCACCCACCAGGCTTCCTACCTACCCACCCGACTACCTAACCACCCACCCGGCTACCTACCTACCCACCCACCCGGCTACCCACCCACCAGGCTTCCTACCTAACCACCCACCCAACTACCTAACCACCCACCCGGCTACCTACCCACCCGGCTACCTACCCACCCACCAGGCTTCCTACCTAACCACCCACCCAACTACCTAACCACCCACCCGGCTACCTACCCACCCGGCTACCTACCCACCCGGCTACCTACCTACCTACCCACCCGGCTACCTACCTACCTAACCACCCACCCGGCTACCTACCTAACCACCCACCCGGCTACCTACCTAACCACCCACCCGGCTACCTACCGGGCTAGTTACCAACCCACCCACCAGGCTACCTACCCACCCACCCGGCTACCCACCCACCCACCAGGCTACCTACCTACCTACCCACCCGGCTACCTACCTAACCACCCACCCAGCTACCTACCGGGCTAGTTACCAACCCACCCACCAGGCTACCTACCCACCCACCAGGCTACCTACCTACCCACCCACCCACCAGGCTACCTACCCACCCACCAGGCTTCCTACCTACCCACCCGGCTACCTACCTACCCACCCGGCTACCTACCCACCCACCAGGCTTCCTACCTACCCACCCGGCTACCTACCTAACCACCCACCCGGCTACCTACCTACCCACCCACCCACCCGGCTACCCACCCACCAGGCTTCCTACCTACGTACCCACCCGGCTACCTACCTAACCACCCACCCGGCTACCTACCTAACCACCCACCCGGCTACCTACCGGGCTAGTTACCAACCCACCCACCAGGCTACCTACCCACCCACCAGGCTACCTACCTACCCACCCACCCACCAGGCTACCTACCCACCCACCAGGCTTCCTACCTACCCACCCGGCTACCTACCTACCCACCCGGCTACCTACCCACCCACCAGGCTTCCTACCTACCCACCCGGCTACCTACCTAACCACCCACCCGGCTACCTACCTACCCACCCACCCGGCTACCCACCCACCAGGCTTCCTACCTACCTACCCACCCGGCTACCTACCTAACCACCCACCCGGCTACCTACCTAACCACCCACCTGGCTACCTACCGGGCTAGTTACCAACCCACCCACCAGGCTACCTACCCACCCACCCACCAGGCTACCTACCTAACCACCCACTTGGCTACCTACCTAACCACCCACCCGGCTACCTACCTAACCACCCACCCGGCTACCTACCGGGCTAGTTACCAACCCACCCACCAGGCTACCTACCTACCCACCCACCAGGCTACCTACCTAACCACCCACCCGGCTACCTACCGGGCTAGTTACCAACCCACCCACCAGGCTACCTACCTACCCACCCACCGGGCTACCTACCTACCTACCGGGCTAGTTACCCACCCACCCACCAGGCTACCTACCCACCCACCCACTCACCCACCCACTAGGCTACCTATCCACCCAACCACCCATGGGAGCTGCGCGCCGGATGGAGGCTGGGACAGGAGGTCTGCTGCTGCAGGTGAGTAAATGTTTTTGTTTTATTTATATTAGCAGGTGTATGTTCTGGGCAGGTCTGCCACATGATTGCATGTATTTTCTGGGCATATCTGCCGACATGATTGCACGTATTTTCTGGGCATATCTGCCGACTTGTTTGCACGTATTTTCTGGGCATATCTGCCGACTTGATTGCATGTATTTTCTGGGCATATCTGCCGACTTGTTTGCACGTATTTTCTGGGCATATCTGCCGACTTGATTGCATGTATTTTCTGGGCATATCTGCCGACTTGATTGCACGTATTTTCTGGGCATATCTGCCGACATGATTGCACGTATTTTCTGGGCATATATGTGTATTTTCTTGAGAAAACCTGCACAATTATGTGAATTTTCTGGGGAAAGGGTCACCAAAACTTGGGCCCACTGTCTTTGCGTTGCACTTTTCAAGGGAACCTGAGGTGAGAATAATAAGGGAACCTGAGGTGAGAATAATATTGAGGCTGACATATTTCTCTCCTTTTAAGCAATACCAGTTGCCTGGCTGCCGTGCTGGTCCTCTGCCTCTTATTCTTTCAACCATAGACCCTGAACAAGCATGCAGCAGGTCAGGGGTTTCTGACAATATTGTCAGAACTGAGAAGATTAGCTGCATGCTTGTTGCTGGTGTAATTCAGTTTATTACTGCAGCCAAATAGATCAGCAGGGCCGCCAGGCAACTAGTATTGTTTAAAAGGAAATAAACCCTCACCCCGGGTTCGCTTTAAGTTACAGTTAGCTCCGCCCTCATCCGGTCATTGCCACGCCCATTTTTTGCCGCGGCGCTACGCGCCGCAGGTTCTGTCCACTATTTTTTGCCGGTTGTAGCTACGCCCATATTTTGCCGCGGCGCATAGGGGGCCCACAATTACAATTTTGCACAGGGGCCCACTGCTGGCTGTGTCCG
Organism: Hyperolius riggenbachi; assembly: GCF_040937935.1. NCBI lineage: Eukaryota > Metazoa > Chordata > Amphibia > Anura > Hyperoliidae > Hyperolius > Hyperolius riggenbachi. The sequence goes on from NC_090647.1 coordinate 229,626,987, forward strand.
CCACTGGTTCTTTGTGTCTATATTGCAGTGTAAACTGGACTATAAATCTGGCACAGCAAATTCACATTTGAATCCTGCAATAAGTAAAAAGTTATTTAGGATACCGGACACATTCAGAAACCAATCAAAAGAGAGGGCCTAAAAATGTAGTGGGGAGCGAGAGAAGATAAATATTGGAGGATGACTCTCAGGAGGCCAATGGTGCAGTATCGTTAGGAGATGTTGGTTTAATTAGAGTAATGAAATATACACACAAAGGTGGGTCGCACTGCCTCTGAAATATTAACCGTTCCTGTTCGGTATCCCAGATCTGCTTTGCAGATGCTGGTTGGTTGCTCTCCTTGGTGTATTGGCGCATGGTGTACAATACTCTACCCTAAAGGGTTGGACTAATTACTAAAAAAGGACAACTTGTCTGCTATGGCACTAATCCACCTGCTTATCATCACCCATCAGATTGCCTATATTTATCAGGTACTCTGATGTATTAGATATCTGAAATTTATTTATATACATAATGTATTGTCTGTACCACGGTCAGGCCTTATTGAGCAAAGTACATGCTAATACAGGATTGTGTTTAGGGGCAACATGTGGCTTCTATTGGGGTCAGGGAGATCATGGGGCTTTTAATCGACACATGTCATTTAGTGCAATTCAATTCTTTTTTTACATGAGGTTATCTCCATATTTACTAAATTATTACCATGTTTTTAAATCTGCCATTTAGCGACTATTGATCACCTTATAGGAAATGTCACAAATGCAAATTTATGAACTAAGGACTATTATGAGAAAGTTCCTTGTTGTATATTATGGACTTTTGCAAGGACATATATGTTGTTTACACAAAATGTCTCAATGCCACTGGAATTAATTACCATGGTTTTAAGTACAGTAAAACCTTGGATTGAGAGTAACTTGGTTTAAGAGTGCTTTGCAATACAAGCAAACATTTTTGGGAATTTTGACTTGATATACAAGCTACATCTTTATATACAAGCAAACAAAAAAGTATATGCGCGTCACGTCATCTAAGGCGATAGTTGTACTCCCTTTGGCGCTGCAGGATTGTACTTAATTGTACTTAATCTGAGAGTAGAGACTGTACAATGTCACATTTGCCTGAAAACCTCAAAAGTAACTGTCATTGGATAAGGTCCTTGCTAAAGCTGCACTAATAAAAAAAAAAAAGGTTGGGGCGAGCCAACAGATGGCAATGATTCTGTTAGTTATAGTGAAAGCCTTTTTTACATTTTTATCTTATACTATTTTTCCATAACTGTTTTTAGATTGTGGAACGAATCAACTGGGTTTACATTGATCTTATGGGGAAATTTTCTTTGATATATGAGTACTTTGGATTACAAGCATGTCTCCGGAACAAACTATGCTCGCAAACCAAGGTTTCACTGTATTGTTTTATATTATTATTTATTAGGCTTTTAGGACATATATTTATGTGTTTTTATTATAGGCACTTTTTGTTGGCATGAGGAAGTGGGCCAGTACCCATGAAACGCATTGTCTTTTTGTGCATCATTAACAACTTCACAACTGAGGGGTTTTACCCCTTCAGCATCCGAGCAATTTTCTCCTTTCAGCGCTCCTGCTATTCATTCGCCTATAACTTTATCATTACTTATCACAAGAAAATTATCTATATCTTGTTTTTTTCGCCACCAATTAGGCTTTCTTTAGGTGGGACACTATGCCAAGAATTATTTTATTCTAAATGTGTTTTAATGGGAAAATAGGAAAACATTTGGAAAAAAAAAACATTATTTTTCAGGTTTTCCGCCATTATAGTTTTTAAATAATGCATGCTACTATAATTAAAATCCATGTAACTTATATGCCCATTTGTCCCAGTTATTACACCTTTTAAATTATGTCCCTACTACAATGTTTGGCGCCAATATTTTATTTGCAAATAAAGGTGCATTTTTTTCAGTTTTGCATCTATCCCTAATTACAAGCCCATAATTTATAAAGTAACAGTGTTATACCCTCTTGATATAAATATTTAAAGATTTCAGTCCCTAAGGTAACTATTTAAGTTTTTTTTTTAATTGCAATTTTTTTTATTTATTTTAATATTACAAAAAAAAAATATTGGTAACAATTGGGGAGTGTGGGAGTTAATGAGTTAAAATTAATAGTGTAAATAATGTATGTGTATGTGAAAAATGTTTTTGGGTGCAGTATTACTTTTTGGCCACAAGATGGCCACATTTTTTTTCAGGCGTCCTACAAGCATCGGAAGGACGCTTGCAGGAAGGGAGGCTGGAAAACTGAATTTTTTCACAATGGTCACGCTGCTTCTCATAGAAACATGCCGATCATTGCGGGGGCAGAGATCAACGAACGGGAATGGATTTTCCCGTTCATTGATCTCCAGGCGAGCGGGCGGCGGCGTGTACGATCGCGGGAGTGCGCTCACGTGCGAGCGGGAGCGAGGACAGCGGCGGCAGCAGCGGTAGCGGCAGGGGATGCGTACATCTACGCTCCGGGCGGGGAACTAAGGTCCAAAGGAGCGTAGATATACTGTACCCGGGCGGCGAAGTGGTTAAATATTTTAAATACAGTACCTATGTGGTTTATTTCATTGATGGAGGTAAGATCCAACTACTGCTAGTTTATAATATAGAGATTAAGAATTTTTGGGGCGCCTCCTACAGTCCTTTTTTTAGAGATAAGATAAAAGTTGCTAAAGGAAGAGAAGTGTTTTTCATTTTTAATTGAATGGGCTACAGCTGAAGCTAGAATATTATAGCGGAGTACATATCAGACATATTCACCGGGAATGAAGAGGTCAAATCGGTTGGTTCTAAAGCTGGAGCAACAATATTAGCGTACATGTATTTAAAGGTCTCCAAAAGGAAATAATGATGGTCCAATAATGGGCAATTTCACCCAACTGTTTCTGTACACCAAAGACCTCAATTAATTTTTACTTAGAAATAAAGAGGAAACATTTTTCTAATCACAGAAGTACTAATCGTATTTGTGAAGCAGTGGCTCTTACTGTATATCCCATGTTAAAACCTTCATTAAATTAAATGAAAAAAAAAAAAACAGCTTATATTTTGCTTACATAAGTCAAAATAACTAAACAGAGATTTTCCAATACTCTTTTTCTTTCATACATTTCCAAATGTACATTCATTTTAAACATGATGAATTTATAAGCACCTGATCGCATACCAAATTAGATTGTGGAAAAACTCACAGATGTAACAGTATACCTCTAGAATTAGTAAACCACTTTGGTTTTTAATTGCTGTTATTGAAACTGGAGAAGGAGATGGAAGTGCTGCATAAAACAGACTTTTATTTGTTTGGCCCTGGGGCAGTTCTGTCTTTAGCTCAGGATTTTTTTTTAACTTTACAAGAACTGTAAGAGTTGTAATGAGATTGCAAGGAGATTAGTAATGTTGAGCTGTATCACTCCTGGGAACAGCAATAAAGTTGCATTAGAAAGTCAGAAAGTGTAAGAATTAACTTCTTTATTGTGTGACAGATCAGCAGCTAAAGTTACACTTTTAAAAGACCACATTGTTATCCCAGTCTACTAGAAAATATGTAAAGAATGACACCACAGTAGTCCTGTGTGTGATTTATCTCTGTATAAGAGCTATTTATAAGAAGCTGCAAATTCATTAAGTGCTAAATAGAAGTCTTTCTCAAAGAGGGAGATGGGGAAAACAAAGGGAGCCAGTGGGTCAGTATCTCTGGTAATAAAGGGTGAATAAATCGCGAAATAAGATGTTCAGGGAGAAGTGTAAAACCAATTTCTGGTTATATTTATGTGTATATAAAAATAAGCATTCCACAGTGCTTCTAAAACAAACTGGGAGATAGACATGTTAAAGTTTGTTGTTAGTCATTAGATTACACCAGGTGATGAAAATGAGTAGCAAAGTTTCTTGCCCTTTGCAGCTATAACTCCTGCAGCAAAGTGAAAAACTAGTCTGGACAGTCTCATAGCAGCGTACAGAGAGTACTGTTGCTAGGGCTGCAAAGAACAATTGGAGCTTTTTGTCAGTTTTGGAAGTTCATGGCTGACTGCAGATTAACATGTAAAGATAATTACACTGCACAAAGAGTTGCGCAGCGGTAGATTATTTTGATGCAATGTTATTTTTCTAAACAAAAGCAGAAACAGGTCAGTAAAATTATTTGGTAGAAAAAAAATACCCTAGAGAGACTGGGACCCATATACAATTAACTTTTTCTCCTGAGCTTTCTCCTAGGAGATAATGTATCATCTTCTGTTTTAAATAACTTTTCTGCACCACAGTTGAAAAAGTATCCAGAAGTTGGTGAAAAGTAAGAATCTTCTTGCTTGCTGGTGGTTACTACCTAAGGTGGCTGCACATGGCATGCCATGTGCATTTATTAATGCATACTATCACAGATGCAATCTTTGACCTGTTGTTGTACTATTTGCCTTTACAGTGTTTAAAGAAAACCTGAACTGAAAATTAAAAGTCAAAATAAGCATACACAAGTCATACTTACCTCCCGTGTAGTCTACTCCTCAATCTCTTTCTCCTCTCCTGCATCCTGTTTGGCCACTGTGATCAATGGAATTCTCTGTCCTCCATTTTGAAAATGGCCATTACCCCATAACAGCTTTCTGGTCAGCACACAGTTAAACTGTAACATCGCCCACTTGAGCCATAGGGAAACATGGACACATCAGTTCTCCTCTCAGCTGTAACTGACAGCAACTGATATATAACTGACAGCAACTGATATATTTCAGTTCTGACAAAATGTTGTCAGAACTGGAAGGGATCATTGTCAGAAGAAAATGGTGAACTTTCTGAGAGGAACTGATGGTGAGGTAACTATGTAATGTTCATTTGAAGTTACCTCGAGTGTTTATTTTAAATGATTTTACTCAGTACAGGTTCTCTTTAACAGAGAGGTTTACATCTACCCAGTTTTACTATAGAGTGAAAACTTGCATATTCAGTAGTGATGCATTTTGGGAAGCCACATTTGCTCACATAAAGTCTCTCTAGTAGGGATGGTCACCGCTTTCCGCGGAATTGTATTTTTGAGCATAAATGGATTGAGCATAAATGGTACATGCTAGGCTGGCTTCAGCATGTAGTGTTGGTGAGAGAGAGAGAGAGAGAGAGAGAGAGAGAGAGAGAGAGCGAGAGAGAGAGAGAGAGAGAGAGAGAGCGAGAGAGAGAGAGAGAGAGATGAATTAAGCAGAGTAGGCGCAGCGGAAGGCAGATAGGGGACATCTCACCTGTTCCATGCTGGTCTAACGTCCCATCGTGCTGCCGGGAAGCTGCGCGGCCCGTCCTCTCGCTCCATTCACTGTTCCCCGGCGGCTTCTTATGTGTCGCATAATGATGCAATCAGGAGAAGCCCACTTTTGGCGGCGCATGTGAAGCCGCCGGGTGGACAGTGAACGGAGAGAGAGGACGGGCAGCGCAGCTTCCGGGCAGCAGGATGGGACATTACAACTGCATGGAACAGGTGAGATGTCCCCTATCTGCCTTCTGCTGCGCCTACTCTGCTTAAGGAATGGGGGCGTCCCAACTTAAGGACGAATTCAGGTTATGAACGAACCTTCAGTCCCTATCTTGTTCGTTAACCGAGGACTACCTGTACTTGGTTGATCGGTGAATAATTACACCTGAATGAAGTTTTTTACAATCCTCTGCTTCATGAAAAATTCATAGCTCATTGCCCAATATAACCCAGCATTAGAGATGGTCCGAACGGTTCATGGCGAATTTCCTTGGTTCGCAATCGCGGAGAACCGCAAACTTTTCCGGAAGTTCTGTTTGCCCCATTGTGCATCATGAGGGTCTGCATCACAGTCAGCAGGCACATTGTAGCCAACCAGGCTACACTCTCTCCTGGAGCCACTCCCCTCCCCCCCCCCCCTTATAAAAGGCAGGCAGCGTCAGGCTATGGACTCACTCGTATGCCTGCATAATTAGACAAGTGAAAGCTGCTGCATACTTTCATAGGGAAAGCTTAGTTAGGCTCTTGTAGGCTTCTTAGATTACTCCTTACTGATTCTTATTGCTAAAAAAGCACCCCTCAACAGCTCTTTTGAGAGCTAATCTTGTTCTTGTGATCTATTTTTTTCTGTGTGTGTCCCACTGACACTTGTGTTGCATAGACAGTCTTGGTAATTCCTACTGTGTGTGCCACTGCCAGGCCCAGCACATTCAGTGACTACCTGTGTGTGTGACAGGTGCACATTGTAATACCCATCACTGCATATACCTACCTACCTGTTGTTCACAGTGCACCCACCTACCTACGTGAGCGCACGCAGTGTCCCTGTGCCTGTCCGCTACCTGTCTGTGTGTGACAGGTGCACATTGTAATACCCATCACTGCATATACCTACCTGCCTGTTGTTCACAGTGCACCCACCTACCTACCTACGTGAGTGCACGCAGTGTCACTGTGCCTGTCCGCTACCTGTCTGTGTGTGACAGGTGCACATTGTAATACCCATCACTGCATATACCTACCTGCCTGTTGTTCACAGTGCACCCACCCACCTACCTACGTGAGCGCACGCAGTGTCACTGTGCCTGTCCGGTACCTGTCTGTGTGTGACAGGTGCACATTGTAATACCCTTCACTGCATATACCTACCTGCCTGTTGTTCACAGTGCACCCACCCACCTACCTACGTGAGCGCACGCAGTGTCACTGTGCCTGTCCGGTACCTGTCTGTGTGTGACAGGTGCACATTGTAATACACATCAATGCATATACCTACCTGCCTGTTGTTCACAGTGTACCCACCTACCTACGTGAGTGAGCAGTGTGATATACCACTCCGGCATACCTGTTAACTGCACCTGTGTGACTGCACATTGTATTAGTCAAGTTAGTGCATACCTTTCACTTTATGCCCCCAATATGGACAAAACAAAAGGCAGAGGCTGGCCACCTGGCAGGTCTGTTCGAGGTCGCGCTGTCATGATTTTGTGCGGCCCTCGACCAAAATACAGTGTTCAAAAGAAGGCACGTGCCATCAACCCCCAATATTGTCAGGACGTAGTTGACTAACACAGAACACCTCATCTTTCTCAGCTTCCGCACAGAAGCGTGAAATATCTTCCTCCTCCTGCTCTGATTCTGGCACCCCACTTAACACTCAGTAGGCCGCCACCACCAAAGTGCCATCACCCCAGGGCTCAGCGGTGTGGACATTTTTTTGTGTGTCTGCCTCAGATGAGAGCAATGCCATCTGTACTCTCTGCCACCGAAAATTGAGCCGTGGAAAGACCAAGACCCGCGTAGGGACAACTACAGTACGAAGGCACATGATTACAAAGCACAAACTGCAATGGGATGACCACCTGAGGAAAAGCAGCACAAAAAAGCAAAGCCACACACCGCAGTGGAAGATACCAGGTCACAATTTTTTCTCAAAAAAGGTGATACCTAAACTGTACCGTGATGCTGAAAGGCAAGTGGTGACATCTTTGGCACACAGCGTTGGGTCAAGGGTCCATCTGACCACGAATGCCTGGTCTGCAAAGCATGCTCAGGCCTGCCCGAACACTACGTCAGTCCCCACACACAGCATCTCTGCCTGCACGCCGTGTGACTGCCTGCCCCAAGACTAAGTCAGTCCCCACACAGCATCTCTGCCTGCAGGCCGCTTGACTGCCTTCTCTGCCACCACCAACAGGGTCCAGGACTCCAGGCAGATTCCTGAATTTTTAAGGCTGCTAGCAGCGGCCGCTATACTAATTTTTCTGGTGCGTGTACATGCCTGCTTAATTTTTCTGGCTGCACTGCAGCTGCAACAACAAAACAAAAGGCATGTACAGTGGGTTGCAAAAGTATTCGGCCCCCTTGAAGTTTTCCACATTTTGTCACATTACTGCCAAAAGCATGCATCAATTTTATTGGAATTCCACATGAAAGACCAATACAAAGTGGTGTACGTGTGAGAAGTGGATCGAAAATCATACATCATTCCAAACATTTTTTACAAATAAATAACTGCAAAGTGGGGTGTGCGTAATTATTCGGCCCCCTGAGTCAATACTTTGTAGAACCACCTTTTGCTGCAATTACAGCTGCCAGTCTTTTAGGGTATATCTCTACCAGCTTTGCACATCTAGAGACTGAAATCCTTGCCCATTCTTCTTTGCAAAACATCTCTAGCTCAGTCAGATTAGATGGACAGCATTTGTGAACAGCAGTTTTCAGATCTTGCCACAGATTCTCGATTGGATTTAGATCTGGACTTTGACTGGGCCATTCTAACACATAGATATGTTTTGTTTTAAACCATTCCATTGTTGCCCTGGCTTTATGTTTAGGGTTATTGTCCTGCTGGAAGGTGAACCTCCGCCCCAGTCTCAAGTCTTTTGCAGTCTCCAAGAGGTTTTCTTCCAAGTTTGCCCTGTATTTGGCTGCATCCATCTTCCCATCAACTCTGACCAGCTTCCCTGTCCCTGCTGAAGAGATGCACCCCCCCGAGCATGATGCAGCCACCACCATATTTGACAGTGGGGAAGGTGTGTTTAGAGTGATGTGCAGTGTTAGTTTTCTGCCACACATCGCGTTTTGCATTTTGGCCAAAAAGTTCCATTTTGGTCTCATCTGACCAGAGCACCTTCTTCCACATGGTTGCTGTGTCCCCACATGGCTTGTGGCAAACTGCAAACAGGACTTCTTATGCTTCTCTGTTAACAATGGCTTTCTTCTTGCCACTCTTCCATAAAGGCCAACTTTGTACAGTGCATGACTAATAGTTGTCCTATGGACAGAGTCTCCCACCTGAGCTGTAGATCTCTGCAGCTCGTCCAGAGTTACCATGGGCCTCTTGACTGCATTTCTGATCAGTGCTCTCCTTGCTTGGCCTGTGAGTTTAGGTGGATGGCCTTGTCTTGGAAGGTTTACAGTTGTGCCATACTCCTTCCATTTCTGAATGATCGCTTGAACAGTGCTCCTTGGGATGTTCAAGGCTTTGGAAATCTTTTTGTAGCCTAAGCCTGCTTTACATTTCTCAATAACTTGATCCCTGACCTGTCTTGTGTGTTCTTTGGACTTCACGGTGTTGTTGCTCCCAATATTCTCTTTGACAACCTCTGAGGCCCTCACAGAGCAGCTGTATTTGTACTGACATTAGATTACACACAGGTGCACTCTATTTAGTCATTAGCACTCATCAGACAATGTCTATAGGCAAATGACTGCACTCAGATCAAAGGGGGCCGAATAATTATGCACACACCACTTTGCAGTTATTTATTTGTAAAAAATGTTTGGAATCATGTATGATTTTCGTTCCACTTCTGATGTGTACACCACTTTGTGTTAGTCTTTCATGTGGAATTCCAATAAAATTGATTCATGTTTGTGGCAGTAATATGACAAAATGTGGAAAACTTCAAGGGGGCCGAATACTTTTGCAACCCACTGTACATGTGTCAATTCCCCTTCGTGATCATTACCTTGCCATGGTGAAGGGGCTTGCGTATCACAATGAAGCAATGACCAGCGGCTATATGAGTGTCGGGGGGGCACACCCACGATATTAAGGTCGTTGCTTCATTGTGGACAGACCAAATTTGATCAGCTGGACAGTCACTGTTGTTCTATCACTGAGCTACCACAGCCCGGTGACCATATGGGCTTGAAAACCGCCACAGCCTGCACTCTCGCCATAGTGCGCACCAGTCCAACACGGCCGTCACTACACAAACAGTTGTTTTTTCGGTGCGTTACACAGTGAGTTTGGTGTGTCAGTGTGAAGCAGTATTCTAATTACACTCCCTGATTGATGTATACACATGCAAGATGTTTTAAAGCACTTTAGGCCTACAATTTAGCATTCAATGTGATTTCTGCCCTTAAAACACTGCTTTGCGTCAAATCCAGATTTTTCCCCGGGACTTTTGGCGTCTATCCCACTCCTCCATGCAAAAACTCAGATGTTAGACCCCTTGAAACATCTTTTCCATCACTTTTGTGGCCAGCATAAATGTTTCTAGTTTTCAAAGTTCGCATCCCCATTGAAGTCTATTGTGGTTTGTGAACGTTTGCGCGAACCGAACTTTCGCGGAAGTTTGCGAACCCGGTTCGGGAACCGAAAATCGGAGGTTTGGGCCATGTCTACCCAGCATTTCAAACTATTGTAAACATTGTCTGACCTATTGGGAGCATAAACGTGGGATTAGACTCAATTCCCATTCTATGAAACTGTAATAACACATGCTTGAAAGTCCTCATCAATCTATATATATATATATAAAAAAATATATATATAAAAAAAAAAATATATATATATATATTACAAAATAAGCAATTTAACAGGTGTACATGGTTATCTAAGACTTATCTAAATATGTGTAGCTACACAAACCGAGAAAAATATTATGTATATGATGTTTTTTAGTTTTTACAGTAAAGTAAGTAAGATGACCTTATAGAAATGTAATAAACTGACTGTAAACACTTTATGGAAAAACAAACTTATGGGGCCTGATGCTCCAAGCTTCATTAGTGCCTTTAATACTTATCTCATATTTTTAGGTTTTTGTTAATTTCACTTTATCTTTATCAGCCTTACCATTTACAAAAGTAAATGGTTTAACTTGTGTTTTATGAATTCTTGCACCTGTTAGAAAACCAAGAGACATTTTTTTTTTGCACTAGCCAACTGCAGAACATTTTAAAAGCTGTCTATCATTAGGTTGTTTCCATGGTAACAACCTAGTTCCAGCTGGAAAGAACTGGTTCATTGTGCCTAACCGCCATAGCCTGAAATTCCTGTCTCCTGATGCTGTTAGTGAGACATAACACAAAATAGCACCTGAAGTAAACATAAATAAATATTTAAATGAAAGCAGTAAGAAAAATCGGAACTTTTGTTTTGCTTGTGTTTGCTTCTGTTCACTTTTTTGCTATCTTAGTAAAAATGAGCTGGACAATCTCTGCCGCTAAGGATTTTATGATTGAATAAAGGATTCCCACCGTAAAGACTTGGCATCTAAAGTTGCTTTGCATTCAAGTCTCACGGGCATATCTATAAACTTGCTGCTTTATATTTTGCCTGACAGTGATGCACATCGCCATTGATTTTATGTCTTATTTAAGTGAGTAAAGAATCAAAAGTGGGGGTAAAATGCAAACAAAAGAAGCACCATTGAAATGCATTAGAATCACTTTTCTTTACAAAATCCCACTAGAACTTAAGAAAGCAAAGCATTGATAAAGTGTTGAGCAAGTGACAGAAGAAAGCCTTGCGCAATACTTCATCCCACTAACTTGCATTGATATTTCCATCTAGAACTTGGTACATTTAATTCAGAGTTGTTTTAACAGTGAAACATATATCACAGCTTTATTTATCCATAGCTGATGGGCAAAGAGCAGCCACAGCAATAAAGCAACGATGATAGGAGATATTGGGAAGTGGGGGAAAGTTGACCTTAAAAAGCAGAAGTTAGTTGGTTAGTTATTTTTAATATTACAGCGCCACAGAATAAGTTGGAGCTTTATAAATCAATAATAATAATAATATTGGCACTGGCACAACTATAGTGTGTACACTATTATGTGAACTATTTGTGAGATCTTTCAATAAACAAAGCTTTATTGAAAAACAACATTTTTGAAATCATTTTTTTAATGGTCGTTTGTGGATTTTTAACGATAGTGATTTGCTATATCCTGTGCAGGGTCAACCAATAGATGAGTGCATAATACTAGACTAATAGGAGACTATCCCCTATTGAAAAGCATCATTTCTAGTTGATAGGTTACGCTCCTTTCAAAACGATGGTGGAGACAAATTTCAAAACGATGGTGGAGACAAATACTTTCATTCTATATTAAAAAAGCAAAATGACTAGTGCTGTTTTGGTTAATGTGGGGAGGATAGGTAATTTAAAATGAATAATTAACAAGCCATGATTGCACCACTGCTATTAGTAAGCATGACTGAGTTTAAGCTAATGGTGGTAATGATATCACAGACAGACATAGGCTAGGTTCACAGTGGTCAATTGCATAATGCATGCGTTATACTGACTGTGAACTGCAATGGAGACTGGACAAAGCCTGCATGCAGCGAGTTAGAATAACGCGATCAGTTACTACACAGTACTGTGAACAGGAACATTGAATTGTATGGGCAGCGAGATGACATGCAGAATTATTTTGCAATCAACTGAGCACTGTGAACAGGGACTTAAGGTGTCATACATAATTAGATTACAATACAATGTGGCAAACAGATCAAACAACAGATCAGTCCCTCTCTGATCTGAATCTGATGAGAGTGGGGTTGAATCCCTCCTTACAGGGTACACAGATTTTCAATAGCTTTCACAATGAAATCTATTGAAAATCTACCACTGCAACTGCAACTTTGCTGTAATGCCTGCACACTAGATACTAGCAGATATATAGAAATTGAGAAGTCGGGGATAGCCAAAGGTCATACACGTATCAGAAACAGAGGTACCAGGAGTCAAATAAAATCAGAGTCGTAAACAGGCCGAGGTCAAAACTGAGTATCAGATGTCTGCAGTATAGGAAGGATGAGACTAAACAAAGTGAGGGGCACGCCGGGTCATACACAGGAAAACAATCAGGAGAATATACAATATACACTATACAAGACTGATCTAACTAGAGTACATATATATCGGCAGTGTCTGCATATATATATATATAGCTCTGAAAACTAGCTGACTTAAGCACAATAGCAAGGCAAGGTCCAGCGCTCAGCGAACTAATAGCTATAACGGACAGCGAGTAACTGAATGCCCTGGGCTTATATAGAAGAATAGATCACAGACCAAGCCCCCAGGAAAATAGGACCAATCAGCAACATCCCTTCAGCAATTGTCAGCTGACCGCAGGAATCAGCTGACACACCTCAGACACGCCTCCTTAACCTATAAAGGCAGCTCTGAGCTGCGCGCGTCCTCCTAGGGAGACTGCCAGAAACAACACGCTGACTCACATCTACAGGGGAGCCGGGGATGCGTCTGAACAAAGAGGAAGAGGAAGCTTCTTGCAGCTGTTCAACATTGTCAGAGCAGCCTCCAGACACCAGATAAGTTTGTTACATTTGCACTGTTTGCACTGCAGCATTTGATTGACCTTAATTTGTTGTCCAGTTATATTTTTGATATATTTAAAAAATTGTATGGTGTGTGGCCACTTTTAGACTGACATTGCTTGTTTTGATGTGCAGTTTGTTTCCCAGTGTTGATTTACAGGCTTCTGTTGTGCTATGAAACTGTGAAGTTTGCTTATGAATTCTTCATGGCCCCTCATAGCTCAACAGGGTGCTCCTTGACTATATTTTAGAACTAATCTTTCCCATTTCCAATAGTTAGGACTTATGATACTTTTATGGTATATTAATGTAAACTTTCTTTTTGTTTTGTTTCCCATAGTTATGTAGACCTACTTTTTATACAACGCACAACTGTTGCTATGCTGTTATGTGGCTGGTGAAATGTTAAAAGATGAATTCCACTTCTCCTGGACTTCAGCTTTAATTAATTTCTAGTATTATGCATAGTTTTATAGTATATGTAAAATAAAAATAGAATACTAATGTTACATTTAAACCATACGCACCAGCAGAACCAGGGTTTTTTTCACTGGTAATGAGAAAAATGCAGGTCTAGCAAAGGAAATGTGTTCACTCAGGCTTTTACTGGAAAATGTTCGGTAATTGATCTTTAGACCGCAGAAAGGTCACATGAGTTAACTGTTTCTTACTGTTCTGTTCTGTAATGCATATAGACCACACCAATCAAATGTACGCTAGGTGAAATGTACTACGCAAACTTTCTGTCTAGATAGAAGTTATTTTCTGTCAGGCACCAAAAGTAAATAGGAAATACAGCAAGGCAGTGATGTCAAACTCAAATACGAAACTTAAAACTGGGACTAAGTCACTGTCCTACCTTGACGTCTAGTGGCCACTTCTCCACCTTATCCCTGGTGTATAGTGTACTCCAGGGTAGTGTTGGGCGAACATCTAGATGTTCGGGTTCGGGCCGAACAGGCCGAACATGGCCGCGATGTTCGGGTGTTCGACCCGAACTCCGAACATAATGGAAGTCAATGGGGACCCGAACTTTTGTGGTTTGTAAAGCCTCCTTACATGCTACATACCCCAAATTTACAGGGTATGTGCACCTTGGGAGTGGGTACAAGAGGAAAAAAAAATTTAGCAAAAAGAGCTTATAGTTTTTGAGAAAATCGATTTTAAAGTTTCAAAGGGAAAACTGTCTTTTAAATGCGGGAAATGTCTGTTTTCTTTGCACAGGTAACATGCTTTTTGTCGGCATGCAGTCATAAATGTAATACATATAAGAGGTTCCAGGAAAAGGGACCGGTAATGCTAACCCAGCAGCAGCACACGTGATGGAACAGGAGGAGGGTGGCGCAGGAGGAGAAGGCCACGCTTTGAGACACAACAACCCAGGCCTTGCATGAGGACAAGAAGCGTGCGGATAGCATGCTTTGTACCACCATGCAGTCATAAATGTAATAAAGATAAGTGGTTCAATAAACAGGGACCACGCGGCAACGCTAACCCAGCAGCAGCACACGTGATGGAACAGGAGGAGGCGCAGGAGGAGAAGGCCACGCTTTGTGAGACACAACAACCCAGGCCTTGCATGAGGACAAAAAGCGTGCGGATAGCATGCTTTGTACCGCCATGTAGTCATAAATGTAATAAAGATAAGAGGTTCAATAAACAGGGACCACGCGGCAACGCTAACCCAGCAGCAGCAGCAGCAGCAGCACACGTGATGGAACAGGAGGAGGCGCAGGAGGAGAAGGCCACGCTTTGTGAGACACAACAACCCAGGCCTTGCATGAGGACAAAAAGCGTGCGGATAGCATGCTTTGTACCGCCATGTAGTCATAAATGTAATAAAGATAAGAGGTTCCATAAACAGGGACCGGCAACGGTAACCCAGCAGCAGCAGCAGCAGCAGCAGCACACGTGATGGAACAGGAGGAGGCGCAGGAGGAGAAGGCCACGCTTTGTGAGACACAACAACCCAGGCCTTGCATGAGGACAAAAAGCGTGCGGATAGCATGCTTTGTACCGCCATGTAGTCATAAATGTAATAAAGATAAGAGGTTCCATAAACAGGGACCGGCAACGGTAACCCAGCAGCAGCAGCAGCAGCAGCAGCAGCAGCACACGTGATGGAACAGGAGGAGGCGCAGGAGGAGAAGGCCACGCTTTGTGAGACACAACAACCCAGGCCTTGCATGAGGACAAAAAGCGTGCGGATATAGCAGCAATGCTTTTTGCCGCCATGCAGTCATAAATGTAATACAGATGAGAGGTTCAATAAACAGGGACCGGAAACGCTAAACCATCCCAGATGTTCATCGGTCATGTTACTTGGTTGGGGTCCAGGAGTGTTGCGTAGTCGTTTCCAATCCAGGATTGATTCATTTTAATTTGAGTCAGACGGTCTGCATTTTCTGTGGAGAGGCGGATACGCCGATCTGTGATGATGCCTCCGGCAGCACTGAAACAGCGTTCCGACATAACGCTGGCTGCCGGGCAAGCCAGCACCTCTATTGCGTACATTGCCAGTTCGTGCCAGGTGTCTAGCTTCATGCCCGGTTTCAGGTCCAGCGGTGCCAGCCACAAATCCGTCTGTTCCTTTATTCCCCTCCAAATTTCCTCCCCTGTGTGCTGCTTATCCCCAAGGCAGATCAGCTTCAGCAACGCTTGCTGACGCATGCCAACAGCTGTGCTGCACTGCTTCCACGATCCTACTGCTGCTGGTGCTGGGTTAGCATTTCCGGATGAGGTACAGCTTTGAGATGCGTTGGAGGAGAAGGAGTCAGAGAGGTAGGTGCTGCTGTTGTTATCCAGCTGTTTGCGGCGTGGGCAACACCCGCGCCGTAGCAGGTGAGGAATCGCTGCCAGGCTCCACAAGGTTCACCCAGTGCGCGGTAAGGGAGATGTATCGACCCTGGCCGAACGCACTCGTCCAGGTGTCAGTGGTGAGGTGAACCTTGCAGGCAACGGCATTCTTCAAGCTTCGGGTTATTTAGCTGACCACGTGCTCATGCAACTCAGGCACTGCAGAGCGCGCAAAGTGGTAGCGGCTGGGAACAACGTAACGTGGGATGGCCACTGACATCATGCCCTTGAAGCTGTTTGTCTCCACCACTCGATATGGCAGCATTTCGCAGGCCAGAAGCTTGGCTATGCTGGCTGGCTGTTACTGCCACGGCCCGGGGGTCATTTGCTGGCAATTTCCTCTTGTGCTCAAACATCTCAGAGACAGACAACTCAACCGTAGCGCTGCACACCGAAGGGCTGTTGGTTGTTGTGTTTGATGAACACTGGGAGACCTCAAGAGCACTAGTCCGGAAAGTGACAGTGTCAGCATCGTCTGATGTTTGTGAATGTTGTGAACCACGCAATGGCTGGGCTACTGCTGCTGCTGAGGCGGGTCTGGTGGTGAGTCTGGTGAACCCAAGGGAGGCAGTGTTGCTGGTGGTACCCTGTCCTGCCGCGTTTGCCCACAGAGTGGGATGTTTGGATAGAATGTGGCGGCTCATGCTGGTGGTGGAGAGGTTGTTAATACTTTTCCCCCTGCTCAGGCGGGTCTTGCACACCTTGCAAATCGCCATGGTAACATCCTCAGTGCAGTCTTCAAAGAAAGCCCAGACTTTAACTGGCTGAGGACTCGGACCTCGTGCGTGATGTGCTGGTGCTGCTTAACCCACTGCTGGACGCTTGAGAGGTCATCCAAGTAATTATCTGGTCCTGTTCTTTTGGATCTGTGAGGGTTGTTGTCCTGGACAACATGGGCAGTATTGAGTGGGTTTTCTTGGGTGCTCCCCTGTGGCCTGTACGTGAACCGTCAGGGGAAACACCTCTTCCCTTGCCCCTCCCTCTTTCACCGGATTTCTTCCTCATTTCACTTATCCTTAAAGTACACGCTGACTGGCAGCAGTACAGTGGCAGTACAGAAATGCTATACAGTGGTGGGTGAGCGGTGTACCACTATTGTCAGCAGTGACACAGAGCACAATGCTATACAGTGGCGGGTGAGCGGTGTACTACTGTTCCCAGCAGACACAGAGTGGAAGTAAACACAATGCTATATAGTGTGGCTGAGCCGTGTACACAGAGTGGCATTAAACACAATGCTATATAGTCTGCTATATAGTCACCCCGAACAGGGTGATGTTCTGCAGAACCCGAACAGTGGCAAACACTGTTCGCCCAACACTACTGGGAGGGAACGCAGATTTTAGTACCTAAACACACGATACAACATGTTTTCCGGGGTCGGACTCTGAGGCACATACAGATGGTCCCGATCATCATCCTCATCATACAACTCTTCTCCTGAGTCTGACCCACCCACCACCTCTGCCACCCCAACATCCCCAGACACAGACCCCTCATCGTCCTCAACATTAACTTGGGATGCTGGCCTGAGCCAGACCTCCTCCTCCACATCAGGCCCCATCATCTCCTCAATGGCAGCCCTCATTAATCGCTCTGGCGACGGACTGATGGACACAACGTTCTCCTCCGGGGAGGGCTGCTGCTGACCACTGGCTGCTGGGGTGGATGTTATAGCTTGCGTGGGGCGTTGGCTGTTGCTGTTGTTGGGAGTGCTGCTCACAGCGGAGGTCTCTGGGGAACTCATGTTGAGCTCATATAGTGGTTGACGGTGAGTGGAGTATTACTGATCCCAGCAATATACACACTGACTGGCAGAGTACGCAATGCTATATAGTGTGGCTGAGCGGTGTACACAGAGTGGCAGTAAACACAATGCTATATAGTCTGGCTGAGCGAGCGGTGTACTACTGTTCCCAGCAGAATCAGAGTGGCAGTAAACAATGGTATATAGTCTGGCTGAGCGGTGTACACAGAGTGTCAGTAAACAATGGTATATAGTCTGGCTGAGCGAGCGGTGTACTACTGTTCCCAGCAGAATCAGAGTGGCAGTAAACAATGGTATATAGTCTGGCTGAGCGGTGTACACAGAGTGTCAGTAAACAATGGTATATAGTCTGGCTGAGCGGTGTACACACAATGCTATATAGTCTGCTATATAGTGTCAGTAAACAATGGTATATAGTCTGGCTGAGCGAGCGGTGTACTACTGTTCCCAGCAGAATCAGAGTGGCAGTAAACAATGGTATATAGTCTGGCTAAGCGGTGTACACAGAGTGTCAGTAAACAATGGTATATAGTCTGGCTGAGCGAGCGGTGTACTACTGTTCCCAGCAGAATCAGAGTGGCAGTAAACAATGGTATATAGTCTGGCTGAGCGGTGTACACAGAGTGTCAGTAAACAATGGTATATAGTCTGGCTGAGCGGTGTACACACAATGCTATATAGTCTGCTATATAGTGTCAGTAAACAATGGTATATAGTCTGGCTGAGCGAGCGGTGTACTACTGTTCCCAGCAGAATCAGAGTGGCAGTAAACAATGGTATATAGTCTGGCTGAGCGGTGTACACAGAGTTTCAGTAAACAATGGTATATAGTCTGGCTGAGCGGTGTACACAGAGTGTCAGTAAACAATGGTATATAGTCTGGCTGAGCGGTGTACACAGAGTGGCAGTAAACACAATGCTATATAGTCTGGCTGAGCGAGCGGTGTACTACTGTTCCCAGCAGAATCAGAGTGGCAGTAAACAATGGTATATAGTCTGGCTGAGCGGTGTACACAGAGTGTCAGTAAACAATGGTATATAGTCTGGCTGAGCGGTGTACACAGAGTGTCAGTAAACAATGGTATATAGTCTGGCTGAGCGGTGTACACAGAGTGGCAGTAAACACAATGCTATATACTCTGGCTGAGCGAGCGGTGTACTACTGTTCCCAGCAGACACAGAACAGTGAACAGAATGCTATATAGTGTGGCTGAGCGAGCGGTGTACCACTATTCCCAGCAGACACAGAACAGTGAACAGAATGCTATATAGTGTGGCTGAGCGGGCGGTGTACCACTATTCCCAGCAGACACAGAACAGTGAACAGAATGCTATATAGTGTGGATGAGCGAGCGGTGTACCACTATTCCCAGCAGACACAGAACAGTAAACAGAATGCTATATAGTGTGGCTGAGCGAGCGGTGTACCACTATTCCCAGCAGACACAGAACAGTGAACAGAATGCTATATAGTGTGGCTGAGCGAGCGGTGTACCACTATTCCCAGCAGACACAGAACAGTGCACAGAATGCTATATAGTGTGGCTGAGCGAGCGGTGTACCACTATTCCCAGCAGACACAGAACAGTAAACAGAATGCTATATAGTGTGGCTGAGCGAGCGGTGTACCACTATTCCCAGCAGACACAGAACAGTAAACAGAATGCTATATAGTGTGGCTGAGCGAGCGGTGTACCACTATTCCAAGCAGACACAGAACAGTGAACAGAATGCTATATAGTGTGGCTGAGCGAGCGGTGTACCACTATTCCCAGCAGACACAGAGTGGCAGTAAACAGAATGCTATATAGTGTGGCTGAGCGAGGTACACAGAGTGGCAGTAAACAGAATGCTATATAGTGTGGCTGAGCAAGCGGTGTACTACTATTCCCAGCAGACACAGAGTGGCAGTAAACAGAATGCTATATAGTGTGGCTGAGCGAGGTACACAGAGTGGCAGTAAACAGAATGCTATATAGTGTGGCTGAGCAAGCGGTGTACTACTGTTCCCAGCAGTGACACAATGACAGGGGGGACCCTGGCTAGCGTGGCTGGAGCGCGAACTACCCTGCCTGCCTACCCAAAGCTAAACCCACAGACAAATGGCGGAGATATGACGTGGTTCGGGTATTTATTTACCCGAACCACGTGACCGTTCGGCCAATCAGAGCGCGTTCGGGTCCGAACCACGTGACCCGTTCGGCCAATCACAGCGCTAGCCGAACGTTCGGGGAACGTTCGGCCATGCGCTCTTAGTTCGGCCATATGGCCGAACGGTTTGGCCGAGCACCGTCAGGTGTTCGGCCGAACTCGAACATCACCCGAACAGGGTGATGTTCTGCAGAACCCGAACAGTGGCGAACACTGTTCGCCCAACACTACTCCAGGGGAGGACTGGCCAGGGGGGAAGGGGGGAGATTTCCCCCCAGGCTGCCTCTCATTTAATGATTTAGGGCTGGCACTGTGCCTGGTGAATTCAGGTTTTTGTATAAGGCAATGTGAAACACTAGGCTGAATGAGGGAAATAAACACCCAATTACAGAGCAATTGCAGGGCAGGCAAGCTAGTAAATATACACAGCATGATACAGAGCAGAGGCTTGCCTGCAGGGTCCATGGGAAAAAATCTGTCATTGTTAACTGCATGTGCACAGCTACATAACATATTGTCTAAGTTGAAAAGTTTTTGACAGTCCCTAGACTCCAGAAGGACTGCTTGCAGACAGACCCTAGACTCCAGAAGGGCTGCTTGCAGGACTTGTGTAAGAGATAGAAACCCCGACCGTTGTAACTCAAAATGTATTATGTGCCCCTGGTGCCAGTGCATTTATACTTTACCTGTCACGCTGTCCCTCGAGTGTCCTTGCTGTATTTCCCACGTGACTACCGGCATATAGCACGTGGGACACGTGTGTGATGTCATTTGGGCTGGGGCTGCCGTGAAAACGGGCCTCTAGTTTGTGTTTTCCCCCTAGGCCAAAAGGTCCCAGTCCTCCCCTGGTGTACTCCCTCCCTCCCCTATACAATTCCCTGGTGTCTAGGTGTCTTTACTCCCCTATACACTTCCCTGGTGTATAGGTGTCCTCCCTCCTCTATACAGTACCCCCATGTCTGGTGGTGCCATCCCTCCCCTATACAGTTCCCTGAGGGCCCACTCCCTCCGCTTGACCATTCTCTGGTGTCTAGTGGCCTCCTCCTTCCCCTATGCAGTTCCCTTGTGTCTTGTGTCCCCACCCTTCCCTATACTGCTCCCTGGTGTCTAGTAGACCACCTATATAGTTTTCTGGTGTCTAATGGCCACCCTAGCTCCACCAAGTGGTTTTACTGGTGGTCTAGTGCTTCAACCATTCCCTCCCCTACATAGCATCCCAGTGTTCTAGTGCCCCAGCTCCAATATATGCAGAGTAGCAAAGGTAGTCAGGCTTCTTTCGCCTCCTCAGGGCTCCAAATATTTCCAGCCATCCTCTACAGTGGGCTAATTTGTTTAAAGGGAAATTCCACTTTCATTATAAAATTGCCATAAATATTGATGGGGGCGCATTTTGAAAATTAAGATTATTTAAAGTAATATTTCCATTTCCACCTGCAGTCAGCTAAGAATTTGAAAAGTAGTCTTTAAGGTCAAATTGCTATTTGGAACCGTGGCATTAATATGTTGTTTGTTGTGTTTCAAGTATTTTTCCCATGAAACTTTCCAGAAATTTGCATCTTGCTTCTGCATGAATAATTAGCTGCACGGAGCAGGAACCTTTATTGTTAATTTTCAGCTAACTAATTTTTCATGAAGTGATTACAGAGATTTGGGGGGAATGAGGTATGGACAACACAGAGAGGTATGTGGATCCAGCATGAACATACCTCTGTGCTCACCTTAGGAAGCTTTGTTTAAAATATCACAATAGTAACCTTTCTGGAGGAGATTAAAGAGAACCCAAGGAAGCATTTTCAAATCTTAATAGGACACAGAGGCATGTCCTGTGCACAATGACATGCCTCTGTGTTACTGTGCTGCAGCTGCCAGCCCCCCTGGGCTCTGCTGTCCCCCCAGCAAAATACCACCAGGCTGGCAATGATCTGCTTGTTTTTAGCCTGGGGGGCTGGCGGCTGAAGCACATTGACACAGAGGCATGTCATTGTGCACAGGACATACCTCTGTGTCCTATTAAGATTTGAAAATGCGGCCTCGGGTTCTCTTTAAAGAGCTAAAACTTAACTTATTAATACATGTTGAATAAAAACATGATTGCTGACTAACACACGGTGAATAGGTTGCACAGTGGGTAGGTGGTCATAATCAATTATCTAGTTTAATATTCACTAGATTGTCCTCCTATCTCACATGTAATGTAAATAGTTACAACTCCGCATAAAACCCTACATGTTTCATTTCCTTAATTGGAAGCTTCGTCACGGGTGAAAAAAGTGCCCAGTGCTAAAGTGCTAGAAAACCATTTACACATTAACCTCCTTGCCGGTTATCCCGAGCTCAGCTCGGGGTAACCTGCGTAGGAGGATTTCTCAGGCCCCACTGGGCCGATTTTCACAATTTATTTTTCCTGCACGCAGCTAGCGCTTTGCTAGCTGCGTGCAGTTTCCAATCGCCATCTCCATGGCGACCGGGGAAGCCCAGCAGGAAATCCCATTCTGAATGAGATTTCCTGCTTACTCTGATTGCCGAAGGCGATCAGAGTGGATAGGGGGATGCCGCTTGTCAGCGGCTATCATGTAGCGAGCCCTCGGCATGATTTAAAAATAAATAAATAGAAAAAAAGTGCTGCGCTGCCCCCTTGCCGCCAGAATTGTAATGGCAAGGGGGTTAACAACAACAAACAGTTCACACTAATATAGCATATAAGCTATAAATCAACAGCAGCTGGACGAAGCTTCTGATTAAGGAAGTGAAAAATGTAGGGTTTTATGCGGGGTTGTAATTGTTTACATTACAATGTGAGATAGGAATACAATCTAGTGAATATTAAACTAGATAATTGATTATGATCAACTACCCAACCTTTTCACCGCGTGTTAGTCATCAAAAATTGTTTTTATTCAGCATTTATTAATAAAAGTTACGTTTTAGCTCTTTAATCTCCTCCAGAAAGGTTACTATTGTGATATTGTTAGTTCAGGTGTGTGTTTTCTTCTGAAACTTTGCATAAAGTCAAATTCTCTTTAACGTGGAACTGAAGATTTAAAAAAAACAAAGAGTTTTACTGTCAGCCCCCTGCAGTCGCTCTGTGCCCACAAAGTTACCAAACAATCCTCCATTCCCCCGCTGTGTCTCACTTTCATTTCTGGCTGTCACTGTGCACTGCGCCTGTGTGGCCCTGGCCACGTGCGTCCTTTTCATGCAGTAGAGATTTTCTCGTACTGCGCCTGCACAGACCACTCCTGGCCATGGTATCATGTATGAGGATGCCCACGGCCACGGCTGTGCAGGTGTAGTGGATGTCAGCTTAGAAGTTGGTGTGAAGAAAAGTGAACCACGGCGGAAGAACAGAAGATCGTTTGGAAACGGTGTGGGCACAGGGCGGCTGCAGGGGGCTTGAAGAAGCCCCAGGTAAGTGAAACTCTTTTTTTTCCTCTTAAATCTTTAGATCCGCTTCAAGGGAAATGGAAATTAATCTAAGGGGATATTAACCACTTTATCCACAACTGCAGTATATCTATGTCCTCTGTGACTTCATCTAAGCCACGAGGACGTAGATGTAGCTGAAGCAGTGCTGTGCAGGATTAAGGCTGTTCCTGTGCACACCTCTGGCACTTTCTCGTGCAGCACTAATTGGTGAAAGGGAATATACAATGGGATGCGAAAGTTTGGGCAAACTTGTTAATCATCACGATTTTCCTGTATAAATCGTTGGTTGTTACGATAAAAAACGTCAGTTAAATATATCATATAGGAGACACACACAGTGATATTTGAGAAGTGAAATTAAGTTTATTGGATTTACAGAAAGAGTGCAATAATTGTTTAAACAAAATTAGGCAGGTGCATAAATTTGGGTACCACAACAAATAAATGAAATCAATATTTAGTAGATCCTCCTTTTGCAGAAATTACAGTCTCTAAACACTTCCTGTAGGTTCCAATAAGAGTCTGGATTGTGGTTGAAGGTATTTTGGACTATTCCTCTTTACAAAACATCTCTAGTTCATTCAGGTTTGATGGCTTCTGAGCATGGACAGCTCTCTTTAACTCAAACCACATATTTTAAAGTATATTCAGGTCTGGGGACTAATATGGCCATTCCAGAACATTGTACTTGTTCCTCTGCATGAATGCCTTAGTGGATTTTAAACAGCTTTGTCACTGATTCCTGAACATTGGTCTCCAGAATCTGCTGATACTGAGTGGAATCCATGCGTCCCTCAACTTTGACAAGATGCCCAGTCCCTGCACTGGCCACACAGTCCCACAGCATGTTGGAACCATGACCATATTTTACTGTAGGTAGCATGTGTTTTTCTTGGAATGCTGTGTTGTTTTTCCTCCATGCACAACACCCCTTGTTACGCCCAAATAACTCAATTTTACTTTCATCAGTCCACAGGAAGGCAAAATCAGCTGGCTTGTCCACATGTGCTTCAGCATACCTCAAGCGGCTCTGTTTGTGCTGTGGCCGGAGAAAAGGCTTCCTCTGCATCACTATCACATACAGCATCTCCTTGTGTAAAGTCCGCCGAATGGTTGAACGATGCACAGTGACTCCATCTGCAGCAAGATGATGTTGTAGGTCTTTGGTGCTGGTCTGTGGGTTGACTCTGACTGTTTTCACCATCCGTCGCTTCTGTCTATCCGTGATTTTTCTTGGTCTGCCACCCACTTCGAGCCTTAACCTGAACTGAGCCTGTGGTCTTCCATTTCCTCAATATTTCACTAATTGTGGAAACAGACAGCTGAAATCTCTGAGACAGCTTTCTGTACCTTTCCTCTAAACCATGATGTTGCACAATCTTTATCTTCAGGTAATTTAAGAGTTGTTTTGAGAACCCCATGTTGCTACTCTTCAGGAAAAATTAAAAGGAGGGAAACTTACAATTGTGATTCACCTGTGTATGTAGGTCGGGGGTCACTGAGCTTATCAAGCCAATTTGAGTTCCAATAATTAGTTCTAAAGATCAATCAATAAAATGACAACAGTGCCCAAATTTATGCACCTGCCTAATTTTTTTTAAACAATTATTGCACACTTTCTGTAAATCCAATAAACTTTATTTCACTTCTCAAATATCACTGTGTGTGTCTCCTATATGATATATTTAACTGACATTGTTTATCGTAACAACCAACGATTTATACAGGAAAATCATGACGATTAACCAATAAAATTGATTTTTACCATTAAAATTTTTTTTATTTTCTCAGTTCAAAGTGAACAATACACACTGTAGCATTATTTCAAAAAATCAAATATCTTCATCATAAATTGTGACTGGAACACAATCTGTTTTGCGATAAAAGGTAGAAATAGCCAAACAAAATTTGTGTTTTTTTTATCTACAGTAGTGCTTTTAATTTTTAAACCAGAATTGGTAAAACTGAGAAATAATGTGTTTTTTTCTATTTTTTTCCTCTTTTTACAATTAAATGAAGCCTTGTTTGTTGTGAAAACATAAATGCAATATATATATTTCATTTAGGCGTCATAAATAGGAATAAGTTATACTGATTAAGGGCCTGTACACACTGCTGCGCTTTTAAAATTGCAAAGCCTTCATGAAAATAGAAAAAAACGCATCACACCAGTGTGTACAGGTCTTTGCGATTTTCATGACTTTTCAAAAAACCTTGCGATTTAAAAAACATGTGCGATTTTAAAAGCGCAGTGCAAGCACAGCAGTGTGTACAGGCTCTAAATACGGACATAGCTAAAATGTAAAACTGCTCTGGTCCAATTGTGGGAAACAAGGTCTGGATGTGAAGTGGTTAAGGTTTGTTCAAATATGCCATTTCATATTTTTCTGATATGCACCTGTGCAATGTATGAAGCAGCCGCCCGTTGACGAAAACTTTATTAGGGGAATGCTACATTTTTACTTTAACTGTACAAAGAGCAAGATTGGAATTTGTAACTTTTCTGTACACCAAAAATTGTACTGCTAATGCAAAAATAGTTGTTAAAATACTAAATTACAAAATGTCTTTTGCAGGAATGATGCATATTAAGCCATATGAAAATAGTTACACATTAAAATTAAAAGCAGTTACACTTCTAAACAGGGATTTGTATTAGTCGTGGCAATTAAGAGGTTACTTATGCAGAACGCTTAAAAATGTGTTTAAGGTAAAAAAAAAAAAACCTTGTGACCTAATTAGTATCTGTATATAGCATAATGCACCCCCCTCTGTGACATTAATATACAGTATGTGAAATCACAGAGGAGTTGTGTGTCCATATGAAAGCCCCAGGCCACAAACTGTTTCTAAGCAGAGCATGAAACTCTTCAGTATCAGACTTTTTAGTATCAGTATTTTTTCATATATCCTAAGACTATTATGTATTTTTTCCTAGGATTGTTTTATTTATTCTTAAAAAATATACATCATTTATTTCAGGTGCTTTAACCAGGGCCAGATTTGTAGTTTTTACCGCCCAAAGCTTATTGTCATCAAGTGCCCCCCACCCCCCATTGTCTTCTTTCCTTCTGCTCCGCCCAACTTTCTAAAACATTTGGGGCAGGTCATGGGACATAGGCTCGCTAAGGGGTGTATGTATTGTATGGCCGCCGGTGAGTTGGGCACAGGGCGAGCTGAATGATGGCTCTCCCTGCTGCCACTAAACTCCCTTAGGTGTTAAATACTATTCCCTCGTTAGAAGGAGATGCAATTTCCCCCTCAGAAGGAGATGTAATTTGGGGTTTGGAGCCCCAAATTACTCTTGCGTGGGGAGCACATCGTAGCAATAGTGCTATGATGGCGCACAAAGTAACCTGCCTTGTCTGGGGGGGGTGCACTTCTCTCCTCCATCCCAAGGGCCCCCTCCAGTGCTGCCTTGTAGCTGCAGCTCAGGTAAAACTGCTGCAGCTCAGAGTAGCACAGCAGAGCATGTTATTTTGAAGGGAACCTGTAGGGACAAAATCTGCCCGGGGGTACTTTCTTCAAGAGGGGGAAGTTTCTAGATTGTAATGAGGTTTCCGCTGTCTTCCTCTGTAGCATGGACCCAGCGCTGGCTCCCCTGGCAAAATGGACACCATAATATTTACACTGCGAGCCTCGCGTAGGTCGCAGTATCAGCTTCATGCTTGGGCGAAAATTACTGAGCCCGATCGAGGCTGCTCTACTGCACAGGCGCAAGCCACCTGCGCAAGTGCACAGTAGAGCGGACCAGTTCAGGTTGGGCTATTTCCGCTAGAGCCCAACCAGAAAGCAGCTACTGCACCTGTAGAAGTGCATTGTTCAGGGCGATCCAGCGGTGGAAGTTGTAGTGGGCCTGTGCAGACTTTCCAGGGGTCCAGCTCTGGATCGGGGGTGCTGAGGAGGACAAAGGAAGCCTCATTAGGATCCAGAGGCTTCCCACTCCTAAGGTAAGCATCACCCAGGGGAACTTTTTTCACTACAGATACTTCTTAAATACTGTGATTGGACAGGTTCACATACCTCTCCTCTGCTCTTCACTGCAGCGGGTGCTATGCAGCAGCATACTTCTATACAGCATCTGACATGCCACATGACATGCAAGAACACCTAGAAGCCGTACAGAAGTATGTAGCATAAGGCCTTATTTACATTGGCACTAAAAAACACACTGTTAGCAGACTGTGACGGAATGAATCCTAACAGATGGTGACGGATCTAATGTTAACCTATGGATCTGTTCCCATTGCTCTGTTAGAATTCCGCCAAAACTGAAAACTTGGTTCTGCAATGATTTTACCTGATCGATGGACAGATCACATTGACTGCACGCTAATGGCATGGGTAAAAAACGGATACCTTTAAAAACTTTTCAGTTTTAGATGAATACATTTTTACACGCATCCGTTTTTTATCTCGAGTGTGAACCGAGCCTTAAAGTACTTAGCAGCAATGAAGAACAGAGGAGAGTTTAGATCAGACCTGGCACTGGAGTAGGTAGATTACCATGCTACGTTGTGCTACTCTGAATTAAGGGAGAGGGTGTTAGTGGTAGGGGCAGGGGCGTAACTAGGCCCCACCGGGCCCCCCTGCAGATTTTCTGAGCGGCCGTTTTGTGGGTGCTGGAGGGGTGGCAGCATGAGGGGAAAGCCTTGCCCACAGTCGGCGGGAAGAGGGGTAGTTCCCCCCTCTCCCTCACCTCGGGGCTCTCCCCTCTGTGCTCCCCTCCAGCTCGTAAGTGTCTGTGGGGCTGTGGTGGGCGGCGGGCAGATACATACCTGCTTCCGTGCGTTCCATCGGAGACTTCTCCCTCTAGCGGCTGACGTCACATCCGGAAGTGACGTCAGCCGCTAGAGGGAGAAGTCTCCGATGGAACGCACGGAAGCAGGTATGTATCTGCCCGCCGCTCGCTGCCCACCACAGCCCCACAGACACTTACGAGCTGGAGGGGAGCGCAGAGGGGAGAGCCCCGAGGTGAGGGAGAGGGGGGAACTACCCCTCTCCCCGCCGACTGTGGGCAAGGCTTTCCCCTCATGCTGCCACCCCTCCAGCACCCACAAAACGGCCCCCCGCGGGCGCAGGGGCTGCAGGGCCTATTCCTACGCCCCTGGGTAGGGGGGTGTCACACACTGGCTTGTATTTCTGCAGCACTGTGTAGCAAATGCATTTGCACTAGGTGCATGTTATGTGAATGGCACGCACATAACTTTTTAACAGTAACTGAGCAATGTGCTGCCCTGTCAGCCTCCTCTCCTGCCCAGATGAACTTAAATTTATTTTTACTTTTGTGGAGCTCTGCACCTCTGCCCTGGGATTCCATTCAGCACTCCCAGCGGCACGGCAAAACCTCCCCACCACTATTACTGAGGAGAGAGTGCGGGGGAAGAGCAGAAGAGACGTATACAGTAGATGCCCAGTGAAGGAAAATGACAGCGAGACACAGTGCAGGGGAGTGAAGCTACCCACTTGCAGACTGCATCTAGAACTTTTCAGAGGTAGTAATACCTTACGAACAGTCTGCTGATTTCATTTCTTCCATCATCTCCTGTATCCCCGCCCCTCTTAATTTCCAATAGGCAGGAGCAAGGAGGAGGGCGGGGATAGTAAGGGTTGCACTGCCTCTTCCTCCTCCACCGACTGATATTGAAAAGGGGGCGGAGGGAAGCATTGAATGACAGCGGGAAGGGCTGATGCAGCCACTGCTCCAGGTTGTCATAATAGCAAAGAGCCCGCTCTGTCCATGTTTGTAGCTGCCCCTGCACATACAGACATGCTACTATGTTCAGAGTAGCGGCGGGCGGCTGCAGACAAGACACTTCCTTGTGGGGAATGGCATGGACGGCCATTGTTAACACTGCTGCCTGTTTATTAACCTGCCCCTTCCTTGGCTCCGCCCTAGTCACGGACCTAGGGGGCCTGCCCACAAATCCGGCCCTGGTTTTAACTTCGCTTTGGCTGTACTGGCTTCTTTCTTGCTCTGGGTTAGGCTAGGTTCACAGTAGTCAGGGGCATAGCTCACACCTCATATTGACTAGATATAGATTTACTGTAAATACAAAGCCTGCATGCAGCAAGTTAGAATAATGCAATCTGTTACTGTGAACAGGCCCACAGAGTTGTATGGGCAGTGAGATGACATGTAGAATTATTCTGCAATGCAACTGACCACTGTGAATAGGACCTTAGTGATTCAGACAATACTGAAATGAAACCTGAAGTGAGAAAGAAAATGGAAGGAGCCATTGTTGACTTCTTTTTAAAAACTGTCCTCACTGTTGTGCTAATCATCTCCCTGTAATACATTTCAGAATCACTGACACAAAATGAATAGGCATATATGAGAAATATCCTTACTAAACTGCTATTTTCTTGTTGCAAATGTGTAACTCTATTTCTGAAGCCGAAAGGCCATCAGAAGAGGCATGTTTAACCACTTCACCTCCAAGGGTTTTTCTCCCTAAAAAAATAAAACAGAGCAATGTTCACCTGTCAGCGCTCCTTCCATTAATTCGCCTATAACTTTATTACTACTTATCACAATGAAACAATCTATATCTTGTTTTTTTCGCCACCAATCAGGCTTTCTTTGAGGGTACTTTTTGCTAAGAATTACTTTAATCTAAATGTATTTTAACAGGGAAAATAAGAAAAAAATTAAAAATTCATTATTTCTCCGTTTTCAGCCATTATAGTTTTAAAATAATACATGCTACCGTCATTAAAACCCACACATTTTATTTGCCCCATTTGTCCCGGTTATTGCAAGTTTAAAATGTTTCCATAATACAATGTATGGCGCCAATATCTTATTTGGAAATAAAGGTGCATTTTTTTCAGTTTTGCGCCCATCCCTAATTACAAATCCATAATTTATAAAGTAACATTAATATACCCTCTTGAAATACATATTAAAAAAAAGTTCAGTCCCTAAGGTAACTATGTATGTTTGTTTGTTTTTTAGTTGCATATTTTTTTTTACTCAAAATTTTTGGTGTAGATGTAATTTCACTATTTGGCCACATAACTACTGTATGCGTAGTATTACTACGCAAAGCGTAAGTAATGCGTGCATGTGTAAGGATCAGTTTTCTTGTATGGCAGCGATGTCTCATAGATGGCTGCGGTCATTCACACGGGGAATTAGATCAATGAAGGGAAACTGTGTTGATTGATCTCCTAGCTAACGATTAGCGGCAGTAATGATCACGAAGCATGCGGGGGGGGGGGACTCGGGAAGGGGTGTAGTAGCTACTTCCCTGCATGGAAACCGGTCTCCCCCCACTCTACTTACCCGGAGCTTCCTCCAGCCCCTTGCAGCTGACATGTTCCATGCCACAGCTCCGGGTTCAGCCTCCAGCCTGGGGTCCCCGCCGGTGCAGAGGGCGACCTTTAGGTTGTCTCTACTGCGCCTGCACAAGCACCACTGTCAATCAAGCCCACATTGTCTGCAGTGCACTGCGCTGGCACAGAACTACTGCGCAGGCACAGAACTACTGCCCCTGCACAGTACACCGCAGACAACATGAATTTGATTGACAGCGGTGCTCATGCAGGTGCACTAGAGGAGGAACATGGAGCTGCGGCATGTAAGCTGCAACAAAGGGCTGGAGGAAGCCCCGGGTAAATAGAGAGGGGGGGGCAGTTTTTGGCTGATGACTCCTTTAAAGGTTTTACAAAAGGTAATGC
Organism: Hyperolius riggenbachi; assembly: GCF_040937935.1. Taxonomy (NCBI): domain Eukaryota; kingdom Metazoa; phylum Chordata; class Amphibia; order Anura; family Hyperoliidae; genus Hyperolius; species Hyperolius riggenbachi. The sequence goes on from NC_090647.1 coordinate 229,657,964, forward strand.
CTGTTTGTCATTTTACCTGAAGTGTCTAACCCAAGTGTGATGCATTTATACCACCACTAGTAAATTTTACTAATCATTTGTCATCATTTTTGTAAAATTATGAGAGGCAGCATTCAAACACAGGAGACAGTTTTACGTGCTGTGATTTACCTTAAGTACTTTTTCTTGTCATGTTTAATTTAACTGCAAGGCTATAAAGCAACTTGCCTTTGTCCACCAGGAAACAGGTTCACAAGAAGCTTGGACTTGTACAGTTAGCTACCAGCGGCACTGCAAGAGTAGAGGACATGTTATTTTGAAGAAATGTGTCATCCCAAAGATGTGGTACAAGGAGTTTATAAAAAAAATAGGAATTGCTTTGCATATTATTGGATGTTTGAGGCTAGGTTCACATTGGTCAGTTGCATAACACACATTATAATTAGGGGTGATCAATGCATTTTCAAGCAGAATACATTTGCATAAAAATGTGCATACATTTGCATCAACTCAGAATTATTTGCATATCTGTGATCATCCCTAATTATAATGAGTGTAAAATGCAATGGAGATAGGACATTGACTTTAATGCAAAGCCTTCATGCAGCCAGTTAGAATAACGTGATCAGTTACAATGCTGTACTGTGAACAGGCCCATAGAATTGTATGGGCAGTAAGTTGACACGCAGAATTATTCTGCAACACAACTGAGCACTGTGAACTAGCCCTTAAGCATTTTTGCTTAATTTTTCACAAAATTGAGTTTTGCAATTACCAGAAATAAATGTTCCTGATACTGTTCTGAAGTGGGCTCATACAATGATAGCAATGTGTTCGAGTCCAGGGTGGAGCCATGGAAGAATTAGGAGATGAAGGAAGGATGAGGGGTGGAGTTTTTTACATGTTGGGGCCTTATCTGGCTTTCAAAGGGCATCTAGTACTTGCCCACCAGAGAGCCCTAGGTTTCAGGATCCTTGAACTGCTCTTACAACAAATAATGAGTATAAGCAAACAGCTCAGTGTGCCTGTAGATTAAACTATCTTTACTAACAGGTTTACTTTAAATAAATAAATAAATTATAAAACACTATCAAATAGCATTATCGAATTCGGACTAACTTAACCTCCTAAGCGTCACGCCGCTCAGGAGGTTTTGTTACTTTGTGCCCCAGGATGAATTAGTTGTCTGTAATAGCTGCAAAACCTTTAGCTAGCACAAGGCTAGCAAGTAGAAGTGTCCGGCACCTCCTGATCCCCCGATCCAGCCAGTTTATACATTACCCAGCCTGGCTCCAGCGATCAGCGCAGCCTCCCCGGACAGCTTCGGTCTTCACTATGGGGAGGATCGCAGATGATGTCATGATGTCGCCGACGGAGCTGTGCGGGGAGGCTGCGCGATCGCTGGATCCAGGCAGTGTAATGTATAAACGGGGGGATCGCAGGAGATCGGGGTGTGCCAGACACTTTTACTAGCTAGCCTAGTGCTAGCTAAAGGTTTTGCAGCTATTACAGACAATGAATTCATCCTGGGGCACTCCTGAGGACAGAGAGCGGTATGCCCTAAGGAGGTTAAATACAAACATTTTAGTTAATAATAAGATATATCTTACTAAAATCTTAAAAATCTTATGACATCTATGGAAGCAGCTACAAATTGCAGGAATTGTCATGCTTGTTTTGGGCATCTCATTAAAGAATAGGAAGTCATTTAAAAGTCGATGTCTGCTTGCACGTTTCCTTTTCAGGATTCAAAGCTGCAGAGCATATCAGCAGGGATTTTTCCCTATCTACTTATATTAAAGTATGCTCCTATTTAACTAGGCAAAATGCAGATTAAGCTAAAAAGAATTATGGAACTCTTTGTTATTTCAAGGTCATCCTTTTATAATAACTGTAATACAGAGCCTTGAGTCTGGACAGCATTCCATGACATCATAATCCATGTCTCAACCCTCCATCTGTATAGCGTTTGAAATACATAATGTTAAAAATCAAGTACTGAGTACTAAGCCCTCATTTAAATACATTGTGCCTAGTAAAAGCATGCTTACTAAAAAAAAATGAAAAAAAAAATGAAAGGAAAGCAAAATTACCAGGACATCGTTAATTGATTTATAATTTAATGTATATTTATCTAGCCATCTAATTAACTATTCATGCAGAAACATGTTATAATCATGAGGAAAGGGATATAAAATTTAAGAGCATACCAAAAAATACTTGAAGTGTCATTGAACTGAAGATAACGTAATGAATACGATTGTGCTTATTTTTTACAATATTACTTTATAAATGATTTCGTCAGTGTTTGCCCATTGTTATTTTTTTTTCTCACCCTGATTTACATTCTGAAATGTAACACAGATGGCAACAGTCCTGCAGATACAGCTCTGCAAAATGTCTGTTTACTGAAAGATCTAAAGCCAGACACCAGACAGGTAATGTATAAATGCACACACTACATACATTTATACATTGCGGCAACAGTGGCGGGTGTTTCACCGTACTGCCGCGCACCCGACCAACCAACTTCGGCCCGACATCTTGCAGCATGTACGAATGACCGTGCGGCCAATTTCCGTCCCGAAATTGGTTGCTTTGTAAGTCAGACATGCACTTGGCAGCACCAATTTTCATCCAATTTGATTATAATAATCAAATTGGATGGTCGATTGGTTGGTTGGTCGGCTGATGTATGGCCACTTTAAGAGTGAGAAAGGATTTACGGAGTATGAGATAGTGTATTGAGATGGATTATGGATATGGTCAAATAAGTAGAGTGCAGTGGCTTGTCCTGAAAAGAAGCAATACTACCATATTTTTAATTTCCTCAACCAGCATACATTTATACCCACAATAATAGGTGTGCACTTACTATAAAACACAACGCACTATACAGCGTCAAACAATTGCTCGGTAATATTTCTCATGAAGCATTCTGCATAATAAAATCACCAGGGTTTCCTAATTTGCATTCAGATGTCATTTACTGCAGCTCAACATTAGGTTGTCAATTTCTTTGTTGCGTTACTGACACCAATATGGCTCAGATTTTCTCACTTTCTTTTTCAATAAATGTTTGGATGTGTTGCTCATTATTGATTGTTTCTGCAAATAACATGCTATATGCAAACGACCAATCGATATATCCGAAGACCAGATGGAATTTGCGGGCACTAAAAGATCATATGGTAGAGTCATTGTACACTTGTTAATGTTGCTTTGGCATTTTCATTTGATCCTTCAGTGATTGTAAAATTGATTTAAAAGATCTATAACCTGTAAGCTTGTTTACAGATCCCCACATATGTGTTATGCCTTGGGTAGCCCTTATGTAGTGGTACTAGTGTATGCTTAAAAGTGTATCACAAATTTCTGTGCAATAATCATTACTTTACCAGTTCCCCATTGCTGTACAGTGTATCTACGCTTCTGGAAACCTCACTTAACAACCAGGGGCATAGATACGCGTACTGGTTTGTTTACCTCGCTGTTCCTAATCCCCGCATCGCTGCAGTTTGTTTTAGTCAGATTACCGCCATTCAGTGATTGGTGCATGGAAACAGCTCATTTCCCAAACCCGATCACAGTGCCTGTGATGAATAAAAAGCCGGCATCAACAAGACACCGACATTACATTCTCAAAACGAAAGTAAACAGATACACTTAATAGTTCCGGGTACTGTTACGTGTAATTAAGTGTAACACCATCTTGTGGCCAAAAAGTAAAAATGCACCCACACATACACTTTGTATATAGAAATACATACATATTTATTAATTTATTAATTTTAACCCTTACACCTCTACCCTATAGTTACCAAAATAAAACACTTGTAAAAAAAAAAATTACACCATTAAAAAAAAATGCATAAATAGTTAACTTATTGACTTTTTAATATATATATGTCACAAGGGTATATTACTGTATGTGTGCAAATAAAGGCTTGTAATTAGTTAGATATTATTTATTTATCACTAAATGGAAAAAATACACCTTTAGTTCCAGATAAAATATTATCGCCATACAGTCTACTAGGGACACAATTTAAACATTGCAATAACCGGGACAAATGGGCAAATACAATTTGTGAGTTTTATCGACAGCAGCATATTTTTTTTATTTTAAAACTATAATGGTACGTATGGCAGGCAAAGGGTGTATGACCGTACACCTGATTGGCCGACTGGCGCCTTCTGACCAGATAGAGGTAGGAAATTGTTTGAACTGGTAGTGAGCAATTGTGTGTGTTGCAGTAAGCATTCAGTTTAGAGGTAATAGGGGTGAAGTCCCTGTAAGTGAGAGATCCAGGGCTCACCTGCATTTCCCTCTAGGTATCGCACTGGGACTGGGGCCCCTGGCTGTTGTGCGAACCAGTGTTTGTGATTTTAAATTTCTTTTTTGCAGCAGGGGACTGTGTGGGAGATGCCTACACGCGGCGGTCCCTGTAAGATGTAATCAACGATTACGTCCAACTGAGCCTCCCACCTGAATGCTAATGTATATAATTCCTACTAGATTTGGTATGGCAGGCACAGGGTGTATGACCGCACACCTGATTGGCTGACTGGCGCCTGCTGACCAGATAGAGGTAGGAATTGTTTGAAGGAGTATGGGCACCTTAGCTCTACCTCTGCTCTCATTCCTAACGTCCTAACCTTCACCTCACCCTACCATTAAATCTAATCTCAAGGTAACTGATAAACAATGTTCAGCCAAAAACAAAGGGTTTTGGTGTTCCTAAGTCAAAATCACAATATATCATTTAATGTCTTTTGATAATACCTTTTAACAATGCCTAAAGTCAGAGCTTTTTCTCTACTCAAGTATTTGAGGAAATTAAATAGGCAGGCATGGTAATTAAATTGTCTGCTAAAGAGAAAATATATAGCACAAGTCAAAGGTTGGAGTGCAGCACAACTAAAAAAGTAATGAGTAATAAAAGGCAGCAGGATTTTAAATACAAGCCATATGTCAGAAAAAATACTAAAAACGATTGTCACAAGCTATGTTTTAGGAAAAGCAGCAGAATCTGAAGTATATTTATGGTCATTGTCTGAGACAGTTTAACAAATAACATGCTGTTTGACTGCCCTGGTGCCTCTTCTCATTTATGGAGAGGGAAGAAGAGGCCAGCAGAAGGTGCTCACTGCAGCTTCCTGAGATTGACCCAGAAGGTGGATCACAGAACGGGTGGCTAGCTAAACTGGTAGCCACCTGTACTCATGTTAGGTCTCGGGCTATGAAAAAACATGACCACCTATCACATATTAAAGCAGGTAGCAAAATCTAAAGTTCCATGGTAATGTACAGAGAAGATTATTTCTTCACCAGAAGACACAAGTGGCCCTGTAGGCACCCCTACATGGTTGAGTAGCACTCTCAGGGAGTGATCAATAGATCCATACAAAAGAAACGAGAAATTAGCCAGGTCCATACTAGCACAGGAATCTAAATATTAAAGTGGTATCAAACCCTGACATAATATTCAATAAAAACATGTTTTCCTACTTTTTATATGCCATACAGTTATCATATTTGCATTTGTGCATCAGTATTATTATTCATTTTGAAATTAAACGTTCCCAAAAGTACAGTTTTTTGCTTTGTGAGCTGACTTTGCATCTTATTAATAACTGGTTTTATTCATTATGTGTTGAATTCAGAAATGCTTTGAGTCTCTGTCTGTGTCCAGGAGCTTCTCAACAGTCAGAGAATGTGTCACATTCCTCACTTGATACAATTAAGTAAACACAAGATAACATAATCTACACTTCGGATGCTTCCACATTTCTCTGCACTGCACTTTCCAGCCCTGTGTGTAGCCCCTTGAATGCTGGTCTAGTAAAAAAAATGCTGGTTATGTATAATATGATGTAAATAATTTTTTAGGGCAAAGAAGAAATGCTGGGTTTTATTCCGCTTTAAGAAGCAAGCAGATAACAAGATGGTAGTTGCTAATGTGCTTCAAGCCCACAAAGGCACTTAATTATAAAACACAAGGCCTCCCCAAAACTTGAGCAATATTAAATACATTATAGACCAATATAATCAATGTAACCACCTGAAAATGATAGCCATTAGAAAAATAGATCTACCACTTAAATGTTACAGATAACATATTTATTTAAAGACCAGTATCAAAGCTGGATAACCTTTTCTTTGAACTTTACTGAGTACATGAGGCATATAATCAATACAGAACTTCTCAGAGAAATATTCATGCATAGATGAATGATTGCATGGCAATGTATTTAAAGAACACAAACACTGTGGTCAGTGGGGTTTCTCGGCTGCCATTACCAGAGTGCTTAGTTGTATGATTGTAGCGGAATTCCAGGAATGTATAAAAATTGAATTTTAGTCTGATTGTTTTATGTAGCAAAGCAATACCCAGCCATTATCCTGAACAGTCTTGCTGGAGGGTTCCATTTCCTTCCATAATCCCATCTTATTATAGAGTGGCTAGAGCTCCACGGGTTGTGAATTATTCTTCCTAGTTCAACTTGCTCATCCAAGAGTTCCTTTTGGTGAGCTGAACTAAATGAAATTAAACCATGAATTATTTATAACTTCTGTAGTTACACACTTTTTTTTTAAAATAATGCAAATCAACTCATTGTAAAAGTGTCTGTTGAAGATGTAACTGAGGATAACATGTAGCAGAAGACTTGGGAGGTTACATACTGTATGTAGGACTGGAGCAACAGTTCAATGGAAGGTACATTGGTTTTACATATGAGCACATTGCCCCCCAGTACTCCCACATTGTAAATATGTGTTCAGCACTGTGGGAAATGATAATCTTGAGACTGGAGGATACAGTGGATACAGTTGTAGATGAACAGAAGTCTCAGAATTGTAGTAGCTAATGGGAGTGGAAATGTGACCTGAGATAAGAAACATCAGCCTAGTGTTTGATAACCCAGATGCATTTTAAATAACCTGAAGATGACAAACTCAAAAGTTGTAGCTTTGGGCATGATATTTTCTATTAACAGTGAGTAGTATCGATCTATTTATATTATGGGTGGCGTGACAGAAAGGTCTATGCAAGTCATGACTCTTCCTGCACTTTTCCTCATAGAATGCTGCTAATGACAGTAGCATAACCTCTGCTATTGTGAAGAGGAAGTGTAACCATACACTTTATTATTTCCTTAACATGTACAGTATTAGCTGATGGCAGAACTTGGAAAAGTGCACCAAATAACTTGGGAAGGCGACAAAACAGGAAGTAAACATCACATGCGCCTACAAAATAGTGTGGATTGTTTTCAGTGAAAATCTGTGAATTAGCACCACAAGGTAAATAATTTGACTCACAGCAAATACCCATCAGGTACATTGGACCACTCATTACTGTACGTGTTAAACCAAACAAAATTGTTCTTATGGTAAAAGCATGTGACAATTTACACCATTAGGAAAAGCAAGCCTACTAGGTACTTCAATATAATTATGATTTTTTTTTTTCCCGTCAGTATATAAGTAGCAAACAGTGATTGATGTGGGTTTCATACAGCAGGTGATTTATTTGCTTGATTTAGCAAATCATTTGAAATTATGCAAACACCTGTCAATTTTTATAAATTAAAGAAGCCTGAGTAATACTATGAAAGTTTTGGAAAACAAGTGTTCTACTTATTTTGACTGCATATGTATGCTTTGTACAGTTGCAATTATTTCAAATCCGGTGCACAGGACCTTTAAAAACTTAGTTCACCCCCAACAAAGGAGGGAAGGCAAGGATGCAAAATGTCCCAAACTTGTTCCAACAAAGAGCAATCTGCAACTCACCAACTACACAGTATATATATATATATATTATATAGTATATATCAAATTAGCACATATTCAATGCTTGAATTGTTTACAATATCATATCACTTGACTAAAGGCACTTATACAATACTCAAAATCTAAAAGCTTTAGAAAACACTATTATACAATGTAGAGTAGGCAGTGTACAGCTTGTATAACATTGAAGGGGGCAAATAACATGCAGCCAACTTATTGGGTGGCAATTTCATGTGACCAAAAAAACAACCAACGATAGCAGGGAGTAAACTCTCTGCTTTTACGTGGAGAAGGTGAGCTTGGAACAGCGAGTGCAAGTGCTGCTGTGGTTTGCAGGCCACATTCACTAATTTTGCAAATACACTTCTGAGAGCCCATAAAAGAAAGTCTTTCTGGCTGGATGCAGAACCTAACTTCACAGCTCCTAATACAAGTGGTTGTAAGTTTACTTTAAATCAGGTATGATTAAGGACACAAGTGGTCTGAAATACATTACCTTTTTATTCTTTGCTTTTTAGTATTTTGTACATAGTGGCACCTGTAGGTTCTTTATATATTCCTAGTGGTTCTGCTACTCCATGAATGTACTGGATACTCTGTTTATCCTTTATGGTAGTGGAATAAATAATCTTGAATAAATAATCTCAAACATCCGTCAAAAACTTTCACCAGATAACCTGCGGCCAGGACCCTGGCCCAACACAGTTGTTGAGATGCCCTGATCTCTTAAGGCCAGCATTTCACAAAATAGTAAACCGTTTCTTGCAAGCAGGGACGTTTCCTTCCTGTCTGAAAGAAGCGATCATCAGGCCACTACTCAAGAAACCATCTGTAACGATCTGCTCAGCTGGCTGCACGAGCAGATAGCTGTTTGGCCATTCTTTAGGTCTGCGAGCTGCAGGTCTCTGGAAAAGAGACCTGTCTCTGCTTTGCAAGTTTTAGAGTTGTTCTGCTGAGGAATTTGCATACACTTGTCATGCAAATTGCCTAGCTGCCTCCTTTGAAGTCTGGCAGTATAAATACCATGTTCTCCCAGAATCCTTTGCTGGTCATTTTCATGGTTTGTTACTGATAAACTCTCCTAGAGTATCAGCCCTGTTTGTTTGTTAAAGTTTCTCTTAGAGTAATTCCTTGGGACTGCACTAGGCAGTTCTTCTAGTGCAGTCAGGTTGCATTATCTGTTTTGCCTGTGTTGTCTCTCTGCTGCGATTGTCCTGTCGCCAGCGGCGGTCGACAGGAAATCATTCTGTTTGTCTGGGAGAGTAGGCCAGAGCTGTGGTTGCTACTGGCTGCTCCATCTGTCTGGATCGCACTTGCCCTAGTGGTAGTGGCAGTGCCTCCTTCTGTATTCTGCCTTAGGGGTGCTAGCCAGAGCAGCGGTTGCTACTGGTAGCCCCATCTGTTTGTCTGTCTGGATCGCATCCGCTTTAGCGGTAGCAGCGGTGGTTCCTTCTGAACTCTGTTTGGGAGTGTAGGCCAGAGCTGCGGTTGCTGCTGGCTGCTCCTTCTCTCTGTCTTGTCTGATATGATTGCTTGCTGTAGGCTCGGTGAGGTAACCGTTTAGCAAGCGTTCACGTTCTCTATTTTTGTGTTGTGTGTCATTGGTTAGTTAGGGTGGCACGCTTATCACTTGGCGCTTAACGCGCGGTGATCGTGCTTAAACGCGTACTGTCAGGGGCCTGAACGGAGAAACAGGGTTTGACCACAGTTTGCAGTATACAGACACTGGAACCAGGAATTAAGGTGCAAAAATAATGTTTTATTGCAAATGCAATAATGCAAGCATACATACAAGCGTGAATGCAATATCATACCACATATGCACAGCACACAATATATACACAAATAACCCGGTAAGTAGAGACAAAATATATATAACACCTAACTATCTAACTATCTATTTACAAACGGTGTGCACGAGAAATATATGTACAAGCAATTATATACAATAGCGCGGTATCAAAAGGAGCAGGCAAAGACAGGTCAAAACACATATCAGGGTCAGCAGCGGTAATTCAGATATATCGAGGTACCAAGGAATGAGCAGAGGCAAAGTCAGGACTAGCAAGGTTCAGCAACAGGAAATCAGATCAAGGAACAGGTTACAAGGAACAGGTTACAAGGAACAGGTTACAAGGAACAGGTTACAAGGAACAGGTTACAGGGAACAGGACTCAGATACAGGAGTGACCAGGAACTCAGACCTACAGACATTGATGTTCTGGCAATTGCTTGGAAGAAGAGGCAGTCTTAAATAGAAGCAGGATGCAGCTGGTGGTAATTAACCAAAGTCCCATAGAGGCCTCTGCAGGGCAGACACAGAACTGCAGTTCCTTAGTACAGGCAGCATACAGCCACCTGCTGGTGGAAGGTGGAACTTCAAAGCTGCTAAATGTCCACAAAGCCCTCTGCTGGTGGCACAGTGAAAGTCCAAAGTTCTCCAAGTAAAAGCTGCCACCAGCAGGCAGGAGAAGGCAATGCATAATTCCTAACACGTTCGCTGTTGCGAATAAGTGCGGTGTTCGCGTTTAGCTAGCGCTTGTTATTTTCTTTATCTTCTGATTGTTGTTTGCTGTGCCTTTGCTACTCTCGTACTCTGTTCTGTTCGGCCTTGTGTCACTTCTGGCAATCGCCTCTCTCCTGCGATTGCGTTCCCACTTTGTTTCTGCGGATGTGTGTTCACCGTCGCTGGGTAAGGACTAGATTGGGGAACACACATTTAGTCTGTCTCTGTGCTCTCCCTCTTAGAGGGCTATTGTGCCCTACATTGCCTTCATTCGTACAATTCCCATCTGACATCTGTGGCCGTGCAGAGGCTGTGCTTGTCTGCACTCCACAGCTCCATCTGCCGGTGGGAATTGCCCTCTACTGGTGCATTGCATCCAAGCTGGGTACTATCTAATTATACGCTTGTGGAGAATTTCCGCTGAGTCAGCGCGCATCTTGTGCGCTGACCACGGTGATAGAAACCCGCAATCGTTACACCATCTCTAGATCTGGATATTCTGAGCATCTGCAGACCTGTCTCCAACCACCCCTTTTTGGGAAAAGTTATTGAAAAAGCTTAGCTGTGTATCTCCAACTTGAAGCCAGGCTCTCAAGGATCAACACCTATGACCCCCCTTTATTCTGGCTTCAAGAAGCACCACAGCTGCGAAACAGCCCTTGTCCAGATTTGCAATAACCTGCTAATGACCAGAGATGAAGGCAAGTGTTCCAGTCTGATGCTGCTTGATCTCTCAGCGGCTTTTCATACAGTTGACCATGAGATCTTGCTTAACAGGCTGCAAGAGTACTGTGGCATTGTTGGTTTAATTCTCCAATGGTTTTCCTCCTTCCTGGCTGGCAGAACACAAAGGGTAGCCTTAGGGTCTTTCCGGTCCAACCCTGTACCACTAAAATATGGTGTACCCCAGGGTGCAATATTATCCCCTTTATTGTTCACTATATACATGCTGCCACTCAGAAAAATCATCCACAAACACGGTCTGACATACCATTGCTATGCCTATGACACCCAGCTATATTTTTCATTCAATGCCAGCATTTTTTTTAATGGGGGCACAAAGCAGGCACAATGGCTAGCTGGTGAAGCCCACTGTAGCACATGACAGAAAAAAAATATTCCCAGGAAGAATCTATTACTGTATTCAACAGATATTAAATGCCATATACCACGTGGCACTATACACTTTTTACATGGTGGGGCTTTACAGCAGCCACAGCTGAACATTACAGTAAAGGGAGGTGAGAGGTGCTGAAGCACTTAGGAGGCTCAATTCCTTGCAAGCCAGAAGCTGATTGGCTGGGAAGCGCCAGCGCAGCACCACTATTTATCTCACCAAGTGAATGGATCAGTGTATTAAACAGATCAATATAATCCGTGAGTGTACACAATGTAAATACTATTCATTGCTCTTAATACTGTTGTTGCATTTCTGGTTGACAATGTATAAATTGAAAATGCTTCATCAAGCTACAAGACCAGTTTACATTCATTCTCTATTATTTAAAACATCCTCAAACATATAATGTCAGAAAAATAAGTCTGTATTATAATGATGTTTATGGGAATCTCCCAGATAACTTCTCATGTTCCTGTATTTAGTATACGGCTTATGATTGGATTTTGCTTGCATACATTTCCTGATGGCATCACAGTGTTTCCCACTGATGCTTTGAATAAATTAAGACTTCCACTAACCACTTCACATTCAAAGGGGTTTTCCTCTTAAAGCAGACCCAAACCAAACATTTTTTTTAATTAAAAATATTTAGTTGCACCACTCTGACACATACAAAGATAAATAAACACTCCTTAAAGCCTATAAGAATTTCAGTGCACGCTTTTCACCCTTCTCTTTTCATAACTAGGGTTATACAGGGGGCAGCCATTAGCAATTCCTCCTTTGCCGGACACCACCTACTCGACCAGTCTGCCGGATTCCGTCCCGGCAATAAGAAAGGACGGGAGGGGTTCCTCCAATAAGCGTGAAATATTTTGTATTGTATTATATTTGTCATCATGCAGCTGAAAAAAGGCTGCTATTTATTATTATAATTTAGAAAATAGATTTTATTTCTGAAATCTTGTATTTTTAATTTGGGTCCACTTTAAAGGGAATGTCCAGGAAGCCCCCCCCCCAAAAAAAAATGACATTTACTTACTCTGGGCTGTCTCCAGCCCCTTGCAGCCCACATGTCTCTCGCAGCAGCTCCCCTCCCAGCCGCTGGCCTGGAGTCCCCGCCGGTGCAGAGGCCGACCTCGCGAGGTTGTCCACAACTCCGCCTGTGGGAGTGCTGCTGTCAATCACTCACAAATGGTGTGGAGTGTCTGCACAGTACATTTGACAGCAGCGCTTGCGCTAGTGCGGATGAGGACAACCTCACAAGGTCAGCCTCTGCACCGGCGGGGACCCAGAGCTGGCTGATGGGAGTGGAGCTGCTGCGAGGGACATGTCGGCTTCAAGGAGCTGGAGGAAGCCCCAGATAAGTAAACTTCATTCATTTTAGCTGTTTGGATATTCCCTTTAAAAACCAGAACAATTTTCTCCTTTCCTTTCATCTGTCAATAACTTTATCAGTACTTTTCATACTGAAATGATCTATACATTGTTTTTTTTTCACCACCCATTGGGTTTTCTTTGGGTGATACTATTTGCTAAGAATTATGTTATTCTAAATGCATTTTAATGGGAACAATAAGAAAAAAAATGAAAAAAATTGATTTTTTTTTTCTCAGTTTTAAAATAAAACGTTCTACTGTGGATAAAAGCCACACATTTTAATTTACCCATTTGTCCCTGATATTGCAACATTTAAAATATTTCCCTAGTACAACATATGGCGCCAATATTTTATTTGGAAATAAAGGTCCATTTTTTCAGTTTTGCATCCGTCACTAATTACAAGCCCATAATTCAAAAAGTAATATTAAAAAATATCTAGGTTTCTCTATTACACATTATTTGTATTCTATAATATTGTGACTTTTGTCTTGTTGATTCTGATAATGTAGTGAGTCACTATTAACCACTTCCCGACCGCCGTATATACAATTGGCGGCCGGGAAGTGGACGCCGCAAGGACCGCCGTATTGACAATTGGCGGCGGTCCTTGTATGGGCATGGGCGGAGCGATCGCGTCATCCGTGACGCGATCCTCCGCCTCCGCCTGGCGCCGCTCACCCGCCGCAACATCCCGCCGGCCATACGGAAGCGCCGGCGGGATGTTAACCTGACGATCGCCGCATACAAAGTGTATAATACACTTTGTAATGTTTACAAAGTGTATTATACAGGCTGCCTCCTGCCCTGGTGGTCCCAATGTCCAAGGGACCACCAGGGCAGGCTGCAGCCACCCTAGTCTGCACCAAGCACACTGATTCCCCCCCCCCCCCCCTGCCCCAGATCGCCCACAGCACCCATCAGACCCCCCCCCCCTGCCCACCCCCCAGACCCCTGTTTGCACCCAATCACCCCCCTAATCACCCATCAATCACTCCCTGTCACTATCTGTCAACGCTATTTTTTTTTTATCCCCCCCCCCTGCCCCCCGCTCCCTCCTGATCACCCCCCACCCCTCAGATTCTCCCCAGACCCCCCCCCCCCAGACCCCCCCCATGTACTGTATGCATCTATCCCCCCTGATCACCTGTCAATCACCTGTCCATCACCTGTCAATCACCCGTCAATCACCCGTCAATCACCCCCTGTCACTGCCACCCATCAATCAGCCCCTAACCTGCCCCTTGCGGGCAATCTGATCACCCCCCCACACCAATAGATCGCCCGCAGATGCGACATCAGATCACCTCCCAAATCCATTGTTTACATCTATTCTCTCCTCTAAACACCCACTAACTAATTACCCATCAATCACCCATCAATCACCCCCTATCACCACCTGTCACTTTTACCTATCAGATCAGACCCTAATCTGCCCCTTGCGGGCACCCAATCACCCGCCCACACGCTCAGATTGCCCTCTGACCCCCTCTTATCAATTCACCAGTGCATTAATTACATCTGTTCTTCCCTGTAATAACCCACTGATCACCTGTCAATCACCTGCCAATCACCTATCACCCATCAATCACCCCCTGTCACCCCCTGTCACTGCCATCCATCAATCAGCCCCTAACCTGCCCCTTGCGGGCAATCTGATCACCCACCCACACCATTAGATCGCCTGCAAACCCGCCGTCAGATTACCTCCCAAATGTATTGTTTACATCTGTTATCTTCTCTAAACACCCACTAATTACCCATCAATCACCCATCAATCACCCCCTATCACCAACCGTCACTGTTACCTATCAGATCAGACCCTAATCTGCCCCTTGCGGGCACCCAATCACCTGCCCACACGCTCAGATTGCCCTCAGACCCCACCCCCCTTATAAATTCGCCAGTGCATTAATTACATCTGGCCTTCCCTGTAATAACCCACTGATCACCTGTCAATCACCTGCCAATCACCTATCACCCATCAATCACCCCCTGTCACTGCCACCCAACAATCAGCCCCTAACCTGCCCCTTGCGGGCAAACTGATCACCCACCCACACCAATAGATAGCCCGCAGATCCGACATCAGATCACCACCCAAGTGCAGTGTTTCCATCTATTCTCTCCTCTAAACACCCACTAATTACCCATCAATCACCCATCAATCACCCCCTATCACCACCTGTCACTGTTACCCATCAGATCAGACCCTAATCTGCCCCTTGCGGGCACCCAATCGCCCGCCTACACGCTCAGATTGCCCTCAGACCCCCCTTATCAATTCGCCAGTGAAATATTTACATCTGTTCTCCCCTGTAATAACCCACTGATTACCTGTCAATCACCTATCAATCACCCATCAATCACCCCCTGTCACTGCCACCCATCAATCACCCCCTGTCACTGCCGCCCATCAATCACCCGCTGTCACTGCCACCCATCAATCAGCCCCTAACCTGCCCCTTGCGGGCAATCTGATCACCCACCCACACCAATAGATCGCCCGCAGATCCGACGTCCGATCACCTCCCAAGTGCAGTGTTTACATCTGTTCTCTACCCTAAACACCCACTAATTACCCATCAATCACCCCCTGTCACTGCTACCTATCAGATTAGACCCCTATCTGCCCCTAGGGCACTCAATCACCCGCCCACACCCTCAGAATGCCCTCAGACCCCAGCCCTGATCACCTCGCCAGTGCATTGCTTGCATCTATTCCCCCCTCTAATCACACCTTGAGACACCCATCAATCACCTCCTGTCACCCCCTAGCACACCTACCCATCAGATCAGGCCCCAATTTGCCCCGTGTGGGCTCCTGATCACTCGGCCAAACCCTCAGATCCCCCTCAGACCCCCTTCCGATCACCTCCCCAGTGCATTGATTGCATCTATTTTCCCCTCTAACCACCCCCTGAGACACCCATCAATCACCTCCTGTCACCCCCCTAGCACTCCTATCCATCAGATCAGGCCCAATACAACCTGTCATCTAAAAGGCCACCCTGCTTATGACCGGTTCCACAAAATTCGCCCCCTCATAGACCACCTGTCATCAAAATTTGCAGATGCTTATACCCCTGAACAGTCATTTTGAGACATTTGGTTTCCAGACTACTCACGGTTTTGGGCCTGTAAAATGCCAGGGCGGTATAGGAACCCCACAAGTGACCCCATTTTAGAAAAAAAGACACCCCAAGGTATTCTGTTAGGTGTATGACGAGTTCATAGAAGATTTTATTTTTTGTCAAAAGTTAGCGGAAATTGATTTTTATTGGTTTTTTTTCACAAAGTGTCATTTTTCACTAACTTGTGACAAAAAATAAAATCTTCTATGAACTCCCCATACACCTAACGGAATACCTTGGGGTGTCTTCTTTCTAAAATGGGGTCACTTGTGGGGTTCCTATACTGCCCTTGCATTTTAGGGGCCCTAAACCGCGAGGAGTAGTCTAGAAAACAAATGCCTCAAAATGACCTGTGAATAGGACGTTGGGCCCCTTAGCGCACCTAGGCTGCAAAAAAGTGTCACACATGTGGTACCGCCGTACTCAGGAAAAGTAGTATAATGTGTTTTGGGGTGTATTTTTACACATACCCATGCTGGGTGGGAGAAATTTCTATGTAAATGGACAATTGTGTGTAAAAAAAATCAAACAATTGTCATTTACAGAGATATTTCTCCCACTTAGCATGGGTATGTGTAAAAATACACCCCAAAACGCATTATACTACTTCTCCTGAGTACGGCGGTACCACATGTGTGGCACTTTTTTTTACACCCTAAGTACGCTAAGGGGCCCAAAGTCCAATGAGTACCTTTAGGATTTCGCAGGTCATTTTGCGACATTTGGTTTCAAGACTACTCCTCACGGTTTAGGGCCCCTAAAATGCCAGGGCAGTATAGGAACCCCACAAATGACCCCATTCTAGAAAGAAGACACCCAAAGGTATTCCGTACGGAGTATGGTGAGTTCATAGAAGATTTTATTTTTTGTCACAAGTTAGCGGAAAATGACACTTTGTGAAAAAAAAACAATTAAAATCAATTTCCGCTAACTTGTGACAAAAAAATAAAAACTTCTATGAACTCACCATACTCCTAACGGAATACCTTGGGGTGTCTTCTTTCTAAAATGGGGTCATTAGTGGGGTTCCTATACTGCCCTGGCATTTTAGGGGCCCTAAACCGTGAGGAGTAGTCTTGAAACAAAAATGACCTGTGAAATCCTAAAGGTACTCATTGGACTTTGGGCCCCTTAGTGCAGTTAGGGTGCAAAAAAGTGCCACACATGTGGTATCACCGTACTCGGGAGAAGTAGTATAATGTGTTTTGGGGTGTATTTTTACACATACCTATGCTGGGTGGGAGAAATACTTCTGTAAATGACAATCTTTTGATTTTTTTACACACAATTGTCCATTTACAGAGGTATTTCTCCCCCCCAGCATGGGTATGTGTAAAAATACACCCCAAAACACATTGTACTACTTCTCCTGAGTATGGCGATACCACATGTGTGGCACTTTTTTGCACCCTAACTGCGCTAAAGGGCCCAAAGTCCAATGAGTACCTTTAGGATTTCACAGGTCATTTTGAGAAATTTCGTTTCAAGACTACTCCTCACGGTTTAGGGCCCCTAAAATGCCAGGGCAGTATAGGAACCCCACAAATGACCCCATTTTAGAAAGAAGACACCCCAAGGTATTCCGTTAGTAGTATGGCGAGTTCATAGAAGATTTTATTTTTTGTCACAAGTTAGCGGAAATTGATTTTAATTGTGTTTTTTCACAAAGTGTCATTTTCCGCTAACTTTTGACAAAAAATAAAATCTTCTATGAACTCACCATACTCCTAACAGAATACCTTGGGGTGTCTTCTTTCTAAAATGGGGTCATTTGTGGGGTTCCTATACTGCCCTGGCATTTTAGGGGCCCTAAACCGTGAGGAGTAGTCTTGAAACGAAATTTCTCAAAATGACCTGTGAAATCCTAAAGGTACTCATTGGACTTTGGGCCCTTTAGCGCAGTTAGGGTGCAAAAAAGTGCCACACATGTGGTATCGCCATACTCAGGAGAAGTAGTACAATGTGTTTTGGGGTGTATTTTTACACATACCCATGCTGAGTGGGAGAAAGATCTCTGTTACACACAATTGTCATTTACAGAGATATTTCTCCCACCCAGCATGGGTATGTGTAAAAATACACCCCAAAACACATTATACTACTTCTCCTGAGTACGGCAATACCACATGTGTGGCACTTTTTTGCAGCCTAACTGCGCTAAGGGGTCCAAAGTCCAATGAGCACCTTTAGGCTTTACAGGGGTGCTTACAATTTAGCACCCCCCAAAATGTCAGGACAGTAAACACACCCCACAAATGACCCCATTTTGGAAAGTAGACCCTTCAAGGTATTCAGAGAGGGGCATGGTGAGTCCGTGGCAGATTTCATTTTTTTTTTGTCGCAAGTTAGAAGAAATGGAAACTTTTTTTTTTTTTTCTCACAAAGTGTCATTTTCCGCTTACTTGTGACAAAAAATAATATCTTCTATGAACTCACTATGCCTCTCAGTGAATACTTTGGGATGTCTTCTTTCCAAAATGGGGTAATTTGGGGGGTATTTATACTATCCTGGAATTCTAGCCCCTCATGAAACATGACAGGGGGGTCAGAAAAGTCATAGATGCTTGAAAATGAGAAAATTCACTTTTTGCACCATAGTTTGTAAACGCTATAACTTTTACCCAAACCAATAAATATACACTGAATGGGTTTTTTTTTATCAAAAACATGTTTTTCCACATTTTTCGCGCCGCATGTATACAGAAATTTTACTTTATTTGAAAAATGTCAGCACAGAAAGTTAAAAAAATCATTTTTTTGCCAAAATTCATGTCTTTTTTGATGAATATAATAAAAAGTAAAAATCGCAGGAGCAATCAAATAGCACCAAAAGAAAGCTTTATTAGTGACAAGAAAAGGAGCCAAAATTCATTTAGGTGGTAGGTTGTATGAGCGAGCAATAAACCGTGAAAGCTGCAGTGGTCTGAATGGAAAAAAAGTGGCCGGTCCTTAAGGGGTAGAAAGCCCTAGGTCCTCAAGTGGTTAACACAACATGGATAAAATTGTCAGCTGAACTTAGTCTGAAATAATTTCTTTTGGAATATTGGTGTATGCCTACTGTAAAATGATGTGAAAACGTAATTATTACATGCTGATATACATTACATAGGCATGAAAGAAAAACAGAAAACCTTGTAGCAGTCTGTAATGTATTTGATGAGCATAACATCCCAGAGTGCACCTGGATTGGTAGCAACGCATGCTAAAAATAAGTTTGAAGTGCATGCTTTTTCGTGACTGTTGAGATGTTTACCTGTGCTTGGACTAAGTGCTTCTTTAACAGCACTTTAACAGGCTCTCTTGGGGGAAAATGAGCTGAAGTAGACTGAGGTTCTTGAATACCTTTTCATGGTTATTTTACTTAAATCCCTGAGGGCTTAAAGTGATAAAACATCTGCAGTAAATAACACAGTGAAAACCTCAGATTTATAGTTTTAATTGAAATGCTTTGAATCCATTCTTAACCAGTCTTAAATCCAATTTAAAAGATTGACATTTTAAATATAAAGATTTTTGCTCTGTTACCCTTGGGTTTACAGCTCTATTAAGTAAAAGCCTTTAAGAAGATATATTTTACCTTGACCCTGCACTGGGTGTTCAGCTTACAATTGGTAGAGCCTAATGCATTACATGTACGGTACTCTATTCCATTCTGCTCTACACATCGTGCAACAAGACTTTCTGCACGTCATTCTGCTTAATGCAGTTTAGTACATCCATTTCTTGGTCTCTAACAATTAGAACATACACTTATACACCATACCGTATGTCTCTATTTTCATACCCCAGGTTGATACTTGGATATTATGTATGAGCAATATAAACTGAGCATGTGGCAAACTAATTTTCTCTTTTGGCCTACAATTCCATTGGTACATGGATAGAGCATGACATTGTCAATGAGCCCAGGACAAAAGTCCCAAAAAAGCTGTTTCAGAGGAGATAAAAAGGATGTTGGAGTTGGATGTTATTGAGAAATCGCAGAGTGAATGGTCAAGCCCAATTGTGTTAGTACCAACGCCTAGCGGGACTCTGCAATTTGGCAATGACTCACAGAAATGAAATGAGGCCTCTCTAAAGGTTAGACCCCGTCCACTATATACCTTGCTGTATTTGAAAAAAGGGTACTAACAGATTCCCTTGGCCAAGTCGGCCTGGGAGAAGACTGCATTCTCGACTCCAGAGGTTCTGCATGTCTGTCTCTGTGCAGCAATACAGTACAGTGCATCTCAACCATTCTCAGCCACCTGGGATCAAGTGAATGGATTTTGAGTGGACAAAGCGAGGCTGAGTGAGGCTTGAGAAAGAAAATCAGATGGGTGGCTACAGGTTTCAGGGAAAGCCTTTGTCCCTCATTGTGCACATATTGGGAAACGCTAATAGCAGTAAACCTTCAGTTTCTGCTCTTGTGCTCAATAGAAAGGATGAACGCACCTAAGGTGAGCAGGGCCAGTTTAAGGCACATTGTGGCCCCGGGGTTAAAATTATTGGTCCCCATGTTGCTGGACCCCCTAGGTAACCACCTGTGGCCATCCGCAGGAAGATGGATCACAGCAACGACCCACGATGACGAACACTCCCGATCCAACTTCCTGCCGGCAGGTATGTGCGACATCATGCGACAGCACATAATGGGTGCGAACGGGAAATCAAGAGATCACGGTACTTTGCATGGAGTTGTCAGGAATCTTAAAGATCCAATACGCTGTGACAGTTGTTATTACTGGGCATCGCTAAGCAACTTTCGCGTGATCGCGTTACTGTACCCATGTCATGAGATTGTGAAAATGACCGCCCGTCACTCAGAAAATCACTGGTCATCGGGAAAATCATCAGAAAAATCGCGAGGTGGATTAAGAAAAGGAAGATGCTTTTTTCCCCTAACGTAAACCTGTCATGAGATAAACACAGGGGCAACTTTTTTTTCTAGTGCTGCTGTTTAAAGATAAACCATTACTAAGAATTGAATGTCATCCCAATCAGTAGCTGATACCCCCCTTTCCCATAAGAAATCTTTTCCTTTTCTCAAATGGATCATCAGGGGGCTCTGTATGGCTGATATTGTGGTGAAACCCCTCCCACAGTGTGATGTCAGGACCATGGTGCTGACATCACACTATGGGAGCCTTGTTGCATTTAGGGAAATAACAGCTGTTTCCAACTGCCAAAAAAGCAAGCAGCAGCTACTTCCACTGACATCACCTGCCAGCAGTAAAAATGTCACCATGTGATAAATATCACAATGTAAATCAGGGAGAGGAAAGATCTTACAATGGGCAAACACTGACTAAATCATTTATACGCAATAATTGTAAAAATTAAGCACTTTTGTTCATTACGTTATTTTCACTGGAGTTCCTCTTTAACTGTCAAGCTAATCCACTGGCTATATTACTTTCTGAGGCCATTATCTGGAACAAGTATATGCATAGGGGCAGAGGTGGAAGGTAGTAGCGTGGAAAGAGTTTCAGTTAATGCGTAGCATTGCAATGTTGATGTGTGTGTGTGTGTGTGTGTGTGTGTGTGTGTGCGTGTGTGTGCGTGTGTGTGTGTGGTGTGTGTGTGTGTGTGCGTGTGTGTGTGTGTGTGTGTGTATGTGTGTGTGTGTGTATGTGTGGTGTGTGTGTGTGTGTGTGTGTGTATGTGTGTGTGTGTGTATGTGTGGTGTGTGTGTGTGTGTGTGGTGTGTGTGTGTGTGTGTGTGTTTGTGTGGTGTGTGTGTGTGTGTTTGTGTGGTGTGTGTGTGTGTGTGTGTGTGTGTGTGTGTGTGTGTGTGTGTGTGTGTGTGTGTGGTGTGTGTGTGTGTGTGTGGTGTGTGTGTATGTGTGTATGTATGTGTGTGTGTGTGTGTGTGTGTGTGTGTGTGTGTGTGTGTGTGTGTGTGTGTGTGTGTGTGTGTGTGTGTGTGTGTGTGTGTGTGGTGTGTGTGTGTGTGTGTGTGTGTGTGTGTGTGTGTGTGGTGTGTGTGTGGTGTGTGTGTCTGTGTGTGTAGATTTGGGGGTGGTGGTGGTGGTGGGGAAGTGTTAGAGTTTGGCACATAACAAGAGGCATATTAAAGTTGGAATAGGTAAGTGGATTGGTAAGGGACTCCTAACACTCCTTTTCCAGAGACAGTTTTACTTATTAACCTATTTTGGTTCCTGGACGTAGTTTCTACGTCCAGGAACCATGCGCGCTCCCGCGGCCGATCGAGCGCGTGCACGCGCACTCCCGGCCACGGATTCGGTAGCCAGGGAATCAATGTATCGGGCTATGGTGCCCGATCACTGATTCCTCTCCCCCGCTGAAAAAGTGACAGCTTCTCTCGGAAGCTGCGCCTTTTCTGGCCGTTCCTTTCCCGATGCGTCACTGTAAGCGTATGTTACGCTTAGAGTGACTTCATGTGTAAACAAACTCATGGCCGCCATCTTGTGGCCAAAAAGTAATACTACACCTGTAAAAAAAATAAAATTAAAATTAACACACATTTACATTATAAATCTATTGTTTACCTCCCACCCTCCCAAAACTACCCAAATAAAATGTTTACTATAAAAAAAAAACATTACAATAAAAAAAAAAAAACATGTAAATATTTACCTAAGGGTCTAAACTTTTCAAATATCAATGTAAAAATGAAATATTTCTATATTTTTTTTATTTTAAACTTGTAAATAGTGATAGATGCAAAACGGAAAAAATGCACCTTTATTTCCAAATAAAATATTGTCGCCATACATTGTGATAGGGACATAATTTTAACGGTGTAATAACCGGGACATATGGGCAAATACAATACGTGAGTTTTAATTATGGAGGCATGTATTATTTTAAAACTATAATGGCTGAAAACTGTGAAATAATGAATTTTTTCCGGTTTTCTTATTCTTCCTGTTAAAATGCATTTACAGTAAAGTGGCTCTTAGCAAAATGTACCCCCCAAAGAAAGCCTAATTGGTGGCGGAAAAAACAAGATATAGATCAGGGCATTGTGATAAGTAGTGATAAAGTTATAGGCTAATAAATGGGAGGTGAACATTTCTCACGTGAAAACGTCGGAACCTGAATGGGTTAAAGAGGAATTGTCCCGATAATCGTAAAATTTATAAGACATACAAATAAAAAGTACATTTCTTCCAGAGTAAAATGAGCCATAAATTACTTTTCTCCTATGTTGCTGTCACTTACAGTAGGTAGTAGAAATCTGACATTACCGACAGATTTTGGGTTAGTCTATCTCTTCATGGGGAATTCTCAGCATGGCCTTTATTCTTTATAAAGACATTCCCTGAAAAAGATTTATACAAAAGATTCTGGCCAGCCTCCCTGCTCGCTGCGCACTTGTTTGGCAGATGGACCAAGCAACTGCCATTCACTAAGTACTTTTAAAAATAAAGAAAACCCTGAGAAACCCACATGAGAAGATGGGCTAGTCCAAAATCTGTCGATAATGTCAGATTTCTACTACTTACTGTAAGTGACAGCAACATAGCAGAAAAGTAATTTATGGCTCATTTTACTCTGGAAGAATTTTCGCGACAGAGGTCCTTTAATTCAGCAGCAAAAACAACCGGGGCCCTGTTAGCAGGCCCTCAAATGACATTCTAGTTCTCTGTCAATCCTATGTCTTTACTACAACACTGACCAGAAATAAATATGCAGCAGGTGAAGTCACAGGTCTCACTATACATTCTTGTTCCAGATCAGTAATGGTCAATTAGAAAATACTTTGGATAAGTGTTACAGTGCATAAAAAACAAGTTCTACATATAAATGAAAAACAATTATTTCCCTAGTTTAATCAACTCTTTTGTTTGATTGAATTCTGCATCCCTGTCTCTGTTGTGTGCTGCTCTGTTGTCAGCTAGAACACCCTAGAATTCAGAGCAACCCTGAACATTGGCAGCAATCACTGGAAATTCTCCTCTGCAATTACATTTTTCATGGCCCAGCGATATCATCCCTTACTGCTTTCAGCTTTACAGATTGTGTCCTGTTCTGTGCTATAAACTGAGATGCTTAAAGTAATATCAGTGATTGGGGAATGCAAATGCGAAGGGCATTCCCAGCTCAGCAGATGGCATTCCAGCTCATAAATCTACACATCTTTAGAACCAGCAGAGATTAGCACTGCCGTATGGTTAGGTGTTTTCTTTTTCTGTTTTCTTCCTTTCTTTTTTTTAACATCTCTCAGCCACACTTACTGGTTGTAGGTGAATAAAAAAGTACATTCAATCAAGTAAATAAAGTAATTGAAACATAATGATTGCTTATTATTGTTATCAATTTACAAAATGCAAAGTGAGCAAGCAAAAGGAAAATCTATATCAAATCAATATTTGGTGTTACTACATTTCACCTTCAATTTAGCATCAACTCTTATAGGTACACTTGCACAGTCAGGGATTTTGTAAGATTATAGTCAGGTGTATGACTAGCCAATTATACCAAACAGGTGCTAATGATCATCAATGTCACATGTAGGTTGAGATACAGTCATTAACTGAAACAGAAACAGCTGTGTAGGAGGCTTTACACTGGGTGAGGAACAGCCAAACTTTGCTACCAAGGTGAGGTTGTGGAATACAGTTTCATGTCATGGCAAGATTGAGCACAACAACAAGACATAAGGTAGTTATACTGCATCAGCAACATCTCTCCCAGACAAAGATTTTAAAGCAGATTGGGGTTTCAAAAGGTGTTGTTCAAACTCTTTTGAAGAAGCACAAAGAAACAGGCAACATTGTGGCTCGTAGATGCAGTGGTTGGCCATGGAAACAGTGCAGCAGGTGAAAGACACATCAAGCTTATTACGCTTTGAAATTGGAAGATATCCAGCAGTTCTATCAGCTCTGAAATGTCAGAAACCATTGGAAACCAGGTACACCCATCTACTGTCTGGAGAAGTCTGGCCAGAAGTGGTCTTCATGGAAGAGTTACAGCCAAAAAGCCATATTTACGATGTGAAAACAAGGCCAAGCAACTTAAGTATACACAAAAACATAGGAACGGGGGCACAGAAAAATGGCAGCAGGTTCTATGGACTGATGAGTCAAAATTTGAAATATTTGGCTGTAGCAGAAGGCAGTTTGTGCATTGAACAACTGAAGAGAGGTACAATGAGTGTCTGCAGGCAACAGTGAAGCATGGTGGAGTTTCCTTGACAGTTTAGGGCTGCAGTTCTGCAAATGAAGTTGGACATTTGGTCAAGATTAATGGTGTTCTCAGTGCTGAAAAATGCAGGCATATACTTACAGGATACCCAAAGTGACATGTGACATGACGAGGTAGACATAAGTATGTACAGTGCCTAACACAGAAATAACTATTCTGTGTTCCTTTTTTCTTTCTCTGCCTGAAAGAGTTAAATATCAGGTATGTAAATGGCTAACTCAGTCCTGACTCAGACAGGAAGTGACTACAGTGTGACCCTCACTGATAAGAAATTCCCCTTTTTATCTCTTTCTTGCTCTCAAAATCCATTTTCTGCTAGGAAAGTGTTTTATAGTTGGAATTCCTTATCAGTGAGGGTCACACTGTAGTCACTTCCTGTCTGAGTCAGGACTGAGTCAGCCACTTACATACCTGATATTTAACTCTTTCAGACAGCGAAAGAAAAAAAGGAACACAGCCTAGTTATTTGTGTGCTAGGCACTGTACATACCCATGTCTATCTCATCACGTCACATGTCACCTCGGGTATCCTTTATCCATCATGCAATACCATAAGGGAGGCATATGATTGGCCCCAAATTTTTTCTGCAGCAGAACAATGACTCCAAACATACAGCCAAAGTCATTAAGAACTATCTTCAGCATAAGAAGGAAGAAGAAGTCCTGGAAGTGATGGTATGGTCCCCACAGAGCCCTGATCTCAACATCATTGAGTCTGTGTCTGGGATTACATGAAGAGACAGAAGAAAGATTGTGAGGAAGGCTACATCCACAGAAGATCTGTGGTTAATTCTCCAAGATGTGGAAACCAGGCCTGTGTTCCCATCTGTGTCCTCTATCACCAGTGTGTCCCCCTTGTTCCACTGTCCCCAGTATGTGCTGCTTTGTCCCCCTCTATGTCCGCTATGCCCACACCTCCACTCAGCTAAATGCTGCCTCCGGTGTCCCCTCTCGCAAGCATGCTGAATATGAAACACTGGCTTTTCCTACGTTCATTAGAGCCAATGGTCTCGAGGGTGGGACCAAGGCTTGTAATTTTGGCCAATCACGGCACTCCCTGAGTAGCAGGGGACAGTGTGAGCAGCATTCAGCGTCTTGGAGATGCAGACAGTACAGGTGAATTTAGTCTTGGTACAGGTCCGAATATTTACATTCGGACCATAAGATGCTCTGACTTTTTCTCCCATCTTATGGGTTGAAAATATGGTAATTGGGTTGCTTACTGACCATCAGTAAAGCTACATACACACACTAGATAAAATGATCGATAACCCGTTTAATGGTCCAAAGCCAAGTGTGCTTGCTACTGCAGTAAAACTTGCAGTACATCCTCTGCTATATGGATTTAGTAGTAGGTGGATTAATAAGGAGTGATTCTCAAAGTAGGAAGAACAATAGATGTCATACTACATTTTTCAACATCTCTGTGTAATTCTAGAAACTATGGCCCATATGCAATTCACTTTTTCACCTGAGTTATCTCCTAGGTGATATTTTTAAATTTGTCGATAAAATACATTTTAAGCTACCAGAAAGCAAGAAAATACTCAAAATAATTTTGATATCACTTTTTCATTTACATTTCGGTACTTTTTTAATTGAAAAGTGCTGGAAAGTTATTTTAAATAGAAGGTGAAAAATTATCTCCTAGGTGAAAACTCAGGTGAAAAAGTGAATTGCATATGGGCCTATGTGTCTAAGAGTAAAACAGCCCAGCAGAAAAAAATCTAAAAGGCTCCTTTCACACTGTCCACTTTGGGTTGTGGTAAGATCAAAATGGAGCCAAAAAGTTGCATCACACAGTAGTGTTGCAGTGCAACCATACAGCAAAGTATGGTGAGGTGAGGAGCACTCCAGCAGCAAAAGGTGTGCCACGACCCCGTCCCAGTGTCCCTTGAGACCAGTGCAGTCAAACAGATGTATGGGTCAGCACCACCAATAGTAAATAAAGCTCTTTTAATAGCTCAAAGCATAGCAGTGACAGACGCTGTTTCGGGCTGACAAGCCCTTCCTCAAACTGCTGACAACATGAACATACACCAACACCATCTTTATACACCCACTATGTGGGCGGGACTACCAGCGGACCTGATGGGAACCTGAAAAAAGAGCCACATAGAGAGCATGACTCACCCCAAGCCAAAAAATGTCAGACGCTAAGCAGGAACCTCTCCTGGTGCTGCCTCTCCGTGTCCGCGCACATAACTGCCGCCGACCAATCAGGATCAAGGCCCAGCACCGCCTAGTGTGACGTCTTAGCTCATGGCCGACGTACACGCTATTGCACAGTCATCGGACCCCGCAAAGCGTCATGGGGGAGTGGTGGGTGTCATAGTAACACCGGACGCTGCGCATAATCCTCATGCAGCGCCGCCTCCAGAGACCAGGCCAATCAGCGCAGGAGAAAGCCGCCGGCCAATAGCCTATGAGGCCATACGCTGCAGAATGACAACACACTCTGTGTGCCGTATATATTCTCACAATGTGTCATAGGTAAATGCTAGGCAATCCGGGATTGACATGTAATGTTGAAAAATAATTAACATATGCTCTCCATGACTTGGCTCAAGAGGAACTATAAAAATATACACAATTAAAATGTAATACACACTTACAGATCCCACCTCAGGTCAGCTGCATACTCCAGATAAAAACAGGAAAAGAGCATCTAGAAAAAGGAAAAAGGAAAAAATGTATCAGACAAATCACAGTGTGCACATTCAAATAACAAGTCATATACAGAACCTAAGATCGTATTCTTTGTTCAGACCACCTGGCCCCATTGTCCCCAATCTCCTAATCCAATACGCCTCTTTACGAAGCAATTCCTTATCGCGACTACCTCCCCTGAAACCCATAGGAACCCCATCAATAACAGTAACCCTCAACTGAGAGACAGAATGTCGACAGTTGTGAAAATGCTCCGCTACTGTCAAATTACATTGTGGATTCCGTATGTTGGATTTATGTAAAGAAATGCGATCTTTCAAACGCTGCGTAGTCTTACCAACATATGATAGACCACAGGGACATTTTAGCATATAAACCACAAATGTGGAATCACAATTATATAAACTATTGATGGGTATGGGCGCACACAGGGAAGGATGCGAAAAGCTTTTGCCTCTGATCACATTATTGCACATGTGGCAACAGAGACACGGGTACATACCACGACGACCCCCCTCTGCCTGCACGGGCGCACCCGCCGTGATTTTATCTCGGACCGTCGGAGCGCGTTTAAAGGACATAAGGGGAGGGTACCTAAATTCAGCCACTATGGGCAACCCATCTCTCAAAATGTGCCAGTGTCTGCGGATGCTATGTGTAATAGCATCACTGCAGACATTAAATGTGGAGACAAAAGGAAGTCTGACCCCAGTTCTTTCCGCACCCCTCCTGGACCTAGGCCCAAAGCATTGGTCAGGATAACCTCTTTTTTTAAATTTATCTACCATCTCACGTCCACGTGCCTCCCGAATTGATTCATCACTGACAATTCTGGCAACTCGTGCGAGTTGACCATGTGGAATTCCAACCTTGGTGCCAGTGGGGTGAAAACTATCGAAATGGAGCACTGAATTACGATCCGTGCTCTTGACATATAAATCTGTCATCACCCCTGTGGCACCACGGGAAACCACAACGTCCAAAAATGGGACGCTAGTTACATCAGCGTGAACCGTAAGCCGCACATAAGGACACAAATCATGAAGCTGTGATACGAACTTCTGCAGGCTGCTCGGTGGCCCCCTCCATACGCAAAAGATATCATCAATAAAACGCCACCAGCACAAAGCGTGCTGGTGGAATAATGAGTTTGTATACACAAAGGCCTCTTCAAAGAGCCCCATGTATAAATTTGCGTAGGAGGGGGCCACATTCGAGCCCATCGCAGTGCCGCGTTTCTGTATATAGTAGGCTCCTGCAAAAGAAAAATAATTGAATTTTAAGACAATCTCCAACAATGTTACTGCGAACTTGCGTTGTTCCGCCGTTAGATCACTGCATGTCATAAGGTACCAATCCACAGCCTGCACACCTCCATCATGTGGGATGGAGGTGTAGAGGCTTTCAACATCCATGGTCACCAACAAGGCATCGCTGTCAATATCCAACGTCTTAAGTTTATCCAAGAACATGGATGTATCCCGCAGATACGAGGGTAAAGCTTGTACCAGTGGTTGGAGCAGACCATCAAGGAATTTGGCTATAGGAACAAATATAGAGCCAACTCCAGCCACAATGGGCCTTCCTGGTGGTCGGTCCAACCGCTTGTGTATCTTGGGCAGTATATACAAATGGGGAGTTTTAGGAAAATCCTCCCTTAGATACCTACACAGACCCTCATCGATAACACCAGTTTGCAATGCCTTGTTTAATATTATTTCAATTTTGGATCTAATCAGCAATACAGGATCATAACCAATTGGTTCATACACCTCAATATCCGCCAACTGGCGTAGCACCTCAGCCTCATACATGGTAGTGTCCATTACAACCACGGCCCCACCCTTGTCAGCCGGGCGGACCGTAATGGCAGTGTTCGTCTGAAGTGTACCCACTGCTTTCCGCTGAGCCGGTGTCAAATTGCATTGAACCCTATAAGAACCATGCTGAAAGTCCACCTCTAATCTCTGGAGATCCTCCTGTACCTTGCTGATATAAGTGTCAATTACCGGGTGACTAGGTGGTAAAAAGTCACTTCGATTCCTCAAGCCCAATGTTTTTAATTCAAAGCATCCCTCAACTGGTGCTGTTCGACTAGCAAACTGCGGTATAGTGGAAAAGAACTGTTTCAATTTCAATGACCTGAAGAAGCGGTACAATTCTTGATCAAGTTCGAAAAAATTAGGAAAATGCGTAGGGCAAAATGATAGACCTAATTCCAAGACCTCTACTTCATCTTTTGTCAAGGGATATGAGGAGATATTAACAACAAGAGAGTCTCTTACTTCCTGGGTCTCAGCACCCTGGGACTCACTGGTTGACCTCCTTTCCCAGCGCTTCCTGCGTCTCCGCCCACCTCTCCTGACCCTCCCCCGATATTGACGTTTGGGGATGGGTCTCTAGACTCGGCCCCCGAGGCATCAGATGCAGGATCAGCACCTGAGCCTGAACCTGGATTTCTTGGTTTGCGGCCTCGAGGAGGCTTCCCTCCCTTGGGTCCTGGGCGTCTTGGTGCAGGTTGTCTCTGCCAGGCATATACATAACCTGAAGTATAGTCAGCCGAGTCCCGTGCAAACTTCCCTCTTTTCTCACTCTGTACCGCTTTGACAAACTCCTCCATTTTCTTATCAAGATTTTCCATATATTGTGAAAAATCACCTGGTGTCATATTGTTCTTAATCTGAGTGATCGATAGCTCTTTTTTCGCGTCCAGGAGTGGCAGCTCCTGGTGTATTCTTACTATGGTATGTAGCATTGCGTCAAACGACGCTTTGTTCCAAATACACTCCCATACTTTCGTGAAAGCTGCATCCTGCGGAAACATAATTGGAGCTATCTGTGATCTGATTGCACGTGGGATCCTCCTCACTCTGCAATACTCCCCCAGAGTCTTAGCATGGAGGTGTAGATTCGCTCTACGTTTTCTGGTCATCTCCAAATCTCTCTGGAGAGACCTAATGTCAGGTGTTTGTAAAAATTCAACATCACCCTCGTCCAGGGCCAAGATCTCAGAGGTCTGTGCTTCATTGTAGTAGAATGTGTCCACCGTGATCGCCTCAGCCATTTTATAGCAGGGTGCTTCTTCTCACAGAGACACTCCAAGATACAAAGTATGGTGAGGTGAGGAGCACTCCAGCAGCAAAAGGTGTGCCACGACCCCGTCCCAGTGTCCCTTGAGACCAGTGCAGTCAAACAGATGTATGGGTCGGCACCACCAATAGTAAATAAAGCTCTTTTAATAGCTCAAAGCATAGCAGTGACAGACGCTGTTTCGGGCTGACAAGCCCTTCCTCAAACTGCTGACAACATGAACATACACCAACACCATCTTTATACACCCACTATGTGGGCGGGACTACCAGCGGACCTGATGGGAACCTGAAAAAAGAGCCACATAGAGAGCATGACTCACCCCAAGCCAAAAAATGTCAGACGCTAAGCAGGAACATCTCCTGGTGCTGCCTCTCCGTGTCCGCGCACATAACTGCCGCCGACCAATCAGGATCAAGGCCCAGCACCGCCTAGCGTGACGTCTTAGCTCATGGCCGACGTACACGCTATTGCACAGTCATCGGACCCCGCAAAGCGTCATGGGGGAGTGGTGGGTGTCATAGTAACACCGGACGCTGCGCATAATCCTCATGCAGCGCCGCCTCCAGAGACCAGGCCAATCAGCGCAGGAGAAAGCCGCCGGCCAATAGCCTATGAGGCCATACGCTGCAGAATGACAACACACTCTGTGTGCCGTATACATTCTCACAATGTGTCATAGGTAAATGCTAGGCAATCCGGGATTGACATGTAATGTTGAAAAATAATTAACATATGCTCTCCATGACTTGGCTCAAGAGGAACTATAAAAATATACACAATTAAAATGTAATACACACTTACAGATCCCACATCAGGTCAGCTGCATACTCCAGATAAAAACAGGAAAAGAGCATCTAGAAAAAGGAAAAAGGAAAAAATGTATCAGACAAATCACAGTGTGCACATTCAAATAACAAGTCATATACAGAACCTAAGATCGTATTCTTTGTTCAGACCACCTGGCCCCATTGTCCCCAATCTCCTAATCCAATACGCCTCTTTACGAAGCAATTCCTTATCGCGACTACCTCCCCTGAAACCCATAGGAACCCCATCAATAACAGTAACCCTCAACTGAGAGACAGAATGTCGACAGTTGTGAAAATGCTCCGCTACTGTCAAATTACATTGTGGATTCCGTATGTTGGATTTATGCGAAGAAATGCGATCTTTCAAACGCTGCGTAGTCTTACCAACATATGATAGACCACAGGGACATTTTAGCATATAAACCACAAATGTGGAATCACAATTATATAAACCATTGATGGGTATGGGCGCACACAGGGAAGGATGCGAAAAGCTTTTGCCTCTGATCACATTATTGCACATGTGGCAACAGAGACACGGGTACATACCACGACGACCCCCCTCTGCCTGCACGGGCGCACCCGCCGTGATTTTATCTCGGACCGTCGGAGCGCGTTAAAAGGTACCTTATGTCCTTTAAACGCGCTCCGACGGTCCGAGATAAAATCACGGCGGGTGCGCCCGTGCAGGCAGAGGGGGGTCGTCGTGGTATGTACCCGTGTCTCTGTTGCCACATGTGCAATAATGTGATCAGAGGCAAAAGCTTTTTGCATCCTTCCCTGTGTGCGCCCATACCCATCAATGGTTTATATAATTGTGATTCCACATTTGTGGTTTATATGCTAAAATGTCCCTGTGGTCTATCATATGTTGGTAAGACTACGCAGCGTTTGAAAGATCGCATTTCTTCACATAAATCCAACATACGGAATCCACAATGTAATTTGACAGTAGCGGAGCATTTTCACAACTGTCGACATTCTGTCTCTCAGTTGAGGGTTACTGTTATTGATGGGGTTCCTATGGGTTTCAGGGGAGGTAGTCGCGATAAGGAATTGCTTCGTAAAGAGGCGTATTGGATTAGGAGATTGGGGACAATGGGGCCAGGTGGTCTGAACAAAGAATACGATCTTAGGTTCTGTATATGACTTGTTATTTGAATGTGCACACTGTGATTTGTCTGATACATTTTTTCCTTTTTCCTTTTTCTAGATGCTCTTTTCCTGTTTTTATCTGGAGTATGCAGCTGACCTGATGTGGGATCTGTAAGTGTGTATTACATTTTAATTGTGTATATTTTTATAGTTCCTCTTGAGCCAAGTCATGGAGAGCATATGTTAATTATTTTTCAACATTACATGTCAATCCCGGATTGCCTAGCATTTACCTATGACACATTGTGAGAATGTATACGGCACACAGAGTGTGTTGTCATTCTGCAGCGTATGGCCTATTGGCCGGCGGCTTTCTCCTGCGCTGATTGGCCTGGTCTCTGGAGGCGGCGCTGCATGAGGATTATGCGCAGCGTCCGGTGTTACTATGACACCCACCACTCCCCCATGACGCTTTGCGGGGTCCGATGACTGTGTAATAGCGTGTACGTCGGCCATGAGCTAAGACGTCACGCTAGGCGGTGCTGGGCCTTGATCCTGATTGGTCGGCGGCAGTTATGTGCGCGGACACGGAGAGGCAGCACCAGGAGAGGTTCCTGCTTAGCGTCTGACATTTTTTGGCTTGGGGTGAGTCATGCTCTCTATGTGGCTCTTTTTTCAGGTTCCCATCAGGTCCGCTGGTAGTCCCGCCCACATAGTGGGTGTATAAAGATGGTGTTGGTGTATGTTCATGTTGTCAGCAGTTTGAGGAAGGGCTTGTCAGCCCGAAACAGCGTCTGTCACTGCTATGCTTTGAGCTATTAAAAGAGCTTTATTTACTATTGGTGGTGCCGACCCATACATCTGTTCGACCATACAGCAAGGCATACAGTACAATGAAAGTATGCCTCATTGCCACTGTAAATGTGCACGTCACCCTGTAAATGCACTGCATGCTTTACTTTGCACCAACGAAACGTCAATGTGATAGTCCTATGGAAATATCATGCCTGATATTGTCCGTTGTGATGGGATGCAACGGACATAGGGCCAGATGCACTATTCGCCGATTGTACACAACAACTTTACCAGCTGTACTTTGTATGTATAGGTACTCATCTGCATGAGAGCTTTCACAATTGGTTTGAATTTAAAAATACAGTTCCTATTGTAATACTTTGCACTAATCACCATACTTGCTTTGTCAATTTGCTTTGTTCAATTTTTCAACAACTATTGTAAAAGTCAGATATGCAAGGTTGTAAACTTTTGCCACTGAATAGCAAAGATTTTTTAAAGAGAACCCGAGGTGGGTTTGAAGAATGTTATCTGCATACAGAGGCTGGATCTGCCTATACAGCCCAGCCTCTGTTGCTATCCCAAACCCCCTTAAGGTCCCCCTGCACTCTGCAATCCCTCATAAATCACAGCCATGCTGCTGACAAACAGCTTGTCAGAGCTGGCTGTGTTTATCTCTATAGTGTCAGTCTGCTGCTCTCCCCGCCTCCTGCAGAACTCCGGTCCCCGCCTGCATCCCTTCCCTCCCTGCTGATTGGAGGGAAGGGATGGGGGCAGGGACCGGAGCTATGCAGAGGCGGGGGAGCAGCCGAGACTGACACTACAGATGTAAACACAGCCTCACAGCACGGCTGTGATTTATGGGGGATTGCAGAGTGCAGGGGGACCTTAGGGGGGTTTGGGATAGCAACAGAGGCTGGGCTGTATAGGCAGATCCAGCCTCTGTATGCAGATAACATTCTTTAAACACACCTCGTGTTCTCTTTAAATGTATACTGTATGTGCTAGGTCTCACAAATAACTTAGTGTGCTATCTATGTCCCAAGAAAACTTTTGTAAATAAGGCCCCTTTTCATTATTATTTATTTGGTGTTTACCATACATTTTCCTTAGCACTTTGCAGAGTCTATAGTCATGTTGCTAACTAACCCTAAGAGGAGCTCACAATCCCTAATATAGTCATAGTCTATCACTTCTATTCTGTGGCACACCATATTCTGTGGCCAATTTTAGATGTAGAAGAGATTCCCCTGCAGCTGGTTTAACCACCAGATGTGAGAGGCAATTGCAGTGTACATGAATAAAAATGTACTTTCGTGTCTGCATAGTTGAAAGCACCCATAATAATGACACCTTCCTGGTTTGTGCTTTTCATTTTCTAGCAGCTTTTGAACTTTAGCCATCTAATTTAAAGTAAAGGTCTATGCGTCATAGATCTGGCTGATTACTTGCTATAGATAAGTTTCTTATTTTAATATCAGCAGCCAGTGCCTGGATATTTGTAGATAAGTAATCTGTCTGTCTTGCTATTTCTGAAAACCAGCTTCTACATTCTGAGGTAAAAGTCTCAGCTCCTTTATTCCATCTTTCCAGTAGCTGCTCATCTGATTCTGTAACTTACTTCAAACTACAGCAGTCACAAAAGTTTTCCTCATAACAGAGTCTACTGTCAAATTTTCTTTAAGGGATTTGGTGTATAATAGCCACCAATAAGCACATAACAGGTATTATTTACAATATTTATATTTAACCAATAAAATCCAACTACAGAGGATTTAAGTGCAGGAGGGGCATTAAAGCAAATGTGAAGCAAAGCTGGAAAATAAAGTTAGTTACTCGCCTGTGTAGATCGAAGTCTCTAGATCCCATAGAGCCTTCCTGGTCCTCTCTCCATGCCCTCAGTCCACTGTGGTCCCCAACTGAAATCCCATGCCTTCAGAATTCCTCAGAAATCTTCAGAAGCACTTGAGTCCTCAAGTGCTTCTGCCGACGGGCGGTTCTAAAATTCACATGCAGTACCTGCTCAACTTCGGAAGCACTCGGGGAAATGAGCTTCCAAAGACTTCCAAGGTCTCCCAAATGCTTATTCGGCCAGTTGGTCAAATAACTTCAACCGGGACAGCAAAGGCCCTCGGTCTTGGTAAGGATTGGTAAGGCTGTATGGCAGTGTTCCCCAACCCTGTCCTGACCTCAAGGCCCACCGACAGTACTTGTTTTGCAGGAAACCACAAACATGTACATGTGGGATAATTAGTGTCTCAGCAGAGCTGATTAACTACCTTTGTTGATTTCCACAAAACATGCACTGTTGGTGGGCCCTGAGGACAGGGTTGGTGAACACTGCTCTATGGGACCCAGAATCTTCCTTCTCCATAGATAAGTATCTAATTATTTTCTGAAACTGGCTTCAGTTTTACTGAAAACTGGCATTCAAAGTCACTACCATATTTATTTATTTTATTGTTTTCTACAGAATAAATTCTATTTTCAGACTTTTACAAAGTGCATAGAGCTCTTTATATGTTATTACTGAAATGCATTTGTGTTTTAAGTTAGAGCTTTGTCAGAATGTAATGCAACAAACTAATGAAGATTTCTATAAATATTACACAAGTTCAGTTTTTTCTGGAAGATGGGAAAAACAACTGAATGTTCTTTTTTTAACACCTCTTAGCTGGAAAGTGAAATTATAGCATAACAGCAGCAGTAGGCTTCCATTGATTGGCACTGACAAGAACAACTTGTGCCCCCCAGATACAGAATCACATTGGTTTAATTAGTTTTAGGGTTCTAAAACACTTTTTAAGAATTAAGGGTAAAAAGAAAATATACTATACAGGGATTTTAAATGGGTCAACGATATCATATTTAAAAGGAAACCAAAGGACAGATTAGTAATTACTTTTGAGAAAATACTTATATACTTGGAAAGACAAATGCAGTATTCTTCAACTAGTCTTGTAAAATAAGGTTATTAGTATTATTGAATTATAAAGCACCAACATATTCCATGGTGCTGTACAAAGTAAGAAACAAACATGGAGTACATAATAATACAGACAATAGTAAACACCAAATATAGACACTGGTACAAAATACATAATTGGTAGACACAGTAATTACAGTGACAAATTTACTATGAAATAAAAAAAAAAAACGATCAAAATGTATAATAAAATTCAAGACACAAAAGAGTAAGAGAGCCCTGTCCTTGCCAGCTTATAATCTAAAGGGTTGAGGGGAAGGGAGGACTAGAGGTGAGCTAGTAGATAGGTTCAACAGGTATGTTGTTACTTGAAAAGAAGATAGATATTTAGGACAAGCAACACAGGTTATACAATTGTGTGGGTGGTGCATTACCATTTAGCAAATGCATATCTACATTTCACTTCTAGATGTCTGGTTCACCAATTTTGTTATTGTGAGATTTATTACATATGCAAGCCAGTGTGATAAGACCCTGCTCCTCCCGTTATCGGATGTGGCTGCCCGGGTCTACTGGCTCAGCTACCACAGAGCAGACGCTTTCCAATGTACTGAATATGTGCAACTCCAAGAGCAAAGGAGCTCCCAACTACCAGGCTAAAGAGTGGGGATCTTTTAGCAGACGTCTAAGTCTACCACTTTACCTCTTTTTTTTAATATATTTTTTAGTGAAATTGTGAGGAAATAAAACACCAGATCAATGTCATTATTTGCTTATTTTTCATAGTTTTTTTTATATTGGATATTTCATATTGGGTGCCCACTCGCTCTGTCAAGCCACCATTTCTAGCCAGGAGTCCCATTGGACACTTTGGTGTATTTTCCCTCAAGACCTATTTTGCAAATGTTGTTTTTTTCTAAGTAGATCAGCTGCTAAGGAGATATTTAGAGGAGTATTTAGGGATGAAATAACTGATTTGTACTGCTGTGTAGGGAGCTACTTGTTTCCATGGAATTGATTATGTTGTAGAAACTGCATCTATCCTTTATTTCCTCAGAATGGGGATTACACATGAAATAATACACATAACACTTTTACTTTCATTTTAAGTGAGTTTGCCAATTAAAACAAAACCTGTAACTTTGAAGAAAAAAACCTTACATGCTTACTCACAGATAGGGAAGCGTCTGGATGGTCCAGAGGATTCTCGTTTCCTCCTCAACTCCTCCGCTGCTGAAGAGGACCCTCTTGTAGCTTGGTCCAGAGCTCTCCTCCATGTACAAGCATAGCCATACTGTGTGCCGTACTGGCCGTGCTCCTATATAGAGGGGTCACAAGAACTCTGCACCATCCACAGGCTTCCCTCTACATGGGCAAGTATCTACATTTTTTTTTTCAATGTTACAGGTCTCCTTAAGACAATTTTTAGGAGAAGACACTCAGAATAATAAAATACATGTAACGATTGGTCATGCAGATCGTGGTCGTGACTGGAACTAGACTGGCAGATCCACGATCTCTGCATGGCAATCGTTTTGGTTTAACAAACTGGAAGATCACAATAGAAATACTGATGTCTGCACAACAGAGTAGAATATAAATGTGTTTTATTACAATAATGCAAGTGTACAAATGCAGATCACCATACACATACAATATACAATCAAACAACGCGTGGTGCACCACAAATACCAGAACCCTGACTATCTATCTATACAAATATATACAGCAACCCACACAATATGAGAATATATACAATAATACAATATATACAGACACGTCTCAACACAATCAGCACACAGAAGAATCGTCAGACTAGCAAGGATCAAATACCAGGAAATCAGAATGGATCAGAAGTACAGAATCAGAAGACAAGAGATTAGTCGAACAAGCAGGAGTCAAAATACCAGGAGCTCAGGATACAGGACAGATGGCCAGAGTCACAACACTGCAGGAACAAGACACAATGACCTAGCAATGTGCTGCTAGGAAGTCCGGCCTTAAATATGCAGCACATTGCTCAGGTGACTGACCAGAGTCTTTCACAGTTCCATCTGCTGGTGAGCCGAGGAATTGCACTGCTCCCAGCAATATGAGCGCCACCTGCTGGTAGACAGCTGAAGTCCACCTCAAGTTCCTAGTGCTGCCACCAGCAGGATGACACAGATCATTACAGTACCCCCCTCTTTTAGGAGCGGACTCCGAACGCTCCACACGATCTCCAGAGTTAGCCCCACCTGGGTCCCAATAGAAAAACCGAGGCTGGGTGGGCAGGGAGGGAGAGAAATCAAAAAACATAAAATATGGATGGACCACCGAAGTCTTTAGAGGCTGGACAGCCTGGACATGATGTGACTGGCAAGAGTCACGCAGAAACACAAATTGGGAAACAGAGACATCAGCAGCGTGGAGATCATCAGGATCCAAAGGAGCAGGAACAGACTGGAACCCATCAGGATCAAGAAGAGCCGGAGCAGACTTGAGATCCGCAGGAACACCGTACTTGGAAGCAACACCTGGAACTGCGTACTTGGAAGCAACACCTGGAACCGCAGACTTGGAAGCAACACCTGGAACCGAAGACTTGGAAGCAACAACTGGAACCGAAGACTTGGAAGCAACAACTGGAACCGAAGACTTGGAAGCAACAACTGGAACCGAAGACTTGGAAGCAACAACTGGAACCGAAGACTTGGAAGCAACAACTGGAACCACAGACTGGATACCCTCAGAAGCGGCAGCAGACTGGATACCCTCAGAAGCGGCAGCAGACTGGATACCCTCAGAAGCGGCAGCAGACTGGATACCCTCAGAAGCGGCAGCAGACTGGATACCCTCAGAAGCGGCAGCAGACTGGATACCCTCAGAAGCGGCAGCAGACTGGATACCCTCAGAAGCGGCAGCAGACTGGATACCCTCAGAAGCGGCAGCAGACTGGATACCCTCAGAAGCGGCAGCAGACTGGATACCCTCAGAAGCGGCAGCAGACTGGATATCCTCAGAAGCGGCAGCAGACTGGATATCTTCAGAAGCGGCAGCAGACTCACCAACCTTGGAAGCAGCAGCAGAGTTGCCAGACTTGGAAGCAACAGCAGAGTCGCCAGACTTGGAAGCAACAGCAGAGTCGCCAGACTTGGAAGCAACAGCAGAGTCGCCAGACTTGGAAGCAACAGCAGAGTCGCCAGACTTGGAAGCAACAGCAGAGTCGCCAGACTTGGAAGCAACAGCAGAGTCGCCAGACTTGGAAGCAACAGCAGAGTCGCCAGACTTGGAAGCAACAGCAGAGTCCTGTGACATTTGAGCAGTTAACTGGAAAGCTTCAGGTAGTGCTGCAGGCAGATTAGCAACAGACTGAATAGTCTCGGGCAGGGCAGCAACAGGCTGGATTGTCTCGAACAGGGCAGCAACAGGCTGGATGGTAAACTGGGTGCCCTCAAATAGTCCAGCAGACCAGGCACCACCAGGTGAAGCAAGAACCGTAGCAGGCCAGGCACCATCAGGAACATCAGTCTGAGCACCATTAGGAGCAGGAACATCAACAGACTTGGCACCTACAGGAACAGCAGCAACAAAAGTCTGTGAAGGCTGGGCAGCAGCTTGCATAACCTCAGGCAAAACAGAAGACGGGATAACTTTAGGCAAGTTAACAGGTTGGGAGGCTTCAGACAGGACAGCAGGCTCAGTAGTTTCAGACAGGACAGCAGACTGTGTAACCTCATGGATCTGGACCTTTGGTTGAGCACTTGGCTGGGCCGTTGGCTGAGCGCTTGGCTGGACCGTTGGCTGAGCGCTTGGCTGGACCGTTGGCTGAGCGCTTGGCTGGACCGTTGGCTGAGCGCTTGGCTGGACCGTTGGCTGAGCGCTTGGCTGGACCGTTGGCTGAGCGCTTGGCTGGACCGTTGGCTGAGATCCCAATACAGTCTGTGCGGACTGGCACTGAAACTGTGTGACTTGAGCCTGTGCGGACTGGGAGCAAAATTCCGCAGGCAGGGAGCAAAGTTCTGCGGGCTGGATGCAACACTCTGCGGGCTGGATGCAACACTCTGCGGGCTGGATGCAACACTCTGCGGGCTGGATGCAACACTCTGCGGGCTGGATGCAACACTCTGCGGGCTGGATGCAACACTCTGCGGGCTGGATTGCAGGACTGGATACTGCAGGATAAACATTCTGGAGCTCTGCAGGCCTGGCAGGCTGACCCACTGTCAGCAAACCTAGTCCATGAAAGAGTCCACAAAGAAAGGCGAAGGACTGCTCAGGACAGACTGGAGATTGCTGAGGACACAAATCACCTGGAGTCTGCATGGACATGGTTGAAGTCTGCACGGATCGGGGTGAAGTCTGCACGGATCGGGGTGAAGTCTGCACGGATCGGGGTGAAGTCTGCACGGATCGGGGTGAAGTCTGCACGGATCTGGATGAAGTCTGCATGGAGCTGGATGGAGTTTGTATGAAGCTGCAAGGAGTCTGCACACGACTGTAATCGGCTGGAGGCTGTACCCGACTGTAATCGGCTGGAGGCTGCACACAACTGGAAGCGGCTGGAGGCTGCACACAACTGGAAGCGGCTGGAGGCTGCACACAACTGGAAGCGGCTGGAGGCTGCACACAACTGGAAGCGGCTGGAGGCTGCACACAACTGGAAGCGGCTGGAGGCTGCACACGACTGGAATCGGCTGGAGGCTGCACACGATTGGAATCGGCTGGAGGCTGCACATGCTGAATGGAGTTGGTAGGAAAGAATTTCTTTTTCTTTTTGGATGATGACTTATTGTCTAATGATTTTTGCCAGGACCAAGGTGTGGTTCTGACTGCAGTTTGCAATGGAGTTTGTACAGATAACTGACATGCAGGTTGTGAACTCTGGACATAAGGGTTATCAGAGAGAGGATGAGATTGAAATTTAGAGGAAAGAATTTCTTGCCAGATGGCAATCAAAGCAGAGGCAGACTCATTCTCACACAAGGCATTAACCATCAGAGATCTTACTCCACAGATACAATTCCTAATAAACTCCTCATCTTGTTGCAAATAGAATGACATAAACTGTTCCCTATCATTCTTCAAATAGCCATAATAAGCATTGATCTCTTCTGCAGTAAAATCAAAACTGACTT
Organism: Hyperolius riggenbachi; assembly: GCF_040937935.1. Lineage (NCBI taxonomy): Eukaryota > Metazoa > Chordata > Amphibia > Anura > Hyperoliidae > Hyperolius > Hyperolius riggenbachi. The sequence goes on from NC_090647.1 coordinate 229,699,542, forward strand.
GATTGCTGCAATCTCTCCACTCATTTGACTCCTCAATCACATGTATGCATGCATCTGCATCAAATGACAAGATTTCCTCCCAAACTTGGATCAGGGCAGACGCGGCTTTCTGCGGACACAATTTGTAACCACTCATCCTTTTCACAGCATGCACATATTTCAGCAGACAAGAGTTTTCCATTTTAGAATAGTGGTTTAAAAAACTTTTCCTATCCTTCTTTAAATGATCAGCTAGATAGTTAATATCTGCTGCACAAAAGACAGGTTCTAAACGAGATTGGTTCCTAACCGGCAGAGAATGTATTTGTCTATTAATAGAACTTGACTGAACTACATCATAAACAGAATCAAGACTGGACTGGATTGTAACAGACAAAGAACCAGTTTGTATTTTATTCTTTGCTGTCACAGAACAAGGTTTGCATTGGGAAATTAACATATCTTTCCAGGCAGACATTAATAATGAGGTTCTTTCAAATTTGCATACTCTTAAATCAATTAATGATTGAAGGGATTGAACACAAGCTTGCATAATATTGTTGTCTTTGTTGGAGTAGAACTTAAAGAAAGATTCCCTGTCATTTTTCAAAATTGAAATCAAAACAGTAATATCAGATGGGCTAAATGGAGGATCAAGAAAATTATCCTTGGATAATTTACTTTTCAGCAACCATTGAAGGACTTGCAGCAGGTCCTGCACCTCTTCTGCAGACAAGATTTTCTGATTAACATAGTTTTGCACTAACTCCAATAACTGCTGAAGCTGCTTTCTGGAGTAAGCTGCAAAATACATGAAGGAATAACTTTTGCTATCCTCAGCAAGCAAGACATAGTAGTACACATCATCAAAATCCCAACTCTTTGTACAGATAGATGAATCTGCAGTATTTCTGTGATCAATATATGGTTGGGCTAGGTCATTCTGTAACGATTGGTCATGCAGATCGTGGTCGTGACTGGAACTAGACTGGCAGATCCACGATCTCTGCATGGCAATCGTTTTGGTTTAACAAACTGGAAGATCACAATAGAAATACTGATGTCTGCACAACAGAGTAGAATATAAATGTGTTTTATTACAATAATGCAAGTGTACAAATGCAGATCACCATACACATACAATATACAATCAAACAACGCGTGGTGCACCACAAATACCAGAACCCTGACTATCTATCTATACAAATATATACAGCAACCCACACAATATGAGAATATATACAATAATACAATATATACAGACACGTCTCAACACAATCAGCACACAGAAGAATCGTCAGACTAGCAAGGATCAAATACCAGGAAATCAGAATGGATCAGAAGTACAGAATCAGAAGACAAGAGATTAGTCGAACAAGCAGGAGTCAAAATACCAGGAGCTCAGGATACAGGACAGATGGCCAGAGTCACAACACTGCAGGAACAAGACACAATGACCTAGCAATGTGCTGCTAGGAAGTCCGGCCTTAAATATGCAGCACATTGCTCAGGTGACTGACCAGAGTCTTTCACAGTTCCATCTGCTGGTGAGCCGATGAATTGCACTGCTCCCAGCAATATGAGCGCCACCTGCTGGTAGACAGCTGAAGTCCACCTCAAGTTCCTAGTGCTGCCACCAGCAGGATGACACAGATCATTACAATACATTAAGATATTAAAATCAAGAGTGATAACCAGCTCCTGCCATCTCCAACTCAAAAATATATCTCGCATCCGTCCCTTTCTCACTCAAGACACAACCAAAATGTTAATACATGCTCTTATATTTTCTCGTCTGGACTACTGCAACGTACTACTTTGTGGACTACCTTCTAACAAACTGGCCCCGCTCCATTCGGTACTGAACTCAGCTGCTCGTCTCATTCATCTTTCTTCTCGATCTTCCTCTGCTGACCCTCTCTGTCAAGCTCTTCACTGGCTGACAATTAACCAGAGGATACAGTTCAAACTCCTAACCCTAATCTACAAAGCTCTCCACAATCTCTCTCCCCGGTACATATCCTCACTAATTTCCAGATACAAACCCAATCGCAATCTCAGATCTGCACACGATCTTCTGTTGTCCTTCTCTAGAATCACCTCCTCACATTCACGCTTACAAGATTTTGCACGCGCTTCACCCCTTCTCTGGAATCCCCTCCCACAACACATCCGTCACTCGCCAACCTTTGTTACTTTGAAATGCTCTCTAAAAACTCATTTGTTCCGACAAGCATATGCGCTGCTTTAAGCCACTTCCCTTTGTCCTAAGACCAAATTGCACTCCTACTAGGTATCCTAAAACACACTGCCTTTATATATTTTATTGTATACTACCCCTCCTCTTGTTTCCCCCCATTCCCTTTAGATTGTAAGCTCGAAATGGCAAGGCTCTCTCCCCCTTTTGTGTCTTGGAAATCATTATACATTTTATTCATCATGTTATTTTTATCACTGTCATTACTACTTCTGTATTTTGTATTCTGTATGCTGTATCATTTTTTGTATTTTGTCACTAATTATGTATCTTGTATATTAGTGTACACCTTTGTCTGTATTATGTACCCCATGTTTGTTTCTTACTTTGTACAGCGCCACGGAATATGTTGGCGCTTTATAAATCAATAATAATAATAATAGGTTAGCCTACCTCTCTAGAGGAATGAGCCAGCCATACAAATATATTGGAAATATATGTATCAGTGACTACGCATTTTGCAGGTTTACCCTACTTCCACAGGTCAGCAACAAGTTGTAACAATGACTAACTACATCTTATTACCCATACAGGAGACAAGAGGGTTGGGATAGGATCTTTTTTTGTGCAGACTTTGAGGTGAGAAAGTTTGATTGGTTCCTGTGCTGTGGCCCTGAAAGACAACAACAGTTGCTAAAGTAGACAGTTGCTATTTTCTAGCTCATTCGAAAGCCATTTGAAGAGTCATAGACAGCATTCAGGAGGAACAGTAGGTTTTTGCAGTCTGTGTTTGCTGTTAAGTGCTGCTATTACAGTCAAAGCACTGGGACATACTGAGCATATTATACTTATAGACAGCTATTGTGAATCAAAACTCTGATTGTCAGTCATCTTTTTTTTGCAAATTAGCTGGGATTTGACATCATGTTTATGCCATTTTTGCTAACTGTACTTATTCTTGGTAGTATTTGCTAGTCATACAACATCTTTTCTGTATTGTGTGGAATGTTAAGGGTAGTCATTACTGCAAGTCTCGTAGCAGTCTTCAAGAGGTTAACCTATTATCCCTTGCAGAGTTTTGGAGTGTTTTTCTGATATTTAATGCCTTTTTCAAATATTGTACCTAGTAGTACTTGTCATATAATATTTTTCTGTACCGTGTGGAATACTCCATCAAGCCAATGCTGCCAGTCACACAGCAGGTTTTGTGAAGTTCACATTACAGTCCTTGTAAAGTTTTGGGGAGCTGTTCTGTCTTTCAGTTAGCGGTATTTAAACTATTCACAGTTATTTTTGTCATATAATATATTTCTGTGCTGATCGGAATGCCCAGGCAAGTCATTGCTGCCAGCCAAACAGTGAGCTTCATGGGGATCACTTTACATTTCTTGGAGCATTTTTGTATATTGTTACAGTAACGTGTAAGAAAAAAAGACAAAAAATGCTGTGTTGAGTATCTGCCATCTATCTCCCACCCGCTTATTTCTCCTTTCTAATATACTGTGTTGCCTCTTTTAATTGCACCATTCAAAGGGTTCTCTCTCCCTTTTGTGTCTTGGAAATCATTATACATTTTATTTATTATGTTACTTTTATCACTGTCATTACCAATTCTGTATTTTGTATAATTTTTGTATTTTGTCACCAATTATGTATCTTGTATATTGGTGTACACCATCGTCTGTTTTATTATGTATCGCATGTTTGTTTCTTACTTTGTACAGTGCCACAGAATATGTTGGTGCTTTATAAATCAATAATAATAATAATAACACAGGTAATTTGTAGTGCATTTTACTCTGGATAAAATCTACATCTTATATACATATGCATTTACAAATATTTGACATTTAACAGTTATTCACAATGATAGTCCTTTTAAAGTGGCATTATACTTAAATATAAACTGCAGTGAAAATAATGTAAGGAAAAAAAGTGCTTAGTTTGTACAATAATTATTTATAAATGATTTAGTTAGTGTTTGCCTATTGTATAATCCTTTCATCTCCTCTCCTCTCCCTGATTTACATTCTGAAATTCATCACATGGTGACATCTTTACTGCTGGCAGGTGAGGTCTGTGGAAGGAGATGCTATATTTGGGCAGTTGGAAACAGCTTATATTTCCCACAATGCAATAAGGGCCCCACAGTGTGATGTCAGTACCTAGGTCCTGACATCACACTGTGGGAGGGGTTTCACCACAGTATCAGCCATACAGAACTCCCTAATCATCTGTTCGAGAAACGGTAAAGATTTCTCATGGGACAAGGGGTATCAGCTACTGATTGGGATGAAGCTCAATCCTTGGTCACAGTTTCTCTTTAAGATAAAAATCATCGTAAAATGAAAAAGTGCCCTTTAAAATTTTACAGGCTTAATAAAGCATGATTTTAGTCTGTGCTGATTTTTCTGATTGATTTTGTATAGAAGTAATTAGAAAATCAATCAGAAACACGATCGGAAATTAGATCGGACCTGTCAGAAATAATCAGTTTGACCTTCAATCTGATGGAAAATTGCATTGTGTGTACCAGGCATTGGATTTGCCCAGCTATTTACATCTGCCAAATTGACCAGATATTTCTGCTGCCTTTTCATACTCTGTAAGACTTAAAAGAGGAATCCTTGACTGATGATGAGTACCTATCATTCAAATAGAAACCATGGGAATTATTATTGTTACTGCTTTGTTACTTTTCTCAGAACTGCATAACCTTAACAGTTACTCAGAAAGTATTTATGTGACACTGTAGTATACAGTGCCTTGTGGGTGATCCCACTCTGTCTGTCTGTGCTGGCTCAAAGGAAGCATCAGAAATTCATAATACTGTACATAATTTCATGTAACATAAGGGAGAATTCACACCTTTCAAAGCATGAAATACATGGTGAAGTTTGTTCGTAATTTATGCATTGCATAACTAGGACAACATAGCATAAGCCTCCAGCCGTGGGTTACTGCGATAAGAAATACAATTCACTAAAACTCCCCTTTCAGTACTCAGTGGGAACAATTTATTAATTCACAATTCGATGGCCCTTGTCTTGATGACCAGCAATCATGATCTGATTAGTCGACCAGTTGCTGATCAGTCAACCATTCCTATTCACTGCTATAGAGCAGGGAAAGCAGACGAATGTAAGAAATGGTTCCTGATGCCACTCTGACTTTAGGAACAACACAGCAATCAGCATAGATGTTCCAACATGTCTGATTGTTTCTCCTAGGTTGGGCCAAACCAGTACAAAAGTTGGGTAAAACCAGTACAGACATCACCTGTTTACCCGGTCTGATGATAAGCAGTCCAATTGGCTGCATTTCATCTGACGTCTGTATCCATTTGAAATTGTGAATCCAGACAAAACATTTTATTCCATTTTATTTCCGGATAGTTTTCAGAAGGGATGCAACCAGGCATTTTCCTAGGAATATCAGGGTGGATGCTACATCTACAAAATAAGTGCAGCTCTCACATTTCTGTAAATATTTTATTATATATTTCTATGGAACAACACTGAAGATATGACACTTTGTTATATGTGTACTTTTTGTTGTATTTATGCTTTCCTCTGTCAGCTTTCAGACCCATGATATCCCGATTACTGAGTGTCATGTCACCACTATACTTAGATGGCATTGCACAGGAAGGGCAGATGGTATAAACAACCATACCATACTCCGTAGCTCCGCCGCAACGTCTGACGTCACTGGACGCAGTGACTGTCTGGCGTGGAATTTTATACTAGCGGCGGCATGTCTTGGAGAAATAGCCGGGGATGCGACACGGTAGCTGGATAAACATCCATAGATGCTGCCTGCTCTTCCCGCTTGACGTAGCCGTGCGCCAAAATCTTCTTTTTGTATTTTATGTTGTTTTTAACACAAAGTGTTTTTATTAAACGTGGCAATCCTCCCTCAAAACACACTTACGCTATGTGTAGCGTCCATTTTTTTCTTTGAGGCCACAGAAAAGTTTCACCCTCTGACAACACGGAGAGCCGAGCCTGCTGGAGCGTGGAGATTGCCTTGGAGGCTGAGGGGTGGCCAATACCCCTAAAGCACAGTCGGGCCCATCTCGGCCGCACCATCCGGTGAGTCTCTCTATGTTGGGGGGCGGGCAACAAGGGCCCTGTTGACATCTGTTGTCCTTGTTTGGCGTATTGTGAAGAACTTCATTGCACAGACTGTGTCCTGAGCGCTACCCCTTTATTGTTAATTTTCATCTTATATACTTTAAATGCTTTTTTATTTGTGGTGCTGTGACATATATCACAGCACCTTCCACCCCCACCAGAACCCATGTCCCCCTGTTCTGCTCCGCCTGCAATATTCGATTGAGCAGAACTTCAATTATGAGCAGGGAGGAAATGTCAGTTCTTCCTCCTCTCTGCCTGTCCTAGTTTCACCCCCTCCACTCGCCGCTTATAGTCCGACATATGTGTTACAGTACACAGCGCACATGGGATCTGCGCTGTGTGTGGGCTTGTGGTAATTAAGTTTAGAATGGTAGTGTACTAATACAGATATATGATAGTGTACTAATACAGGCAGGGCTGGATTTACCATAAGGCAATGTAGGCACTTGCCTACAGGCACATGATGATGGAAAGGTGACTCACTTCCCTCCCCAAGTGCCTCCCTCCCACCTTGCCTATACAGAGTCCTGAGTAGAGCATTAATGAGAGATTACTCACCTTGCTATCTGCATTCCACTGACCAGATCTCCCTTCACTCAGGGGCATCTCCAGCTACCTAATATTGAGGAAAGCTCTGGCTACCTAATACAAAGGGGCACCTGTAAGTATTTATGATGGCCAAGGGAAGTAAGGGAAAAGTGAATGCTGGGACAACCAGTACACTTGCGGTGTAGTTTGGTGGGTGTTTGTAGGTTCATGGAGGGTGGAGTCTAAGGTGCCAGGACATATGTGCCTATAGGCTCCTGTGAGGTAAATCCAGGCCTGAATACAGGTATTAGTACACCATCATACCGAGCTCAATTACCAAAAGCCCACACAAAGCGCAGCTCCCCTGCACGCTGTGTGCTGTAACACTTATGTTGAACTAAGGACGGGCAGAGATGAGGAAGAACTGATACTTCTATCCACCCATAATTGAGCTCTGAATTAAGGCTTGGCAGAGCAGGGCCACAGGGGGCACTAAAGGGGGAAAATGGTTCTGTGACACATATGTCACAGCAACACAAATAAAAAATAATGAAAAATATGTGATTTCAAAACGAGTTCAGGGTTAGGGGTCCTTTAAGATTGCACCATTGAATGGAACATTAGCTGGAGATTTTCCCTCACTCTATTGTCTTTATGAATTTGTCCCTCTACCAAGAAGTAATAATCCTCTTCTGAATGAAAGACCTAGATAGTAATAAAACAGCACAAATGTCAACATTTTTGAATCAAACCAATTTTGTTAAATGTATTCACAGTGGAAAGATGCCACCTTACTTCCTGTTCTCAGTGAGCATATCACTGAGACAGTAATGCAAGCCAAGCAAAGGGTCCAAACCTTCCACAAATAAAGATATAGGTACTTTCATTACATTTCACTGCCGTCCAACTTTAGTAAATAACCACGATTGAATATTTAAAGTGCACAGTCCAGTGCTGGTCGTAATGGAAAAATCTACGCTTACGGATCATTATGCGTAATTTTACGCTATTACGCATTATGAAATAACGGTTACGGCGTAGGAAATTATCTACGGTTCATCACTGTAATTACGCGTTAACTTACGCAGTTACGCGTAAGGATACCGTAATGTAGGCGCTTACATTACGATGTTATGCGTAGTGCCGTAATACCCATTAATGGGTATTTTTTGAAGCATACGGACGATGTTTACGCAATAGCCGTCAATGTGACAGCTATTGCGTACACATCATTCGTATGCGTGAAAACGTACGCTTATATACTGAAGGGCGGGAGAAGATACTATTGGTTGCTTAGGATGTTGACTGATTGGCTACTCTTAGAAAAGGGGAGTTTTTACGTTAGTAATTACGCGTAAAATTACGCGTAAGTCTTCATAAAATTACGCATACCTAGCAATTACGATAGACAGCATAATTATGACACCACTTAACTGCTTATGCGTAAATAATTACGCGTAAGACCGTAAGTTACGCGTAGCGCTTACGCGTAAATTTACATTGAATTACGATGCGTAATTACGCTCATGCGTAATTTCGGCCCAGCACTGGCACAGTCAGATTCCTAGAGTGCTCATGTCCTTAAAGGATACTTAAAGTGCAATGTCCTTTCTGCCAGGCCCGCACATGCGCGGTAGTGCACGATTTGGGCGACTCAGGACCTTTCACAGACAAAAGGAAATGGTAGGTGAGTTAAGCAGGAGGAAAACTGCCCACTCATGCCTATAGCCACCATTTAATAAGGAAATTTTGTCTTGGGTACCCTTTAACTCTTGTTCTCCATTGTCCTTCCCCCCCTCCCCCCTTTCCCCTGCTTGTTTGTATTTGCATATCTTTACAAAGCCCTACTTAACAGTTATTTATACATAGTCAATCTTGAAAAATGATCTGACATACAGTACATGTACATGTACTATGTAAAGAGAATACTTTAGACAACAAATACAGTAATACTTAGAGAGTTGATTGCTGGGACATTCTTGCAAAAAAGGTTATAAAAGTTATTGAATATTTCAGCCTTGCCACATGGAGAACAACATTGTCCTAGTCCTGTGACAGGATATACACAAGTTATGCATTGTAGCTCAATTCACAGGATGCATGGTATGAGTAAAATGCTTGAATAGGCTTGTATAATTTCATCACTGTTCATAAGTAACATCTGTTACAAAATCCGTTGCTATGAACACTTGGCACCCATCAGATCTGAGTTTATAGATTTTTTTTAATTTGTTTAATCTTGTTTTTAATATTAATATTCCATATGAACTTGCAGACTTAGGATAATATACACATTTTATAGTATTAGAAATTCAGATAATGTTCATGTTATGCAGTCAAGACATGTATAATAAATGAGAGGGAATGGCGCAGCGCTTGGATACAGTTTAGATTGTGACAACATACTGTAAGTTTTACTGTCAACGATAAAGCCACTATACAGCATTAAGTATACTGAACCCAAGCATCAGCTCTATATCAAAAAAAGAAAATATTTTACAGATGCTCAAGAGTATAACAGTAGACAGCTAAAAACAACCAGCATCATTAGTAGTGTGCCTCAAGGGGGGGATAGCTGTACTCTTGATTTTTTGCATTTCTGCACCCCAGTTCAGCAAATGAAGTTATGTGATTATATATAGAAAATGGCTTGAAGCTCCCATGTTTATCATATTGTCAATGTATGGAACTTGTTGTTAGAGTGTAATCATAGTAAAGCAAGAGAGACAGTGTGAGGTCAGTCTTATCCCATAGTGCATTCTGTTACCTTCACTGTTCTGTCCATACAACAGTTAAAGCTCACCTAAACCCAAAGGGCCAGTTCACATGGCTGGCTGCCAACAGCTCATTTTGTTGTGGCCAAAACACTTTCCTGCTACTGTGCCGAAAAGCATGCGACAGGATTTCCATTGAATCGTCATCATGTCTGAGCCCAACACTGGATGGACCATAACAGCAAACAACACGGATGCAATCTGGGAAAACTCAATCAATCACGGCATCACAGCAATTGATGGTAAATGACATGAGATGAATGCATCCATTTATATCTATGATGACGCAATCACAACATGTTGGATCCTGGACAGTAAATGTCAGGAACTGACACTGGCAGCCACCTGCCTGAACCATCCCGAAATCTTACATATTAAACATATGCTGTCAGAAATCTTAAACACGGCATATTGTTATAGCAATCAGGGTAATTTGCAGACGACACAGTGGTAATCGGCCCATCAGCAGTAGAGACATATGAGGATGCACACCATATAAGAAATTATTTCTATATACAAGTAATGCGGTGAAAGCTGGGTGCTGTGCATACATTTGAACCATAGAAATAGTATATATGAAGCACGCACACCACGAGTTTGAATGCAAAAAGATAATTTGTATTAGACAAATAGGTCACAAAACATGTCAATGATTACATGCAGGAAGTATATACATAGTAAAAATAGGGACCACATAGCCCAGCAACTGTATGAAGTACAGCATGTAATATGAAGATACAATACAGTATATAAGCGACACAATGCAAAAGTCCTCGCCGCTCTCCTCTTGGTCCAGTTGCCTATAACAGCCTGCTATCCCATTGAGAAAGGACACTGGTCCGAAACGCTAACTGACTCCAATGAATGCCTATGGGCCTGTTTCCCCTAAACACAATTTTTCTGATGCATATTTTCCTATAGGCATTCATTGGAGTCAGTTTTTCTGCATCCATTCTGCGTGTAGTGGAAACAGGCCCTTAGATCCTAATTCTGCCAGTGAACAGAACATCATTCTGCCTCTCTCTGCCTTCTTCTTTTCATCCAGTAAATCTTAGAAATTATAGCTGCCTGTTACCTTGTCAATCTCTGGGGAAATATATCTGTATGCTGCTCTCTATACACATATAGTTTTATACTGAAGATGCTGTTTTATGTTGGAGACTGATCTTGTTTTATAGAGGAATTGCTAATGACTATGGAAGTCTCCCTTCCTTTTCATGTTTTTAATTTTTTATTTTTTTTTAAAGAGGAACTGTAACGACAAAACGTCCCCTGGGGGTACTCACCTCGGGTGGGGGAAGCCTCCGGATCCTAATGAGGCTTCCCACGCCGTCCTCCCTCCGTCAGGGGTCTCGCTGCAGCCCTCCGTGCAGCGGTGACGTAATATTTACCTTCCTGGCTCCTGCGCAGGCGCTCTGACGGCTGTCGGCTCCGAAGTAGGCGGAAATACCCGATCGCCGTCGGGTCTGCTCTACTGTGCAGGCGCAAGTTTCCGGCGCCTGCGCAGTAGAGCGGACCCGACGGAGATCGGGTATTTCCGTCTATTTCCGTGCCGAAAGCAGCCACAGCGCCCCCGCTGGAGCCAGTAAAGGTAAATATTGAAGCTACAGTCGGCTCTGTCGCCGGCTGTTCGGAGGGCTGCAGCGAGACCCCCGTGGGACAGAGGACGGCGTGGGAAGCCTCATTAGGATCCGGAGGCTTCCCCCACCCGAGGTGAGTACCCCCCAGGGGAGGTTTTTGTTGTTACAGAGTCTCTTTAAGTAAAATTCTCCCTGAACCAAAAACAATTGAACTGAGTAATAGTGAGATTCACAGAAAAATGTGCTGGGCTATCCCACAATACTTTGAGTCTCTGCAGTAGCAAGTAAGAGGCTAAGGATGTCCTCAGGGTTCTGGAAACCATATTGCTATTGGATGGTTATGAACATCTGATGTCCTTTCTGAGGCTGGTGGTGTAGCTAGTCAGATAAGGACTTCCAAGGAGCTTATTAGCTTCTAAAGGTGAGAGAAAATGTTATTTGTATTGCTGTGTGTCTATTACAGACAGGGTCTCTATTGCAGGCAAGGTCTCTAGAAGAAAAAATGGTCAGGCATTTTTAAATAGCCAAGCTGTTACCTGGCTGTTTCTGGTCAGGAAGTGTAATCTTTGGCTCAGGAGGAGAGGTTAATGGAAAGGCCCTTACCAAACCTGAAGGGGCTAGTGACTGATACAAACTGGAAATAGCTTCCATGATTTTCTTGACATTAGAGTCAGAGTTCACAAAAATGTTTGCAAATACTATCAAAAGGAGACCAACCTCTGGTAGCACCCAATATGGCTGTCAGTTGTTGTTACAATCCATACTACCAACATGTAGTGCTGGTTCACCAAAGAGAAGAATCTAAATGACACCTTGGTCTTCACCAGAGCACCCTTTAAGGATGATGATCTAACAGTGCTAATAGTTGTCAGATGAGATCACACTAGATTGACATCCCAATGCTTACCTCAACACTGGCAGTTAGAGATTAGTGAGATGCAGTGGGAGGTAGTCTAGCAGTGCATGTAATGTTTGGAGAGCAATGTAAAATAGGCAAGTTCAAAACAAGCAGGTATCAGGGCAGGTGACAGCTAGTAATGGTCAGTGATTAAGGATAAGTCAGAACAGGTGACATGCTAACCATCTGCACTGTCTCTCTCCATTTCTGTCCTGAATAATTATTTTTGGATGTTCTTTAGTTACTATTATATAATGAGAAAGAACTCGAAAACCTCACATCTAAAATAGAAGAAAAAAATATTTTAAAATGCATATGCTACAGTATGATTTCAAAATACAACTTTATTTGATACTTACAAACAAAAAAAACACTTATAACCAAGGCATAGTCATCATGTCTCCATGTCTCAAATAAGATATTTATATAGGGAAACAATAACATAAAAGTACAAAACAAAAACAGAAACCTCATGCATACGGTATATGCATATATCCTACATCCATAGGCAGCATGAGTGAAAAAGTGCTTAGCGCAATGCACATTTTCCTATATAATGCATACGTTGCTAAAGTGCAAGATCACAAATGTTTGAGCAATTATTGGTTCAGCAAGATGCTGATACCAAAACGTGCAATGGGCAAGCTTCAAAAGTGCAACCAATATAAATATAGCCTTGTGCCACACCGATAAAACAAATGACTCAACATGTGTAAAATATTATGAGAACTAAGAGAATTGGCCAATGAGACTCCTTTATGTTATAAAATCCTTATGAATCTGTGTTGTTGATCGGTAAGTAGAACAATATGAAGAGGTCAACCGTGGAGACCAGGTACTTTGATATGTTTGGTGCGTAGCTGGTAATATGTAAGTCAGTCTTCTATTTACTCAAACTTTATGTTATAAACTTCTTTTCCTGGCCTAAGGAAATGCATTTCTGTTGGGATACCAGTTAAATACTGATTGCAGCAGACATTTTAGGCAAATTTTTCTTCTACTTATTCAAAAAGCATCATTGAGGACTATATATATTTTGTGAAAGAATCCTGAGCATTCTTTTAAAATGTGTATGTATTTTTTATGTACTTTGTTGCAGTCCCAACACATATGTTAGAATAACTATCCAGTAGGATGACCTTTAAAACACAAGTCAGATTTGTTCTGGAGAAATGCCACCATTTGGACAGGGGTCACATATCACATATGCTCTATGAAGTACCTTAATTGAGGTTTCTGCAACTGACACATTTATGGAAGGTTTCACTTTGTTGTCTCATATTTCTGATCATTGCTCCTCATGGAGTGCTGTCTGTAAATCCTTCTTCTATTTTAACTGATGGGAAGATTTACTGGGGGTTGATGGGGGCTAATGGTGAAATATAAAGAAAATAGACAGCTCGGTTATCCAGGCTACACTTGAGTATTAAAGATCCAAATATGATACCTCTGCAATTTTCTATATTAATACCAAGTCATAAAACAAAATTCTGCAACTGAAAATGCCTAACCTTTCATTTGTTGCTGTGCAAAATTTATCCTTAAATGAGGTAAATCAGCCTTATTCTGGCTGCACCTGGAACAAACAATGCAACCGATTACATTTTAGGACAGGTCAGCAACCAAGTTATGAAAACCTCACAGTAATTACATCAGATGGTTTAGCCTAATGAGCTGACTTATATTATATGGAATTATCTTTCATTTTGACTGGGAAAATCATGGTTGTATTATTATCTTCAACATACTATGCAATGTTATTCAATACTGGTGCCATAAATTAACATATTGGTTCTATTAATTGGATAATATACAATACTGTATACCACAGTTCTGGATGCATGCTTAGCCTATAGGGGCATTAAGAATTCATTTCCATTATGGAAATGATAATCTGCAGTTATGTTCTCTTTTAAAGAAAGCAACATTGCCTCAGCAAGTGGTAAATATGTCGGTGAGCATTTGGGTCAAATATGCTTTATGAAAATTCTTAGCCCCCCTCCCCATCCCCATTCCCTCACTTCCAACTGTGAAAGCAGTTGCTATGGTTTCTATTTATGTCACTTTACACACCAAATTAAAGATGAGTTTATCTGAATTGCCAATAAATCCTCAGCATACCTTGGGGTCCGGGCAATCTGGGCCACTTGTCTTCTCATAGATCACTGCATACAGCCAACGGGTTTAATGTCAATAGACTGGAACTTAAAGAGAAACCGTGGCCAAGTATTGAACTTCTTCCCGATCAGAATCAGAATCAGAATTTATTTCGCCAAGTACAACGGTGGATTGTACCCGGAATTGGTTTTGGCGCATACAGGGTCGTTGTTGAAAAGAAAAAAACAAGAAAATAGCATACGGTTAAGCATGGTACATACATAGACATGGGACAAGCATACATAGGACAACATTAACAGCTTGTGCGTACAATGAAGTAGAGCGTTGTACACAGTTAAGCATGGTACATACGTATAAACAATAAAAGCAGAACAAAAATAAAAAGCAAAAACAAAGAGCATTACAGCATACACGTACAGTTAACGTAATACAAGCAAAGCAATTACATACACTGACAGCAAGAACAGAAAAGAGTGGGACAGGAGGAGCAGCCTGAGAGCTGATATGAGCGCTGCCATTTTCGGCACTGGACGCTACACAGCGACACGCTCCCAACAAGACAGGTGCAACCGATTGTCCACGGAAAGTAGAGAGAAAGCAGAAAGCAGAAGCAGCGGGGCATCATGATGGAGGCGGACAGCAGAGTTCACTCGAACCAGGTTGCCCGAGGAGTAGCAATTCTAGTTACAAGTCTGCGGGCGCAGACACAGTGGGAGTCCTGTGGTGCCAGGGGGGCACTTATGCCGGGCGGCAGTGGTGGACGTGGGGCCTGGGGCCACCCCGGCTGGGCGGCAGTGGTGGACATGAGGCCGGGGGGCACCTCGGCTGGGCAGCAATTGGTGGATATAGGGCCGGGGGGCACCCTGGCTGGGCAGCAGAGGTGGACAAGCCAGGGGCAGCATACCTCGTCTGTGGCTGCAATGAAGCAGCAACAGGCCCTCCATTTCCACATGGCAGCGTGGCCGTTTCCATGGTGACTGGGGGAGCCGCTGCGATTAGGCCTCCTCTGCACGTGTCCCACGTTCCCATGCTGGCATCCTGATCTCTACCCGTGGTGGAGGGGGTCCAGGAGCCCCAGCATTCCCGAGCTGCACAGACTGCGGGTCACCCGCCCGGTGATGAGGAGATCTCTGGCGGCGTCCCTGGACGGCTGGTGGTGGTGGCGGCGGGAGTGACGGAGCGGAGCCCACGTGGCAGCCCCAGACATCTGAGAGCAGCCGAGTGCAGTGTGGAGCCGCCACTGCCCCTCTATGTGGTCCCGGCAGGTGAGGCAGAAACATGTGCTGTGTGGAGGCGGCGCTGCGTGCGGCGTCCCGGCTCCCCTGGCTCCAGAGCGGTGTTCCGGCTCCCCTGGCTAAAGCGAATTCCCCCAGGTCAGGCGATCCCCACCCCGCAGCGGAGCAGAGCACGCGACCTCCCGATCCTCCAGCAGCCCGCGGGGCACATCCGAGTCCCCTGCATCATCCCCAGGTGGGTGGAGGTGGTCGGGAGGTCGCCAGCGGGGGAGTTAGGGGGAAAAAAGAGAAAAAGACCGGAGCCCTGTGGCCGTGGCGTCCTCACCCGGCGCCATCTTGATCAGTAGCTGATACCCACTTTCCCATGAAAAATCTTTTTATTTTCTCAAACGGATCATCAGGGGGCTTTAAATGGCTGATATTGTCTTGAAACCCCTCCCACAGTGTGATGTCAGCGCCTCACAGCATTGAGGTGCTGACATCACATTGTGGGAGCCTTGTTGCATTGTGGGAAATAACAGCTGCAGCTACTTCCATTGACATCACCTGCCATCAGTAAAAATGTCACCATGGGCTTGATTTACTAAGAGGTGCTAACCTACTTAGCACGTCTAAAGTCTTAAGGCGCGCTAACCAGGGTGCTAAGTAGGTTAGCACCAGTTTTCTCAATCAGATTGTGCGCTCAGTGATGAGCAAATCCAATCCGGATGCTACTCGGATAGTAGCTATCCGGATTTCTCCCAGTAATGCACTGCGGCCTGGGCGGGGGATTTAATCCTTACCTATCATGACGTCTTCTTCGTCCGTCCCTCGGCGCCTCCCACGATGCGCTCCACTCCGGCGTCACGTGACTAAAAAACACTTCCTCCTTCCGGGTTGAAGGAGGAAGTGTGTAGTCACGTGACGCCGGAGTGGAACGCATCGTGGGAGGCGCCGAAGGACGGACGAAGAAGACGTCATGATGGGTAAGGATTAAACCCCCCGCCCAGGCCGCAATGCATTACTGGGAGAAATACGGATAGCTACTATCCGAGTAGCATCCGGATCGGATTTGCTCATCACTGCGTGCGCTAAGTACCGCGCGCAAAGTCCTATGCGCGCGCTAAGTCCCATAGGCTTTAGTGGGCACTTTGCGCGCGGTACTTTGCGCGCGATCACTACTTCTCACATTTCAACTGAGTTTAGACGTGCTAAGGGCCAGTGCTAAAGTTAGCACCGTTTTGTAAATCAAGCCCCATATGATACATGTCAGAATGTAAATCAGGGAGAGGAAAGATTTTACAATAGGCAAACACTTACTAAATACTTTATACATAATTATTGTAAAGATTTAGCACTTCTATTCATTACATTATTTTCACTGGAGTTCCTTTTTATCTCCATTACTGGAAGGAACTGGTAGAAGAGGAGAGCAATGACAAAACAAATAACATTTATATTATGCTTTTTCTCCAGACGGACTCAAAGCACTTGAGCTGCAGCCACTGGAGTGTACTCTATAGGCAGTCGCAGTGTTAGGGAGTCTAGCCCAAGGACTCGTTACTGAATAGGTGTTGGCTTACTGCATCCTTGGTCACCTGTGTCAGAGGCAGAGCCCTTAACCATTACTCTATCCAGCCCCTATGTCAGTGGTCATAATTAGAAAATTAGATTTAAAAAAATGTATTTAAACCATAACTGGTGTGATATGTAACCTCTGTCCAAATGGAGGCACTTTTCCCAGAACAAATCTGACATGAGTTTTAAAAATTGTGCTACTGGATGTGAATTCTAACATATGGTATGGGAATTGGTTAATTTCTACAATTCCTACTATTTAGCCTGCACAATACTATGCTTATTTATAATGGTTATCATTTGAAAAAGCTTGCCACAATAGAGCTTACAATCTGATGTTAAAAGAAAAAAAAATGAGGAATCTAGTTAACTCCGGATGTGATGTGCAGTCTGGCATTTTCTTTATTAAAGAACGAAGAAGAAGATGGATCTCTTGAATAAGGCTAATAAAAATGTTCTGCTTTATGTGTGCTTGGAGAATCGCTATAAACAACATGTTCTGCCACATGCTTGCTTCTTTCACTTTCAGAAATGTTGTTTTCATCACAATACTTAATATTATATTTATTGATATCAACAAGACACAATATTTCCAAGTATGACAGTAATGAAACCTTGAGAATTCAATTTCTTCTGCCATTTCAAATAATAGACCAAACCTTGATATGCTTAGAAAAAACTGACAGCATCTATGTTTAGGTTGCAGGGCATATGTGAAATGGATATAGGTAAAGCAGTAATCATATCATAGCAAACAGCATGCCTTGTTCAAGGAAATTAGCCAAAACAGGCAGAAATATTTGTACATCATAAAAGCAACAGGCAATCTGATATGTCAGCCAGGAAATTGAATAACAGGATCAAACCTTAAACATCTTTTCTAATAGGCCGTCAAGCTGCGGACGCGACCAGGCGCATGGTCAATATCCTGAAGCACATAGAGCTCTGTCGAAAGCCTTCTCTGCGCCTTACTTTGGATGCCGAGAAGGCTTTCGACAGAGTTCATTGGCAATTTTTGAATGCAACTCTTGGTAAATTTGGTCTATCTGGAACTATTATGTCAGCAATAATGGCTCTGGACACCGCTCCCTCGGCCCGAGTTAATGCAGCGGGTTTCATATCTAAACCCTTCACAATCTCTAATGGCACCCGCCAAGGATGCCCCCTCTCACCCCTAATTTTTGTATTAATTATGGAAACATTAGCCCAAAAAATACGATCCAACCCCAATATAGCAGGCATACAAATTAAAGACCAGAAGCACGTCATTAGTCTCTTTTCAGACGACGTTGCATTAATTCTATCTAAACCTTTCGTTTCCCTCCCCTCTGTAATACAAGACCTTAAAACCTTCTCAGCAGTATCGCTATACAAACTGAATCAGAATAAGTCATATATTTTAGGATTAAATATTTCCCCTACTCTCCAAACCCATATATTACAACAGTACACATTTCCTTGGGCAGAGAGAGCGGTATCGTACTTAGGCATCCAGCTAACTCAGTTTGCTTCCGAACTTTACAAGCACAATTTCCTCCCGGTATTAGCAACAATAAGAAAAGAGTGTATAAACCTAACTAAATTTTGGCTCTCCTGGTCAGGAAGGATAGTTGCATTCAAGATGTTTCTACTACCTAAAATATTGTATTTATTTCGTACATTGCAAATTCCTATCCAAGCCCAGTGGTTCATAGACATTAAAAAATGTATTAACTCATTTATTTGGGGGGGCAAGAAAGTTAGAACTTCCTTTCAAATCATGACTTTAGCAAAACAATTTGGAGGTATGGGCCTCCCATGTATCAAAACCTACTACCATGCCGCAAATTTAGAAATGATCAGATATTGGTGGAACCCCTCTACACCTCAACCATGGGTGGCATTTGAACGTAAAGAATTAGGTGGAGACCTCAAAGATTTGCTTCTTAGCATAAATATGGGAGCCAAACCTCCCAGATCCCCATTCCCGCCGATCCAAGCGACTCTACTCTCCTGGGAGTACTATATTAAAAACCCTCCCTACCCTGCATCATCTATACCAATTAAGGCAAAACTAAGAGTCCTCGAACTACTTTCTCGAGACCTTAACCTATGGGAGAAATCAGGATAAATGACCTGTTTATAGGAAACAAGACACGTTCCTTCAATGACCTAGCAAGCTCATACAACCTCCCCCACACCCAACTGTTCACCTACCATAGAGTATATCACATGATTAAAAAACTAAGAATACTCCCCCCTAAACTCCATGCTCCCATAGCTACTATGCTTAACTATAAAGGACATTATAAGGGCGGAATAACAGTTTGGTATGGAATTTTGCTTTCAGATTCACGCTCAGCGCTTAATAAGTACGCAAGTATATGGTCAATCGACCTCCAAACTACCATTTCGTGTCCTCAACTCCTCCAAGCTAACAAAGTAGTATCTTCCATATCAAAATGTAACACCCACTGGGAGATGATACGGAAAATCTTATATAGGTGGTATATGACCCCAAGAAGAATTGCCTCCTTCTCCCAGGAAATATCACAGGAATGTTGGAAATGTAATAAACACATAGGAACGTATATACATATGTTTTGGAGCTGTCCATTAGTATCTAAGCTATGGAAAAAGGTGGAGCACCTAATCCGTCAATATGTGCTCCCAGACTTCTGTCTCACCCCTCAACTAGCTCTATTGTTAGTATAATATGACAGATAGGGGGCTGTAAGGATTTAGGAATTTTGTCGCAATCCACTAAGTGCTCTACATTTAATTACGGCTAACTGAAAATCACAAGAAGAATTTGAAACAACACAGCTCCTAGCCAATACTAGATCGAATCTACTCCTGGAGTACAAGATTAGAGCTAGACTCTCCCTACCAAATGACAATTTTAATTTCCCACATCCCTGGCTTGCCGCATAGGCTCACTAACTTAATTCCTTTTAGAGATACAAAATTTTCCTATAACCATAAAATAACTAACAAGTAGTGCCACGAGGTAGAACTACGTTCAAATTGCCTCATTATAACTACAAGTAACTAAACTAACTCTGCATGGTGGAAAAAATATACGGCATTAAGCTATACAAAGGTTTAGAGTCTTTTTAGGGTGTTCTTTTCCTTTCTGTTCCTTTTCTGTTTCTGGTCCTCTTCTGTTCAGGTTCTATATTTTTCTTTTTTAGTGATATTGCCAACCCTAAATAATTGGTGATACATCATTATAATATAGGCAATAAACTGACGGAGGGCCTACGGGCCCATCTGGTTCCGCCAGTTGATTTCTAAGGCTATACACCTTGCTGCTTACCCATCGGGTTCAGTAAATGGCAGACAAAAGGTAAATTGGGTAATAAGGAGATTACCCCTGGTATTATTAGCATTACAGATGATGTATATAACACTTACCTTGTATTTGACAAAACCTTCTCTGTATGTGATATAATGTATCATGTTGTTTATCAATAAAAAATCTTTATGATGAAAAAAACATCTTTTCTAATAATACAAAATAGAATAAGCAAATTACAAAGGACCTTTACAGACTCTATAGTAATGAAGCGTAAGGATATTTTTCACCATGAAAATATTTAGGATATGCCTCTGCCACAGGTCTAATTATACACCTCAGTTTATATAGACAGAAATGATGTGCCAGCTCATTGTGGCAGATTCATTTGTATTGTCCATGTGTGTTAAGCAAAAAGTATAGCTTACCTAATAAAGCCTACCTACATACATAGACATATTACTATGGTAGGGATTAGATTGTGAGCCCCTCTGATGGACAGTTAAGTGACAAAACAATATATATCCCGCACAGCGCTGTGGAAGATGTCAGTGCTATATAAATACTAAATAATAGTAATACTAGTAAAGCGCCTGGGTATCTCCATTCTTCGTTTGCATCCGTATCAGCTATAGTGTGCATGTTTGTAGCTACAGCTGTGGCCACACACGGGTTTGCGGCTAAGGGTGCATGTATGCAAGTTTTAAGTTACGGGTGCGCGTGAGTGGGTTTGTGGGAGGGTGTGCACTAGTTTGCGGCTGCGTACACGCACAGCCCCACACATGCATGCTTGGGCTGAGGGGCACTGTTCTTTAGCTCCTGTTGTTTAAAGGGCTTCATCACTTGTACTAAATATTTCTAAATAGATGGCAATTTATGCATGTAACTTTTAAACAACTTGGTTCTAACAAATAGTTCTTATGCTGACTTCACATTGCACTGGAGTGGTACCATTTAGTGATGCTCATCTGAGCTAGGATATCCGAGGTACTCAGGAATCCTAGCTCTTTTTTCACTATTCAAGCTCGAATAGCGAGCTCGAATAGTATTAGCGATCCGGGCTGTGCTATCCGAGCGCACTTGGATAGCAAGCAGCTATCCGGAGATATCCTAGCTATCCGAGCTCGGATAGCGTCACGACAGACGTCACCTCGAGTCCTCACAAGCGAATCAGAGGGCTCCAAGCCCTCTGACTGTAGCCAATCACAGAGGGGGAGCCTGGCCAAGCCCCCCTCTATAAATAGCGGACGCCATCTTGCCTCACTCGTCCTGCTTGCGACTTACTGACTGATTGTACTGAGAGAACTGCTCCAGTGCATTGTTATTGTTCTAAACCTAGCATTTTTACACTCCAACACTTGATCTTCAACTGTATTGCTTTGTATTGTAGATAGATTGTATTTTAGGCAGTTTAGGTTGTGTGATTAGGGACTAGGGAGGGAGAGTCTGTCACTGGTGCTGCTGCTGCAGGCCTGCAGCCAGCAGCTAGGCCCTGTGCCTGCCCTACTCTGTGCTCTTGCTCTAGTCTCTAGTTACCTCACCTCACCTGTGCTCTCACCTGTCCTTACTGTACTACTTCTGTGTTAGATAGATATTGTACTATTTTATAGTTAGCAAGGCCCAGCTTTACTGCTATACCTGTCCTGCTGTATCTGCTCTCTGTAATCTAGTCACACCTGTTGTATTGTTTAGCTAGATTCTTCTATTGTTTAGTTAGTACTGTAGTGTACTCAGTGCACGTCTGCGCTGTCCGCACCCTCTCGTTAGTTCTACACCCGTCCTATTGTTTATTACTTCTATTGTGTATTTGCTGACTTGTACTGTAGTCTGTGTATAGGGACACCGTCAGTCAGCGTCAGCTAGGGTCTTTGTGTTCGCAGTGCGCACTCTCTTGTTAGCGCTACACCGATCTCTGCTGTAGAGTACACCTGTCCATCACCTCACACACCCACCACCACCAGTCCCACCCCATTAAAGTATCCCACTTGTCCCACCTGCCTTTACATACATAAGTTTTTTTTTTCATTTGTATAATATTAAAAATATACAATGTCTGGCATTGACAGCAGCGGTCTGGGCAGGGGCAGCAAGGGCAGCAAGGGCATCGCCAAGAGAGGAGGTCATGGCCGTGGACGCCTTGGCCGCCCAACAGCTGGGAGTCACACTGCAGAGACACAGCAGCAGCAGCAGCGTGTGGCACAGATGTTCCTCCCACCACCAGGTTGTAGCCGTCCTATTGAGGAGAAGGCCGCAGACGCTGTGGTGGAACTGATGGTGGATGAGCAGGCCACCATTAGCTCTGGAACCGAGTCCTCCACCCCCGCCACCACTCCTGTTCGCAAGAGCAGCAGCAGCCGCCCAGCACTGCCTGGGGAGCAGGAGGAGGAGTGCAGTTCTCCAGCCCCAGCGGGCGACACCAGCACCCTGTCACTCAGCACCTTCTTATGGACCCCAAGCACAGAGAAGGTATGGAGTGCTGTTGCGGAAGAATTGGCAGAGGAAGGAATGCTCATGGGCACTTTGGGGGATGATGCTTTGGACAGTCAGACAGTGGTGACTGTCCATCCGCCCATGCATGCAGAAGGGGAGTTTGGGGGATCCCAGCAGGACATGTTTGTGGAGGGGGAGGATGATGATGACAGGGAGCAGGACAAAGACTGGTTGCCAGGTCCTGGGAGTGGGGATGTCATCAGCTCTGAGGAGGAGGAGGATGCGTCGGCGGGCCTTGCTAGAAGGATCAGCATCGCAGGCATGGGCAGGATCACAAGTGGGCGTGGTATGCAGGCCACACAGCGTGCTGATCAGGAGACGAGTTCTGCCAGTGCCACCACCAGCCGCACCAAGAACCCCCCCCAACCACCACAGGGAGACCAGCGGCAGCAGCACCTTCCAGCCGAAGGGGCAACTTCACCTCCCCAATATGGAATTTTTTCACCCTTCCATATTTGCAGTGCAAGTATGCCACCTGCAACCAGTGCCGCAAGCAGCTCAGCAGAGGGAAGGAGCCCTCTGCGTTTGGCACCACCTCTCTGGTCAACCACTTTGCAGGGAAACACTTTCACGAGCATGAGGAGTTCGTGAAGTTGAAGGAAGCTGGCAGTGGCAGACCCGCCACCACTGCGAAGCCGTCGGCAGCAGGAGTGCATCAGCAACGCACTGCTCCTCCTCCCTCTGCAACTCCTGCCGCCGACACTGAGGCCTGTTCTGGCAGCCAGTCCTCAGTGGCCTCCTCTGCTCCCTCCACTGCTTCCCGTGCCAGCAAAAGACCTCGCCAGACTCTGCTCAGCGACACCTTCCAGGGGGTGGTCAGGGTTCTGCCTCCCAGCAGCCGTCGCGTGCGTCAGCTGAACGGCTTGCTGGCACGGGCCATGTGCTCCCAACTCCTGCCTTATTCCCTTGTGCAGGAGGGGAGCGACATGCGTGCGCTTCTGATGTGTGCAGCCCCCGATTGGCCAATCCCCAGCTGACATTATTTTGCACGCGCGGCACCCCTGCACTTCACCGCTCTGTGATGGCCAATGTCGGGAGAGGGCTGGAGCACGCGGTGGGTCAACGGGTCCACGTCACCATGGACTCGTGGAGCAGCCGGTTTGGGACAGGCCGCTATCTGTCCTTCACCGCGCATTGGGTCAGCTTGGTGGAAGGGGGTGAGGAGGGGGGAGCAGCATCGGCCGGCACTGCCAGAGCAGCAGCAGCACCAACACTGCAGTGGGTGGTGCCACCATGCAGGGTCAGCGGAACAGCAGCAGGTTCCTCTGATCCGCTTCCATCCTCCGCCACACCAGCCCAAACCCCCCGCCTCAGCAGCAGCGTGAAGCCCTGCCACTGCCAAGCGCTGCTGGAATTGGTCAGCCTGGGGAAGACCAAACTGACGGCGAACCACGTCCTGGCCAAACTCTGAGAGCAGGAGAGGAATTGGCTGACCCCCAGAGGCCTCAGAGTCGGAGACAATGGGCAAACCTGGTCACTGCCATCAGCAGGGGAGACCTGACCCACATCCCCCGCCTGGTGCCCGTCCTGAACCTGGTAGTCCAAAAGTTTCTGCGGACCTACCAGGGGATGGACCGACTCCTTGATGCGGCAAGGAAGGTTGTGCGTCACTTCCGGCACTCGCCTGCAGCCGTGGCGAGCCTGGAAGAGGTGCAGAAGGAGCTGCACCTGCCACAGCACCGGCTCATGCTCGATGTTCCAACTCGCTGGAACTCCACCCTGGCGATGTTGGAGCGTCTGGTTGAACAGAGGCAGGCTGTCAGCCAGTACGTTGCACGAGCAACAGTTGCCTCCCTCACTGCAACTGGGCGTGCCGCCACCATCCTCCCGTCCATCATCTCCACGGAGGACTGGGGGCACATGCAGCAGGTGTGCTCAGTCCTGGCACCCTTCCTGCAGGCCACCAACATGGTGAGCAGGGACCATGCAATGGTGTGCGAGTGGGTCCCCTTGGTGTGTGTGTGCTGGACAGGGCCCTGTATGCACTGGTGGAAGAGGGAGCGGCAGCCTTGGACCAGCAGGAGCTGCAGGCAGCTTCACAGGCCACCTCTGAGGAGGAGGGCTCAGAGTTGGTGGAGGTCCCTGACCTTGCTGCTGATGAGGGGGAGCAGCAGAGCACAGCTGGACTGGTGCGGGGGTGGAGAGAGGATGAGGTGGAGGAGGCAGAGGAGGACAGCAATGTCGGCTCTGGGGCTGCCGATGATGTGCCAACAGACGTGGCCAGACTGTTCCCAATGGCAGCGCACATGCTGAGGTGCCTGCGCAAGGACCCAAGGGTGATCCAGATGAAGCAGAGGGAGGACATCTGGATCTGCATGATGCTGGACCCACGTCTGAAGGGGAAGCTCAGCCAGTTCCTGCCTGCAGGAGGAGACCGTGCGCAACAAATGAGGGATTTGCAGCTGTCCCTTGTTGAGCACTTGCAGGAAGCCTTCCCTGAGCCATCCACCCCCACTGTCCAGCCAGCACAGAGGCAGCAGCAGGTACCTGCATCCACCAGCACCAAGCGCTCGTGCACCACAGACCTGCTGTCTCTGACCCAAGAGTTCTACATTAGTGTAGAGCTGCCAAGGACTAGAGAGGAGGTGCCTGCAGCAGCATCCTTCTCCAGTCACAGGCAGCGCTTGACCCGCATGGTGGCTGACTACATGGGGTCCTTCAGCGGGAACACATTACAAGGTGCTGCTGCCCAAGCGCCACCAGCTATTACGCTCAAAAATAGCTGCATTAATTTGAAAAAAAAATTGTAGTTATTTTAGAGGTGCGGGTTGAAAACTGTGCTGTCCCAATTGTGTATTGGACACAATGTGGGCTTCACGACCGCTGTCTGGAACCTCATGCTTTGTATTTACGGCCCTGGGACCACCGCTAGGTACCAGGGCCTATTATGTCAGTTACATCGCACTGCCTGACACACATTACTCCTCCTCCTGTAGCTGCATTGAGCTTCTGCTGTCTGTGTGCTGCTACCACTGCCAGGGAGAACAGAAGAAGAACTATTTTCTACTGCCACCTGCCCACCCACTCTCCTACCGAGTACCGACCGACTATTACCACACACTACAAATAGCTGCAAGCCTGCAACTACTACTTCCTCCTCCTGCTGATGTCTGAGTTTTACCACCGCCAGGGTACACAGAAAAAGGCGCTGTGGCTTGCAATGTGCCACTACCTACCTATTATGCCATCAACACAAATATAACTATGGTGTTATTACAATAAAATATTTCCACAAATGAAGTAAAAAAAAATATTACAAAAGAAAGGAAAACCAAGACACATAATATAATGATAGAGAAGAAGAGGAAGAAGATATAGAAGAAGAAGAAGATATAGAAGAAGAAGATATAGAAGATGAAGAAGATGAAGAAGATATAGAAGAAGAAGATATGGAAGAAGATGAAGAAGAAGAAGATATAGAAGAAGATGAAGAAGATATAGAAGAAGAAGATATAGAAGAAGAAGAAGATATAGAAGAAGATGAAGAAGATATAGAAGAAGAAGAAGAAGAAGAAGATGAAGAAGAAGAAGATATAGAAGAAGAAGAGGAAGATATAGAAGAAGAAGAAGAAGATATAGAAGAAGAAGATATAGAAGAAGAAGAAGATATAGAAGAAGAAGAAGAAGATATAGAAGAAGAAAATATAGAAAAAGAAGATATAGAAGAAGAAGATATAGAAGAAGAAGAAGAAGATATAGAAGAAGAAGAAGATATAGAAGAAGAAGAAGAAGATAAAGAAGAAGAAGATATAGAAGAAGAAGAAGATATAGAAGAAGAAGATATAGAAGAAGAAGAAGAAGAAGAAGATATAGAAGAAGAAGAAGAAGATAAAGAAGAAGAAGATATAGAAGAAGAAGAAGATATAGAAGAAGAAGATATAGAAGAAGAAGAAGAAGAAGAAGATATAGAAGAAGAAGAAGAAGAAGATATAGAAGAAGAAGAAGAAGATATAGAAGAAGAAGAAGATATAGAAGAAGAAGATATAGAAGAAGAAGAAGATATAGAAGAAGAAGATATAGAAGAAGAAGATATAGAAGAAGATGAAGAAGAAGAAGAAGAAGATATAGAAGAAGAAGAAGAAGATATAGAAGAAGAAGAAGATATAGAAGAAGAAGATGAAGACGACGTAAATGAAGACTTCCAACAACCATTTTGGACACACCTTCTCATGCACACACTTTTCATGAAGTTAATTTACTTTTTTTGAGACCTTCTTTATAACTACTACATCACCACATAATCACTTGATGTTTTTCTTCATAAAAAATGTGGTTTCATGCATCATTGACCTCCTATACAAGTTTTACAAGCTATTTAAGGCCAGCTCGAATATTTTACTCGAATACAGACTCAGATAGTGACGTCGGATATCCGAGGTCGAATCTGATATTCGATTACATCGGATATCTGACTTCGAGTGAATTCGGATAGTTTACTATCCGAATTCGACCAAACTCGAATAGGATAATGAGGTATCCGAGCAACACTGGTACCATTACCATACCCACATTGTAGAGATGCAATGAACCACTCCAGGGTCCATTACAGGATCCGCTGCTACTTTGGGGCAGATGTATGCCAATCAGCTAATGAATGGCTAGAGAAGCACTGTCTGGAATAGGTAAACCAGAATTTTCAGCTGCAATGGATAAGACTTCAACAGACATGTGAAAGGGTCCTTAGGAAAGCATGAGCACTTTCTGCCTGTCCATTTGATGGTTGGCTGCAGTACAATTCAGGGCAGTGGACCTTATTGATTTAATTAACAACACAGCATAAATAGCAGTAATGTATTTCTGCCTATGGAATCCTGTATAGTTTTAACTTTCAGCATGTAAATAAAATTCCATGTGCAAGGCTGCTAGGCTAATACACCCTGCCCTTTACTAAAGCAACAATGGTTGTTTGGATTAAAGGGACTTCCATAAACAAAAAGGTAAAGACCAAGCTGCAGGGGCAATTTCTACTTAGCCAGTGAGAAATGCATTTGTATGAACGTGGCCCTAGATGTTAGCAAAGTGACTGATGTTACATTACTGTTAGCTGAAATGCTACTGACAGCATAGCAATTTAGCAACATAGTTTCCATAGCTACCAAGTCCAACCATTATACTGTAAACCCGTGTGGGTGATTCCCTGTTAGCAATTGTATCACTAACATAGCAAACCCCTGTGTGCCATAGACATAAGTATAAGTCATAAGTAAATCAGCCTTTTTGTTTCTCTAAGATTTCATGTCACACATGCCCCAAACTCTCATTCACAGCCAATGTAAATCTAGTTATTAGCTATATGCATAAAGAAACATTATGTACAGTCTTTTGTATGGAACTAGCTGTGATACTTTGCATTATATTGTAAAATAAAATCTAGTGTGATAAGCTGCCCATAGACGGAGAGTGCTTGATAGTGCTATGATATGATTTCAGCAGCTCTCATAGAAAGGATTGCTCAGTTCCACCAACCATTCTTGTTTATGTCCATCAACCATTTTTGTTTATGTTTATGTAGGGTGGAGGGGAAGACTAAGGTGCAGTGCTTATCTCCAGCTATTGGGATTTTCAAACTTGTCTGAGTTCTCGTTTCCAACAGGTTATTGGCTGGTAGAAATGTGCTGTTCCCATGATTTCAAAGTAGACTTATATAGTATTCTCCTCTCTCCCTCCTCATTCATTCAGTCGAATCCAACTCTTTGTGACCATATGTACTCCTGCATGCCAGATATCTCTGTCAATCACTGCCTCTTTCAGCTGTTGTATAGGCATGTTCATAGCTTCACATATGCTGACTATTCATCTTAGCATCTGCTGTCCTCTTCTTCTTTTGCCCTCAATTTTTCCAAGCATTAAGGATTTCTCTAAAGAATCCAGTCTTATCATGATGTGACCATTTTTAATAGTAGTATCCACCCTTCTAGTGAACACTCTGGCTTTATGTCTTTAAGTATTGACTGGTTAGATCTTCTAGCAGTCAGGGAACTCTCAGTAGCATTCTCCACACCCACAGTTCAAAAGCATCATTTTTTCTACACATGACCTTATTTATAGTCCAACTTTCACAGCCATATGTTACTACTGGGAAGACCATGGCTCTAAATATCCTATTCTTTGTTGGTAGAGTAACATCTCTGTCCTTTAGTATATTGCCCAAAGTTGCCATATCTTTCATTCCAAGCAACAAATGCCTCTTAATTCCATGGCTGCAGCAACCGTCTGCAGAGATCTTCGATCCCAGGATGATTCTTTCCTGAAAGACTTGTATAGTATTATGCAGAGTCAAAACCACATTTGGTAAAAAACACTGAAAAAAAAGAGACTTGAAGTGTACCCAAGGCGGAATTAGCTAATAAATGGGACATAGATGCATGTTACATAGGCAATCACATTCCCCTGTGATTTTTCTGCACCACTCTGCATCTCCCCTGGCCTCTGCAGTGCTTTCAGGATTGTGGCCATTTTGGAGAAAAAAAACATTTCCTTATGACCTGGCAGATGAACAGAGTGACGTGAGATGGCGAGAAGTGGCTTGTTTGAGTCAGGGAGGAGAGCTGGTTCAGGTAATATTTTTTTCTCTTTTTTGTTCTTTTTTCTTTTGTTCATTTTTAATGTCCCTCAATAAAAACCTATTTACCTTTGATAGAAACTGCAAGGGCACAATTAGGATGTGAGAAGCCCCAATGTTTTTTTCTACATGAGATGTCAGCTTTGCATGTATCTATAGGGTGTGTTCACTAACTGTTGGTATAGTTGCCATGCGCACGAAGCATTTAGAAATGTTACTGCTACTTACACTAAGCAGGTAGTGCATGTTAGCTATTTGTGCAATGCGAGCTACCTAGTGTTGGGCGAACACCTGGATGTTCGGGTTCGGGAAAGTTCGCCGAACATGGCCGCGATGTTCGGCATGTTCGGGCCGAACCCCGAACTCCCCGAACATCCCGCTTTTGGGGGCCCTTTGGGGTCGCAGGCATAAGGGGGGAGCATGCCCCGATCGCGGGGGGGTCGGAAATTCCCCCCACCCCCTCCGCTAGCGCTCCTCCCTCTGCCCGCTTCCCCATACAAAAGTTTCAGGAAGTAAAACAGTACCGGTGGTACTAGTGGGTGGCTGGCAGTGGGCGGCACTGTGAAGTGAGTGACTGAGGAGGAGGAGTCCGGAGAGTGACGCGTTGAGGGAGGCCGGGCAGCGGGCGGTTCAGCAGTAGTACCGTACTACTGCTGAACCGCCCGCTGCCCGGCCTCCCTCAACGCGTCACTCTCCGGACTCCTCCTTCTCAGTCACTCACTTCACAGTGCCGCCCACTGTCAGCCACCCACTAGTACCACCGGTACTGTTTTACTTCCTGAAACTTTTCTATGGGGAAGCGGGCAGAGGGGGGAGCACTAGCGGAGGGGGTGGGGGGAATTTCCGACCCCCCGCGCGATCGGGGCATGCTCCCCCCTTATGCCTGCGACCCCATAGGGGGGCAGTATTCGGCCGAACAGGGCCCTGTTCGGCCGAACAGGGGCCCTGTTCGGCCCTGTTCGGCTAGTCATTCCGCAGTTCGGGCGAACCCCGAACAGTTTGGCCGAACACCACCAGGTGTTCGGCCGAACTCGAACATCACCCGAACAGGGTGATGTTCTGCAGAACCCGAACAGTGGCGAACACTGTTCGCCCAACACTAGAGCTACCTACTTACTGTAAGTATTGGTAAAATTGCAGGCAGTAACAGTTAGTAAAAAACAGTCAGTAAATAAACCTCTATTCCATCTTTCGTCATCTCAATTGTTTATGCTATAGACGGTATCACTCCCACAATGCTTCTCTGAGGTAGACATTGAGATTTTTATCTCGATAAAGTCACCTGATAAAGCCTTTATACAGGCAATCTCCATTGTAAAGGTAGCCATATACTGGTCGATTTGCCATCAGATTCGACCAACAGTCAGATCCCTATCTGATTGAATCTGATCAGAGAGGGATTGTAGGGCTACCTTTACTGCAAACAGATTGTGAACCGATTTCAGCCTGAAACCGATCACAATCTGTTGTGGTGGTGCTGCCGCCGCTCCCCCCGCCCATACATTACCTGCTCCGCTGGTGCGACTGCCCCCGGTCACCACTCTTCTTCTCCGTCTCCGCTCTGGTCTGCTCTGGTCTCCGGCATGCTTCCCTTCTTCCTGTCTGGGGGAAGTTTAAACAGTAGAGTGCCCTCTACTGTTTAAACTTCCTGCCGGGACAGGAAGAAGGAAAGCATGCCGGAGACCAGAGCAGACCAGAGCGGAGACGGAGAAGAGCGGAGACCCGGGAGTCGCGCCAGCGGAGCAGGTAATGTATGCGGCTCTATTGCGTCGGTCGTCGGGCACTCGAACGCCGCTAGCGATGCGCTCTTTACCCGCGGGCGATCGACGGTTATTTTCCGCACGGCGCAATCGACGGGATCGGACGGAATGGATCGAAATTCTGCGTGTAGCGTGAACGATTGGCAGCAGATTCGATCCCAGTGATCGAATCTGCTGTCGAAACGGGCGCAAATCGGGCCAGTGTATGGCCACCTTAAGTTGAATTTGTTTGTAAGTTGAGCCCTGTGTTAAATATGGTGAAACATGGATAACTAATGCTTTTGTACAACTCCAGTTTTTGAAATATAGTGCAAAAAATGTTTTAGGTTGTTTTAAATGTGCTTTTAAAGAATTTTTAAAGGACAACTGTAGTGAAAAGAATATGGAGGCTGCCATATTTGTTTCCTATAAACAATATCAGTTGCCTGGCAGTCCTGCTGATCTCTTTTACTGCATTAGTGGCGGAATCTCACACCTGTAACAGGCATGCAGCTAATCTTGTCAGATCTGAAAATAACATCAAAAACACCTGATTTGCATATGCTTGTTTAGGGTCTATGGCTAAAAGTATTAGAGGCAAAGGATCCGCAGGACAGCCAGGCAACTGGTATTTTTCGAAATGAAATAAACATGGCAACCTCCAAATTCTTCTTCCTACAGTTGTCCTTTAACTACTTATAACAGTTTATACAATATTGTAATATTAAACAACAAAATAATGTAAAAAACAACAACAACAGTATTGTGTATTTTGTACATGAAGACAACTCTGTTTGTACCTCTGGAGCATTGCAACGCAAGTCATTTGTAAGTTAGGGACTGTCTGTATTTGTTGTCATGTTGTTGTTTTTGTTGCTGCTGTTGTTTCATCTTTCTGATGAGTCATATACTGATAACAGATAAAGAGAGGAGAGGGGCGCGCTAAGTCCTTTGAGTGATACTGATGTAATACAATAGGACAGGTCTCACCTGTTTAAGAAGCGGCCGGCACAGCGTGCACACAGCCCGGATACGCTTTGTCCCTCTTAGCCGAGCCGGGGACTGAGCTCAGGCGCAGGGCGGAGGTGACGTCATACACTCCAGGAAATGGAAAGTCCGTTGCCCAGTAACACCAGAACGCTCTGTACAGAGTCGCTGGCGCTCCGTGTCACTGGATGTTAATGCTGCAAAGCTCCATCGGGAGGCAAGGAGGAAGCACATATACTATAAAAGTATAAAGTTTTTAATAAAAACAACGCGTTTCGCGGAGATACAGTCTCCGCTTTATCAAGTTAATGCATGTTTGAATAAGGGACTGCATAGACATATATACCCTCCTCCTCATACACATGTCTCTAATTGACCAATCTGCAGTGCATGGGTGGGGCCCAACAGATCACAATTCCTCTAATACAGGGAAAAAGGCCATACAATTGCTAATAGAAGGGAAATGGCAACAAAAAATGTGTAAATAGAAAAAGGCAGGACTCCACTGACATACAATGCCCATCGGTCTCACATAAGCTCTCAGCCAATATTAATAAAGAGTAACAACATCTACATAGATACACACACACATACACATATACATATACATATATATATATACAAACATACACATGTACACATCCCTCACTGGACAATGTGTTGGAGGTGACTCATCTCCTCCAAACACTTATTTAAACCCCCCGGTTCCAGAGTCCCCAATTTAAGAATCCAAAATAATTCTCGTTTACATAACGTGTGATACCTCTCATATTTATTGGGATTGGATATTTGTTCAATTATAGTAGCCCTAAGTAGTTTGGAGTTCCTATTATGATTTAAAAGAAAATGCTTTGAAACCCCGTGTTTCTGCTCCCCTTTATGAATACTGGACCTGTGCTTGTTCAGTCTAGTCTGAAATTTTTGGGTGGTACGTCCCACATAATACAGCTCACACGGGCAGCTTAGCAAATAGATGACATATGTGCTTTGGCAAGTAACATGGCTCTTTATAGGGTACATGGCTGATAAACTAGTCTGGAATGTATGTGTAACTGTCCTCAGGGTCTTACAAGAAAGACATCTTTTAGACCCACAAGGGAAGCACCCCAATTCTGCATTGGTGACCCTCTGCTTGGAGGAAAAATGTCTCTACACTCTTCAGCCTGTCCAGAAAAATTCAAAACAATCGAAGTCTTTTTGGCCTGGGGTTTCTCTTTCTCCCCCAGGCCAAAAAGACTTCGATTGTTTTGAATTTTTCTGGACAGGCTGAAGAGTGTAGAGACATTTTTTCTAGATATTGGCCCATTTTACTTAGCGACCCCATCTTGAAACAGTCCTTAGCCCCGAGACCCCAGATGGTCTTTAGAAGGGGCAAATCGATTAGGGGCCATATTGCACCCAGCAGGTTACCCATAGTGGAATGCAAAATGGCACCCTCCAAGCAGAGGGTCACCAATGGAGAATTGGGGTGCTTCCCTTGTGGGTCTAAAAGATGTCTTTCTTGTAAGACCCTGAGGACAGTTACACATACATTCCAGACTAGTTTATCAGCCATGTACCCTATAAAGAGCCATGTTACTTGCCAAAGCACATATGTCATCTATTTGCTAAGCTGCCCGTGTGAGCTGTATTATGTGGGACGTACCACCCAAAAATTTCAGACTAGACTGAACAAGCACAGGTCCAGTATTCATAAAGGGGAGCAGAAACACGGGGTTTCAAAGCATTTTCTTTTAAATCATAATAGGAACTCCAAACTACTTAGGGCTACTATAATTGAACAAATATCCAATCCCAATAAATATGAGAGGTATCACACGTTATGTAAACGAGAATCCTTTTGGATTCTTAAATTGGGGACTCTGGAACCGGGGGGTTTAAATAAGTGTTTGGAGGAGATGAGTCACCTCCAACGCATTGTCCAGTGAGGGATGTGTACATGTGTATGTTTGTATATATATATGTATATGTGTATGTGTGTGTGTATCTATGTAGATGTTGTTACTCTTTATTAATATTGGCTGAGAGCTTATGTGAGACCGATGGGCATTGTATGTCAGTGGAGTCCTGCCTTTTTCTATTTACACATTTTTTGTTGCCATTTCCCTTCTATTAGCAATTGTATGGCCTTTTTCCCTGTATTAGAGGGAATGTGATCTGTTGGGCCCCACCCATGCACTGCAGATTGGTCAATTAGAGACATGTGTATGAGGAGGAGGGTATATATGTCTATGCAGTCCCTTATTCAAACATGCATTAACTTGATAAAGCGGAGACTGTATCTCCGCGAAACGCGTTATTTTTATTAAAAACTTTATACTTTTATAGTATATGTGCTTCCTCCTTGCCTCCCGATGGAGCTTTGCAGCATTAACATCCAGTGACACGGAGCGCCAGTGACTCTGTACAGAGCGTTCTGGTGTTACTGGGCAACGGACTTTCCATTTCCTGGAGTGTATGACATCACCTCCGCCCTGCGCCTGAGCTCAGTCCCCGGCTCGGCTAAGAGGGACAAAGCGTATCCGGGCTGTGTGCACGCTGTGCCGGCCGCTTCTTAAACAGGTGAGACCTGTCCTATTGTATTACATCAGTATCACTCAAAGGACTTAGCGCGCCCCTCTCCTCTCTTTATCCATTCTCAGTGACTTTTTTGGGAGCAGCCTGGTCCTGGATATAGGGGCCTGATCGCATTGAGAGGGATCTACACTATCCCCGCACCACTCTTGGACTTTACATACTGATAACAGTGCATGTTAAATGCATAGACTTGAAATGTAGAAATGACTAGAAAATGCAACTTGATTTCTGTTTTATGTTTATAAGCAGCTAGAGTTTGCACACTTATAAAATATTAAATTATTTTGAAGCGTAAAATGCAACTGTAATGACTACATTTATTTATGTCAATGTTTGCCTTTGAACTTGTGATTTAGCTCTAACTTGAAGGAAAGTTCCTATTAGTTTGGAAAGGGCTGGAAAAGTAACATGGGGACATATTCATGTCAAGCTGGTCTATTCCTAGAATCTCAATGGCTACAAAAGAGCAGAAGTACATGAGCATTAATAATGAAAGCTAACACTTCCTCTTGGGTTCTTAGAAACAATCCTTTTTAATAATATATACATTAGATGTGCTTCAAGCAGCTACTGTATTTATCTGAACTAAACATTAGTTGTAATGATTCCAGATTTTGGAAAGATAATTTTGGCAAAGTTACTGCAAAACCTTATAGAACGTACGCATGTTGCAAGGTGTTACTAATCATGGGTTTATAAAAAGGCTGTGCTCTGCAATTTTTCTATGCAGGTTTAATGAATCATACAATACATGAGAATCCATCTTTCTGTCTACAATTCCCATCTCAATGTCTGATCAAGAATAAGAAGCCCTCTGAATCACGAAGGCCTAATTCTCCAAACATCTAAATTATTAACACTTTGTGACTGCAACTCCCTTCCTATAGCATTACATAGTTACATAATAACAGACAATACATCTTCTGCTACTCTGAATTCAGTAACCTTATATATTTTATGCGTTTACTGTTCAATTACCTAAATATAACTGGATCGCTTCACTTAAAAGGGTATAGAACCTTATGTACAATAAAAGAGAACAAAAGAATAGTGAAAAAAAGCACTCAACAGTTCACCAGTCTTTTCAATTTTGCATCTGTTGCATTTTACTTCTCAATAATGTCTTTCTCCTTGCAATCTTCCTTCTTGTTTTCTAACAGAAAAAATACAACCAACCCACGTAGTGTGATACTGCTTTCTTAAATTCAGTTCCCTGGTGTTCACATGAAATTCTGTCAATGCAGGAGGAGGTGGTGGTGGTGTTTACACCCAGGCATTTGGTGGTAAGTCCCAGCAGTGACTTATGGATGAATCTGGCAGTCCCCTTTAATATTAAGGGCAAACCCAGATTTTGGCCCCTCAGTTGAAATGGGTACAGTATTATAATTGCATTATACAGTAAGACACTACTAAGGGCCTGTTTCCACTACACGCAGATTGGATTCAGAATGGATGCAGAAAGACTGACTCTAACGAAAGCCTATGGGCCTGTTTCCACTAAACGCAAATTTTCTGATGCAGATTTTCCTACAGGCATTCATTGGAGTCAGTTTTTCTGCATCTATTCTGCATCCAATCTGCTTGTAGTGGAAACAGGCCCATAATTGTGGTCATAATTGTCAGTACCAGTCAAGGACTTCATAATAATTCAGCATCAGCACCCATTCAGCAGCACACATTCATCATTTATATCATACTAACTACTGGTATTATTTCATTCATATATTCATACATTGATGACATATATTAAATTACAGTAAAATAAAACATCCATCAGTCATAATAAAGGCACAAAGACAACACACAGCATTGTAATACAGTGTCACTCTTATCAGTGACCCTAAAGCAGCCCTTCTATGTATAGCAGCAATACAAAAACAGCACCAGTATATGCCTGCACAATAATAATAATAATTTATATCACAGACATTCAGCACACATTCGGTAACTTGATCTATTCATTCACCCTTACATGCAACAGATATTCATCTGTCCCCCAGCGCAGTAGACATTTACAATTCAAACAGCAGATATTTGTAAAAACTGAGTCACATTAATTTCTACAGCAAATAAACCACACACAGCTAAATATTTGTATACACAGTACAAGTGCATAGTACCAGACTGCTCTTCCTGTTCTGCCACCACTAGCTAGCTGCCAGTTATGCTAGGAACACATGATTACATTTTCTGGCAGATTTACTGTCTTCCAACATGTCCAATAAGATTTTCGATCTATTTCCGACCGTTTTCCGATCATTTTCCATTCACTTCTATGGAAAATCAATTGGAAAACAACCAAAAATCAGAAATTGGAAATAATCGATTTGACATTGAATCTGCCAGAAAATCTCATCATGTGTACCCAGCATTAGTTTTGCACTAGACTACACCTTCCACTGTTCTAAAACAATTTATCACCTAAATACCAGATGCTCTTCCAGATCCAACCTCTTTAAAGGCCCGTAATCACTACGCAATTTTTCCAATGACCTGTGATTTTTTTAGTGATGAGCGATCATTTCCATGATCTCGTGCCATTGGTACAGGCGCACAATTACACAAATCGGATTGGATCTTTAAGATCCCTGACAACTCGTGCACAAAATGCTGCAATTGTTTGAACTCTTATTTGCACGCATCGTCTGCCGTCACGTGTACCCACCGGCAGGAAGATGGATCAGGGAATAGGAGGAGGAAGTTGCGGTGATCCATATTCCTGTGTCGTTAGGTGAGTATTCAGCTTAAGTACTGTTGGATTGTCCAGGTCCACTATTGCTGCACTACATTGTGTCTCAGGGGTAGCAGAATGAGAGGGAACACACGTTCAACATTCCACATGCCAGCAACTTCTGGAAACATGGCTGATAAAGAGTCCTGGATGTGGCTGAAAACGAGGAAGCTCTTAGTGACTATGGCAGAGAGAGACGGCGTATACTATTAGCCAAACACTTTCATTGTGCCACCATCTAATGGAAAGAAAAGGATGGGGTGTGGTTGAACATGAGACTCCATTTAATTTCTTGATATGGCAGAAGGAGAAGGACAATACTTAAGTTTTAGCCTAATTAGCATAATCAACCCAGACATACTGGAGGACCACTGAAAATAAAGTAAACATGGGTCAGCCCTTAGCCTACCCAGCACTCTACATGTAATGAAGCCCTACCAAATATATACTGTGGTCACCAATGTAGTATGTTAACAGTCAATGTGCAGCTTTACTATGAGAATGTACTAAATTGGACTGATGATAGCACAGATGCCCAGAGCCATCACCAGACCCCACATCAGCACAGTACAGTCAGACTGAAGCAGCCACCACAAAGGGTTTTTTTCAGTATTCTCAGGTGCCCAGATTTAGCACTTTCTAAAACTGACAAGTTTGGTCAAAACAATGCTCCTGCATCCACAGTCACCATCGTTTTTGCACTCACTCACATAAACCTCAGAACTCCATGACACAACAGCTTATAATACAACAAACACAAACATATCATATCACATAATACAATAAGCTGCCCAAAAGTTTCCAGTTATATTACACTCAGTAAGCAAGGCACATAAACACACTGGAATCACTGTATAAAATGCCTCTGTATTCCTAACACTAGCCAACACTATTACCCATATTTTATCTCTGAAGTCTTCAAAAGTTTAATTGTTGCACCCCAACA
This sequence comes from Hyperolius riggenbachi, assembly GCF_040937935.1. Taxonomy (NCBI): domain Eukaryota; kingdom Metazoa; phylum Chordata; class Amphibia; order Anura; family Hyperoliidae; genus Hyperolius; species Hyperolius riggenbachi. The sequence continues at coordinate 229,737,856 of NC_090647.1, forward strand.
TTCACAATACTGTACCAAAAACTGCCCATTAATCCAAATAATGCAAAATTCCCAACATTGTACCCATGCTACCTGATCTGATCAGGGCACTGTGCACAGCTGATACCAGTTTCCTAATGAATATGAATGGTAGTTGTTATTATTATGCATTTATATAGTACTGATTTTTTTTCCATAGTAGTTTACAGAGCTCACAATCGTGCCAATATCAAAGTCAGTCTATCATCCCTGTCATAGTGTAGGGGCAATTTAGGGGGGTAAGCCAACTAACCTTCCAATATGTTTTGGGATGTAAGAGGAAACCAGAGTGCCAAGAGGAAACTCACACAAACACAGATGTAATGATCTGTTCAGCTGTCTGCACAGGCAGACAGCTGTTTGACCATTTTTTAGGTCTGAGTGCTGTAGGTCTCTGGAAAAGAGACCTGTCTTCACTTTGCAAGTTTCAGAGTTGCTCTGCTGGTGAGGAATTTGCATACACTTGTCATGCAAATTGCTTAGCTGCTTCCTTTGATGGCTTGCAGTATAAATACCTTTTGCTCCCAGAATTCCTTGCTGGTCATGATGGTTTGTTCCTGCTAACTCACCTGGAGTGTCAGCCTTTGCTATTGTTTGCTAAGATTATCTTAGAGTAATTCCTTGGGACTGCACTAGGCATCCCTTCTAGCATAGTCAGGTTGTATTATCTGTTTTGCCTTGTACTGTCTATCTGTTGCAATTGTCTTGTCGCCAGCGGTGGTCGACAGGAAATCGTTCTGTCTGTAGGGGTGCAAGCCAGAGCAGCGGTTGCTACTGGCTGCTCCATCTGTTTGTCTGTCTGGATCGCATCCGCTCTAGCGGTAGTGGCGGTGGTTCCTTCTGTGCTCTGTCTGCCTGGAGTGTAGGCCAGAGCTGCGGTTGCTGCTGGCTACTCCTTCTGTCTGTCTTGTCTGGTACGAACGTTTGCTGTAGGCTCGGTGAGGTAACCGTTTAGCAAGCGTTCGCGTTCTCTATTTCGTGTTTGTGTTACATTGGTTAGTTAGGGTGGCACGCTTGTCACTGGGCGCCTAACGCGCGGTGATGGTGTTTTTAACGCGTTCTCTGTTGCGAATGAGGGCGGAGTTTACGTTTAGCTAGCGTTTGTTATTTTCCTTGGCATTCTGATCATTGTTATTTACTGTGTCTTTCTTGCTACACTTGTGCTCTGTCTAACTCGGTCTTGTGTCACTATTGGCAATCGCCACTCTTGCGATTGTGTTCCCACTTGGTTTCCGCTGTTGTGTGTTCACCGTCGCCGGGTGGCGACTAGATTGGTGGACACACATACATTCTGTCTCTGTGCTCACTTTTCTCTCTACAGGTGCATTGCACCAAAGCTGGGTTCCATCGTTTAATACGCTTGTGGAGGACTTCCGCAGTGTCAGCGCACATCTTGTGCGCTGACCACGGAGATAATTCCACAATCGTTACAACAGACAGAAAATATAGCGTCTATGCAGATAGTGTCCAGGTTGAGATTCAAACCTAACAACGCTAAAACAACAAGATGAGAGTGATAACCACTGAGCCACAGGCCCACATGCAATTAACTTTTTCTGCTGAGTTTTCCCCACGGGGATATTTTCACAGATAGTCAATTAAATGCCTTGTAAAACACCAGCTAGCAAGAAAATAATTTAAATAATACTTTTTCACCTACTTTTTGGTGCTTTTTCGATTGGAAAGCGCTGGAAATTATTTTAAAGAGGAGATGAAAAATGATCTCCTAGAAGAAATCTCAGGTGAAAAAGTTAATTGCATATGGGCCTCTGTGTGCAGACAAACAGCACTGGTGCTCAATTCCTGGTCTTATATGATGCAGTTACAAATGTAGTAAAATAAGCCTCAAAACACAAACATGCAATACAAATAATGGTTTAATACACAACTAGTCCATGCAAGGAGATATTTTTGCCCCCATAGTCCCTGCTCTTTCCCAGCCACTAATTAGCTTCCAGAGTAGGCATAAGCATCATGGGTTAAAACTTCATTTTTTCGCACTAATATAACATTTGCTCAATTCCAGTGTTCCCAAAATACATATTATATTAAGGGAGAATTTCATTTTTATTGGAACACAAACAACAATACTATCTGGAAGCACTCAAATAACTGTGAGTTTTATTGGACTTAAAAAATTAAGCATACAAGCACAAGTATATGGTATCATTATTTTTTATGAACTAGTAATTTAGATGTGTATTCTTATATATTCTGTACTAATATGTTGCATATCGTCGTATAAAACAGTTGTCTAGCTTCAGCTTTTCTTTTTCTTTTTTCTTTTTTTATTGACTAAGAGCTTTATAAAAATAAGCCTAGCCTCCTTACACTTTATATGGTACAGAAATTAATGAAGTAAGTATAACAGATGCTTTACTTCACAGGAGGTTATTTATACATGTGACCAGGAAAGAAAAAGGAAAGTAACTATTAAAGAAAAAAGTTCTGGTCTCCTGTGGACAAGTGATATTGCTCTGACTGTAAGATAAACTGTAGCTGCTACACTTGTGTGCACTACAGGAATCAGTCACTGAGCAGATGCAATTTGAATCTTTTATTCATGAGCGCACTTCAGTTCATCCAGCATTGCCCATGGGATAGTAACCACTTAGCTGAGCACCCTCTATTTCACTTCAAATAAATGATACAGACTAAAGTTCCATATTGTCACATGCAATTTTTTTGTTGAATAAATATGCAGACCTCATTCCTTTGGAAAGAAAGCCTGCAGAGTCCTCAGCTCTCAATTCACTTTAAATATGGCAAGAGCTAAACCGTCATTTGTGTTCATCAGGAAGACAATTCTGAATATTCACGGTTTTATGTTTTCAGAATAGGCAGAACTGTTCAGCAGTTTAATGTCATTTGATGTTATGTTTGCCGGAATTAAAATTTTATTGGGATGCTATTTGTGGAACTGATAAGTTTTCTTTATGAAAAAGACATCCTTCATCTTCCTCGGTTAATTAACCTCTTTACTCTGTAATTTAAAGCCACAGTTTCTTACATCAAATGGCTGAAGTTAATGATCCCGATGACGTTAGATGGATGCCTCAGCAGAGGAAAAGATGTACCGTATATACTCGCATATAAGCCGACCCGCATATAAGCCGACCCCCCAACTTTTCCCTGAAAAACCAGGGGAAAATGATTGACCCCCATATAAGCCGGGGGTAGGAAATGCTGGCCGCCTTATTCCCCGAGTGTGTCCCAGTATAGCTAGTAAAGTGTCCAGTATGGGTAGGTAGTGCCCCAGTATAGCTAGTATAGTGCCCAGTATAGCTAGTATAGTGCTCAGTATAGCTAGTATAGTGCTCAGTATAGCTAGTATAGTGCTCAGTATAGCTAGTATAGTGCTCAGTATAGCTAGTAAAGTGCCCCAGTTTAGCTAGTATAGTGCCCAGTACAGCTAGTATAGTGCTCAGTATAGCTAGTAAAGTGCCCCAGTTTAGCTAGTATAGTGCTCAGTATAGTGCTCAGTATAGCTAGTATAGTGCTCAGTATAGCTAGTATAGTGCTCAGTATAGCTAGTATACTGTGCTCAGTATAGCTAGTATAGTGCCCCAGTTTAGCTAGTATAGTGCTCAGTATAGCTAGTATAGTGCTCAGTATAGCTAGTAAAGTGCCCCAGTTTAGCTAGTATAGCGCTCAGTAAAGCTAGTTAAGTGCCCCAGTTTAGCCAGTACAGTCCCCGCTCCCCATGGCCGCCGCCGCTATTACCTGGCTGCATCTTCTATTTCAGTCTCCGTGCTTGTAAACATTCAGAGCAGCGCGCCCGGCGCTGCTACTGTGACGAGCGGCGAGCCAGGAAAGAGCGGTTCCCATAGTAACAGGACGCCGCGCTCTTTCCTGCCTCCTGCCTCGTCACAGTAGCAGCGCCGGGCGCGCTGCTCTGAATGTTTACAAGCACGGAGACTGAAATAGAAGATGCGGACAGGTAATAGCAGCGGCGGCGGCCATGGGGGGAGCGGGGGACCCGCGGACCAGCGGAGGGGGGGACCCGCGGACCACCATGACTCGCATACAAGCCGAACCCCCAACTTTTGGCCCCCTTTTTGGGGGTCAAAAATTCGGCTTGTATGCGAGTATATACGGTATTTGATGTTGAACAGTGAAGCAAAGCACTTGAAATATAATTGTTGTGGACAGCATCTAAGGCAGCTGTGCCCAACCTAAGGCTGGGCGTAGGGGGATCACCCAGAAAGCCTCTCTGCACATACACCCAGGTAACCCAGAAAATGGGCATCAAATGGTGAGTACAACAATTCTTGGTTTGCCATTTTCTTTCCTTTTCCAACACCATGTTAACTAGAGTGACCAGACGCCCCAGATTGCCCGGGATGCGTCCCGGATTTGGGGGGCGCTGTCCAAGGCAGCATGAGGTCCCGGGAAACGTCCCGCTTTTAGCTGCAGGACGTCCCGGCCTCGGGACTCTGGTCACTGTAACTGCATGAACTGGCAGCAGCGTCTATAGGCGCTGTGCCAGTTCATTGCCCACAGCCCCGATCCAGCCTCCTTAGTCTTCCAGTGTTCCGACACCGGCAGGCGAGCAGGGCTATGGTAAGAGGGCTGCCGAAGCCCTGTACTGGAGACTATTTGTGTCTCCAGTACAGGGCTTCGGGCGCCATCTTGCCATAGCCCTGCTCTGCCTGTCAGCGTAAGAGACTGTAGGAGGAGGAGCAAGACGGTCCGAGGAGCAGCACGCCAGAGGCCGGCCAGGAGCGAGAGGAGACTTCTGCCAGGTGAGTAAATTCTTTTTTTTTTCCAGGTGAAATGTGCCCCCATTGTGTTTATTTTGTGCTGAAATGTTGCCCATTGAGTTTATTTTGTGCTGTAATGTGCCCACATTGCGTTGTACTGAAATGCGCCCTCCATTGCATTTATTTTGTGCTGAAATGTTGCCCATTGCATTTATTTTGTGCTGTAATGTGCCCACATTGCATTTATTTTGCGCTGTAATGTGCCCACATTGCCTTTATTTTGTGCTGAAATGTGCCCCATTGCGTTTATTTTGTGCTGAAATGTGCCCACTTTGCGTTTATTTTGTGCTGTAATGTGCCCACATTGCAATTATTTTGTGCTGAAATGTGCCCCAGTGCGTTTATTTTGTGCTGAAATGTGCCCACTTTGCATTTATTTTGTGCTGAAATGTGCCCACTTTGCATTTATTTTGTGCTGTAATGTGCCCACTTTGCATTTATTTTGTGCTGTAATGTGCCCACATTGCGTTTATTTTGTGCTGTAATGTGCCCCATTGCGTTTATTTTGTGCTGAAATGTGCCCACTTTGCGTTTATTTTGTGCTGTAATGTGCCCACTTTGCATTTATTTTGTGCTGTAATGTGCCCACATTGCGTTTATTTTGTGTTGAAATGTGCCCACATTGCGTTTATTTTGTGCTGAAATGTGCCCGCATTGCGTTTATTTTGTGCTGAAATGTGCCCACATTGCACTTATTTTGTGCTGAAATGTGCCCACATTGCGTTTATTTTCTGGTGTCTGGGGTAACTGTTGCTGCATTTATTATTCAGTGGTCATAGTTGGCTGCGCGCGCCGCCCCCCCCCCCCCCCCCCTGTCACAGGTTGAACCGACAAAAATCTGGTCACTCCATGTTAACTGTTATTAGAAAAATGTTACAGCTTTATATTTAAATTTTGTATGTATGTGTTCTGGCCCGCAAAATGTATCTTGATATGAAGTGCGGCCCTCGGGCAAAAAAAGGTTGGGCACCACTGATCTAAGGGTCTGTCTGCCTGGAGAGATTTTGCCAACTTCCCATATTTGATAGTTATGTTAGGATAGAAACATAGTGTAATATTTAGGCATACAAAAAGGAAAGGATCTACGACGTGAACCTTAACTTTTTCATCACAATGCAAGTAAGCTCAAGTTCTCAAAGGACCAAAACCGTAAAATGTAAACTACATGTAAACACATGCAAATAAGAAGTACATTTCTTCCAGAGTAAAATGAGCCATAAGGCGGGGTGCACACATAACATAACATAAAAAGCTGCATTTTATGTCATGTTTTATGTTAATGTTGTGTGTGTTTTTTGTGTGTTTTTGCTGTGTTTTTGATGCATTTGCGCTAGTGTTTTTTTTTTTTTTTTACCGCAGATGCATTTTTCAAGCGTTTTGCATGCATTTTAATGCGTTTGCAGTTCACATATTAAAAAAGCATATGCGATTTGTATAGGTGTTTCTTTTGCATTTTATGCAAATCACTAGCAGGACAACAGGAAGCGGAAATACATTACAAAACAATTTTTTTAAGCCAAAACGCACAGAAAAAAATGCATGGAAAACACATAAAAAAAAATGCATACCATTGCGTTTCCATTTACTTTCATTATGTACGTTTTTCAGGCGTTTTTGAATAATATGTAACGGAACGTGCGTTTTTAAAAACGCATGTTTCATAACGCATATAAAACGCATATACGTTTTCATATGTGTTTTTCCTGCTGCTGCCATTAGTGGCAAAAATGCAGCGTTTTCCACAACGCTAGCGTTTCTGCTATGTGTGCACCTAGCCTAAATTACTTTTCTCCTATGTTGCTGTGGCTTACAGTAAGTAGTGGAAATCTGACAGGACCGACAGGTTTTAGACTAGCCCATCTTCTCATGGAGGATTCTCAGGGTTTTCTTTATTCTCAAACGCACTAAGAGTATGGCAGTTGCTCCACCAAACTGCCCAAAAAGTGTGCAGCGGGCAGGGAAGCTGGCCAGCATCTTTGTATAAGTCCTTTTCAGGGTATGTCTTTATAAAGAATAAAAGCCTTGCCGAGAATCCCCCATGAAGAGATGGACTAGTCCAAAACCTGGCGGTTCTGTCAGATTTCTACTACCTACTGTAACTGACAGCAACATAGGAGAAAAGTAATTGAAGGCTCATTTTACTCTGGAAGAATCATATTTTTTATTTGTTTACACTTAATTTAAAATAAACTCGGGTAATATAAATACGACACATGCAAAATATCTGGTCGGAGATACATAGCAAAAAAGGCAAGACCACAGCAATACCATGACACATTCAAATGGGTGGACCTGCCTATAAAAGTTTACCATCTAAAGTTAGGAAAGAAATGGGGTTATAGAGGAAAAAAGCTGTATTACCTTGGCATGTAGCTGTATTACTCCTCGGGTCCATCTGAAAATGGCGCCTGCGAATAATGGCGCATGGTGTTTCCGCTTATCCGTTTGACGCTTATCGCTATTTAACGTTAAAGCCTTATCGCTATTTAATGTTAAAGCCTTATTGTTATTTAGCGTTAACACACAGAACCCTCTCTGTACCTATTCCTAACCCTAAGACTCCCCTAGTGGTGCCTAACCCTAACCACCCCCCTGGTGGTGCCTAACCCTAACCAGCCCCCTGGTGGTGCCTAGCCTTAACCACCCCCCTGGTGGTGCCTATCCCTATCCACCCCCTGGTGTTCCCTAACCCTAACCACTCCCCTGGTGGTGCCTAACCCTAACCACACCCCTGGTGGTGCCTAACCCTAAGCACCCCCTTGGTGGTGCCTAACCCTACGACCTCCCTGGTGGTGCCTAACCCTAAATCTCCCCTGGTGGTGCCTAACCCTAACCTTGACAGTGTTACATTAAATCCATTCACTGTTTTGCAGTTAAATAACTTCTGCAGTTTGGCTTATGTAGGGTGCTATTGATAAATAACATTACTATGCACAATAACATCTGCTGTTTGGCATATGAACGGCACTATTAATAAATAACGTTACTGTGCACAATAACGTCTGTTGTTTGGCATATGAACGGCACTATTGATAAATAACGTTACTGTGTGCCCTTTTTCTTCTTTTTTCCCTGTGCGCCATTATTATGCAGTACTAACGATAAATAGCGATATCTTTTTAATGCGGCGCCATTTGTATGCATAGGCGCTGTGCGCCATTATTCACTGATCCGTCCCCCTCAGGTAGGCCACACCAGAGTGGCATTTCTCCTGATTTATTGTTCATGCATTTAGATAGTTAAGGTGTAAGGGAAACAGTGTGGCATTTTATTCGCCATCTCTACCTAGGCATAAGCAGCCACTGTTGAGCTTTTTGCCTCTTATGCTTTATTTAGAATGTATGCATCTGCAGGGAAGAAGCAGTAGGGCTGAATTCTGGGCAGCACCCCACAGATACCTTGAGATGATTTACGTTTGAGAAAGAGCTGTATGAGATGACAAGGCTCAATTACATGACAGCTGATTAACCACTTCAACCATTAGCCTTCTGAATCTGATTATTGCTAAGCAACCAGTACATTTCCTAACATATAATGTGTTCATTGACAAAAGGCTACGATAATTAAGACTTTTCAGTTTTGCCTGACAATGTCTAGCTGTTGTAAAACAGACAGTGCCTTGATTTTAAAACTTGACTTTATTATTACTCTTCTACTATCCTGTAGTGTATTCTGCCTTCCTTGGTTATTGGCTCCTTTTCACTACCCCTTCAGAACAAACTTGGCCAGCCAGCTCTGGTCAGGTCACTTCTGGGGAAGCCAGAAATTTGGGTGCATAAGGCAAGTGGTCAATAGGGTGCCACCATTGACTCTCATGTTAAATATCATTTAAAGGGTGCCCAACAGGAAATTTGGGCGCCTAGTGAATAATAACACTTACAATGAGCGCCCGGTGAATAATAACGTTTACAATGAGCGCCCGGTGAATAATAACGTTTACAATTGGCGCTCGGTGAATAACATTTGCAATGAGCGCCCGGTGAATAATAACGTTTACAATGAGCGCCCGGTGAATAATAACGTTTACAATTGGCGCTCGGTGAATAACATTTGCAATGAGCGCCCGGTGAATAATAACGTTTACAATGGGCGCCCGGTGAATAATAACATTTACAAACATACTTACCATAGTTATCGCGTCTATATACATAAAATGTTATTAAAAAAATCGATATTCTCTGGAAAATAAAAAATATTCAAATAACTAAATATAATGATTTTAAAAATATTATGATAAACTATATTGGAGTCTTAGGGATAGGCATCACCAGGGGGGGTCGGGGGGGGGGGGGGTCACAGGGTTAGGCACCACCAGGGGAGTCTTAGAGTCAGGGATAGGTAGATGGAGGGTTCTGTGTGAGTGTAGGGTTAGATTTAGTTGTAGTAAAATATTGGTAATATCAGTAATATTTACTAATGTTTTACTGTAGTTATTACGATTGTACATATATTTCCGTTTTCAATGTTATAAATGATATTTTCAGATTTTATTACATGAAGAAATGATAAAATAAGGTTAAAAACAATACTATACAATTAATACGATTGTACGTATATTTTTGTTTTCATTGTTATAAATGATATTTTCAGGTTTTATTACAAGAAGAAATGATTAAAAAAAGGTTATAGATAATATTATTAAAGTTCAGCTATACAACGCTCCTTTTGTACAGGCGCCCTTTTTTGATGTACGCCACTTCGCCAGCCAAAGTCATGAATGAACAAGTGTTTCATATATTGGCCACATCAGCTGGCCAAATCAGGTATTGGCCGTCCAGGTCCCGAAGTGGCGCACTTCGGGATCTGGCTGTAACATATATATTATCAAGCATCAAGCCCATTACAAGATGAGGTCACTAGCAGAAAGGAGTTTTGTCTTGCTGGAAAGCAGGTTCTGGTCTTAACATATTAGGTAGCTCAATTATGTATAGGCAGGCACACTGCAAATATCAACATCATTCACTTGTGGTTTTTCTTCCTTGAGTTAATCTACAACTGCATTACCGGAATATTTACATTTACTTTTATTCTGTGAAAAAGAACAGATTATTTTTACTTGTTTAAAAAAAACTCTAAAATAATTTCAGGACATCTGTAGTTGCTAGAAAGGTTACAAATGACAAAAATAATCAAAACATCAGGCCATGGTAAATTTAACAACAATGTTAACCTCCTTATCGGTAATCCCGAGTCAGGCTGGAAATCCGCAGTTCAGAGCTGTAACCCAGATGCATGTGAGGTGAGTAATGTGCAGGGCTGCCACAGATCTCTCTAGCAATATGATTTTTAGGGTCTAAAAGTTTGTGAAAAAAGTGCACCACTTCCAGAACCTAGAATCTGGAAACAATCATAACGCCAGGGAGGTTAAAAGATTTATTTAGAAGGGAGGAAACAGAATGAGTGCTAGAAAGCTGAGCAAAATAAATGTACATAAAGACAAACACTTATATAGCGCTTTTCTCCTTGCGGACTCAAAGCGCCAGAGCAGCAGCCACTAGGGCGTGCTCTATAGGCAGTAGCAGTGTTAGGGAGACTTGCCCAAGGTCCCCTACTGAATAGGTGCTGGCTTACTGAACAGGCAGAGCCGAGAGTCGAACCCTGGTCTCCCGTGTCAGAGGCAGAGCCCTTTACCATTACACTACATAGCCACTTACATGGAGAAATTCAGATGGAATTAGCAATAAGCTGGACTCTAGTGGGCTCTGATCTCTGCTGCAGGGTTTTGTTTTTTTAAATTAAATTTTTAATAAAATCATCTATTTTTTTTTATTTTCTCCATCCCTCCTCCCTCCCTCCCCCCCCCCCCCCGAGATTCAATCAGCAGGATTGTCTCTCATAGCATCAACCTATGAGAGCGATCCGATCCTTTGTGTTTCCCCTCCAGGGGACAGCCGAGTGACAGGTCTGTCCCAAGTACAGTGCTGCATTAGATTGCGATAGCCGCTGGTAGACTGCTGACAGAGCTCTGCTCCGTCACCCAAGCGGAGATGCGCGCACATCGGCGCGCAATCCCCTGCAAAACACTCCCCCAGGACTTGATGCCTATCGGCGTTAGGCAGACGGGAAGGAGTTAATGGGCTCAAGCCTCATGCTGTGGTGTGAAGAAGCTATTCAGCAGAGCCTCCAAGCTGGATCCTAAAATGTATCTGTCTAGTCCTATTTCCTTAGACAAGATATAGATAAAAGAAAAATTATACACCAGTAGTTTGCTTCCTCTTTGTTTTTCTTGACTTTTTTGTCATATATAGGAAGGTAATGTGGCATTCAGGCCAAGATTGTTCTGGTTAGGGGACCACAAGGGGTAAAATCAATTGCAACATATTGACTATTTCATAATACAGGCAAGAATGAAATGGCCCATAGCTAATTATACTCAACAATGTTAGATGATGATAATATTTGAAAAAGTGCAACCACAAAGTCAATAAGCCCCCTTTAGTAGTAATTGTCAAATAAACAAATACTTCATATCATAATCTCAACAGCTGAAGCAACGTTACTCCCATAGAATGGCAAGGAAGTAAGGCAAGAGGCAGCCATTATCAGCATACAAGGAGAGCAGGCAAAGGTGGGTCCATGCTAACAGTGGAAAATAATTCTTCTATAGCTAGTACAGTGCCAAGCAATACAGAGAGTCTCAGTACTGCAACCCAAGTTATGCAGGACCAGGGAGTAAACCAGTTCACACCTGCATCCACTAAAGGTGTAAATTCAAGCCAAAGAAAGGGAAAGACTGGGTCTCAACCTGGATTTGGGTCAATTGGCCAATTTATTACAAGTACCAAAATATAAAAGTGTGACGTTTCGACCTGTATGGTCTTTTTCAAGTGCCATACAGCCAGGTTCAAAAGGCATGCTTTTATATTGTGGCATTTGTAATAAATTGGCCACTCACCTCCTCTTGCCAGCAGAATGCGCTGCTCAAGACTACCTGTGTCCCATGGCTTGTGGGTTGGAGCGTGCAAGCAATGTGTCAGCAGTGCAATCATCTGGATTCTTCCTGTGTGGCAATCGCTGTATCTCATATCTATGACGCAATCTAGTGGCGTCTTGAGACACAGCTATATCAACCTTGGGCAAATCTGGCTATGGGGAAGGGGACTGACTTGCACTGAGGGCACATCTGGCTACTGTGGAGGGGGCTATACTGGTGAGGGGGCTTACACACGAGTCGATCACTTTTTCCTGGTTTCTGAGGGAAAAGTGCATACATCGGCTTATACACTGGTCCGCTTATATGCAAAGTATATACGGTACATTGTATTAATAAGTTATTAATAAGTTATAACTGTATTTGCATCCACCAACATGAAATTAAATGAAAATAATGCAAATGGTCAAAAATGTAAACATCAGTAATATAACTAAGACAAAATTGGCAAAAGTCTGAAGAGGGGCCCTCTTTCTTTCCTCTTTGACTTTGTGAAGAAAATTATTCAGGAGACCCACATTTCCAATATATATCTGGGTCTCAGCATCAGAAACACTTCCCATGGCTATATATTATTGTATATTTGTATGTGGCCCTGCCCTCCCAGTGATTTCACAGCCTAGGCTGTTAAGCTATGCAGAATTTTCCTCCAGGAACATTCTGGGAACAGTAAACAAACATTCCATAGTGATGCTCCATCCAGCAATAAAGATGTTGTCACCTGTGATAAATTTCTAAATGTAAATCAGGGTAAGCAAAGGTTTTACAATGGACAAACACTGACTAAGTAATATATAAAGTTATATTGTAAAACAATAAGCAATTTTACTAATTACATTATTTTCAGTACAGTTCCTTTTTAACTGCAAACCTCCTTAGCATCCCATTGTCAACAAAATTACTATGTCACCAAAATCATTATGAAGGATGGGCCAATTGTAGAAACATGTCCCAAGGAGGAAAACATTTTCCGTAAGCTGTAGTAACATTTTTGTTGGGAAAATGCATTTTTAGGCACAGCACAGGCAATGATTATGTTATTATTATTATTATTATTATTTAGTATTTATATAGCGCCGACATATTACGCAGCGCTGTACAATGTAAATATATATCTTGTCACTAACTGTCCCTCAAAGGAGCTCACAATCTAATCCCTACCATTGCCATATGTCTATATTATGTAATGTAAGTACTGTAGTCTAGGGCCAATTTTAGGGGGAGCCAATTAACTTATCTGTATGTTTTTGGAATGTGGGAGGAAACCGGAGTGCCCGGAGGAAACCCACGCAGACACGAAGAGAACATACAAACTCTTTGCAGATAGTGCCCTGGCTGGGATTCGAACCAGGGACCCAGCGCTGCAAGACGAGAGAGCTAACCACTACGCCACCGTGCTGCCCATTATGTGAGATTTGTTCTCATTCTGTATTTTATTCTCATAAAAAAATATCTTTTAATAATATTTTCTGTATAGTATGAATAATCTGTGGTGTGATATGCACTGCTACACTCCATTCTTACAAAAATAAGAAATATTTCCATGAATAAATACTTCAGAAAGCATGGTAGAACAATAATGAAAAATTAAATGGACATAATTTACTCTACATTTCAAAGACTGATTGAAACTAGTCACTACTGAAAGCCCTGTTCAAAAAACAATGCAGATTACAACACAGAAACTCCATTAACATGAGGCATTTAGAAAATGTAATGCGGTAGGTCAATTATAGTTTACATGAAAAATGAACTGTCAATTCAGTTTATACTTGGTGCTGCTCTACAAATGAAACATGAAATATCTCTTGACAAGTCAAATTACTATGCAGGCCAAAATGTAATTTTATGCAGATCAATGCTGTTCTACTTGATAAGTGACATTATTCTGGCAATATCTATTTCTGTAGTGTATGTTTGCAGTTGTGTATGTTTGTGTGTATGTTTGTAAGAGTGTGTGTGTGTGTGTGCGGGCGTGCGTGTGTGTGTGTGTCATGCCTTCAGTATTAATTAAACCAGCACAATATTTTATAATGATCAGTAAAATAAAGCAGACAATATCACACTCCTAGAGGAGCACAAATGTAAAAATGAGTGATAATAACCCCTTGCCTTTAACTGCTTGCCGACCGCGTCACGCCGATGGGAGTGGCTGCGGCGGCAGCCCCAGGACCGCCTAACGCAGATTGGCGTAAAGTCCTTGGGGCATCTCCTGTTCGGGGGCGGAGCTCCGTCCCTCCTTCAGTCTCCGAGCGGCCATCGCTGCTCGGGAGACTGTTAGACGGCGAAACCGCCATCTAATTACATTGTACAGCGCTGCGATCTGCAGAAGCGCTGTACTGGGGACAGCCGTGTGACACGGCTGTCCCCCTGGGACACTGGAGAGCGATCGCCTGTCATAGGCAGAAGCCTATGACAGCCGATCGCCATAATTGGCCGGCTGTGGGAAGGGAGGGAAAGAAAATATTTAAAGAAACACTTTTTTTATTAAAAAAAACAAAGATATAAATATTTGTACAAACAAAAATAAACATAGGGAAGCGATCAGACCCCACCAACAGAGAGCTCTGTTGGTGGGGAGAAAAGGGGGAGGGGGAATCACTTGTGTGCTGTGTTGAGCGGCCCTGCAGCTTGGCCTTAAAGCTGCAGTGGCCTATTTTATTAAAAAATGGCCTGGTCACTAGGGGGGTTTAGCACTGCGGTCCTCAAGTGGTTAAAGAGGAACTCCAGTGAATATAATGTAATAAAAAAGTGCTTCATTTTTTACAATTATTATGTATAAATGATTTAGTCAGTGTTTGCCCATTGTAAAATCTTTCCTCTCCCTGATTTACATTCTGACATTTATCACATGGTGACATTTTTATACTCCTGGCATGTGATGTCACTGGAAGTAGCTGCTGCTTTCTTTTTTGGCAGTTGGAAACATCTGTAAACAGCTATTTCCCACAATGCAACGAGGGTCACAGACAGGAAACTGCCAAGACCATGGTCCTCACAGTTTCCTGTGGGAGTGGTTTCACCAAAATATCAGCCATAGAGAGCCCTCTGATGATCCATTTGTGAAAAAGAATACATTTCTCATGGGAAAGGGGGTATCAGCTACTGATTGGGATAATGTTCGATTCTTGGTCACAGTTTATCTTTAAGTCTTGCAACCACATTTTTTTTAAATTTATACATTACCTAATTTAGAAATTAGCATACCACTATGCTCAGTATAATTAAACAAAGATACACAATACTTACTTTGCTTGCAGGAAGACTGGTCTGCGCATGTAAATGTCTGTTTTCTTCTACGGTTACAGATTACCCAGCAAGCTCATGCTGAACCAGTACTCCTAGGAATGTGTAAGGGGCTTCAAAGGACCAAATAGCCCTGTTACTAAAATGTTATGCAAAACAGAAGTTTGCCTTCCCCTAAACAAAGGGTATTTGTGATTATTCAGAGTGTAGCGAACATATGATGTCTCCCATGATGCTTCAATGCTGAATATGCAAATCATCCTTTGCTGTAAGCTAACCACACCTCCAGAAACCCCCAGCTGTTCTGGAGGTGTGATTAACTTACAGGGACAACAAATGATGATTTGCATATTCAGCAATGAAGCATTGTGGGAGACATCAAATGATCACTACAATATGAATAATAACAAATACCTTCTGTTTTAAGAAGGAACACTTCTGTTTCTCTTCTGTTTGTCAGTAAATGGTATCATCCTGATTCAAAACTTCTTTCTGTAACAACAAAAGGTAACAATTTGAAATAATGACTTGGAAATCCCTTGTGATAGTTTAAATCTGATGAGATTTTTTTTTAGTATTCAACAATTTACAAAGTTCACATTCTTTCTTTCTTAACAAGCTGGCAGACTAGGTCATCGGACACCAGTCTCCATACCTCTAAACTCTAAACTAGTCGCATGCATGTTCCAGATGTATGACTTTAGTTCTACTAAAGTCATAAGATCAGTATGACAGCCACTCAATTAGCATTTTTTTACTATCTCTGCTTCAGTTAGTTTTAAGTAGTGAGGTGAACTTGTGCACTTCCCAAAAATCAAATGCCCTGGGCAGGTACAAAGTATTGCTTGATTACATTTAACTATTAATTTTAAAGTACACTGGTGATTAGAGATCACTGGGTGCATCCATTACTTACTACCTTTTTATGTGCCCAGTTTTTGCCGGTAGTGATGATCCTTCTGTCTACATCTGTAACCAGTATTCAGATCATGAGTCTCACAGCTTTCAGGTAGGTGATCTAGACAGCATTATATTCAGAAATGAAGGAGACAGGCAATGGTTATTTCCCATTTTCTGATGAAGTTGTGGTATGCAGGGCCGGCTGTTCACTTTTTGCCATCTGAGGCAAACCTTTGAAGATGCCCCCCATGACTCAACAACCATCCGGAGCGTAGCGTCCCCCACTCTGTTACACTTCCTGCTTGTCAGATTGCATCCTCCGCTCCATCTATTACAGCAGGGCTACAACAAAATGGGCACCAATGTCCGCCAATGCGAATGCTGGCTGCCAATTTCTTGTAGCCCTGCTGTAATAGACGGAGCGGAGGACAAAATCTGATGAGCAGGGAAGGAAACAGAGCGGGGGACGCGGCGACACACAACTGGGGCTGCCGCTGGGGTGCCATGTCTGGGTGGCTGTGCTTCTAGACGGTCGGTAGTAAGGTGTGCGGTGGTGCACTTCCACCACCACACTTCCGCAGCCTGAGGAAGCTGCATCACCCTGCATCATGGACTGGGCAGCCCTGGTGGTATGGCTCAGAGCATGCTTAATGTCTGTGACATCCTATTTTTAAGTACTGGATTTTTTTCCCTACGCAACCTGCAGCGAGAGAAATTTTGAGTCTGCCATCTTTTTTTTTTTTTTAAGGCCAATTTGTCAGCTCTTTTTGGTAATTATCTGCCTGGAAGAGTCCAATGGCACAGAGGATTGATGCATTGGTGCATCTACTAATTGCGGTGTTCACTTGGTGGCTAAAATTATTCTTGCAGGCAAGTAAGTGGAGGGGAGTTGAGCACTCTATTAATGTCAATGGTGACCACAGTCTGGCCATTACTCAATCAATGCTGCCCTGCCACTGAGCCACATAAATGTGTACTGAGCTCAGTTTATGCTGCATACTTGTTACAAGTGTGTACTGAAGCATGAAGTTCAGCATAATAGCCAGACAGCTGACATTTTGGTAATGAAAATAAAAATGGAAGCATTCATAGCTCTCCTATTTCAGGTACCCTTTATTGATGCAAATAATGTAATACCAGGTTATTAGTATTCTTTTTCATTTATTTAAATTGCAGTAAACTAATGATATTCATTGGATTCATTGATATACTTCACTGCACATCATTTCTCTTTGTGCTGACTTATGAAGTAATCCTGAGGAATAAGTAATTATAATACATCATACATCGTTTTATAATGTCAAAAGGACCATCAGTTTGTAAATGTCCACTTCTCAATCGAAAGCAAAACTTTTTAGCGTCTTCAAGAAAGAGATCAATACACTCAGCCCAATACAAGTCCCCATAACACATGCATTACTGTGCTCCAATGAATGATAACCTGTCAATGGGAGTCTTCTAGTATTATGCACAGGTCTCACTAACCTTTGAGTGATGGCTCTTGCCTTTTGCTTTGGCTAAAAGGACACAATTCAAATATTAATAAATCATCTGGTAGTGTCAGCATATATTGTATATGTTACTGCATGTATAGCTACAGTGTAATGCAGTCCAGGACAGCATCGGCTCTAGGCCGTTCGTGGAAGAGTTACAATGATTTACATTGTGTCCACGTAGGATTTCAGCTCTTGTTATATCAGAATGGAACACTTACAAAAATACTTAAAAAAAGATTTTAAATGTTTATTGAGAACATATGAAATAATACATTCATATGTTTATTTATCTATTTTGTTATACCTGCTGATCTGACTGGTAAAGCTCTGTAAGCAAAAAAAACGGTGACAGGAAATTTGGCCGATTTACGGGGGCTTTGCTAATAGTGGCTATAAAGGTCATATTAGGCGCTGGAACCACAATGTAAAATAGCACCCACTATTTGTAGCTGCAGTTTGTATAGCAGAAGGCCTTCACCCACTATTTTGTCTGCCAGTGCTGCCACCTTTGTCACCCAAATTTCCCTTTGTAGCTGATATTACCATGGGAATATTTACCCAAATTTTACTATTGGAATCTCCACTGCCCATTTACTAGAATATCAGTAACTTTACCAATATTCTACCAGCGGCTATTTCTGGTGCGCAAATTTCCATGGCACATGCAAGGTGTTGCTTTACAGTTGCAGTAAATAAAGCTATGTTCATATCAATGGTGATCATTTTGGGTGAACAATGTCACGTGGCATCAGTGACCTCTCCTGCAAATTATGCATTATAACCATGCCTTATAGCCACAATAATGCTATGATACTGCAAGGATGGGTCTCTCATTCTTTCTATACCTCTGCCCCCTTCAGTACAATTTTAATTGGAAGAATGTTAGCAATCCTATATTTAGAAATGTGTCTGGAGTTGGGCTTTAAACTTACAGCTCTTGACATAGAGAAAATAGTTTGCTGGAGAGATATAGCATAATGTACTAACATAATTCACATGCTCCTATGAGAGCATGTAAAACCCATTATATCTATGTGACGTCTACTCTCTAAATTATATTATTATTAAATGACTCACTAAAATTGTAATTAAATATGATAAAATGATTTCTTTCTCATTTGTACCCATACTTCCCACTGCTTTTACTGATGAAGGGTGGCCTAATTTCCTACAGTGAAAATGTTAATGTTGAATGTTTTGTTGGTGCAGCTATGTAATTATCAATCTTCTATCACATCTGAACATTTCTGACTGTTAATATATTTTGGTAGCTATTCAATGCAATTATAACTGCTAACATTTTAGCAACCAAATAAAGTAAAACTTTATTTGGCTGCAGGGCTGAATTTTTCCTGCCACTGGGGAAGTGTGCTTTCCCCAGCCGGGAAAGCTAGGCAGGGTATGTAGAGTGGACGGCAGGGAGCTTTTATAGTTACCTGTTAAGACGGCTGGATCGGCTTCTTTTCTCCTCCACCGTGGTGGCGATGTAACCCCGACATGTCTTCTGGGTCCTGATCACATGACATGTGATCAGGATCCAGGAGACCGTGTCAGTGTTACAGCCTAACCTAGTGGTGGAAGAAGGCCCTCTTCCACCACTGAGTGGTGCTGTAATGTGAAGAAGGGATGTCAGAAGAAGAAGAGCCACATGTGGAGGAAGAGAAGAAGGTGTCTAGAACAGGTAACTATAACTGCTCCCTGATGCCCGCTCGTTTGGCTGCGCTAGTCAGCTAAACAGGATTTGCCGGCAGAGGTTTACAGTACACAGCAGTTTCAAACAAAATGTTTTGTTTGAAACTGCTAACTGGTTATTTTTTCCTTTGTCCTGTAGCTATATGATCATTTCAAAAGTGCAATGCTAAATGTCATTTTGCTTCTAAAAACAGAAGGTATTTGTGATAAGGGTGACTTACTGAAATATGCAACTCATCTCTTTAAGCCCCTGAAAGGAAGGCTGCACATTCAGAACCGCTGATGTATAGTGAGTCTATCCTACTAATATTATAAATGGGAACGTTTGGATGTTTGGATGTTTGTTACTCGATCACGCAAAAATGGCTGAACGGATTTGAATGAAATTTGGCACACACATAGTACACTACCTGGAATAATATATAGGATACTTTTTATTCCCATAAACAAAAAGTGGGCGGAGACAAATACAGATTTCACTGGGAAAATGTAAAGAGCAGCCATTCTTACACTGTTAATGATAGGGTTCTCGAACTTACTTTGCACAGTTGGTCACTGGGTGACTGAGATTAATATTCAGAAAAGTGGGTGGAGCCTACAAAAGCCAATCAAAATCCACCTATTGATTTCCAAGGGAAATATTTAATTGCTGCCATTCTTGCACTGTTAATGGCACAAGACTTTAAACCTGCTACAGTTGGTCATTTGGTGACTGGGGTTAAAATTTAGAAAAGGGTGTGGAGCCACAGCCAATTAGATGTATTTAATTTCAATGCACATTATTGATGCCAAAGACTTCAAAGCTCTCAAACTAGATCAGTAGGTTGAGTAATTGAGTAAGTGTGTTAGGGTTAGAAAAAGTGGGCAGAGCCAACACTAGCCAGATACATACCCGGGCAATGCCGGGCCACCAGCTAGTAGCTAATACATTTTACACAGCCACTCCAATCCAACATATATACAATCTGTTTCAAAGTTTTTGTTCCTCGTAAATGCATTGCATGAATTGATGTGGCTCTATGGTATAGGGTTTGGACCAGAATGAAGTAATACTCAGAGAGCTTATGGTGACCTAAAACCACTAAAAAGGTATAAAGGGCTAAAAAAAATCTCTCTGTTAAAAAAAACCAAAAAACCAAAACAAAAAAAACCAATGCTAAATATAATTTTTCCTTCTTAAAACAGAAGATATCCAGCTTTAAGTGAATACTAGTGCAATAAGATACTGCACTTTAGTTTATTGCATAAAACTGTCAAAAATGCATGAGTAAAATCAAGACTACAATTTATAATAAACTGTAAAAAAAAGGTTTGTCATCACCCATGCATAAAATGTCACTATTTTCTCATACAAAATTAAATTGCATGTGACCTTTGAGAGTAGTAGGTGAAGTCTGAATGCCATTTGTAGAAGCAAACGAAATGCCACCCTCAGGGCCTGTCTATATATTGACTTAGCTATGTATTTTGAACTTGATTTTGGGTTTTTTCTGGAGCAATTTAAATGCATCTTAAATAGACAGTTTGGATATTGGATGAGATCTCATGGATCTCATTAGATCTGGCACACACAAGAAGATCCTTGGCTATACTTTTTAGGAACTGATCATTCCTATTAATGTTCTGATCAGTAATTTCTCAATTAGAAAAGCAACTGTAACTCATGGTTCTGCCATAATCAGACATGCATATCAATAGATAAAAAATAGGTTAAAAAAAAGTCAGACTAAAGGTGGCCATACATGGTACAATTTTTAATTTTTTTTCGATTAGATAATTTAGTTTAATTATTCAGTTAGATCGAATATAAAGATTTTTCCAGCATGTCCAATCACAATTTTCTCGAAAAAACGGGATAATCGTTTGAATTTCTTGATTGAAAAAAAAAATATTTTCAACATTCATTTGATTCGATCATTTATATTAAATAAACGGGGAAATCGAACGTTTTTATTTTATCGTGTATGGGCACCATAATGGTGCCCATACAGGTTACCATAAAAACTTTGCTTTTCCCGTTTATTCAACCAAAATGATCGAATCAAATAAAAGTCAAAAAGAATCCTTTTGTTGATCAAGAAAAATAAACAATTAACACGTTTTTTCAATAAAAACCCGATCGGACATATTGGAAAAATCTTTATATTCGATCTAAGGTAATAATTGAATGAAATTATCTAATCGAAAACAAATGGAAAAAAAAATTAACCTGTATGGGCACCAAAAAGGTGACCATGCATTACTCAATTTTTCTGCTGGATTGACCATTCAATTCAATCATTTTATTGGATTAAGGGTAATCAATTATAGAACGAAAAATCCCCCAAAATGCAGCATATCACATACATAGACGGTTTCACCTAAACATAACTAGGCAAAGTTACCTGGTCTCTCTGCTGGCTGGTCTGGCTTTCTGCTGGGCAGGCTGGCCTACTGCCAGGTTGTCTGGCAGTTCCCCCATAGCATTCTCTGACCTTCTAATGGACCCCCTCCCACAAATTCAGGCACCACAACTCCCAGCATGCGCCCAAAGAAAAACCACAGCTCCCTGAATGCCCCCATAAAGGCACCATAGCACCCAGCATGGCGCAGAACCCAGCATGCCCCCATAGAGGCACCCAGCATACTCCTCCATTGATTCACCACAGCTCCCAGCATGCCCCCCATTGAGGCACCAGAGCACCAAGCATGCCCCCATAGAGGCACCACATCACTCAGCATACCCCTCAATCAATTGATGCACCACGGCTCCCTGAATGCCCCCATAGAAGCTCCACAGCTCTGTGGATGTATGCTGGGAGCTGTGGTGCCTCTATGGTGATATCCTGGGAGAAATCCTCTGTAGCTGGCGATTCTCCCCCTTGCTTTTGAGAATCAAATGCTAAGAGCTCTAGCATCTGATTCATTCTCAGACACTAGGGGGAGAAGCCCAAAAGAGAAGATGTCTGCAGAATCTGGAGACCAAGTGACTGGAGGTGAGTACTGCCACCCGCTGCCTGACTCTGCCTGGGGGACATCCGGGGCAACCCAGAATAGTTCCGGGACACATGCCTCTAATCTTTGGGGCTAGCAACGCCCCTGGTGCAGAATT
Organism: Hyperolius riggenbachi; assembly: GCF_040937935.1. Taxonomy (NCBI): domain Eukaryota; kingdom Metazoa; phylum Chordata; class Amphibia; order Anura; family Hyperoliidae; genus Hyperolius; species Hyperolius riggenbachi. The sequence continues at coordinate 229,759,993 of NC_090647.1, forward strand.
GACTGAATCCTTTTAATTATGTAGATTTCTTAAATAGTACATATTGCCATTATCCAATATTTGTACCTGATATATTGCCCTGCTGTGTATGCTCCGCCTCCTCCCACAGTCTTTCTACACTGACTGAGTAACATTCTCCTTCTCAGAATGTATGACAGGAGAATTCTATAGCAGTATTCATAGGCAGACTGCACCCAAGGGAGATATAGAGGTGCATTAAAGAAAGATTATAGTACTCCTACTGTTTTAAAGAAGGGCTGGGGGTCACCGTGAACTTTGAAGCAACCCCTGTAACTTCACTTGTATATATATATATATATATATATATATATATATATATATATATATGATTGGAAGATACAATTTAATGTTGAACTTTAAAAGAGACAAAGTTAAGTACAAATTAATATGGGCATGTCATTTAATGTAACATTAAATGGTGAGTAGGGTTATAGAAGAAGCATTTGATGTATCAATGTTGCAGCAGAGGTTGAAGTTTAAATTAAATTAAAATTTAAATTAAATTAAAGCCTTTAAATTACAGGTGATTAATAGGTATAGTTTAACTTAAGTCAGAAGAAAATATCACTTAACTGAGCAGATATGTGTCAAATGGCATTCCTCCTTACTAAGGACATTAACCACTATTTATTATCCAATTCATTCTCAGAATGTAAACAGCACATACTAGCAGAGCGTTTTATGTACCTTGTTGTACTGCTTATTAAGGTGTATATCAGATTGATGTAAATATTCCACATTACTCATGAGCTTTCACAGTGGGTGTAACATAACTAAGAATAAACAACTAATGCAATTTTCTGCCTAATCCCCCTTCCTATGGAATAAATCCAGCTATTGAATCCCTGCTACTCATTTAAGCTTGTTCTATGGGCCACAATCATTAATGCTCTATTTGTTTATTGTACAGTAAAGAACGTTGTTCACTGTGCACTTCTAATAATCCTCCCCCCCAAGTTATTATCAGGTAATACAGATAGGTAATCCAAGCTGTCAAAACAATTTTTTTTTCATTCTGTCCTGCTGATACATAGCTTTCTTTATAACAGTTTGCATTATGGTCATATATCCCTAGATTTCCCTGCCAGAACACAGCCTCATCTTATGGAACACTGCATTCCAATCATCTTACACCAAACCTGGGTAATTCAAGTCTGAAGCCTCAACAGGCCAATTACTGTTGCACATGCAGCTCAGCTCCTGACTTAGCGGATAAATCAACCAGCTTTGGACAAGAGTTCTTTAAACAGCTCCAGTCATTATTTTCTGTCTCCAAGCAGGTTCACATTAGTGGTTAAAGATTTTACATCAAGCTGTGGTAATGGCTAATATCACCATCTAGTGAAAACAGCAACCCGGTATAAGAAATGACTAAAGGTAGCAGGGTGAAGATTGCTTAACCACTATTGTGCCGACAGTATGTATACAAGTTGAAAATGCTTATTACAGTACCTGTTTTTTTCCCTTAAAGATGGGATTTGTTGTGTCATTGAAAGAACTGGATTGCCGAGTATTATTCACTGTATGATAAATAAGCCTTTCCTAAAAACTGGAGTTGATTTAGCAAAGGCAGTAATGAAGCAATTTTTTGTTCATTTAATGAAGATAAATACTCATGCCAACCTTGCAGATATATTTGTATCTGTATTTCATTTTCACAGAACATCTGTTTATTCCTCTTTCTATAATACTAACTCTACTGTACCTATCTTTTTCAGAAATTCACTTAAAACAACATGCACATATACCAGTAATTCTAATTAAGATAATCTTCCCTTGTATTTTATTTGTATTATATCATTTAAGTAGATGTCCTACATATGTAAACATCAATCATTTGTCTATTCCAAAGTATATTTTTGATGATAACAGTCCCATCCTCCATTAGGTTCATCATACAGGAAATTATATTGCTAGGCAGCAATTTGACTCCCAGGCTATGTGGAGGTGTTTTGGGCTGAAATCAGTGGTAGGTTGGGGACTGACAGGCAAGTCTGGTTAAAGAGAATCTGTATTGTTAAAATCACACAAAAGTAAACATACCAGTGCGTTAGGGGACATCTCCTATTACCCTCTGTCACAATTTCACCGCTCCCCGCCGCATTAAAAGTAGTCAAAAACAGTTTAAAAAGTTTGTTTGTAAACAAACAAAATGGCCACCAAAACAGGAAGTAGGTTGATGTACAGTATGTCCACACATAGAAAATACATCCATACACAATCAGGCTGTATACAGCCTTCCTTTTGAATCTCAAGAGATCATTTGTGTGTTTCTTTCCCCCTGCAGCTCACTGAAGTTACAAGCTGATTGTTTGTTTACTCTTGCAGACAGCTCTGCCCGGTTGTCTGAAATTCTGCAGTATGTGACTCATCAGTATGTGAACAGAGGATTTATCCAGCTTATAAAAGATAAGAGAGCAGAGAAAAGCTGGCTAATGTAAATAACACACACAGGGGAGTGTGCATAGAGGGGGCATGCATAGAAGATCACACTGAAGAGTTGGCAGCCTTCCAGACACTGGACGACAAGTCCGACAGGGGAAAGATAAGCTGATTTATTACAGAGATGGTGATAGTATAAAGTGCTGCAGTAAGCCAGAGTACATTATAATAGGTTTAGGAACCTGTAGGATGGTAGAAAACACAATGACATTTTTGTTACAGAGTCCCTTTAAGGAGAAGCCTATCGCTAACATACAGGATCACAGAAATGGGGTAGCATTGATCAAGTGACAGACACAGTACAATGGGCCAGATTTATCAAAGCATTACTAACAGTTTTTTCTTCTTAAACAGTTCTAACCAGCATGGGGACCATTCTGCTTGATAATAAGAAACGTATTAAAACCTACATAATATCAGCAGTTTAGCATGAGTTTCTAGAACTGATCTACAGTTAAGAAAAGTGCAAATCCATCCCTAAACTGCTGCAGATTAATAAGTGCTTAATAGCAGTTCTACAGATAGTGCAGGCTAGACATTATTTGTGACGTGCTCCTCCCCCCTGCTGAATTCCTTACTCAGAGCCTGCTGGTATCAATACAACAGATGAATTGGTTACCTCAGCAACAGCAATTTCCCTCACACACTGCACTGTCTGAGAGACCTTCCTAACTCCTCCTATTTTACAACAGAGAAGAAAACTGCACAGTCTTATGATCTCTTAAGATATCTGAGACAATTCTGCATGGATTTCTAAAAACCTACCAATAATTTGGCCTCAATTCACTAAGCTTTATCAAACACTTTATCAAACGTTTGACAATTTACCTAATCGGTAAAATCTAATTTTGAATTCACTAAAGTGTTATATATTTGTCAAATGTTTTATCAATGAAACATTCAATAAATCTATAACACCTTAGTGAGTTCAAAATTAGATTTTCCCCATGAGGTAAATTATCAAACGTTTGATAAAGTGTTTGATAAAGCTTAGTGAATTGAGGCCTTTGTCTCAGACACTCTTGATAAATCTCCCCCAATGTCTCTCTTGAAAAAGCTAGAAATCATAGACTGTCCCCAATTTCCCCTGCCTGTCAACCCCCCATCCCCCCAATAGATTTGTGTCAAGCATCATTTTTGTTATTGTGCTGTTTCCATCTGCTTACATGTGTACGACAGGCATCTTACTTACACTGATGCTGCACTTGTCCTAAACAACCTTGTACTTTGTGAGTCAGATAATGGGCATCACCATGAGAGACTTAAATAGACATTTTCCTAGCCAGTTTATTCTCCTCTCCTCTCTGTAGCCAGGCTCTGTAAGTTTTATTTTAGAGCCGATCTCTCCACTGAGCTCAGTCTTGCTTTTCCATTATTTGACTTCATGGCTGAGTACATGGAACTGACGAACAGGCCTCTCTACTACTGTTATGCCTCTGATGAGAGATGCTTCACGTCTAGCCTGCATCATTTGGAATAAATCTTCTCCATTTTTATCAGCAGTATCCTCATCAGTACACGCCTATGTACTTAGTAGACATGGACTGACATCTTTAGGCTTGAACAATCATACAATACAATTTTTTCTTTCCAATTCTTGAATTACATTTATTTATTCTGATTGATTGTAACATCCACCCCCCCCCCCCCCACCCTCTTCAGGCCGTATTGGGCACAAACAATACAATACAATACAAACAATAAAAAAAAAAAAGCCAGTTAATTGATAGAAATGGGGACGGGGCTGGGGAGGGATGGGGAAAGAAGGTGAGAAAGAGGAATGCATATGCAATATATATATATATATATATATATATATATATATATATATATATATATATATATATATATATATATATATATATATATATATATAACAAACTGGGCGCTTACCTTTATTTCTTTTTTTTCTTTTTTGTTTTTTTTTGGGGGAGCAAAATGATGCAAACAAAAGCCCACCATATGGAAGCTTCTGAAGACAAACTGAAGTTAGTTAGAAGACTAACTGAAGTTAGTTGGGTGAAGGCATAAGGCCTGACTAATGTATCATACACGTTACATTTTTCCTCCATTATGAAAAAAATGATTGAAAATTCTGAAAAAAATCCCAGCCAGGGCACTATCTGAATGTCCTCCCCATGTCTGTGATGGGTTTCTCCCAGGCAATCTGGTTATCTCCCGTATCCCAAAACCACACAGATAAGTTCATTAGCTTCCTCTTGAAATTGACCCTAGACTATGATGGGCATATGACTATGGTAGGGATTAGATTGTGAGCTCCTCTGAGGGACAGTTAAGTAACAAGACTATGTATTGTGTACAGCGCTGTGGACGATGTTGACCCTATATAAATACTAAATACTACTAAAAAATATACTGTATATACTATAACAATCTACCTTACACCATTCATTTTTTTATAAAAATTGATCACAACAATCCACCATTCCTGAGCTTTTTTTATTGAAAAAAACAAACAAACAAAGAAATTCAATCAGATTTTTCAAGCTACCGTAATACAAAAAAAAACTTTAATATTTTCTGTACAACTGACTGTTTTTATTGAATTGCTATTAAATTGGATTAATTTCTTTGTATTGTGTGTTTGGCCACATTTATGCTTTTTTATCTGGAAGTAACAAAATAGGCTCTAACAGAGTTCTGCTATGGGATTTTTTTCAATTAAAGATGAAAGCAAGCATGCATGTTTCACCCAATTAACAGCATCTATTCAGCCTTAAAAGAAGAGAGTGTTTTAAGTTATAAGTTCTGCTTATTATACTAGGAAATGTTCAAATTGTAAGCATTGCAGGTTCTAGGAATACTCTACTGACTCATCGTATGTTTTCCTTGTACATTTTAAAATGGAAAAAGAAGGCCATTGGGTTAATGGCTGAATCTGTAGGAGCCATACTTCATGCGTTTCAGTTCAACAGTGATCTTGTGTATTTTTTTTCTCACCCGTCAGTCAAATGTCTAAACACATGATAGTCTCTCTTTACTAGGCAATGTTTCGTCCATTTATACAAACAATCTCCTGTGTTCCACAGTACTGAATGCTTCTACAAGTCTAAATACATGACGTTAACTGCATTTCCTTTTTAACATTTCTGTGCCCTTCTTCATAGAGGCCAGGTTAGTTATTTTGGCACAGTCCAGGCTTAGAGTTTGACTGGAACATAACTTTCCTTTCCAAAATATATATACATTTGCATACTAGCCTACAGCGCTGATGGAGTTCTTGACCGACATGTGGCTTATAACGCAATATATCAGATTAAATTTTGTTTCACTTAATAAATTGATTTTTTTAATGAGAATATTTAATGCTTGACATGTTAGCAATTTAAATAGGGTCTTTCATGCACTGTAGGACCATACCTGTGTTTATGTTCAGTTCAGGGCATTACTATATCTAGCTCTATCCTCAATGCATCTGCAGTGTCAGTCGGTTTGGCCATAGGCATAAAAGAAGGGAAGTGAATGGTCTCCTTGAATCCTTGCATGTAAGTATTATAGATTCCCACCATGGCTACAAACAGGGCACATCCATTTGCCGGTCGTGGCCATTTAAAGGCTACTGCGCATTCGCGGCTCTGAGATCCGCTCCTCCTGATCACACTCCTGTTGCCAAGATCGTTCTGTGCATATGCAGTAGTGATTCTTACATACCGCGCATGCACAGAATGCTTCCTGTAATAGGGACCCCGTGAGGAGGCGTGCAGCTGGCCAGCTTTGCGGGGATCACTGCTGCTGACCGGAGGGTCTCAGAAGGATGGTGAGGGCACAGGATGACTCCAGGGGGCTGCCTGCAAGAAGACAGGAAAATGTTATGTTGTGTATAAGCCAAGAGTTCTCACTGAGAACATATGAAGCTGATGGCAATCACCTGACTACTGTTTTACAAACTTTTTAACATTCCTAACTTATTATGGTCTTCAATGACCCTTGGATTAAGTTTAAAAATTATAGGCCAGGTTTTCTGGGAAATTCCATCTCTGTAATGGTCTACAACCCCCAAGACCCTCTTTAAATATGGGCCTGTATGTTTACTAGTGTAAGAAATTCAGTAAGGAATTCAAGGCAAGACTGCTTAACACTGCAGGGTGGCCTCTTGAGCCCGTCCCAGTGGCTGCAGCTCTTGAGTGCTTTGAGTCCGACAGGAGAAAAGCGCTATACAAATGTTCAAATTAATATTATTATATACAGTAAATAATAAATATTATTATTATTATTATTACTACAAATGGTGGAATAACTTACATGCTGAATACTTCTAGCATGGTTGCTTGTAGCAATTGCTTACATCAGTAGACTGTTTACATGACTTTTAATGTAATTACAGTAGTTTCCATAGGCTGTAATACAGAGGGTTGCTACAGTTTTGGGTACTTTCTTTAAAGTGGACCTGAACTCAGAACTCCCTCTCCGCTCTAAAAGACACGCAACAGCATAATAACCTTTAAAGAAAAACTTTTTTTTTGTTACAGCTGATACAAATCCTACAATGAATCTGCAGTGTGTCTATTTCCTGCTTTCATGTAAGCTGACATATTGTGAACAGCCTGTGCTTTCAAATGATCTTATCTGCTTATCTGCTGTGGCAGTTAGCTGACAGAAGGATAGATCAAATTGCAACTTGTGATTAGACACAGATAAGGGGGACTTAGACAGGCTAAACTCTCTAAGTACATGCAGGGTGCATTTATCTATGTTTTTCTTCTGTCCTGTGCAAGAGTTCAGGTCCACTTTAAAGCAAACCTGAAGTGAGAGGAATATAAAGGTTGACATATTTATTTACTTTCAGACAATGCAATGTTCCTGGCTGTCCTGCTAATCCTCTGCCTCTAACTAGCAGATGACCACCATATTCCACCAACAGATAGATCCCTCTCTGAATGAAATCTGATCAGCGAGCGATCCTTCACTGCCACACACTGCTAATAGATTTGTAATCACCTTGAAATCTATTGAAAACGAATGGAGCCACCATGCAATGCTGACTACCAAACCCTCAGGTTGCCTCCATCAAAAATGTGCACCTCTTGGGCCGATGCAGAATGTTAGCAGCAGAGCCCATGCTCATCTATCCTGCTGGCATGCTCCTCCTGTGTTCTTTCTCCATACCCCCGCCGGTGTGCCTGTACCAGTAGTCACTTAATGTACATGCCATAGGGTCACAGGGTACGGCGCCCCTGCAGGGATGGAGAGAGCAGAGCCCGTGCTCATCTATCCTGCTGGCATGCTCCTCCTGTGTTCTTTCTCCATACCCCCGCCGGTGTGCCTGTACCAGTAGTCACTTAATGTACATGCCATAGGGTCACAGGGTACGGCGCCCCTGCAGGGATGGAGAGAGCAGAGCCCGTGCTCATCTATCCTGCTGGCATGCTCCTCCTGTGTTCTTTCTCCATACCCCCGCCGGTGTGCCTGTACCAGTAGTCACTTAATGTACATGCCATAGGGTCACAGGGTACGGCGCCCCAGCAGGGATGGAGAGAGCAGAGCCTGTGCTCATCTATCCTGCTGGCATGCTCCTCCTGTGTTCTTTCTCCATACCCCCGCCGGTGTGCCTGTACCAGTAGTCACTTAATGTACATGCCATTGGGTCACAGGGTACGGGCGCCCCTGCAGAGATGGAGAGTGCAGAGGCCGTGCTCATCTATCCTGCTGGCATGCTCCTCCCTGTGTTCTTTCTCCATACCCCCGCTGGTGTGCCTGTACCAGTAGTCACTTAATGTACATGCCATAGGGTCACAGGGTACGGGCGCCCCTGCAGGGATGGAGAGAGCAGAGCCTGTGCTCATCTATCCTGCTGGCATGCTCCTCCTGTGTTCTTTCTCCATACACCCGCCGGTGTGCCTGTACCAGTAGTCACTTAATGTACATGCCATAGGGTCACAGGGTACGGGCGCCCCTGCAGGGATGGAGAGAGGACACAGGAGGAGTGCACTGGTGGCAGATGATTGTGTGCTCTACTGCCAACACACTGCATGGACCTGCGGGAAAACATTTTAGATGTGGGGGAGACCCGACGGGTCCATCAGTCATCCTGAAATGTACTGCCATCACCGCCACACCGGACCCACTCCCTTTTGAGCAAGATATTTTCTTATTTAGTGATCAATAGCTTTGATCAATTTCTGCTGGAAATTGACAAGTGTATGTGAACCTTAATACTTTTAGCCATTGACCCTGAACAAGCACTTGTTTCAAGTGTGTGATTCAGACACTACTGCAGCCAAAGACATCAGCAGGACTGCCAGGCAACTAGTATTGTTTAACCTTTTGGCAGCCATGCGTGAGTTATTTTGCTCTAGATAACTTGGGGCAGGGCTGCAGCAGTCAGCTAAACTTGACCTGCCTGATGCAGTGCAGTGCAGACTTGGTGCAGGGAGCGCTTTCATATCTACCTGTTCACGATGCTGGATCGGCTCTCCTCTTCCTCTTCTCTTCCTCCACTTATGGTGCTGCAATGCAGACATCCTGATCGGAATCAAGATCACATGATATGACGTGATAGGGACATAGAGGATGATGTCAGCATTACCGCACCGCTCTGCAATGCAGACATCATCCTCTGGGTCCTGATCACATGTCATATTGTGTGATAGGGACCCAGAAGAGGATGTCGGCAGTACAACGCCACGAATGGTGGAAGATAAGAGGAAGAGGAGAGCTGACCCAGCGTCTGGAACAAGTAAATATGAAAGCTCCAAAACAAGGCAAAGCTGAAGCGGTTAATATCATTTTGCAGCAGTTTTACCTGGAGACTTTTCTCTGCTGCTGTATTTGACGTGTGCAGCACATGCCAGTACTGGCGGTATTATAGAGGAACTCTGCTTGTCATGGTTCAGTCTTTTTGATATGCTTTCTTGATTCTTGAATCTGTCCTTTTCTTCATACCTTAAAAATATGCCAAGAAGTGCAGGTTTTCAATTTCTAAAACTCTAAAATGTTTCTAAAACTCTAAAATGTCCAAGAAAGGCATGATGGAAGCGTGCATATCATAAAGGCTCTGGTTAAAAAGGGCGCCAGATATAAATTATATTTAAGTTATCGTTTAGTAAAATGGGTGCCAGGATATGACGTAAAATATTGTTTATAATACTGATAATCAACAATTACCGTACCTCTTTTTTTCTGTTTACTAAAATGAGCACCAGTAAAAGGCATGCATGAAAAAAGGCACCGTGAGAAACGGGCCCGACTTGATAACGAATTGGCGCCGGCTATTAACGAAATCTGAAAACGATAAACATAGTTGTCAAGCTTTGTTAACGATAGATACCATAGTAAAACAGACAAGAAATAATAACGAAAATATATTAATGTTAGATATCGATTTGCATTGATTTGAATGAGGTTCCCTTTTAAGCAGGCTCCATTATTACGGTTACAATGATGGATCCGCTTATGGCTCAGTGCTCACCCCTTGTCACAAGGGGGCCAGGAGGGGGTGCAAAAACTGGTTTTGTCCCAAGGAGCTAAAAACCCTAGCTGTGCCTCTGCTCCCAGTTGTGACTCAAACTGCCAAATCAAAGTAGTATCAATCAATATGACTGTTAGGGAACTGGCATTTTATTTATAAGGAATATTCCTTTCTTTGCAGATTTCCTTGCTTGTGAGCAGCTTGATCATAGAAGATGAGACAAACATAGAACTAATATAAACAGACAGCTGCTTTCCATTTGGCATTAGTGCCGTAAGGGAGACCTGCAGCAGAGCTAAATTATTTTTTGGCATGTCCCCTTTGCAGTTTTGTAGACTGAAATATAATTACATCTTAAAAATAGAGAAACAGTATTGGTGCTAGTTGTGTTGGCAAATAGAAAGATGCATTGCCAATGCACCTGATATACTATATGATCTGTGTACAAATACACACTCATCTATCTCTCAAGCACCTGGGAATAATACACATACAGTAGATAGTGCAGGAAAAAAGAAAAAAATTGCTCAGCGGCTGTAGCTTAACCTTTTGGAGACCAACATAGGTTGAATCTATGTCCAGCAGGTGGTGCTGCCGCCCTGACTGGACGTTGATTCAACGTCCGCGCTAACGAACCGTCCGCACAACACACCGGAGAGGGGAGATTAAGCTGTCATACGACAGCTGACATCTCCCCTCAGTGATCAGCAGCCATCGCGTATGGCTGCTAATCACGTGATCGCCGGAGGATCATAGTGATCACTTTCACAGCTGCGGCGGTAGGGGGGGGAAGAAGAGCATCCACTCACCTACCTGCCGTTCCCGCGCCGATCGGCTCTCCCCACCACTCTGGCCGGCATCTCTGCTCCTTCTGACGTCAGCGCCGGGTCCCGGCTTGATGACATCATCAAGCCGTGACCCAGAACTGAGCAGCAGTAGGAGCAGAGATGCCGCCCGGAGCAGAGGGGTTTGCTGCGGCTTGTTGCTGGAGCCTGGAAGGTGAGTGAAAACAGCTGCTGAATGGGGGACACCTGGCCACACAGGGGGCACAGCCCAGCAAGACCCTGCAGGGATCCGGCTGCCCTAACCCCCCAATAACCCCCCTATTTCAGCAAAAAACACCTGGTCCTTAAGGAGGGTTAGGCGGGCGGTCCCGAAAGGGTTAGGATGCTTGATTTTAATTACCCAAGATTTTCATCACATGCTGCTGGTGTCCTGGGTCACAAACTTCTGGGCCGGATTCAAGCCAAGGTCATGGCCTAGGGCACCACAGGATGAAGGGTCACCACAAGATGAAGGGAGGGTGGGCAGCAGGCTATACTGGGGGGGTGAAGGGTCACCTGGCTACCTATACTGAAGAGAGAGGGGTCATCAGGCTATCTATACAGAAGGGGAGAGGGTCATCTAGATTCTTCTACTAGAGGGAAGGGTGGGGTCATCAGGCTGCTGATACTGAAGGAAAGGGGAGTCATCAGGCATTCTAAACTGAAGGGGTAGGGAGGGTTATGTGGCTACCTATACTGGATTTTGGGGGGAGGGTCATTTGGCTGCCTGTACTGGAGGAAAGGGTCATCTGGATATCTATACACTGGTGGGGGGTCAACTGGCTACCTATACTGAAGGGGGGCGACTGCTGACAGTGGCCTTGGGCGGTAAAGAGTAAAAATCCGGCCCTGACAATCTTACCTGAGTTCTACTGTTTACACAGCTGGACTCCTGCTTATCCTCCACTCCTCCCCATAGACCTGGCCTACCCACCACCTACCACCTACCACACAGTAACTCTCTACTGAATATTTATTTCACAGTCCCACCTAGTGTTTCCACTGCACCAGTTTAGATTGTAAGCCTCTGGCAGGGTCCTCCCTTCCCTGGTGTAATCTACAGGATCGTGTGCTCCTATCCTGTGACAGCCTGTAATACTGGGCCTACCTAACCAGCCCATATCGCATTATCATGTATTTTGTACCGTTTGCCTTGTATAACTTTGTTGCATGTTGTATAACCTTGTTATGTCTGTCATCCTTGTATCACTGTATATATTTATTGTCCAGCGCTGTGTAATATGTTGGCGCTTTATAAACACAATAAATAATAATAATAATAACAAGCTGCTTGGCAAAGAGACCATCAGTATAATGTAATATATAATTTAAAAATATAATATAAAAATATATAATATATAATTTAGTAATTTAGTAATTTAGTGACTGTGCATACCTTAATTCCATGTACACATGTAACATTACGGTTGTCCAACCCCTTAAAAAACCCTGACTGTCAACTGAGGCTTTGAATTTAAGTTCCATGTCATCTACTAAAGCCCCCTGATCAAATCCCCCAAAGAACCCCAGGATCAAGTCTTCTTGCCCCCCAAGTGGCCTGTGACCTACAAGGAAACCTAGACGCTGATGTTGGTCCCCGGTCCCTTTTCCTTCAGCAGCCTTAAAAAAGCAACCCGAGGTGAGAAATCTATGGCAGCTGCCATATTTATTTCCTTTTAAAAAATGCCAGTTGTCCGGCAGCCCTGCTGATCTTTCTGGTCAGTAGGGTCTGAATCACACATCTGAAACAGGCATACAACTAATCATGTCAGATTTGTATCAGAGTCATTTGATCTGCATGTGTGTTCAGGGTCTATGGGTAAAAATATTAGCGGCAGAGGATCAGCAGGACAGCCAGGCAATGTGCATTGTTTAAAAGGAAATAAATATGTCAGCCTCCATGTCTCTCAACTTGGGTTACCTTTAAAGCCTAGTAATAGTAATCAATGTATTTGACCTGTTCTGCTATCCATTCACCACTGGAAACAGCCCCCACAGAATGCTTCTAAGCAGGGACAGCAAATAGTTATACTTAGTGGGGTGGGTTCTGATGGTGGATCACTATTGGCTTCTCCATTGCTTTTTAATTCCTGCAAACTGAATACAACTTGGTATGAATATGATGCCAGTCCCTAGATCTCCTGTACACCCACCAGGCTGCAGGCTGCTATTGGCTGTATGATGAATGATTCAGCACTGAGTCTAATCACAGTCCATTGCATATCCCTTCCTGTTTCTGTACGACTCTAAAGAGGAGGAGGCCATTGACAAAAACAGTGCACAGCATTAATAAATCATGATCTACAGCTGCTAAAAAGTGTGTGCAATATACAGGCTGCTATAAAGAAGTACCTCTTGCAAGGATCAAAACCGGCAAAGGATTATAGTGACTTTATTGACCAGTGAGGAAATTGGAGTTGTTATAATATATTCATGATAGGCGTGCATTTACCCTTTACATAACTTACCTACAAATCATAGAAAAAAAGGAACATTTTCTCTTCCTTATATGTGCAGTCTGTTTCAGCAGGCAGTCAGATGATTAAGCTTCTGCTTATCTGTCTTGAGAAATACATCAAGGATTGCCTGACTTATTGTACCGGCACCCTGTGGTTTGGAATCACAAGGCCAGACATATAACTAACATCCCAGGACTTATCCTTTTGATTTGCTGTAGAATCTGCTCTGTGTAATACATGATTAATATATAGGATTCAGATGTAAATACACAGTGCCCCACTGTACATTGACTTTTCATAACCTTTCAGCGTATAACTGAGGCTGCTGCTCATTCACATAATGTATTGGAGTACAACACTGTATAACTATAATTTCTGAACATTAGGTTTTTACATTGAGATGTAAAAAGTAGCACGCCATAAATTAACTAACAGGAACATTTTCCAGAAATACGCGCCAAAAATAATACAGTCGTACTGCATGCCAAGAGTGAGGTTTGCTAATGCAGATCTGGTGCTTCCTAACCTGAGTTTCATGGTAAATAAGAAAGTCGAGACTCAATAGGACCCTTTCAATAAACTGCAGGTTATGCCAAGCAGTCACTTAAACATTTCATTATCCCCGCAGAAAGACTAGAATAAAAATAGTTCTTTCCGTAAGTACTTTCAAACGTAAAGTGCTCTGTTTAACACAATGTGTATTACCTTTCCACTCACTGTAAAAAAAAAAGAATTTTAACGGAAAGAATAGATGGAATAAAGTATTTTAGTCTGAATCACGTAGGTCACGTGTGGCATTTCAGACTGCTGATAGACATGCTTGAGTACCACTTTCCAGGGTCATCTAAGGAGTCTGCATGTGTTGCAGATTTTCTCTGTATGCTTCTACAGTCACCTCAAATTCAGATCCACACAGCAGTATTTCCTGCTCTGGCATGGTAGCAAAACATATGAAGACCATTACAAAACTAAGAAGAGAGGCCTATAGTCCTAACCTAGGTAAGTGAGCATAATGTGAAACATATTTTAACTTATAACAAGAAAAATGAATATCAAAATATGTTTTAACTTATAACAGGAAGAATGAGTATCAAAAACATGAAGACAAAATCAGATCCATACCAATGCAAATTCTCAGACACGTTCCAGTGGTTTTGTGCTGAAGTGTAGACTATGATGTTCAAAGGGCAATCAAGGCCCTAGTACAGCAGTTGTCTCTCAGCTATGAGTAATGCATTTGCATTGTATTCTTTACAAGTTAAAGAATTACTATCACAGGCATTTCTAAAGTACATTGATGTAAGGTGTACATTTGCCCCAGAATAAAATGCACTATAAATTACTTTTTTGCTGCTGACACTTAGTTGCTGACACTTAGTAGGTAGCACATTTTTCGTATATCTGGTTTTGGGCTAATCCATCTCCTCAAGAAGGATTCTCAGAACTTTCTGTATTTTCAAAATTTTAGTTGCTCAGCCCAACTGCCAAAATTATGTGCAAACAAGTAGGGAGGTTAGCTGGAATATTTGTATAGATCCTTTCCAGGGAGTGCTTTTGTGAAGAATAAAGGAAATACTGAGAACCCGTTTCCCTCTCAGCCCCTGTAACTCACCTACAAGCCCCCCGGGATGCTATTCCGGTCGGCCGGGTTGAGACTTACTGCACAGACGCCGTTTCATGTCTTTATTTGACCTTATCAGTGATTATTTAGTTCTTAGAGGTTGGACTGTCTATATTTAGAAGTACAGTATAAAACCAAATATCTGTTCACAGCACGGATTCCACCACATCCACTCCATTTCCCTTTCAGCACACCTGTGCTACTAACCGAGACAAAAAAAAGGAAATAGGAAATCTTTGAAATCTTTGAAATCTACAGAATGTGGATGTTCTTGATGGGATATTTTTTATTTTGTGGAGTCACCCTTTAAGGTGCTTAAGGATTTTAAAAATGTCACTGTGGCAGTGATTAAATAATAATGCATTTCTTTAAACATTTTGAGAAATGGTCACCTGTTGTTCTGGGTACCTTTAAGCTAAGTTGCTGTTTTGTATGTATTTGTTTTGTTTGTTTGCCATAAAATCATCTAACATAAAAAATGCACATATGAAAAACAGATTACTGTTAATAAAACAGTAAAAACAATGATTTTTTTTGCTTGTTTTAAAAATACTCAGGTGCTTGAGGCCCTTAATTATGTTTGCTATTAAAATACTTTTATTATTTGATATACTGTATGTGAATTGTTACATAATACATCCAGACAGACTTTAAATGTGGCTATAGTTTAATAATAATTCTAATAAAAGGAAGAAATGACTGGAGGCTATAGAAGCGATTCCACAATTGGAAAAAACAGCATCTTTCAAAATTGTTTTGGTTCTAGCTGCACATCAGTATACAACACAGTGAGGCGCTAATATAACTGATGTGTTTTATCACAATAATTCTTATATGTGTAACATTTACACATTTGTCTATATTAACCACTTTACGCCCGGCGGTACGAATTTCTCCGCCCCTTTTTTCCCTCCTAAAAAACCAGGGACGGAGAAATCCGTACCTTCCGCGCTCCCGCCGCTGTCCGCGCTACCGCCGCTCGTGCGCGCGCACCCGCCGCTCGTGCACGCCGCCGCCTGCTTGCCCGGAGATCAATGAACGGGAAAATCCATTCCCGTTCGTTGATCTAAGCCCCCGCAATGATCTGCTGCTTCTTTCAGAAACAGCGCGATCATTGTGAGTCTCCCAGCCTCCTACTGCTTCCTGTAAGCGTCCTTCCGGTCGCTTACAGGTCGCATGTAAACATACTCACTGTGGCCATCTTGTGTCCAAATAGTAAACTACACCCTAATGCATTTTACACATACAAATAAATTGTTTTACATAATAAATTAACTCATTACCTCCCACACTCCCCAATTTTTTTTTTTTTGTAATTTAAAAAAAAAAATATATATACAATAAAAAAAAACATAAATAGTTAGCTTAGGGACTGAACTTTTTAAATATTTATGTCAAGAGGGTATAACACTGTTACTTTATAAACTACGGGCTTGTAATTAGGGATGGACGCAAAACTGAAAAAAATGCACCTTTATTTCCAAATAAAATATTGGGGCCAAACATTGTGATAGGGACATAATTTAAACGGTTTTATAATCGGGAATAATGGGCAAATAAATTTCATGGGTTTTAATTACAGTAGCATGCATTATTTAAAAACTATAATGGCCGAAAACTGAAAATAATATTTTTTCCCACATTTTTTCCTATTTTCCCCATTAAAACACATTAAGAATAAAATAATTCTTGGCATAATGTCCTACCTAAAGAAAGCTTAATTGGTGGCGGAAAAAACAAGATATAGTTCATTTCATTGCGATAAGTAATAATAAAGTTATAGACGAATGAATGGAAGGAGCGCTGAAAGGTGAAAATTGCTCTGGTGGTCAGGGGGTAAAACCCCTCAGTGGTGAAGTGGTTAAAATGCACCACAAAAATATACAAAACACAAAAATACTGGGCTTATTTAACCACTTAAACCCCCGCAGTACGAATTTCTCCGTCCCTTTTTTCCCCCCTAAAAAACCAGGGACGGAGAAATCCGTACCTTCTGCGCTACCGTATAAATACTAAATAATAATAATAATAATATTGTTTGCACTTTGCTTTGCTTGTTGGGTTATTCTGTCATACGCTGTGGAACCCTTTATTTTTTAGTTGTATGGAGTATGCTACTAGCAAGTCTCTTCCCAGATTGGGACCAAAGAAAGATTGGAAAAAGTCATGATACTTGCAGTTGAAAACCATTGGAAGCAACAGCTTGCTGAATATCAGCATTGAAGCGCAGGCTAGGAAAAGAACACATGGATCCTCAACAATTATTTATCTTATTCATCATTCTTCAAATATATGTATTAGCAGAATGGGTCACAGAGATTACGCAGTCAGGTGAGTTCCATGAAAAGACAAGGAAATATTTGTACACAGTGCAGATGTAGAGCTAAAGTTGGTGAAGCATTAAAAAGTGCTGCATTGTGTGATTGCCGGCTTGGTGTCCTTTGTGTGTACATTCGTTACCATGGCAATTTTTAGCACTGGATATTGCTGAATTTGCTGAATTTACTCTTTTGGTAATACAGTATGTCTATCCAATTCCCTCTCCCTCTCAAATTCTAACTAACCTCTCCCCTCTTAACATCTAACACTAACTGCCCTCTCCACTCCTAATCTTCATTTCTTATGCTGACCCTGCCTTAACCTCTCCTAACACTAACCTTCCACTCTCCTCTCCTAACGCTAAGTTCCTCATCCCCATTGTTGCTATGTGAGTTTAGCTACAATGTACAATGTAGCTAAACTTATTGCTAAACCAATTGCCATCCCCATCACTTCCCCACCACTTGCCGACCGGGCGTGCCAAGTTTATTTCAACTATATGATAGCCCAGTGCTATTTCTTAGCTAAGTAACACTTAAGTTTACCAACATTCTTGGACCCCACAACCACATCCTTTATTGTACCTGTAAGATAACCACTTGACACCTCCAGAAGTGCTCTAATGCAATGATGTGTCAGCTTGTTAATTGTACAGAGCCACGGTAATCTGACATGCATACAGACTCCAGGTGTGCTTAGCTTACAGGGACAGCAAAGGATGATTTGCATATTTAGCAGTGATGCATCGAGGGAGACATCATGTGCTCACTCCAACCTGAATAATCTCAAATACCTTCTGTTTTAAGAAGGCAAACTTTTGTTTTGCTTAACATTTTAGTAAGAGTGCTTTTTTTGATCCTTTGCAGCCCCTTACACACTCATAGGAGTTCTGGTTCACCATGAGCTTTCTGGGTAATCTGTAACTCTTTCTTCCTGTTTGAACAGGAAGTAAGAGAAGTCCACACAGAAGGAGACACAGGAGCACGACAGTAATAAAAATCCAAAAGAATTTCTAACCTCTGACCATTCTATCTAAAACCAAAATAAAAGGAAATTGCACTTCTAATACATATTTCTAAATAGAAAAAACTAACTCTATCCTGAAGACAGGCTGGATGGTAAAATGTATTAAACATAATATATAATACTCATTACAGGTATAGATTGAGTGGCTAGAATTACATTTCCATGAAACAAAAGCTCTTTTTAGATATGTACACACATTTACAACATCTAATAAAGGGTGGAATATGTAAAGCAAACATTACCAGCATGTACATGTGTGTGTGCTTAGGCAAATATTGAAGTCAGTCTGTCTTTGCTTTGTGGTGTGGTAAAACCAATATTATTGCAGGTGTGGGGTGCAAACGTAGAACTTTACTAGGTCCCACGCCTATGAAATGTTATTCATTTGTTATTTTTTAGTTAACACAGTCATCATTTATTTACCTTTTTCTTTTTTCTATAAGGATCAAAATGTTTCCAGTGCAGACAGCTTAAGCTCTGCAGCTTTAATGGTAAATGCTCCACATGGTTTGAAACAATAAGACTTAAACAAAGAACAGATAGAACTTTACAATGTCTTCTTGTACATATGGGAAATGTTTTGTTTGGCTTATCTGCATGTCACTTCCATATGCTAGAAACTGTAAGGAATTTGCTAGGTATATATTCTTGCATTAAGACTTCTATTTAGCTCGTCTTTGACAGAAAAGCTATGGATAACAATAGAGCACAATGATCAGGGGTTTGCCATGAAAAATAAAACAACTTAAAATGGCATTTAAATGAATGATCCCTGAAGGCATGGAAAAAGGTGCACAGATTGTTCTTTATTTTTTGTTAACCTTTTCAACCACACAGACATGAGTCTCACATTTGTGGCTGCTGCTACTACAGCCGCAGGGACGGTGCACTTTGTGGAGGTTCGCAAAGTGCACGGGCGTGAGTCTCGCGTCCCTTTGGCTGTAGCCGCAGCAGCCGCGGCACACACCACCACTCCCTATGTAGCTCTATATTATGTCCCTTTAGCCAATCCGTGCTTGTGCATTGAGAATGATCACTGTTTTTGTTCAAAAACAGTGATCATTCTAAGATGTAGGAGCTCCTACTCGTTCGCTCCCGCCGTTCCAGCTGCTCCCGCCACTGATCGTTAGATTAATGAATGGGAACTTAGTTCCCATTCATTCATCTCCCCTCTAGGTTCCCGTGATCGTCGGCAT
Source organism: Hyperolius riggenbachi (assembly GCF_040937935.1). Taxonomy (NCBI): domain Eukaryota; kingdom Metazoa; phylum Chordata; class Amphibia; order Anura; family Hyperoliidae; genus Hyperolius; species Hyperolius riggenbachi. Next base: position 229,779,330 of record NC_090647.1, read on the forward strand.
CAATGAGATGCATGCGTCACTTCCTAAGTAACACAGCCACACATTACTTCCTATTTGCGTACTTCTAGTACGTTAATAGAAAACAATGTGCGAGGCCAAATAGTAAAATTACACCTATATACATTAGGGACTGAAATGTTCTTAATAAGTATGTGAAGAGGGTATATTACTGTTAAATTATGTGCTTGTAATTAGTAATGGATGTAAAGCTGAAAAAATGCACCTTTATTTCCAAATAAAATATTGTCACCATACATTGTGCTAGGGGTATAATTTAAACATTGCAATAACCAGGACAAATGGACAAACAAAATATGTGGCTATTATCCACAGTAGAACGTTTTATTTTAAAACTATAATTCCATTGTATTCTTATTTTTCCAATTAAAATGCATTTAGGATACAATAATTAATAGCAAAAAGTACCACCCAAAGAAAGCCTTATTGGTGAAAAAAAAACAAGGTATCGATCATTTTGTTATGATAAGTAGTTATAAAGTTATTGGGGAATTAAAGGGAGAAGCGCGGAAAAGTAAAAATTCCTCTCGTCCATAAGGTGAAAACAACCCGCAGGCTGAAGTGGTTTAAGGGAATCTGAAGTGAAAATAAACTCATGAGATAATGGCCCCTATGCAGTTCATTTTTTCTCCTGATTTATCTCCTAGGAGATAATTTTCATATTCTCTTTAAAATAACTTTTCAGAAGTTTACAATTGAAAAAGTACCCAAAAGTTGGTGAAAAGGTACTATCAACATTAGTTTGAGCATTTTCTTGTTCACTGGTGGTTTAACCACTTGCCGACCGCGCACTCATAACGCGCGTCGGCAAAGTGGCAGCTGCAGGACCAGCGACACACATCTGCGTCGCCGGCTGCAGGCTAATAATCAGGAAACAGCCGCTCAGGCGAGCGGCTGCTTCCTGTCAATTCACGGCGGGGGGCTCCGTGAATAGCCTGCGGGCTGCCGATCACAGCTCGCAGGCTAAACGTAAACACAAGCGGAAATAATCCGCTTTGTTTACATTTTTACAACGCTGCTAACAGTAGCAGCGTTGTACTACATCAGCGATCCCCGGCCATCAGCGGCCGGGGATCGCTGTCACATGACAGGCAGGAGCCTGTTAGAGGCTGCACAGGACAGATCCGTTCCTGTGCAGCCTCCGATCTCCGGGGCAGGGAGGGAGGAGAGGGAGAGGGGGAATCCTGCGGTGGAGGGGGCTTTGATGTGCCCCCCCCCCGCCAGCCACACGCAGGCAGGAGCGATCAGACCCCCCCCAGCACATCATCCCCCTAGTGGGGAAAAAAGGGGGGCGATCTGGTCGCTCTGCCTGGTATTTGATCTGTACTGGGGGCTGTAGAGCCCACCCAGCACAGATCTTAGTAATCAGCGCTGGTCCTTAAGGGGGCGGAAAGGCTGAGTCCTGAAGTGGTTAAAAGGCATTTTATAACAAGATGTGAAAATATCACTTAGGAGAAAAAATCGGGAGAAAAAGTGAATTGGATATGGGCCAATGAATTGTATGTGTAGAAATAGAAATAGAACATAAATATCAAAGAAATTAGTCTCATATTTTCAGTACAGGAAGAGTTAAGAAACTTCAGTTGAGGTTCTCTGAGCTCTCTGACCCAACTTGGGTCGAAAACAGTGCTGTTTTCTGAAGCACTTATGCATCAAAGAAACAGTGAAAGACAGCTTCAGATGAGGTTTTACTGCAGGGAAGGGTCATTAGCTCTGCTCTGTTAGTAGCTCTGTCATAGTTTAAAATGCAGAGTGTAGTTTGTAAACTGCAATTATGAGAGAATGATGCAATGTTATAAAAACAAAGCTATGTAACTGAAAATAAAAATATGAGACTTTTGTCTTTGCTACTTATGTTCTATTAATTATCCATACTACACATACAATTCATTATATCATATTTTTTTCCCTTCTGTTGGATATGATTTCTATCTGCAATATTGGCATAGGTGTGGGAATAGTCTGAAACCATCCCAAAGGAATGCTGAGAGGTAAAAATAGCTGGCAGTGTTTACAGAAACTAAAGTGAGACCCTGTTCAGCAAATCAACATCTGACACTATGGGCTTGATTCACTAAGCGGTGCAAACTGTTTAGCACGGGCGTGCTAAACAGTTAGCACGTGAAGTGCCGTTCGCGGACTTTTGCGTGCGCAATTTACCGCGATTCGAGCGATCGCAGACTTTTGCGCACCCAAAAGTCCGCAGTCGCGCGAATCGCGGCACTTTGCGCGCGCAAAAGTCTGCGAACGGCACTTCACGTGCTAACTGTTTAGCACGCCCGTGCTAAACAGTTTGCACCGCTTAGTGAATCAGGTACTATGCATTAGGAACAGAAACAATCAGGGCTGGTCTAGCAACTAAATTGCTAACAAAACTGGTGTTATCTTATCTCAAATAATGGGACCCTTGATGCTAAAGCCAAAAAAACTGAGGGTACAATGGAAGTTCTCATGGGAACAGTCTTCTTATCAGATGGACAATAGCTAAAGAGTTTTTATTTGTCTTGATGATGCCTGAGAAAGTTTCTATGAAAGGAAGGGTCACCTTTCAGACTCAAACACCTGTATGATCAGGGTGCCCCTCAGGGTGTTTTGCAGCCAACATCACAAGACTTCATGAGTGAGGTTATAATGCCATCTAGAGGTCCAAAGAAGACATAACTGGAAAAACAAGGGGGCGGGATGATACCTGAGCTAGGGGTGGTCATGTGGGTGTGTGTATGTGAATGAGTGAGTTTCATGACTATTTAAGAGGTCACCCTTAGAGCGAGGAAGAGAAGCTTCCATAAGATTCTATAAGATTCCAGAAGCAAGATTCCAGCAGCAGGAGTGCAGAGAGCAGACACCAGCTTCTATCTTCATGAAAGAAGTAACCATCTTGCTGAAGATTTAGTACCTGCATTTATACGCAATTAGTGTAGATAGGACTAGAGGAGCATCTTAACTTATAACTTGGTCTGTACTTTGTTATATTCTCTTTAACTTTGGAAAAACAATAAATAGCCTTACTGCAACAAAAGACTGAGATTATAATAACTAGAATAAGAAACCAAGAAGCAGATATATCACCTTCAGTGTCACTTTAAAAGGAACCTTAACTGAGAGGGGTATGGATGTTTCCTTTGAAACAAAACCAGTTGCCTGGCAGTCCCGCTGATTTTTTGGTTGCAGTAGTGGCTGAATTACAACCCTGAAACAAGCATGCAGCTAATCCAGTCTGACTTCAGTCAAAGCACCTGATCTGCATGCTTGTTGAGGGGCTGTGGCTAAAAGTATTAGAGACACAGGATAAGCAGGAGAGTCAGGCAACTGGTATTATTTTAAAAGGAAAAATCCATATCCTTCTCAGTTTAGGTTCCCTTTAAAGTCTCACTTCTGCGCCTTAACAAATCCTGGCTTTTGAATAGAGTTCCTGTTATACCCCATTACTCCACCTCTAACCACATGCCACACCTCGTCTTCCCCTGCTACTTCTCTTTCTTGCTCATCAAGTCCCCTCCCGGTCCCCTAGCCCCCAGCTGGTTGCGAAACATGAAGTAAATAAGATCCACCAATGGAGTTCCTTAGAAGAAAAAGAAAATTGTCCAGTGCTAATAAAGAACCTACTCTGATTCAATACATCCTCAGGAGAACATCTACAACCAAATGTTTACTGACTATCTGGGACAGGACAAAATATTTGTTATTGTTGTATAGTGATAAAGCATATATGTAGGGATTTTCAGAGCTCTGTGGAGTCCCTGCTGCCACGCACCTGCACAGGAGCGACAGGAACTTGACAGTGTAGTGTGTGTATGTATCTCCGGGTTGCTCCCTGGCTTTACCTACTGTACACCACACCCTCCTTGCCCTGGTATACCCTGCAGAGTGTTACTCGCAGTTGCACTTTTGACAAGGACCCAGCAGATGGACACCTGTTTGTTAACCCTCCTGGCGGTTTGCTAAAAAAATCACCAGGGGGCAGCAAATCTTTTTTTTTTCATTTTTTTTTTTTCATGTAGCGAGACAAAGTCTCGCTACATGATAGCCGCTGCTCAGCGGCATCCCCCCAGCCCCTCCGATCGCCGTCGGCGATCAGCGATCAGGAGATCCCGTTCAAAGAACGGGATCTCCTGGAGGGCTTCCCCCGTCGCCATGGCGACGGGGCGGGATGACGTCACCGACGTCATCGACGTCGTGACGTCAAAGGGGATTCCTATCCACCCCATAGAGCTGCCTGGCACTGATTGGCCAGGCAGCGCACAGGGTCTGGGGGGGGGCGGCTGCGGCGCGACGGATAGCGGTAGATCGGTGGGTAGCGGCGGCAATCGGGCACTGCACACAGCTAGCAAAGTGCTAGCTGCGTGCAGCAAAAAAAAAATTATGCAAATCGGCCCAGCGGGGCCTGAGTGGTGCCTTCCGGCGGCATAGCCCGAGCTCAGCTCGGGCTTACCGCCAGGAAGGTTAAGGTGTCCCTGCCATGGTTCTGTCTGTGCATTGTAGTAGCTGCTTCCTCCAGTCTCTCCTATGCAGAGATGGCCCAAACCTCGATTTTCGGGTTCGCGAACTTCCATGAAAGTTTCGTTTATTCTCCTTATTCACCTGAAAAGCATGCCTGAGAATATGATATCTCATGCTGGGATCTGTGTAGGGGTATAAGACCTATGCCTCACCACTGAGACTCTCTCTCTCTCTCTCTCTCTTTCTCTTTCTTTCTCTCTCTTTATCTAAATATACAGTATATACATCAGAAAAAAAGAAAAACTGAAATAACCTTATAAACAAGGGTTGCACTGATTGCAGAAATACTACATACGTGTCGTCTTTATCCAAAATACAGGAAAATATTTGGGTTGTTGAACTGCTGAACTACTAGAATCTGCAAACTTCGCATGAAGGAACGCTAGTCTTCCTATTTTCTATTCTATCTCGCATGCATCCTTCAAAAATTACAGTTTTGTTTTTAAATAGAATATCAGTTTTTATCTCCCTTGTCTACAGGGAAAGTTAGGCAAAGCAACAGTCAAAGATGTCTACTTTTATATGTCTTTTTCTTAGGAGAGTGTGTGACATTGTGACATAATGCTAGTTTCTGGAGGGAGCATATAGTATGGGCAAAGTTAGTGTGCCATATAATTAAAGTTCCTACTGCATGTAACCCAAGCTTGCATACGTTTGTGTTTTGTCTATTAACTGTCTCCACCTACACTCTGCTTGGCCACATCCACTTTTCTCTGTGGCAGTGTATATATACTTCTGCTTTACTGTTCAGAGATTTCCTAGATGTTCTGGGGCCACAGCAATGCCCCTGATAGAAATGCAATTATTGTGGAATATTTAATGCAAACAATGTCCTTCAATGGCCAAGGTCCGTGGCTAGTATCTAGTGGGTAGAGCGGCTGGGCGGCGAGATGGGGTCCTATAGGCCCTTCACCTCAAGTCCTATATACCCCCACATATCCTGTCCTTTTGGCCACCTCCAGCCTATTGTTTCCTACCGCTCTTGTATCCCAATCTGGTCCCCCCTTATATTACCTATACTATATATCATACTAAGATGCTATTCAGGCCACTTTGATATGACATAATTAATGTACATGTGCCTTTTCTACTATTTTAATATGCCTTATGTACCCAATAATGGTATATGTAGTTATCTTAAAGTGAACCTCCAGACTAAAAATCAACTCAGCAGCACTGAAAAGGCCTGGTGTTTCTTTAACAGTTTCACAGCATCAGAACTTTGTTTCTCTTATACAAGCCTCATTTTTAGCTGCAAAGCATGATGGGATTTCTGATGTTGTTGTTCTCGTTCTGCTGTTTTGGTGCAATTTTTTTTTTTACATTTTGAATTTGACATTTTAAGCCTAGTGCGTACAGCTGGGAGGGGTTATCAGGGCACAGGACACTTGGAACTGTGTCTCCTGCTCCTTGTCACCTCCTTTCAACCAAAAAGATGGCTGCCCCCATGACAAAGATGGCAGCCCCGATGAATCACAAACATTTGCCTGTTCTTTTAAAACAGGGTGGGTAAAAGATTATATTACCTATCTATTCTAATTAACATAACTAATGTAACTTAATAACAGTATGTTTGTTTAGGCTGAAGTTCCCCTTTAATGATCCACTATCAGTATAGCCTTATGACATGGTTTTATTTGTCATGTTTATCTGTCATGTTTATTTTGTGTGTTTAAATCAATTTTACCTATTGTAACGTTTTAAGTTTATGGAATGCCGAGCGTCCAATTGGTTTTATTTGTTTATTTTTGAAGCACCTTAACTTGACCTGAGGAAGCGGTTTGAACCACAAAACGCATTGTCTGAAGTGAGAATACATGCCGCTCTCGCTGGTCACGATGCTGTCCCATCACCACAGGTTCCTTTCTCTGCCGTCTCTATGTAGGCAGAGCACTGCAAGGTGGTCAGGAGCTGCTTTCATTGGCTCCTGACACTATCAATGTGAGCCAATATGAGTGGCTCATAGTGATCACACGGTCAGGAGCCAATGAAAGAGGCTCCTGACCTGCTCACAGAGCTCTGCAATCTTATAAACAGCAGAGCGAGCGAATTGCGGCGGGTATAGAGTGGCGAGACCGGCGGTAATGGCACAGATTGCAGAAGCAGTAGAATCTACGTCCAGACAGAGTCGCAGCACCACCGCTGCCCGATCGTTAAATTTATGAATAGAAACAATGTTTCCATTCATAATCTCCCCGCCGCCACTGTGATCGGAGGCTTCCGATGGAATCCTACGTCACTTCCCCTAGTCACAATGTAACAATACATTGGCTATCATTCATAAAGGTGTTGTCGGTAATGAGACTCAGTGCGGAAAAACACCGCTGCCGGCATTTTAGACTTCTGTGTGCATTCATAGAAAAGGATACAGTTGCGATAGCAGTGCGGAGATTTCCCGAACTAGGCTGGCGGTAGGCAGGCGGTAGGCTTGCGGAAACAGGAGAAGCTGCGGAGTTGATAAATTTCTCCGTGTTCCGCTCTACTGCAGCTGCCTGGGAGGTCTGTGTCTCCATTCACTTTACATTGTTATCGCCACATCAGAGGGGGCGGTATTCCCCGTCCTCATACCGCTTGTGGTAATCTTTATGAATTGACAGTTTGTTACATTTTTTATGATTATCACCGCACAAGGCGGTGATTTATCGCTCTGCTTGGAAATGTCAGCTTCACATGAGGAAAGAGCCTTTATGAATAGAGACTTTGCTAAGAGGTCGGTAAAGTGAGCTGTTTTCAGCATTTCCGCATGCGGAAAAGCTTTATGAATGATAGCTTTTGTATCCTATGTAGTGTACAAAGTACGCTAATAGGATTTTTGCTCAGCGGGGACATCTTGTGGCCAAATAGTAAAGTACACCTGCTGACTTTAGGGAAGAAAAAAAAATATTTTTGACAAGAGGGCATATAATTATGAAAAAATGGGCAAAAAATTTGTGATGGATGTAAAACTGAAAAAATGCACCTTTATTTCCAAATAAAATATTGTCACCATACATTGTACTAGGGATATAATTTTAACGTTGCAATAACCAGGCCAAATAGCCAAATAAAATGTGTGGATTTTAATTATGGTAGCATGAATTATTTTAAAACTATAATGGCTGAAAACTGAAAAATAATGAATTTTTTCACATTTTTTCTTATTATTCCCATCATAATTGTATCAAACAGAAGAAAAGGATGTGTGACACTTCCCCTATATACTAAACCAGTGATGCTGTCAGCAAGAAACTACCACGGAGGAACATCAATCATCACCATTGTGTGGTATATCATACATGTGTTGCTGGACGTGTGCCTTCGCATAATAACATCAGAAGAAAGGGATCTATAACAGATAAATCAATGAAGAAAAGATGCGGGCTCTTTCCGTCCTATGGAGATCCAATTTACTGCAACCAGTTGTAACAAAAGATTCTTCAAATCAAGGTATATTCACAAAGACATACATGTGAAAGACAAGCCGCTGGTGAAGAGGTGGGAGGTGAGGGACTGAGGTGGCCCTAGCGACAGCCGTTCACAGGACGGAAGGAGCCCGCATCTTTTCTTCATTGATTTATCTATTCCCATCATAATGCATTTTGAATAAAATAATTCTTAGCATAATGTACCACCCAAAGAAAGCCAAATTGGTGGAGGAAAAAACAAGGTATAGATCATTTAATTGTGATCAGTAGTGATAAAGTTATTGGGGAATGAATGGGAGGAGCGCTTACAGGTGAAAATTCCTCTCGTTCATAAGGTGAAATGGTTAATATACAGGCAGTCCCCTACTTACAAACAGGTTCAGTTGTGGGAGACTGTAAGTAGAATTTGAAAAAGTGAAACTGAGCTGCAGCACTTAGCTATAAAGGTTCTGTACACTACATACAGCTCAGCAAACATTATCTCCAGCAGGGAGAGTCTCACAAGGAAGACTCACTTTTCCGCTGCATAGAGAAAGAAGACCACACAGGTCGAGAGTAGAACCCCGAATGGGTGAAGGCAGGCGGGTCTCTTGCCCCAGGCCCAGTTTGTTGAATTCTTAAAAAGGCAGCAAATTGAATGGCAGTTTAGGCATCAAAACCTGACCTTTAGGCGCAAAAACCTGACCTTGCCCCAGGCGCAACTTGGTCTAGATCCGTCACTGGCAATAGAGCCCAATATGGCCATACAGCAGAGTTACAGGTCTCCAGCAACTGCTCTGTCTGACCTTAATCCCCAGCTGAGCTTGTTTGTATTTCCCGAACAATGTAGGGACTACGTGTGTGTGTGTGTGTGTGTGTGTGTGTACACACACATATATATATATATATATATGTATATATATATGGTCTGACCCTTAACTGGAGTTTTAATAATTATTTAAGGGTTAATTTTACGGTTGCGTTTAGGTCAAACGACAGGTTAGCGTTAGGCATTAGGTTTACTTCTACACACAAATAGTCAGTTTTGGAGATGGCACACCTTGCAGTAAGTATTTCCTGGGTGCATAACCAGGGTGCAAAGCAACACCCAATCCAATACAGTAATCCAAGGTAGGTTAGCACACCATTAAAGCTTCAATGCGGACTTATTCCTCGTACATTTGTCAACACAAAATAACATTTTATTTTGTGTTGACAAATGTACGAGGAATAAATCCACATTGAAGCTTTAATGGTGCAGTAACCTACCTTGGATTACTTCTACACACAGGTTTGAGGTAAAGATTGCTGCAGGGAGCAATAAGGATGGGGTTAAAGATAGCATTAGGTAAGGGGTTAAACCTTGGGTTAAGCCAGGATTAGGAGGTATGGACAGAAGTAAGAGGTGGCAGTTAAAATCAGGAGGGTGATGAAGGTTATTTGTTATGCATGGATAAACAGTGCCTATTTGCATTGGGTCAGGATTGCTGAGCAAAAAACAAAAAAAAATGTAACACACCAAAACATAAGGGAAAGCCAAGAGATCACTTTTATGTAAGTTAAAGGGTACCCTTTTAGGGATTAATTATTTTATTAATTATTTTATTTATTATGAAAATTCTTCCAGAGCTGCAGTACCATAGTTATTTGATCTTAGAGGACCATGATTTTGAAAAGCACTTCTAGCATGAAGCACTCTGTTAGTGACCACCTTAGTATTTACATTTTACTCTAAACGGCTATATATATGAACTACAAATAAGCCTACCCTTTAAAAAAACAGGTGATAGGGCTTGGCCCTGATCCCTCTTACCCATGCTGCAACCACCGCAAACCTCCACGCTCCCGCGCATGACCACACTTCCCGGCACATGCGCACAGCCGCCCACCCCCTGCACCCATCCTCCTGCTGTCCCAAGTCTGCACATGTGCGCTGGCAGCAACACAAGGATACAGGAGGACACAAGGACACAGGCATATTATTATAAAAAATAAAACCCATCCCTTGGCACAAGCGCCCTGTACTTTGTAGGCAATGAGCTCTAGACATTTTTCTATTTCTACATAGGCTTTTTGCTTTGCTGATCTCTAATAAATCACACAGTGCTTGATTAGGTGCCCTTTTACTATTCTCTCAAAAACATAGCCTGATTTCTGCAAGACGTACTTGTGTTTGTTTATGAAAATTGCAGCATGTAGCAGCTATTGAAAGTTACATTCCACATTTACCGTGCCCTAGGATGTCAGTCCATAATAATTATTGCTATAGCAGCTATCACAGGCTTGTCAAATATAACTCACTATAAGGCAAATGATGGTTGATGTGCTTTCATTCTTTTACACAAGGCTTGCTCTTTGTTCTTATGTGGGTTATGATGACTATAGTTATATTTTCTGTCATCTTCTTTAAGTAGCTCACTGAATATGTATTGCTAAACCTTCTTGTTGCCTCTCTTTGTTCTTCGTTGAATAATTGAGTACCTGGCAAAATCCAATCACTTAAGACAAACACGAAAGTCATTTCTCCGAATTCCTTTGGTGTTGTGATTCATACCTGTGGTTGCATTTACCTTCTAGCAAAATGCACAACCGTATTGGAATATTGTCTGAACTCAATCAATCTAGTGTCACAATTCATGCATGTTTTAGTTTAATGATGAAGCGATGGATTTATTTATTTTCTTACATACAAAATTTCAGCATTTCACTTTATAATGAGACTATTTTTACCTACCTTGGTTTTAATCATGGATCTCAGATTCCATAACATGGTAGAAAAAGAAAACGCTTCCAGGACTGGCTTGAAAGAAAATATGCCGCTGACAATATTGACACAGATATGGAAAATCATTTTTATTACCTAATATATTTTTAATGCTCTAAATAACCTAGTTCTACGGTGCAGCATAAGAAACTCAGTCATAACAGTACTGCGAGATTTACTTTCCGACATCTATGATGTGAAAAAAAGCTATAATTTTGAATAAGCAATCTATTTAAGGCTTTTTACAATATAAGCCAATTAAAAATGTAATTGTAGCCATTCAACAGTAAATGTGTTTAATGTTAAATTATATGATAGATATCTGTGGGATTTGAATTCATGCTACTTCCTTTTGGTCTGTATGTAGTCGTATAGATGGGATAGACAATGATTATACAATCTAAATGACTACAAGGTAGTGATAGTTCTGGAGCACAGATAGTTTTACTTACTGTAGCTAAGTGTTCAAATGACTGCAGAAAAAAATGTTAAAAGACTCATGAGGTAAGTAAAAAAACAAACAAACAATTTTTACTTAACTGAGGCTTCTTCCAGCCCCTACAAGTCATGTGTGTCCCTCGCCGCAGCTCCGGTCTTCTCCCGTCTCCTGCTGGCAGCTTCTGAAGATCGCCAACCCTTCTTGGAAGAAGCCTAAGGAAAGTAAAAATACAGGGTGGGCCATTTATATGGATACACTTTACCTATGGATACACCCCAAATACCACACCATACCATCAATTTTTTTTGTTCCAACAGTCTTGGAAGGATCTATCCAATGTGGGTTAGTGTCAGACCAATAGCGGTAGTTTTGTTTGTTAACTTCACCATTCACATAAAATGGCGTATCCATATAAATGGCCATATTAAGGTGTATCCATATAAATTGCCCACCCTTTAGTTCTTCTTACTGAGTCCTTTAAGTATACATTAGAAATTTGTCACAATTATTTTTTTTTTATACTCTTCATTTAGTATATTCATCCTGAAAAAGGCCCTGATTTAGGGGCTGTTCACACTAATTAGAATGCAGATGTAATAATCTGCTCTGCTGTCTGCACAGGCAGACAGCTTTTTGACCATTTTGTAGGTCTGAGTGCTGCAGGTCCCTGGAAAGGAGACCTTTCTTCACTCTGCAACTTGCTGAGCTGCTGCTCTGGTGAGGAATTTGCATCCACTTGGCATGCATATTGCTTAGCTGCTTCCTTTGATGGTTTGCAGTATACATACCATTTCCTCCCAGAATCCCTGGCTGGTCATGATGGTTTGTTTCTGCTAACTTACCTGGAGTCTCAGCCTTTGCTAATTGTTTGCTAAGATTATCTTAGAGTAATTCCTTGGGAGTGCACTAGCATTCCTTCTAGCGTAGTCAGGTTGTATTATCTGTTTTGCCTAGTTCTGTCTGTTGCGATTGTCTTGACGCCAGCGGTGGTCGACATGAAATTGTTCTGTCTGTTGGGATTGCATTCGCCCTAGCGGTAGAGGCGGTGGTTCCTTCTGTATTCTGCCTTAGGGGTGCTAGCCAGAGCAGCGGTTGCTACTGGTAGCCCCATCTGACTGTCTGTTTGGATCTCATTTGCCCTAGCGGTAGTGGCGGTGGTTCCTTCTGTACTCTGTCTTAGGTGTACAAGCCAGAGCAGCGGTTGCTACTGGTTGCGCCATTTGTCTGTCTGTCTGGATCGCGTCCGCCCTAGCGGTAGTGGCGGTGGTTCCTTCTGTACTCTGTCTGGGAGTGTAGGCCAGAGCTGCGGTTGCTACTGGTTACTCCTTCTGTCTGTCTTGTCTGGAACGAACGCTTGCTGTAGGCTCGGTGAGGTAACCGTTTAGCAAGCGTTCGTGTTCTCTCTTCATTTTCGTGTTATATTGGTTAGTTAGGGTTGGCGCATTTTGTCTCTGTTGCGCTTCTCGTGCGGAGACCGCGCCATTAGCGTGCTTTGTCGCTGTTGCGCTTTTCGTGCGGCGACCACGCTTAGCGAGTGCGTTTGTTATTTTCCTTGGCATTCTGATCATTGTTATTTGCTGTGTCTTTCTTGCTACACTTGTGCTCTGTCTTTATTCGGTCTTGTGTCACTGTTGGCAATCGCCATTCTTGCGATTGCGTTCCCACTTGGTTTCCGCTGTTGTGTGTTCACCGTCGCTGGGTGGCGACTAGATTGGTGGACACACATACATTCTGTCGCTGTGCTCACTCTCTCTCTCTGAGGGCTATCTTGCCCTGTATTGTTGCAATTTGTACAATTCCCAACTGCCATCTGTGGCAGTGCAGAGGGGTAGTTCCTCTGCACTCCACAGCTCCATCTGCCAGTGGGAATTTCCCTCTACAAGTGCATTACACCCAAGCTGGGTTCTGCCGTTATATACACTTGTGGAGGACTTCCACAGTGTCAGCGCACATCTTGTGCGCTGACCACGGAGATAATTCCACAATCGTTACAGCAGAATTGCAATTTCTTGTTTGCTTCACAGCTTGTTTCACAGCTAATGTATTTTAATGGCATCGCATTTGATCCTTACTTTTATTATTTTGTGTGTGATTTGCAATTTAACTGCATTTTTAAATCACAATGGGCGATTTTCATGTAAGGTAAGTCAATGGGAATGCAGAAACATCACATTGGTTATGCAAAAAGTTAATCAGATACATTCTCATGTAAATGAACATCATTGGTATGCATGGAAAAATTGCAATCTGAAAAATTGCATAATAAACATGCACAAAAATAAAATCACAGTAGGAAAAATTCAAAACCTGAAATCGCAAAATGCAGAATCAGATAATTCCATAGATAAGTGTGAATGTTGCCTAAATGAATATTTCTTCTGAGTTTTATCACAGAAAATGTATTTTTTGCTGTATCTACAAATTAACTTTCCAGCACTTAGCAATTGAAGAATTGCTGAAAAGCATGTAGAAAAGTTATGTCATTCTTATTCTAACGATTATTATTTTACTTAGTGAGTCTTAAAAGTTATTTTGTTGATATAGCATGAGGAAATCCCCAGTGGAAAAGTTAGAAGAAAATGGAATTGAATAAGGCTGGATTGAAAGGATTCCTAGGGCTAGTGCCCTCTGAAATGACTAGTAAGAACAACCAGAAACATTGATGAAAAAGCTCCATATCTACTGAAGCTTTATGAGGAAGGTGGGAAATGCAATGTTATGTGTAATAATGTTGAATTTTTGGATAAAACTGCAGATCAAACATAATGCTTTCATGTGCCACCTAAAAAAGACTCAAATATAGAGAATTATTCTTAAAAAGTGCCTTTACCACTGGCTTCAATGCATTTTAGGCAAATTTATCAATTTTGAAAATTTTAAGTAAGTAACAGAATTACTTTAAATTGCCAATTATGAATTAATTTGTAAATTATTAAATATTAATATTTTTTATTAATTACTTTGTTTAATGCAATATTGTGCCAATTAATTGTAGATGGATCACTTCTTTGGAACAACATTTTCCATTTAATATTACAAAAACATTGAAACACCTGCATTTAACCATATATAACATTGCATGATTTTCATGATAATAATAATGAATGATTTCTATTGTACTATTGTACTATTGTACTATTGTACTATTGAACTATTATCCCCCATTTTATATGCACCAAATTATTTAACATGATAAAGAGATAAAAAAAACATAAATCTGACAATAACTAATAAGGACAGATGTCTATAAAATAAACAGCAATGAAAAGAAACAACAGAGATGGAGCTTTTTGTCTTTGGAAACTTTCAATCTTGAAATATAAGAAAACAAAAAGATAACTAGAAAACATAAACAATTTAGAAAACTTCAGCTGGATTCACAGTTTACATTATATGTACCCAACGTTTGCAACCTCCATCTAGTGTGTAATGTATGGGTTGACTGGACAATTTTAATCTGAAATGTTCACAAAAGAGCCCAGGGAAAGATTCCAAAATCGAAAGTTGCAAATAAAAGATTTTCTTTTTTTTTACTTGTGATGTAACCTTGTTGATATACCGTATTTTTCGGAATATAAGACGCTCCGGCATATAAGACGCACCTAGGTTTAGGGGGCAAAAATCAAAGAAAAAAAAAAAACTAATCCTAGGTGCGTCTATGGTGCAGGGGGCGTCTTATGGACCCTTTCTCCCTAAACAACACTGCCCATCTACACCACACTGGCCTAAGCTACACTGCCCATCTATACCACACCACACTTCACTTCACTTACCAATGGTGCCCCCACTACACTACACTTCACTAACTAACCCCTGCTGCTGTAACCACCTACTACACTACACTACACTACACTACACTACACTAACCAACCCCTTCTGCCACCACCAAATACACTACACTAGCTAAACCCTGATGAAACATCTCACCTGATCCTGTCGCCACGATCCTCTCCTCCCCCATCTGGCTTTCTTCATCAGAGGGCGCCCGTCATTCAGGATGCAGGTCTTCAGGGTCCAAGCTGCGGCACTCCTCTTCAGCTGCAGTCTCCTCTCTTCATCCCAGGACGTCTTGTCATGTATTGTGAACGTCTTCAGAGCCCCAGCTGCCCGCGGTCCTCTTCGCCGCAGTCTTAGCATAGACTGCAGCCTTGCGATATACATGTGCTGCCGCCGCCATCTTTCCTAGTTACGGCGTCCTCACCCGACGTCCTCCCTAGTTACAGCGTCCTTCCCCGACGTCCTCCCTAGTTACAGTGCCCTCTGCTGGTTGATCTGCGACGCACATGTGCGCGTGACGTCAGAGGCACTGTAACTAGGAAGGATGTCAGGGGAGGACGCTGTAACTAGGGAGGACGTCGGGGAGGACGCTGTAACTAGGGAGGACATCGGGGGAGGACGCCGTAACTAGGAAGGATGGCGGCGGCAGCACATGTATATCGAAAGGCTGCAGTCTATACGAAGACTGCAGTGAAGAGGCGCGCGGGCAGCTGGGGCTCTGAAGACGTTCACAATGAATGACAAGAAGTCCTGGGATGAAGAGCGCCAGACGAAGAGGAGAGGATCGCAGCAACAGGAGCCGGTAAGTATATTCCAGAGCCACATTTACCGCATCTTTGGAATATAAGACGCACCCACTTTTCCCCCTCATTTTTGGGGAATAAAAAGTGCGTCTTATATTCCGAAAAATACGGTACTTGCTAAAGTGCCTGTGTGGCCTTGTCTTTATATGTAAAACTACAAGCAAAATGAAAGCCCTAGTTCCTGTTAAGAAAGATGAATAGGAGACCATGAAATTGTTCACATGATTTCCATTTATGTTCAAAGGAAAGTCCTTTGGCAAATTCAGTCAAATTATCCAAAAGTTATGTACAATGTATAGAGATGCCAGTAGAATGGGAGATTCTTCTTCTGCAAAGAACTATCACCTGATCTTGACCACCACTTACCTTTATTCCTCCCTGGGGAGCACTAGGAGGATGTAGGCAGAGTCAGGAAAAGACTGGATGTTTCCTCTCTCAGCTCCTTCTTACCTTTCCTGTGAGGAAGGATGGATTAGATATGAGGAGGCGTTTGGAAAACTCATAGGCTGTTCCAGCTAAGTAACCTTTTAGCACAGGAAGTCAGCATTGCAAGCCCAGCCAGCCATTAAAGAGAACCCGAGGTGGGATTTAATTATGTTACTGGGGCACAGAGGCTAGTTGTGCACACTAAGACCAGCCTCCGTTGCCCCATGGTGTGCCTCCATGCCCCCCCTGCGCGCCGCTACACCCCCCTCGAAGTGCTGGCGACACGCAGCGTGTCGCCAGCACAATGTTTACCTGAGCGCTGTCAGTCAGCGCCGCTCCCCTGCCTCCTCCGCATCGGCGCTACCCGCCCGCATCACTTCCCTCCTATCAGCAGGAGGGAAGGGACACAGGCGGGTAGCGCAGATGCGGAGGAGGCGGGGGAGAGGCGCTGACAGACCGCGCTTAGGTAAACATTGTGCTGGCGACACGCTGCGTGTCGCCAGCACTTCGGGGGGTATAGCGGCACGCAGGGGGTACATGGAGGCACACCATGGGGCAATGGTCTTAGTGTGCACAACTAGCCTCTGTGCCCCAGTAACATAATTAAATCCCACCTCGGGTTCTCTTTAAGAAAATATTAGGGTCATCTGCTGATCATTAGACAGGCCCTTATTGAATCCTCTTTTTCTCCTAAGTTTTCTACTAGCTGATGTTTTCACACCTTTCATTACAATGCCTTAAGCCATCAACAAGCAAGAATAATTTTGACAGTACTTTTTACTTACTTTTTAGTACTTTTTAAGTTGCAGAATGCTGGAAATGTATTTAAAAGGAAGAAGAAAAATGATATCCTAAGAGAAAATGTAGGAGAAAAAAGTGAATTGAATGAAGCCCACTGAATCTTCTGATTATTTCTCCACATAATTGCCTCCTTTATTTAAGCATCTGTCATATCTTTTTATAAGGATTTACAATCCCTTTTTGTAGTAGCATTACACTCGTCACTTATGAGTCGGAGTGATTGGGGAGGGGCACTTCATGTTAATGCTGCCTAACAGTTACCAGCATTCTGCAGTCACATGACAAGCGGTGCAAAGAAAGAAGAGTTTGACCGGACAGATGCAACTTGAATTGCTCAGAAAAAGTACCTTGCATGGCAAAAAAAAGCAAATGAATGTTATTTTCTGGATGACTCTCTTGAAAGCTAAGTAATGCTAACGTGGTTTATGCGCCGTATTTATAATATCTTCCATACAGTATGCATTAAAAACACAAGCCTGAACTAGAGCTAAGTCAAAGCCCAATGAATACAGACAAATATGCCGACAGTACAAAGCAGTGTACTGATAGGGAGATGTCTGTTGGAAGGGCTTTTTTAGTTGAAGCATTGAAATGGTGCATAGTGGAAAAGGTAAAGGTGCCTGGATGAAATGATCATACTAAATATTTTTACCAACTAGAGCTGCATTGGGTTGATAGATTGGGCATATAAAATGTAAGCGTTATAATGAGTCAGCATATTATGAGTGTGTTTTAATAATGGCACCTTTAAATAGCTTGGATTATGTTCAGTTTGCAGGGCACTTGGGGAAAAAAAACAAGAAGCTTGAAACATTGTAATCTTTTTTATCCTGTAAACTAGTATACTCTGTGAGCCGTGATCTTGCTTTGATTAATGTATTTGTGAATCACCTACATTTCAGCAACTATAAGTAGTCATAGAGATATTGCAGTCCTATATGTGCAATTGTAATTAGTATGGTCAGGGCCGGATTTACCATAAGGCACTGTAGGCACGTGCCTACAGGCGCCTGATGATGGAAAGGCGTCTCACTCCCTTCCCTGAGCTCCTCCCTCCCTATGCAGAGTCCTGATGAGAGTGTAAATGAGAGGTTACTCACCTGGGTCTTGGCATTCCACTCACGAGATCTCCCTTTAATTAGGGACACCTCTAGCTACTTAGTATTAGGTAACCAGAGCTACCCTAAATATTAAGGGGCACTTGTTCCTACCTATGCCGGGGAGGGGAAGTACGGCCGAAGTGACAGCTGGAAAAGCCAGAGCACAGTATGTTTGTTTTATACATTTAGGTTGTCCTGGTCTTCTTAGTACAAAAGCTCTTATATCAACTTTCTGCATACAACTGCCATTGCTCAATTAATTTCCCTAATCTGATATAACCCAAACAAAGGTTGCAGACTCCTGACATCTAATAGATTATTTTCAATAACTGCAGACCAACATCTCCTAGATTATTTTTGTTCTTTAGTTTTCCATATTTTAAGAACCTCAGTGAATTTGACTGTCTATCTTCACTAAATGATTTACTATCCACCAAACTGTTGAAGATGTTTAATTGTTCCCCCCCCCCCCCCCCCCCCCGCAAAACTATATCTTGTAATGTTCTTCTGACAATTTTAGTCTGCATTGAGTAAATTTCGTGGATTCACAATTATCCATTCTTTCATGAAGACAGGTTTTTGTTTTGTTATTTTTGTCAAAGTCTAAGTGGTCTCCTCTATGCGTGTGTTCCTTGAATTATAAGGAAAGATTTTCTGCCAATTGTCATGTCAGACTGGTAGGTCTGTAATTACATATTTCAGTCCGTGTTCTTTTGTGAACAAAGACAGCACTTATGCTTTCTGCAAATCTTTCATACCATTCCCAACAATAGATAATCTTTAAAGTATAAAAAACAACCCTGTATTAAAAGAGCTTTCATTTCCTTAGTTTACTCACTTTTCCCCCAGTTAACCTACCTTATTCCATTTGTGTTTTTTAAAGCTATAGCCACATCCTGCTACCTACAAAACCTACAAAACAAAGTCTAGAAGGCCCCCTGCACACTACAAATCCGATTTGCGATTACAATTTTCCCTGAATGCTATCAAAACAAAAAGAAAAAACACAGAAAAAATGCAGCATGCTGTACCAATTCAAAATCGCAAATCAGAATTGCATGTAAAATCGTGTCAAAATCGCAAATCTGAATTGCATGTAGTGTGCAAGAGGCATAATACTATCGGCCCCTTAAATGTCCTTTAAGATCTCCACAAATACCGTAAACACACTTGTCCCTAACTCACCCCAATGCCAGTCTGCCTCTCGGACCTGCACACCTTTGTATAAACACCCCTTCAACTCTAACTCTTCCATGTAATCTCAAAATATTCACTCCCACCTTTTCATCCCCTGCTATTTTAACACCCAATTTTGGAAAGTTTAATCATATATTAATCATTAATTGTATTCACATTCTGTGTGTTTTAGATTGATATTGCTGTTATATGTTTAATATCTTAAAACGTACCTAAAATATAAATTACAGTTTGCTTTAAACTTAATAAGTTGTCAAGATAAATAAAATAACTCATAATAAAGTGTGATTTGCTCACCCCCAGGGTCCGTTTTCCACATATGGTTTTGAAATCCCCGCCCACAGTTTGAAATTGGGATGGTGATTTTTTTTCTTTCCAAACTATAGGTGCAAAGGATGCTGGGGGATTTATGTCATAACTTCACCTCCCCGTGCACATGTGATTTAATCCAGGCAGCAAGGCAGACATCTGAAATAAGAATTATAGCAAACAGACATGATAAGACAGACTGCAGCAGTTTTCCTGTCTCTCCTCTCCTTACACACTTTGAAAAGAGACATCATTTGATCCATGCAGGTGGGGAGCAGGGGAGGGAGAGGCAGAGACGGTAATAGGCTGGAGGGGAGGACACAATGCTGAGGGTGTATTTTAGCAAGGCTTCAGCATCATGAGAAAGAAGGAAGTGCTACTACAGATATAAATGTGTGTCTGTTCTATCCGCTACGATTTACCAGATGTAAACTTTATTGTAATGATCCGCTCAGCTGCCTGCGCAGGCAGGCAGCTTTTTGACCACTGTTCAGGTCTGCATTCTGCAGGTCTCTGGAAAGGAGACCTTTTGTCAGTTTTGCAGCTTGCTGCTGCTGAGGAATTTGCATACGTTTGTCATGCAAATTGCCTAGCCACATCCTTTGTAGGCTTGCTCTATATATACCATGTGATTCCACAGTACGTCGCTGGTCATAAGGGTTTGTCCTGTGAAACACTCCTGGAGTGTCAGCCATGCTTATCGTTTGAAGATTAACTTAGAGTAATTCCTGGGACTGCGCTAGGCATCCTTGCTAGAGCAGTCAGGATTGTATTATTTGTATTGCCTGTTCTGTCTATCTGTCGTGCTTGGATTACACTAGCCTCTAGCAGTAGCAGCTGTGGATCCTTCTGATCTACTACTCTCTTGCTGTACTTGGATCGCACTTGCTCTGGCGGAAAGAGCAGTGGATCCTGCTAGCTCTGTTGCCTTACTTGGATCACACTCGCTCTGGCGGAAAGAGCAGTGGATCGTATCTCTCACTTATTCCTGTTTTCGTGTATCTGTCTTGTCTGATACGAACGCTTGCTGGAGGCTCGGTGAGGTAACCGTTAAGCAAGGGCTCGCGTCCTCTGTTTCATGTTTGTCTGTCGGTGGTTAGTTAGGCGTGCTTGTCTCTGTTGTGCTTAACACGCGGAGACCGCGCAGTAAACGTGTTCGCTGTTGCGAATGAGTGCGGTGTTCATGTTTAGTTAGCGTTTGTTATTTTCCTTATCTTCTCATTGTATGATTGCTGTGCCTTTGCTACTCTCATGCCCTGTCTTGCTTAAGCCTTGTGTCACCTCTGGCAATCGCCTCTCTCGCGATTGCGTTCCTACTTCGTTTCTGCTGTTGTGTGTGCACCGTCGCGGGTTGGCGACTAGATTGGGACACATACATACATTCTGTCCCTGTGCTCACTCTTTTGCAATCGCTTCTCTTGCGATTGCGTTCTCACTTGGTTTCCTCTGTTGTGTGTCCACCGTCGCAGATTGGCGGCTAGATTGGTGGACATACATACATTCCTCATCTGTGCTTATTCGGTCTTGTGTCGCTGTTAGCAATCGCCATCTCTGGCGATTGCCTTCTCACCTGATCTTCATGGTTATGTGTTCATCGTCGCAGGGTGGTGACTAGATTGGTGGACACACATACCCCCTGTCGCTTTGATCTCTCTCTTTCATGGCTATCTTGCCCTGCGTTTCTTCCCTTCGTACAATTCCTGTCTGGCGTCTGTGACAGGGCAGAGGAGCTGTTCCTCTGCACTCCACAGCTCCACCTGCCGACAGGAATTTCCCTCTACAGGTGCGTTGCACCTTTTGCTGGGTTCCCTCAAATTATACGCTTGTGGAGGATTTCCGCAGTGTCAGCGCACGCCCTGTGCGCTGACCACGGAGAGAATTCCACAATCGTTACATTTATATGTTTATCTAGTTGTACACAGTGCATAGACTACATATACAGTGGCTTGCAAAAGTATTCGGTCCCCCTTGCAGTTTTCAACATTTTGTCATGTTACTGCCACAAACATGAATACATTTTATTGGAATTCCACGCGAAAGACCAATACAAAGTGGTGTACACGTGAGAAGTGAAACGAAAATCATACATGATTCCAAACATTTTTTACAAATAAATAACTGCAAAGTTCAGCCCTCTGAGTCAATACTTTGTAGAACCACCTTTTGCTGCAATTACAGCTGCCAGTCTTTTAGGGTATGTCTCTACCAGCTTTGCACATCTAGAGACTGAAATCCTTGCCCATTCTTCTTTGCAAAACAGCTCCAGCTCAGTCAGATTAGATGGACAGCGTTTGTGAACAGCAGTTTTCAGATCTTGCCACAGATTCTCGATTGGATTTAGATCTGGGCTTTGACTGGGCCATTCTAACACATGGATATGTTTTGTTTTAAACCATTCCATTGTTGCCCTGGCTTAATGTTTAGGGTCATTATCCTGCTGGAAGGTGAACCCCTGCCCCAGTCTCAAGTATTTTGCAGACTCCAAGAGGTTTTCTTCCAAGATTGCCCTGTATTTGGCTCCATCCATCTTCCCATCAACTCTGACCAGCTTCCCTGTCCCTGCTGAAAAGAAGCACCCCCAGAGCATGATGCTGCCATCACCATATTTGACAGTGGGGATGGAGTATTCAGAGTGATGTGCAGTGTCAGTTTTCCACCACACATAGCGTTTTACATTTTGGCCAAAAAGTTGCATTTTGGTCTCATCTGACCAGAGCACCTTCTTCCACATGTTTGTTGTGTCCCCCACATGGCTTTTGGCAAACTGAAACGGGACTTCTTATGCTTTTCTGTTAACAATGGCTTTCTTCTTGCCACTCTTCCATGAAAGCCAACATTGTGCAGTGCACGACTAATAGTTGTCCTATGGACAGATTCCCCCACCCGAGCTGTAGATCTCTGCAGCTCATCCAGAGTCACCATGGCCCTCTTGACTGCATTTCTGATCAGTGCTCTCCTTGTTTGGCCTGTGAGTTTAGGTGGACGGCCTTGTCTTGGTAGGTTTACAGTTGTGCCATACTCCTTCCATTTCTGAATGATCGCTTGAACAATGCTCCGTGGGGTTTTTAAGGCTTTGGAAATATTTTGTAGCCTAAGCCTGCTTTAAATTTCTCAATAACTTTATCTCTGACCTGTCTGGTGGACTTCATGGTGTTGTTGCTCCCAAGATTCTCTTAGACAACCTCTGAGGCCGTCACAGAGCAGCTGTATTTGTACTGACATTAGATTACGCACAGGTGCACTCTATTTAGTCATTAGCACTCATCAGGCAATGTCTACGGGCAACTGACTGCACTCAGACCAAAGGGGGCTGAATAATTATGCACACCCCACTTTGCAGTTATTGATTTGTAAAAAATGTTTGGAATCATGTATGATTTTTGTTCCACTTCTCACGTGTACACCACTTTGTATTGGTCTTTCACGTGGAATTCCAATAAAATTGATTCATGTTTGTGGCAGTAATGTGACAAAATGTGGAAAACTTCAAGGGGGCCGAATACTTTTGCAAGTCACTATGAGACTACAAACGACTGACTAACATATGTATATATCGGCGATGAACCGATATATGACATAAGCAAGGAACACTGGCTAGGAACTGGAGCAATACAGAGAACAGGACTCAGAAGGATTCGCTACTTCTACGCAGAAGTGAGCGCAATCCACGCAAGGTAACAGGAACAGGCCTAGGAAGGATTCGCTACTTCTACGCAGAAGTGAGCGCAATCCACATAAGGTAACAGGAACAGGACTAGGAAGGATTCGCTACTTCTTCGCAGAAGTGAGCGCAATCCACACAAGGTACCAGGAACAGGACTGACTAACTAAGCACGGGTGATCACGCTAAGCGCAACCTACCAAAACGTGCTGGAAACTGACTGACTGAACACAGGATATAAACAGTTCGAATACGTATATATCAGCGACACTGATGTATTAACGTAAGACGAATACAAGGAAAATAACAAACTCGCTAGTATGCGTATATATCGGCGGTAAACCAATATATGATGCAAGACCAGCAAAGTAACAAATACTGATGAACAGGAGCAGGACTAGAAGGACTCACTGACTCCTACGCAGGAGATCAGTGCAGTCCACATGAATTAACATTAGAACTAGAAACACGATCTGGGGCCAAAGTGACAGCAAGACAGGCTGGTGCTGCCGAGACTATGATAGCCAATGGAGCACTGCAGGAAGCAGTCCTTTATACTGAGGTCATCCAATGGGAGCAGACATGCAGATTCCCACACAGGTGAATGATAATCAATCACAGCAATCACAGGCTGACAGCAGGAAAGGGCAGACAAGGATATACAGCCTGCCATAAAGGGATTGCAGCTCCATTGCAACAGACAATGTTTGCTTTCACTAAAGCATCTTAACCTATCATTAACCTCAGAGCGACTGCAGATGGAATCATCGCTCAGTGTAAGCGCAGGCAAAACTATGCAAGCAAATGCACGCAAAGAAATCAAAAACTGCTTGTCTACAGTAAACTGCAGCCAGCAGTACATGCTGCAGAAGTGATCATAACAGGTGAAAAGGGGTCCAGTTATTTTTTATCATCTATATCATGGAAATGTTTGACAAGACAAGACAAATAATATTTGTATCACGCTTTTCTCCTGGCAGACTCAAAACACCAGAGCTGCAGCCACTAGGACGTGCTCTATGGGCAGTAGCAGTGTTAGGGAGACTTGCCTAAGGTCTCCTACTGAATAGGTGCTGGATTACTGAACAGGCAGGGCCGAGATTCGAACCCTGGTCTCCCGTGTCAGAGTCAGAGCCCTTAACCATTACACCATTCAGCCAATGTTTGCAGTTACATTAAAGAACCTGATTTTAATTACGCTTATACTACATGTCCTTAACAACTGTATTTTTACAACCCTGTTAATGGGTGAATGTTATGGACTGCCAGAGCTTAGTGGTTTAGGGGTCACCTAAAGGAAGTGACTCGTGGGGAGGTTTGTAGGTGGGTGGGGGGCTGAGGTGGGTGTGGGCTTGATAAAGAAAATTGAAGTCTGTGCTTGTGTTTCATTGATGTTTATTGTCTGGATATGACAACATTTAATAAAAATTGTTTTAAGAAAAAAATGCAGCTACAACAATTATGGAAAATACAGGTTATATGTTTCAAAAATTGCAGCTACAACAATCTCACTGAATACTGTTTATATCTTTAAAATACAATGCAGCTACAATGATCACACCAAATACTGGCTATATCCTTTGAAAATTGAGGCTACAACAAGCTCACTCAACACCATGGTTAAGGTTAGGCACCACCATGGGGGGTTAAGGTGAGGCACCATTGTGAGGGGTTTAGGTTAGGCACCACCAATAGGGGTTAAGGATAGGCACCACCAGGGGTGTTTAAGGGTAAGGCACCACCAGTGTTTTTGTAAACAGAATCACCCTCACAAACAGACATGAACAGGTGCCCTTTTATAAACAAAATCACGTTTATCGGCTACACCCGGCACCCTTTTAGAAACAAAATCATGTTTATCGCCTACATCCAGCGCCCTTTTATGAACAAAATCACAATTATCAACCACAGCCATGCCCTTTTATAAACATAATCATCTTATATTACTTGTTCAATAGAAGAAATTGATTACTGGCACTAGATGCGGCATGTGGCAATGCACACAACAGCCCAATCATCCGAGCTCACTGCAGAGGCAGATAACTTGTGAACAATGTAGAGAATCCTAGGCACTAGGTGAAAAAAACTTTAGGCTTTATTTATTTCATAGGCCAGAAGTATGCAATAAAGACAAATGTTAGCATAAAGTGGGGGCACAAGTCTGTGGCCTTACAGCCATTTTGCGGACTTCCGCTTCCTCAGAGCCACTCTACTATTTGGTCTCTGAGGAAGCGGAAGTCCGCGAAACGGTTGTAAGGCCGCAGACTTGTGCCCCCACTGAATGGTTACATTTTTCTATATTGCATACGTCTGTCCCATGGGATCAATAAAGCCTAAAGTTTTTTCACCTAGAGCCCGGCATTCTCTACATTGTTCATTTTCTAATACTACTTTACTTGTTATGCCTAAAACTAATAAACAAAATTGACATAAAAGCCATAACATTTTTTAGACTTGAATATTTCAGTTGTTAATTTCTGACTTTGCCACAGAAAAGATTAGATTCTATTTAAAATTTCAGAAGTTAGCTTTATTGATGATCATTATAGGTTTATTTAATACCCAGTTTCAGCTTCAAATGTTTTTGGAGGCCTCTATAAGCCCTTTGACTATCTGATGTCAAATAAATTACATTCAAAGTACTTGGGCTGGAGCCCTTTCAGGAGCCACTTCCTGTAAGACAGACTTCTATAGCTGGATTCTGCAATCTACTCAGAAGGCTCTGTCGGTGTGCTCTCCTCCATGTAGATGTTGAGTTAAACAACCCTTTCACTAGAGATGAAAAACAAAGAGAAAAACACAATCGAGTGCCTCCAATAGTGTGCTACTGGCGATGTTGAGAGTAGTAATAACTGTAGCAGATTTATACTCAGTATGGGCCGCCAAGATGAGGAAAACACTGAATGCACACGGGGGAAATCTAGACCTGTCCCCACCCAGGCCAAGAAGCAGCTCCCCGCAGAAGGAAAAAGAGGGTGGTCAAACCCATCCACCAGGTGGATAACATTAGTTTGGAAAAACACGACAACGCCAACACGATAAAATATGATCCAGGTTAAAAAACACTACAAGATGGGGGGCAAGTGTGGACCCGCCTCGCCAGGAAAAGCTCAACAACTGTATATGGTCAAAATTAACTTTTATTCTTACTCCAACAGTATGCAACACGCCTCGCGGGTCCAAAGCCTGCCTCCTCAGGCAAAAATACAAAAAGGAGCAAATCAGAAGTTGTGTACATTTGTACAGAGCTAGAAGAATATATGTATTAAATATTATGATAGGATGTTGAAGTTATGCTTTGTAAGCCACTCACCAGCTACCAGCAAGTTTTCTTTTTTTCTTTTTAAGCTTGTAGTGAAATAAGAAAGTCTCTTATAACTGATGTCCTCCAATTTGAAAGAATTCAACTGATGTCTTTGATCACTATTCTAGATAGCGAATGACTTTGGCTGCAAAATGAGCAGACAGTGAGATAGACATCATGTCACTTTCAGCAATACATACAGAAATGGATTTGGTATGAAAGTGTGGCAAGCTTGTCATTAAATATACTGTTCATTTACTGACCCATGGAAATTATTGAATCCAATGTAAATTAAACATCTTTGCAATTATCCACAATGTGCTCTTTATTTTCAAGCATTGTTTCATTATGGAATTTCTTATGCTAGGGCCTCATAGTTAAAGGAGAAGTAATATCAAAGCAGCTTATCATGTAACAAAGTCATAGTAGTGACTAGTCTAGGGGTGCATCTGTCATTTATTCTCCAGATACTCTTGAGATTCAGATAAAAAAGGCTGCAGCAACTGAGGTGAGATTTAGGCTGCTGAGCGTTCTAACCATTTAGCTTTGACTGTGACCTTCCAGGTGCCCCACTTTATGGTCTGCCTCTGCTCTTCATACTGTCTTTTCTTTGATTAAACTAAACACCTTTCCATAGCAGAGTGGAACTTACCACACCTTCCTGTAACAGGGTGGAACATACCACAGCTTTCTGTAACACGGGAGAAATTATCATATCTTTCTGTAACAGGGTAGAACTTACCACACCTTTCCATAACAGAGTGGAACGTACCACACCTTTCTGTAACAGGGGAGATGTTACCACACCTTTCTGTAACAGGGGAGATGTTACCACACCTTTCTGTAACAGGGGGGAGCTTACCAAACCTTTATGTAATGGGGTAGAACTTACCACACCTTTCTGTAACAGGGATGATCTTACCACACCTTTATCTAATATAGTAGAACTTACCACACATTCCTGACTGTTAATAGACCAATGGGGTACTTTGGCAGCACATTTAAGGATGATTTGGTGGGGCTTGCGTTTGTTTAGTATAGCAAGTAGAGGTAGTGGGTAGCAACGTGTACGCCGACTGTACAGCTAAGATCTTTAATCAAGGCCTGGAGAGGGTATTCACGTGGGACAATTTGAGAGGATATTGGCATGGGATCATTAAATAAAGGTGAGTTTTAATGGTTAATTAAGAGTATTAAAGGGCTTTTTTATGAGATTGCATTTTTATTTCACTTTGTAAAAAATGTGTAAGGGGGACATTAGTCCCCCTATCCTCATTTCAGTGGGGGGGGGGGGGGGGGGGCAAGCTTTGGGGGTTCCCTTGTTAAAGGACAGAAGACAATTACCAATTATGGTAGGGATTCGATTGTGAGCTCCCCTGAGGGACAGTTAGTGACAGCACTCTATTCACTATGTAAAGTGCTGCAGAAGATGTCAGCACTATATAAATATACAATAATAATAATAACAATAATAATAAATAACTATATATAGATAATGATATGATGCAGTACTGTGTACATTCTATGTAGCTGTATGGTAAATTGGGTTCTAGGTATTGCCGACAGGCAATTTTATATTACCAACTTTATTTTACCAATATTCTACAATTGGCTTGCTTGACACAAAGCCCCCTTTCCAGGGCAAACCCCTACCTCAACACTAACCCCTCCCCCGACTCACCACTCTATCTTCCTCCTACCCTATTCCCTAACACTAATCCATCTGACACTAAAGGTGGCCACACACCATACAATTTTTTAAATATCTGTTCAATTTAAGAATTGCAATCAATTTTTCTGACTGATTGTAACATTTCAAAAATATGACCAATGTACCACACACATGTGTTCAATTTTCCCCCAATTATGATAAAAATGATTGGAAATTCTTAGAAAATTGCTTGGATGTGTATATTAATAAATTGACAATCTAACACACACCATACAATCTTTAGAGAAATTGAAGAAAAATATCTGGCATTCCGGATAGATAAAAATCGTAAAAAACGGGAAATCGGATCGGATTTTTCAGTCGAATGAAAAAAAAGCTTTACATTTTTTCGGGAGATCCGATCATTTTTATCGAATTGCTGTAAAATCGGATCATTTTATTGTATCGTGTGTGGCCACCTTAATACTAACCTACATCCTGTCACAGTATCCATAGCTTGGCTACATAATACCCGGAGCTGTATATCAGCTGTATAATAGCTGAACCTCAGAAACAGAACCCTGGAGCTTAACTCTATAGTATAAAATGTAATTGCTGAGCCCCGGTGCCAATATCTGGAGCTCTGTTATCTAGTAGACAAACCCCATCACCCTTGACGCATATCGCTGGCACTCACTGCCCAAATGAACTCCCCCCTGAGCTTCAACTGACTCACCAAGAGGATCCAACTTATTGTAGCTGGGTCTGAAACGTATTGGTTCACCTTTACTCATTAGTGAGCAGTAATAAAGCTGACGGAAGCACTTATTTAATGTTTTGCAAAAGTACAAGTCTTTCATAAGTCAATCCAAAGCTAATGTAATACATTAAATATTGTCTACTCATGAGATTGTAGCTCAAAACTGCTTTTCTTAGCACCATTTACCTGTGTCGATCTCCCTCAAAGTATAAACTAGTGTATGAGTCATCAAGCCATTTCCTTGGCATTTAAATTAGTATGTTGTGACATTTTATGACATTTTTTTTACCATCTGCCGCATCTTGTCAAATGCTTTGGAAATGTCACCTTCAGATATGTATTGTATATTTTTCCCTACAAATCACAGCCACATGGATGCTAAAGTTTGGTATTTGGAGTAAAACATTTTTTGAATGGACTAGGGATAGGCATCAAGATAGGCTACAAGTAAGGGCTCGTTTCCACTATTGCGGTGCAGAATCGCCTGGATTCCACCGCTGATGAAATCGCATGCGGATGCGATTCCCCATGCGTTTTTTGCCGCAAATTTGCATGTGAATTCGCATAGGTGAGGGTATATGCGATTTTAACCATGTCACTGCCTGTGTGAATTTACATTCGTACCTATGCGAATTCGCAGCAAAAAAGGCATGGGGAAACCGCATGTGATTTCCCTATTAAATACATTGCATGCGATTCGCATGCATTCCACTCGCAGGCGAATTCTGCGGCTCTTTTGTGCGTTTTTTCACTGCTGAAAAAAATGCACCTCAACAACGCTACAGTGGAAACAGGCCCACTTGCATTACATGTGCGAATCCGCATGCGTTGGACGCATGAGGATTCGCGATAGTGGAAACGACCCCTGAGGTAAACAGGGTATCTTGTGTGTGCGTGGGGGGAGGGGATGTTAGGGTTTGGCATTAGGATGGCTTATAAAACAGAAGTTCACAATGGATTAGTGGTGAAGAACAGTCATCAGAATTTTAAGAGATATTACTGAGCAAAATGGATACCTTAATAAGTAAGGAATGTTATTGGCAAACATTACTAGCAGAGATGATCAATGAAACAAATGTTAATCTACTTTGCATACAGGTTTAAATTTGACCAATCAAGTGCAGCTGCTGCTGATTTGCATAGGTCCAGATTGCACTGGTCTGCATACAAATTACAACAAAAAGTTAGAAAAACGTACATGATATTTATTATCTATATTTATTTTATTATCTATATTTATTGATATACTGCATGTATTGCTTTATAAACTGAAATGGGTTGAATAGGGAGAATGGTGAACTCGCCCTTTCCTTTTTTTAATTAATATCACTTTTGGGTTACATAAGCCCGGAATTTGTGATTTTTAAATATGTTCAGCTGCTAATGAACACATTTCAGAGGCTAATCATATTTCATCAGAATAAGCTTTTTGTCTTTGCACCCTTGCTATAGGATTTTGCTGAGGAACATCTGTCAAGTTTGAACTTCAATATAGCTGGCAAAAATGACTTCAATGCAAAGGGCCAGTATTCAATGCCTTGTTGATTTACTTGGTGTTAAGTATGATCACTCTTCTTACAGCAGATCTAAACTCAGTTTTTTGAATAATTTATCTGAGAACATCTGGGCTCCTGTAGGATCTTTGCAGGCTTCACTTAACTTTCAAGCATAATTTGCTATAAACATATCTAAAGCTTTGCATTTCCTTTGATTAGTGATGCGAGGAATGGGATTCACACTAGTCTATGCCAATATGAAGCAGCTGCATCAAGTGAAATTTGCTCTGAATGTGATTAATGTTGCGTAAGTTACACATTCTTTCATTGAAAAACCCAGTTCCCCTCTAAGTGAATTTGGGATTAGAAATAAAGATGATGACTTAGGCAGCTGGGGCAATTTACCAGTCCACTTAACCGGTTGATTACAGCAATACAGTATATTTACATCCTCTTTGCCATCAGTTATGGTAAAAGGACATAAATAAAAGTCTGTAGCTTACAATGAGCTTGAGGCATGTGCTAGAAAGTATCTTTGCTCAGTACCACCAGAGATCCGAAAAGGGCTGATTAAGGAGGTCCTTTCTAAATTCTACCATAAGGGGCATAATTAAAGGGGGGTGCTATATAATAGGGTGATTATATAAGGGGGACACTATATAACTACTTCATGTTCCAGGAATTTAACAACAATTTTGACATTTATATTGATACAGCAATATTTTTTTTAAATATGTATAATATCTAAGAGATAGATAGATAGATGGATAGATAGATAGATAGATAGATAGATAATGTAGGTATTATGCATATGTATTGTTTTGTTTCAAACAAGAACATCTAGACTTTCTTTGGGTAATATTTTCTAGGAATCATTTTATTTTACAGGGAGTGCAGAATTAGGCAAGTTATATTTTTGAGTAATAATTTTATTATTGAACAACAACCATGTTCTCAATGAACCCCAAAAAACTCAATAATATCAAAGCTGAATATTTTTGAAAGTAGTTTTTAGTTTGTTTTTAGTTTTAGCTATTTTAGGGAGATAACTGTGTGTGCAGGTGACTATTGCTGTGCATAATTATTAGGCAACTTAACAAAAAACAAATATATACCCATTTCAATTATTTATTTTTACCAGTGAAACCAATATAACATCTCAACATTCACAAATATACATTTCTGACATTCAAAAACAAAACAAAAACAAATCAGTGACCAATATAGCCACCTTTCTTTGCAAGGACACTCAAAAGCCTGCCATCTATGGATTCTGTCAGTGATTTGATCTGTTCACCATCAACATTGTGTGCAGCAGCAACCACAGCCTCCCAGACACTGTTCAGAAAGGTGTACTGTTTTCCCTCCTTGAAAATCTCACATTTTATGAGGGACCACAGGTTCTCAATGGGGTTCAGATCTGGTGAACAAGGAGGCCATGTCATTAGTTTTTCTTCTTTTATACCCTTTCTTGCCAGCCACGCAGTGGAGTACTTGGACACGTGTGATGGAGCATTGTCCTGCATAAAAATCATGTTTTTCTTGAAGGATGTAGACTTCTTCCTGTACCACTGCTTGAAGAAGGTGTCTTTCAGAAACTGGCAGTAGGACTGGGAGTTGAGCTTGACTCCATCCTCAACCCGAAAAGGCCCCACAAGCTCATCTTTGATGATACCAGCCCAAACCAGTACTCCACCTCCACCTTGCTGGCGTCTGAGTCGGACTGGAGCTCTCTGCCCTTTACCAATCCAGCCACGGGCCCATCCATCTGGCCCATCAAGACTCACTCTCATTTCATCAGTCCATAAAACCGTAGAAAAATCAGTCTTGAAATATTTCTTGGCCCAGTCTTAGCGTTTCAGCTTGTGTGTCTTGTTCAGTGGTGGTCGTCTGACAGCCTTTCTTACCTTGGCCATGTCTCTGAGTATTGCATACCTTGTGCTTTTGGGCACTCCAGTGATGTTGCAGCTCTGAAATATGGCCAAACTGGTGGCAAGTGGCATCTTGGCAGCTGCACGCTTGACTTTTCTCAGTTCATGGCCAGTTATTTTGCGCCTTGGCTTTTCCACATGCTTCTTGCGACCCTGTTGACTATTTTGAATGAAATGCTTGATTGTTCGATGATCACGCTTCAGAAGCTTTGCAATTTTAAGAGTGCTGCATCCCTTTGCAAGATATCTCACTATTTTTTACTTTTCTGAGCCTGTCAAGTCCTTCTTTTGACCCATTTTGCCAAAGGAAAGGAAGTTGCCTAATAATTATGCACACCTGATATAGGGTGCTGATGTCATTAGACCACACCCCTCCTCATTACAGAGATGCACATCACCTAATATGCTTAATTGGTAGTGGGCTTTCGAGCCTATACAGCTTGGAGTAAGACAACATGCATAAAGAGGATGATGTGGTCAAAATACTCATTTGCCCTAATAATTCTGCACTCCCTGTATATACATTTTAAAGGGAAAATGTGAATGCAAAAAATACATTTTTTCTTCAGATTTCGCCATTTCCTAATTTTTGCAGAGTACTGAAAAGTTATTTTAAACAAAAGATGAATAATCAGCTCCTGAAAAAAATTTTGGGGAGAAAAAGTAAATTGAATAAAAGCCATAGTATTGTACTTTTCCTTTAATCTTCATCGACAAAACTACAGAGAAGTAGTGTGAATAGAATTCCATGTCATACCACGAAACGTGATATGACATGGAACAGTTTCTACATTTTTACAAACTTCTACTGTGATGACTTGACTTATTATATTTGTTATGCAGTATGTTAAATATACATTTCACTTTCCTTTTTTGACTTAATTAATTTTATGGGATTTATTTATTGAATAATCCTATCACAGCAGTCTATTCCCAGGTACTGAGTACTGTTTGTGCACAGATTGGAAATGTCAGTAGATTTTGTACTCCTGTTATTCCTTTGTCTGTTTACCATCTAGGATTACAATGAGCCTTACAAGCCATTCTTAAGTGTTTCCATGTTTTACAAAATCTCCCTTCTAAGCCTTGTGTTTGTATACAAGTCATAGAATAACCCTTCCATTATACCGAATGTTACAAATAATATTCAAACAGTATATTACAATATCCTTAGCCCAACAGGCTTTAATGTAAATAATTTATCTTGACTTATGTAACACTATGAGTATCTTGTTCTACAAATGTGCCCTACTTTGTTTAGAACCAAGTGCTGCAATCATTCAGTCAGTATAGGAATGTTTGCTTTGGATGTCATAAAATTTCTACTCTACCTCATTTCATTTATAAATTAATTTTTAGCTACTAAAATGATAAACACTTAAAAAACCCATTTCATTTCATTAGGTAGGGGAAGCTTTGAATTGAGCTATGAATGAACAGGGATTTTGTTGTTTTATTATTTTCATTAATATTTGTGTTTAAAAAAATACTGAAATGGTTTTTATAAAATATTCAGACAGTAAACATAAACTTTTCACAAATTACCATATATGTTCAAAATGAAATTAGCATTTTATGACATGTTTAACTTTTAAAGTAAGGGACACAGCTTGTAATTGCAGTTACAGAGTGCCCCGCAAGCTCATGAAGTACCAGAATTCTAGGGACATGTAAGGGGCTAAAAGGGCCAAAAAGCCCTCTTACGAAAATGCTACGCAAAACACAAGTTTGCCTTCCTAAAACAGAAGGTATTTGCAATTATTCAGGTTGGAGTGAGCATGTGATGTCTCCCACAATGCATCACTGCTGAATATGCAAATCCTCGTCATGGCTGTATAGTGTACCGGGAAAAGTGCTATACAAATATTGCTATTGCTATCCCTTTGTTGTCCCTGAAAGTTTAACATACCTCCAGAATTGCAGTGATGAGTCAGCTTGTTAATTGTACAGAGCCACAATAATCCAACCTGCATACAGACTGTTTCAGATTGGTTGGTCCTCATCAGTGCATGGCATGGATTAATGTGACTATGTGGAAGGACTTAAAACACCCAGAGATACAAATTGCCCAGCAAGCTCATGGTGAACTAAAACTCCTAAGAGTGTGTGAGGGGCTGAAAAGGAACAAAAAGTGCTATTGCTAAAATGCTATGCCAAAAAACAAAAAAATACACACTCCGCGCTGACCTGGGAACACACTGAGTGACCCCGCACTGGCTCGCCCCTCTGTTTGCAATAGTAGTTAACACATAATGAGAAAGAGATCAAAGCAGAAAAACAAAAGAAATTCCAGAGGGACGCAGATGCCACTAGAAAGAAAGAGGCATATAAATGGCAGATAAAAAAGAAAGAGGAAAAAAGGGCATTAGAGATGAAGGAGAAATTGGAGAACAATAAGGAACAGGTGAATAATGAAATGAGAACAGGTCAAATCACACTAGAAGGCCACAATGGAAACGTACACTATGGAGTGGGGAATAATTCCCACTTAGGTAATATAGGAGTAAACAGAGGGGGGTGGGGGGCACCTAGAGGGGCACCAAGGGATAATGGATGGGCTAATGGAGGATACACGAGGGGAGGGAGGGGAGGGAGGTATGAACACCAACAATATTATAATGTACCCATATCAAATAGATTTGACCCAATTAGGCAACAGAGACAGATGGAGCCTTTTTTAGAAGGGGACCCCAGATATGGGGAGAGGGAATGGAGGAGGGAAGAGAGGAACCCAACCCCCTACCAGGGGTACCCAGGAAAAAGAGGGCAAGACGAGGCACAAGGGGGGGCAAGAGGAGGGATAAAGAGAATGAGGAACCTATAGGTGAAGGTATTTACAATTTGAGTGGTATCACATTGAATCAAGAGGAAGTGGGGATGTTGGATAAAGGATTAAAATTTGCACCCAAGCAAGGGCTTGATAAGTTTGCCACATACATTGATGTAAACAAATTCGTAAGGAAATTGCACTTAAAGAAATTTTTTGCGGGGAGACAGGGGAGGGGAGGGAGGGAAATGGTTAATAAGGAATATAAGCATACCAATTTGCGTAACAAATCAACCTTCAATCCACAAGATGGTTCATATAATGCCATTGAGGTTTTTAAAAAAATGGTTATCAATGACCTTAATAGAATGCCTGAAGTGAGAAAGGGAAAGGAAAGGACTATAGCCAGAAATATGCTAGAAGAAAAGAACTTAGTGGTCCGCCCAGCGGACAAAGGGGGTGGGGTGGTGGTCTTAAACAAGGTGCAGTACAAAGCAGAATTGGACAGGTTGGTGGCTGACAGAGAAGCATACACCCCACTGAGGGGGGACCCAACGGGTGAGTATATGAGGGAGCTGAGGGAAATTATGAGGGAAGGTTTGGATAGAGGTTTGATCACGGATGAGGAATTTAAATTTATTATACCAGATACCTCAAGAATCCCTATTATATATCAAGTACCCAAGATTCATAAAGATAAAAAGAGTCCCCCGGGTAGGCCCATTGTTAGTGGGATAGGGTCGGTGACCCACCGATTGGGGCAATACCTTGATGAATATCTCCAGCCGTTGGTGGGTATGCTTCCAAATGTATTAAAGGATACCAAACATATGCTACAGAAATTAGAGGGTCAAAAATTGGATGAGTGGGATTTAATGGCAACAGCAGATGTCGCCTCATTATATACTAACATAAGCCATGATTTAGGAATAGAGGCTGTGAAATATTATATGGATAAGGATAGTACACTGAAAGAGGAGCAGAGGGAATATATTCTGAGGCTGTTGAGGTTTGCGTTGGAGAGAAACTACTTTTGGCATGATGGACGATTCTACAAGCAGCATAGGGGATGTGCCATGGGGGCCAGTTATGCTCCAAGCCTGGCAAATTTGTTTATGGGAAAGTGGGAGGAATCTATTGTGGGGGGTAACACTAACCTAAAACTGTGGAGTAGATTTATTGATGATTTGTTCTTTGTTTGGGGGGGTGGGAGGCAAAATTTGGATATATTTTTGAAATTTTTGAACAGCAACAGCCTGGGAATAGCCCTAACAGCAGAGATAGAACAAAATAATATCCATTTTTTGGATTTGGAGATTATGAGAAAGGATGAAGTGGTCCAGACAAAAAGTTTTTTCAAAGAGACTGACAGAAATGGTTACATTTCGGTACTCAGCTGTCACCACCCCACCTGGATAAAAGGGATCCCAAAGGGACAATGTTTGAGGATGAGAAGGAACTGTACTGATATTAGAGACTTTGATCAGCAGGCAGGCATCCTCAAGAATAGATTCCTGGAAAAAGGGTATGATTCCAATTTTTTGGAAGGAGAGATGAAAAATGTGAGGGATAGGGAAAGGAAAGCTCTTATTGAGGATAAAAAAGAGGACAGGAGAGAAGGTGAGTATGAACTGGCCTTTATCACTGGGTACAGTACGCAATATAGGGGGATTCAGAAGATTATTGAAAGGCATTGGGACATATTAGGGACAGACTACACGTTGAGGGGTGTACTCCCCCAAAAACCAAAGTTCATTTATAGGAAAGCACAGAACCTGAAGCAAATTGTAGCACCCAGTTGTGTGGAACCTAAGAAAAAGGAGAGAATGCAGGGATGGCAGACTCCAGGCTTCTTCCCATGCAGGATTTGCAAAAGCTGTAGGGAAAGTAAGGGGGTCAAAACTGAAAAAGTAACCTCGTACAGCAATGGAAAAGAGTACCCTATTAGAAAATTTATCACTTGCAATGACAGGTATGTTGTGTATTTAGCATGGTGTACATGTGGATGGCAGTACATAGGCAGGACTACTCGTACCCTCAAAGAGCGAATGGGGGAGCATGTGCGGAATATAAAAAAGGGGTACATGAATCACAGCTTGTCCGCACACTTTGCCCGTGAGCACGGATGTGATCCAAGGGACTTGTCCTTTTGTGCTTTAGATAAAATGACCCCTGATTGGAGGGGATCTAACAGGATAAAACAGGTGTCGCAGGCAGAGACAAGATGGATCTACAGCATGGGCACCCTGAGACCCGAGGGGTTGAATATTGATATAGACCTGGTTTGTTTTTTGGGGGACTAGAGGAGGGTGTCTGGTGCCTATGCTGTGGATCTCTACAAAGGGGGGGAACCAATGGGTATGTAGCTGTAATAGAATGACTTGAAGGTGGAGCATAATGTAAAGAGGGGTAGGTTCCTCAGCAGGGTGGATGTAAGTAGGTTCATGTATATGAATGGGGCTGGCATGTTCACTCTTCTCCTGTCACCCTAAGTGTTAGGGTTAGAGGGTGTTTCTAGCGTAATAAGGGACCAGAATGGGGGGAGGGGTTATGGTAATGACAGTGTGGGGAAAGAGGGTGAGAGAACATTGATACGATATGGGGGGAGGGGGGGAGTGAGCATGCCAGTGATCATGATGTTTTATATATATTTTTTTTCTCCTCAGACAATGTAACCTAGATGTTGATAATGTTATTAGCATTCTTAGGATTTTTATCTTCAATTTTTAATTTTAATGGTTAAATGTAAGTAGCATAATATTGAGGTATGATGCGGGGTAGTGGCACAATAGTTTCTATGTGAATGCTCTATGTAAGGCTGATTGGCTGGGTCCTGGTACGCTGGCCCTGATAATTAGGGAGAATAAGGTAGGAGCAGCGTACTAGGAGGAATAAGGTGGCAGAGCGGCGAATCGGCGCAGGGAGGGGAGGGAGCATAAATGGCTGTCAGTCGCGTTGGGCCCCAGCTTCTGATGAGTCACGGTGTGACGAAACATGTAAGGCGGGGCCTAACGCGGAAGAGACAGCTGGACACACGAGGCTACGGCGGGACCCGGGACGCTATAGGAGGGCAAAGCTGACCGAGCGCGCGGCGGTCGGAAGTCCACCAGAGGCGAAGGGAGACCCAAGCCAGCCGGCCACCCTGGCGGGGGAGAGCCCGCAGGATAAATTACTCTGTGCGAACTATCACTGTGGAAATTGTAAGTGCAACTGTTTTTAAAATTTTAATTAAAGTAACAGTATTACGCTATGTGGAGTATTTTTATTGAGGTGCATTGAGGAGGAAATAGAACATATCGGACTTTCGGAAGTCGGGTGGATCTTGCCAGAGGGGGTGAGGGACGACCCTGTGACTGTCCTAAAGTGCCATTTGACCTATCAGCAGGTCTAAGCATCTGGTGAGTGTATCTCACAGAGGTGTGGTGACGGGCTATTGTCTTTTGGAATCTTGAGTCTGCTAGCAACTTAAGAAATAATCCCTGATTGAACATTGATTGTGATAGGACTCTCTTATACACACAGACTGTTGATGTTGGAACTGGAATTGGTTTAAATCTTAGCTTACTTTATAACTGCCAGGTGGACTTTGAGCATATGTTTGTTTTCTAAAGGGGAAACATGGCTTTTTATTGAATTGAGGTGGGAGGGTAGGTGGCATTGTGAGCGCCAACCTCTGATTTATGTGTTAAAATGCTATGCCGAACAGAAATGTGCCTTCTTAAAACAGAAGGGATTTGCGGTTATTTGGTTTGGAGTGGTTCACCCTATTTCATGCCCACTTTTAAAAAGGAAGTTTGAGGATCAACTTGGGTCACCCCTTTCATGAATAAAATTAGGTATAAAATACGCTACATGTAATAGAGGCAAACAGTTTGGTACATGGTATAGTTTCCTGTCTCATTGTACATAGTGTAGTTTTTAATCAGAAAAGTGTTCAATTGTTTGTAAAACTGTTACCCTTTTCTCTATATGTCTGGTGCATTCTAGAGGAGTTACAATATGACAATTATATGTATGTGCTGTTGTTAATGAACCATCTCAAAAATACTAAGAATCCGGGGGCTAGTTCTAATGTAGTAAGTTAGACATATCGGATTCGGGAGAATTAGTTTGAAATACAGGGTACTGATAAGACTTTGTCACCTGATAGATAACCACCCACAGGGCTGGTGGAGAGAATAAACCTGTCTTCACTAAGGGCTTAGAGTCTAATGGCTCATACACACGGGTTACAACTGTCGCAGCAACCACGTGGCCCGTGCGTGTTGTGGCGCCAGGCCCCCCGTGTATATAGCGCGTGCGCCATGAACCGTCGCTAGTCAGAGCTGTCGCCAGGTGATTGGCTTGGCCAATCACCGGCAACAGCTGTCGCCGCAACTTCGCCGCAGCTGTCGCTAGTCCGCCACGCGTACTGCGTGTGTATGCGGACTAGCGACAGCAACCCATAGACCATGGACGGAGCTTCCGGTGGTGGGGGGGACCTTCGGCGACAGCTTCCGCCGTATCTCTGTCCCTCTGTGCGCCGTGTGTACGGCTGCTGCACAGAGGGACCTGGCGACGAGCTGTCGCCGAGCTGTCACGCACATGTCCCCAGTGTGCTAGCGACAAGCTAAAGCGGTACCCCGTGTGTACCCAGTATTACCTAGATTGGGTGCACTCCAACAATGAAGGTGGTGGGAGAACCCAACTTTGCACTAAGGTGGGGATATAACTGGTACAAAGGAGGCACCGATGTATATAAACTAGTTAAAAACTGTTGAAAAGGAGGATAAGTGGTAGGTCTCCCACTTTTCCTCATTTAAAACTTTTCAAATAGTTTTTAACTATTTTACCTCCATTTGCACTTCATTTATATAATTTGTAACAAGGACTCCTGCTCTATGTGGCTTATTACTAATTGAAAATCATGATTTCTATACAGTCTGTTCTATAGAGGGAACACAGATTCCATGTTTTCAAAAGACCTGCAATTTCAACTTGTCTTGCAGTCAGGTTTGAAAATTCCCTGCAGCCTGCGTATTTACTTAGAAAGATAATATTAATGGAGTTAAATTGCAAAATTACTTGTGCAGCACTGATATAAGTTTAAATGGCTTTTTTTTGTCCAACAACAGTGAAATGTATCTTTATAGATGAGTAAGTCATTATCACAGATAATTCCTTGGCTTTATGTATTTTTCAGGTGCAATATAGCTTTTGAAAGGCAGAGGTAAATTTAGAACTCTGAAAATATAACCATGCTGAAGAATTTCATATTACCAGCTTTGTACTGTATATTTCTAGCTTTGTAACATCATTAAAATGGATATCTTTTTCTAAAATGCAAAATGAAAACAGTAAAAATAAGACAGATGATTGGCAGCCTCAATTTTAAAATGAACATTTCCTGCTAGCATGGCATTGTCAAGTATTTCCACTAAACAGAATAGAACTAAATATAGGCAAAATGTGCCAGAACTTCTATTGCAGTCACAAGGGAGAGCAAAGCAATAAAGTTCAATGGGGCAGATCTACAGATCAGTCCAATGGAATACTTAAGCGAAAAAGGATACTTACTGTTCTCAAGGTCACTGATATGGCCTGAAGTTCACACAGCTTGCTTAAAAGAAATAAGAATTACAATGATAATAAAACTTGCATAGGGAAACGCTTTTGAAATCTGATTAGCGCATTCTGATCAGATCAGTAGCGCAATCAAGACCTTCAATGCACTTTTTATTTCTTTAATCATAGAACAAGCTCTTTTGTGACAAAACAATTAAAATGAGCTTATTGTTGTTATTCCAGAGAGCATGGTAAAATAATACAAATAATTTCAGTATCATTTTCCAATTGTTTTAAGTTTGATAATGCATTTTACATGATTCAAATAATCTTAACATCTAACTGCAAGTTATAATTTAGGCAGCTTACTTAAAGCTATGTGTCCACAAAAAGATGGCAGAAGATAAATCAGGGAACTACTGTACCAGTGGCCTGGGATCCGACAAATGATTGTTCCCCTATCCATCCTCTGCCGTGGGCACGCAGAATGGCACCTGACAGGTGAGATACAATCGGGGTACATTTGCGTGGGAGTCTACGGGGATCAGAATGATCATTCATGATCTCGACCGTCATGACAGTCATGATCACTGCACATCTAATTTAAGTTAAACTATGTCACAAAATATTGAGAAAACGGTCATTCCTTGCGAAATGTCGGCGGAAAAGTTGCATGGTTAGAATGGGGTTTGGATTACTGATGCAATTTAAAGGGTAAATGTAGAGATATATTTTTTTTTACAAAATAAAGGAAAAGAGAGTGTAAGATGAGGAAAAGAAGAAGAGATAAGCAAAAAATAGAAACAAAATCATCTTACCCTGTAAATGTGGTGTAGAAAGAGTGCCTAATGCAGCATGGGAGGAATCATGTTTACTACTGGTGTGCAGAGCTAGGGTTTTTTTCATTAGTTAAAGACACACCCCTATTTTTCTTGTATAGATAACCAAGTTTATCCAGATAACTTTTCACACTGAAAATCCTTGCAAAATCACTGCTATTTTGCCACAATTCCATTTGCAATTCTGGTTACATAGTTACATAGTTATTTTGGTTGAAAAAAGACATACGTCCATTGAGTTCAACCAGAGAACAAAGTACAACACCAGCCTGCTCCCTCACATATCCCTGTTGATCCAGAGGAAGGCAAAAAAAACCTTACAAGGCATGGTCCAATTAGCCCCAAAAGGGAAAAAAATCCTTACCGACTCCAGATGGCAATCAGATAAAATCAGATAAAATCCCTGGATCAACATCATTAGGCATTACCTAGTAATTGTAGCCATGGATGTCTTTCAATGCTAGGAAAGCATCTAAGCCCCCTTTAAATGCAGGTATAGAGTTTGACATAACGACTTCCTGTGGCAATGCATTCCACATCTTAATCACTCTTACTGTTAAGAACCCTTTCCTAAATAAATGGCTACAACGTTTTTCCTCCATGCGCAGATCATGTCCTCTAGTCCTTTGAGAAGGCCTAGGGACAAAAAGCTCATCCACCAAGGT
The DNA here is from genome assembly GCF_040937935.1 of Hyperolius riggenbachi. Taxonomy (NCBI): domain Eukaryota; kingdom Metazoa; phylum Chordata; class Amphibia; order Anura; family Hyperoliidae; genus Hyperolius; species Hyperolius riggenbachi. The sequence continues at coordinate 229,821,465 of NC_090647.1, forward strand.
ATTATATTGCCCTCTGATGTATTTATACATGTTAATTAGATCCCCTCTAAGGGGTCTTTTCTCTAGACTAATTAAACCCAGTTTATCTAACCTTTCTTGGTAAGTGAGACCTTCCATCCCACGTATCAATTTTGTTGCTTGTCTCTGCACCTGCTCTAAAACTGCAATATCTTTTTTGTAATGTGGTGCCCAGAACTGAATTCCATATTCCAGATGTGGCCTTACTAGAGAGTTAACAAGGGCAATATTATGCTAGCATCTCAAGTTTTTATTTCCCTTTTAATGCATCCCAACATTTTGTTAGCTTTAGCTGCAGCGGTTTGGCATTGAGAACGATTATTTAACTTGTTGTCGATGAGTACTCCTAAGTCCTTCTCCAAGTTTGATGTCCCCAACTGTATCCCATTTATTTTGTATGGTGCTAGACCATTGGTACGACCAAAATGCATGACTTTACATTTTCCAACATTGAATTTCATCTGCCATGTATGTGCCCATATAGCCATCCTATCCAGATCCTGTTGCAATATGACACTATCTTCCTGAGAGTTGATGATTCTGCACAATTTTGTATCATCTGCAAAAATAGCAACATTGCTCACTACTGCATCTACTAGGTCATTAATAAATAAATTGAAGAGCACTGGACCCAGTACAGACCCCTGTGGGACCCCACTGCTAACAGTCTCCCATTTTGAGTATGATCCATTGACCTCTACTCTTTGTTTTCTGTCCAATAGCCAGTTCCCTATCCATGCACACAGACTCTTCCCCAGTCCTTGCATCCTCAACTTTTGCACCAGACTTTTGTGTGGAAGAGTGTCGAAGGCCTTTGCAAAGTCCAAGTATATCACATCTACAGCATTGCCAATATCCACATTAGCGTTCACTACCTCATAAAAGCTGAGCATGTTAGTCAAACAGGACCTGTCTTTAGTAAACCCATGTTGATGCTGAGAAATAAGATTATTTTCTACTATGAAGTCATGTATAGTATCTCTTAGCAACCCCTCAACTAGTTTGCATACAACTGATGTTAAGCTTACAGGTCTATCATTTCCTGGATCAGATTTTTTGCCCTTCTTAAATAATGGGAAAACATGGGCAATCCACTGGGACTCTGCCAGTTGAAAGAGAGTCACAAAAGATAAGATAAAGGGGTTTATCTATAACTGAACTTAATTCCCTTAGGACCCGAGGATGCATGCCATCCGGGCCAGGTGCCTTGTCTGTTTTTAATTTATTTAGTCTTGCCTTCACTTCTTCCTGTGTTAAGTATTTAATATTACAGTTGGAAGATTGAGACTCTTCTGCATCTGTAATTTGCAACAGTGCAGTTTCCTTTGTGAAGACAGAAGCAAAGAAAGCATTTAATAACTCTGCCTTACCTTGGTCATCCATCATTGAGTTTCCACCCTCATCATTTAGGAGTCCTATACAGTCAACCTTTCTTTTTTTAGAGTTGATGTACTTGTAAAACTTTTTTGGGTTAGATTTGATATCCCTAGCGATTTGATTTTCAGCTTCGATCTTTGCCAGCCTAATTTATTTTTTAAAATTTTTATTGTACTCCTTATAATTGCTTAGTGCAGCCTCGGTCCCCTCCTGTTTTAGGACCTTATAGGCATTCTTTTTACTCTTCATTTTATCTCTAACCTTTCTATTCATTCATAGAGGCCTTTTTTATTCCTAGACATTTTGTTTCCATATGGGATATACATACTACAATATTGATTGAGAATAAGTTTAAAAGCTTGCCATTTCCCTTCAGTGTCCTCTCCTTGTAGTACATTTTCCCAGTTCACCAAACTTAGTGCCTGCCTAAGTTGATTGAACTTTGCTTTTCTAAAATTCATAGGAGTGATTCTCGTTCCCTAATCAAGAAGTGCAAAAGCTATCAATTTTTGCCATGATTTTCAGTATGAAACAGATGTGTGTTTACAATGTGTTATTTTCTGCTACTGAATTCCGGCTCTGCTATCTCTGTCTGCTATTTCTCTGCACTCCACTAGGCTGCTAGGCCAGTGATGTGTCTGATCACATTTTCTACAGTATTATATTATGCTACTGATATTTAAAGTGAATCTCCAGACTAAAAATCTACTCAGCAGCACTGAAAAGGCTTCGTGTTTCTTGAACAGTTTCACAGCATCAGAACTTTGTTTTTCTTACCCAAACCTCATTTTTAGCTGCACAGAAGCTAAGCTCCACCCCATTAAAGAAATCTGCCCAAGCATTTTTCCCCTGATGCTGTGCAAAGCATGATTAGATTTCTGATGTTGTTGTTCTCGTTCTGCGTTCTGCTGTTTTGGCGTAAATTAGTTTTTTTTACATTTTGAATTTGAGATTTGAAGCCTAGTGCACGCAGCTGGGAGGGATGATCAGGACAGTTGGAACTGAGTCTCATGCTCCCTATCACCTACTTTCAACCAAAAAGATGGCTGCCCCCATGAAATCACAAACATTTGCCTGTTCTTTTAAAACAGGATGGGTAAGAGATTATATTACCTATCTATTTTAATTAACATGACTTATGTAATTTAAGGCCCTCTTTAAGGCCCAGTGGGCTTGATTCATCAAGCTGTGCTGCTAAAGCACGCAGCTTAATGTACTGTAGTGTGCGCTATGCACGTCTTACATAGCAGAGCTAACTGCAATGTAAGGAGTGTGCTTTCCTTAGTTACACGCATTGCTTCCTTAGCAATGTGCATAACATTAACTGCGGGTGGTCCTGCTTCTGTGAATTATTGCTACCCCGATACTTCACTCGTGGTCACTACTGTTTTAATTTACAAAACAATGTAAATTAACACAGTAGCGGCCGCGAGTGAAGTATCGCAGTAGCAATACATCACAGGAACAGGACCGCCCGTAAGTTAATGTTATGCGCATTGCTAAGGAAGCAATGCGTGTAACTAAGGAAGACACACTCCTTACATGGCAGTGAGCTCTGCTATGTATGACGTGCATAGCGCGCACTACAGAACATTAAGCTGCGCTGCTTTAGCAGTGCAACGTGATGAATCAAGAACTTTATCTATGCACTCATACCTTCTACACACTCCAAATTTTGAGGGTATGGAGGAGACCCCCTGAACTACCTCTGTGCCAAATTGCAGCCCCCTTCCCAGTCCTTGGTTCCTGAGATAGGGTATATCAAAACTATCTTGTGAACCAGTGGGTCGGAGGAGAGGCTGCAATTTGGCAAAAAGATAGTTTGGGGGCTCCCCTCCCTACCCTCAATTTTTTTTTATTGTGTATGAGTGCTGAGATATCAGGCCTTAATAACAGCACAATGCAAATCAGAAAAGTGCTGCATTTTATGTTTTTACCCCCAAAGCTATGCATCAAAGGCTGAATTTTAATTAGTCCTAGGACTAACATCACTGAGTGGGAGGGATTTAACCTTTTCAGCTGGATTTCCATCAGTTGCAGACTTTTCTACCCTCTGAGAACTGGGTTTTCCCTGATAAACTTGCCATGGGCTTCACACTGGTGGTGAGTTCATTTCCATTTTACAGTCCCTCTTTAAATAGTTCAAGTATTTAATTGTGGACTAATTCATATGGCAATCATGGGGTCCCTCTCCTCATGCAGTGACCTAATAACATAACCCCCATTCCCCTACAACAAGTGCTGCCACTTCCTTTCACCCATGTAACAAGTGTTGCTGCAAAGCTCCTGTACCTCCCAATGACAAATGTATGAGGACTGCATCTGCATTTAAGAAATATGTGTAATGAAAACTGTAAAAATGTACCATATTTTTAAGACTATAAAACGCTCTGGACTGTAAGCCAGGTCCGGTGTGGGTATCCAGGCTGTACATCATTCTGATGAGGTCCGTAGTGGGGTAGCAACCCAAATCGGGGAGCTCCAGAGTGGTATTGCAACAGCCACTTCAATTAGGTACAATGCTTGTCCTGTGATCGGCCTTTATCCTGCCCCAGCATCAGCCCTGCATCAGTGCGATAGCGGCAGAACAGTACACCTTCATCCGGACTGCTATAACAGCAGAGTCCTCTGAAGCCTCTGTACTAACTTATTTACTGGCACCCCCTCATGACGTGCAGCATACGTGCGTCAGGGTCATGGGGTGACACCAGGAAACAAGGCAGTTTGGATGCGTGGTGCAACCAATGTATTACAGCTTGCGTAAATTGCAGGAGATAGTATGAATGACATTGCAGCTAATGAACTGTTTAACCTCAAAAGATTTATTATAAACAAAAGAAAAATCTTATCTCCCCGGGAATGAACATCACAATAGCGATGCATAGATATACTGCACTTGTAGGAAATTACAACAGATAACACCGGCTGTGTTAGATTGTGATGATCTATACAAACTAGGAGAAAGAATGGACCCAAGAGTAGCAGGTTTACGAGAGGTGAAGGAAGCCTCCTTTGATAGAACCTGATGTATTTTAGGGTCTGAGGACAGGACAGGCAAGTCTTGACAATAGACATAACCTTGGGACACTCTAGATTGTACTGGGTAACAAAATTGACACTCAAATTTCTTGGGGCTTTCGGTGGTCCGTCCTTCAGGGGATGCAGCCTGTCTCTGGCACCCACAACCCGATGCGCTCTACTCCTGTATTATCCTTTAGGCTTCCCCAGTGGTACTATTGTTCTTAATGCTTATACATCAGCTGTACATTTGTACTCTGTATGTGCACATTTTTGTAAGGAAAAGTTCCCCTTTAGGGTATGTGTTCACACCTAGACGGTGGGAGATCTCCCACTATAAGCGAGTGATATAGAAAGGCCGCATTAAGGAGCATACACATGTACATCATCCAACGTGATGTATGCGATTAAAGTGGACCTGAACTCTTGCACAGGACAGAAGGAAAACATAGAGAAAAGCACCCTGTATGTGTTTAGCCTGTCTAATTCCTCCTTATCTGTGTCTAATCACAAGTTGCAATTTTATACAGTACAGTACACTATCCAGCCGTTGTACAGCTCTTACCTAGCACAGATCACACCTGATAGGTGTTGGAAAAAAAATATCTGAATTGTCAGCAGTTCTGTAGACTGTTCTGTAGACTGGAGCAGAGAAAAAAACAAGAAACTAGCTACAGTCAGCACTGGGTCACTGGATCTTACAGGACTTCCTACTATCTGTTAATTTGTATCTATCTTTGTTCATCTACTACTCTCTACTCTGTCCCAGCCTCAAGCCATATACTTTGTATGAACAAGTCCTGAGGGCAACTGAACTTGGGTACCACTCCCAGGCCCTTACTCAATTCACTTTTTCTCCTAAGTTTTTTCCTAAAAGATAATTTTTTATCTTCTGTTTAAAAAAAACTTGTCATCACTTTACAGTTGAAAAGTATCAAAATGTAAATGAAAAAGTACTGTAAAAATTATTCTAAGTATTTTTGTGCTTGCCGGTGGCTTACAAGGTAATTTATTCATAAGGTGGGAAAATATCACCTAAGAGAAAACTTAGGGTGAAAAGTAAATTGAATACGGCCTCCTATCTCCTGTTCACATGGGAGCTTGTCTGTAGATGAAGCTCATAGTGCAGACTGCAGTATAGGACTTGAGGGTATTTATCTTGGAATCTCCACATTACCAGTCTGTCCAAAATTAAAATGCTTTTTTCATGAAGTTGGTCTTTACCACTATTGATGTCAATATGGAGAGCATTCATATTAGAGACAGGATTGGGTGTATCTATAGTAAATACTAGCAGTAATAGCATGTAATTCATTTGTTTGTAAACTATTTACATAATATATGGATTGCACAAGCTAGGGCACATTCTTAAATAGTGGATCCAGGTATATGAATTTAGGCTTGTTTAATAAAAGCACAGTTGCCATTCCATACTCTGCAAATATTTTTTTACTCCATTTTATACAGTCACATAGAAACTGAAGTGAAAGTCCTGCTGGTCAACCCAACCTGCTTTTAAGCTCCCATGTGATCACTGCTTGGCCCCTCCTTTCTGACGATTCCTATTATGTTGGAGTCAGCAAGTTGGGCTGTGCTTTGTCTACAATGTGTGACTGATATTAAATTAACTTTTCATGTAGCTGGAAAAGAAAGGAAAAGAGATGTTCAGATAAAAAAACCAGCATATGTGTTTTTACTAAACACTCACCCTCACCTCAATTCCAGAAATCACTGACAGTCAGACCACCAAATATTTAATTAAAGTCAGAAAATATTAAAACCATTAAAAGCAATGGGGGAAAACAAACTTTTATGTATATTTTGGTGACTTGTCTCTGCCTTGAATGCAGTGGCATAGCTTAGGAACTATGGGCCCCAGTGCATGTTTTACACTGGGCACCCTCAAGCTACACATAACAATTGATATGGAGCACTAAAACCTGCCAAGGACAGCTGCAGTGTCAGAGAGGTGTAAGCTGGGGAGCAGAACAGTCTATTAATGGTTACAACTAATCAGAGCACACATAGAGGTGATCATTACCAGCGTAGCACCAAAAATGAACTAATAAACCGGTCAAAGGAGGGTCTCTAGCGGGTCCTTCTGGTCAAGGGGGTCCAGTGCAGTCGCTACGTCTGCATCCCCTATTGCTACGCCACTGCTTGAATCTTTGTTTAAAAACCTTCGAGACCAAACGTTTCTTAAAAGATAAAATGCATTTACGTGAACTAATATTAGTTGAGGCTGTGCAAATAAATACTGATGCTCAGACGTATTATTTGGATAGTCATAGAACATTTCACCTCTCATTTTAGCCTCCATTGGGCTGTGTTGGTGCAGAAAATAGTAATTACTTAAAGCATGCTGATGAGTGGCTAAGCCGCTATGAACATTGCCATTGGCATGAAGTTTGCTTCCTAAAACAGCCATTCTCTATCAATGTATTTCAAGAACACAGAGAATGAACAATCATTAGTAAATATCAGAAGCTTCATTGCTTTCTATTAAAATCTGTGATCTTCTCATGCAATATTATGATGTGGCAAAGTACATGGACAGAGCAATTAAAAGAAAGCACACAATGGTAAGCATTTTGTAGGACTTTTTTGATAAACCAATCATATATAAAAATATAGCAGTTCCAGCTTAACCCCTTCAGTACAGCTGAGTGAGCAAACTTCAGTGACGTCAGAGCATCAGGAACAGCGAGAGCGAAGTAGCCGTGTGGTGAGAGCAATTGAAATCTATGCCCTGGAAGGAATAACAGGAAGTAAACGGCATAGATTTCAACTAGCAAGGTCTGGTATTGGTTAATCTAGTGTGGTATAGTCCTTAAAGTGTACCAGAGCTGTAATAAAGTCTAGGTTTTATACATACCTGGGGCTTCCTCCAGCCCCATCCGCACGGATCGCTCCCACCCATGCCACCGCCCTCAGTCTTCTCCATCTTCTGTATCAGGTCACGTTGTTATTATAAAGCTGTATTGGTCAGGGTGCATGCATACGCACAAACAAGAAGCTCATGGAGACCCAGTTCTAACACACATGTAGTAAACCACTGTACATATTAGAATTTAAGAAGGGTTTATTTATGATTAAAAAAAAACCCTTTAAAATGGGTCTGTCTATTTACATAAATATATATATTTAGCAAATCATCTTTATTTAGTGGGCATGAAAATTATTTTACATCGAGATGCACTAGTAGTCAGAGATAGATGGATTAAGGTGGAATGGGACTTTAGGCCAGATAGTGTTGCTTTGGCAACCTGTGGTACCCACCTTGTCTGATTGGATAAATGCTGTAAATACTGCCCTCCCTTTTTATGAGGTTATCTACTGGAGAAAAGGAGCAGATACCAAATGGTACTCCCTTATCTCGGATTCATACATTTTTTTTTATTTTCTTTCAACTAGACATACTGTACATCATTATCTATTTCACTTTGATTGTATACTGGCTCAGGGGTATTTTACACTCTATAACACCTAGTTACTGGTTCTACTGTTTACTTTAACACATCTATTTTAACCAGAAAGTCACTTATTGGCTGTAAATGTACTCTTGCCTTTTAGGTTTTCACTTCAGTGAATACTAGCCATTTCTTATTATCATATGACATTGCCTATCTACACTGCCTATTGATCTGTCTCTCCTACCTGTGTGCAGTGCATTGATCTGTATTATTCTTTCTATTACTTTACAATAAAGTTGACTTGCTGAGTAAAACAAAAAGATAGTTACTTTGGCTCCTCCTACTGGTGCCCTAGCTCATTGGTTAAAAAACGCTAGGGGAATGAAGAAAGAAGAGGTGTCAAACCCTTGAAAACACACCAAGCCCAAGGCACCTCGTTAGGTTAGCTTGTAGATGATCAGGTTCTGGTTGCTACTAAGCTGATAAGTTACTGCTCATGTACCAAACCAAACAACTATGTCACACAGCAGCAAACAGTTATGTCATATTAAAGATTAATGTTAACCTGGGCACTAATCAAGATGGCAGATTTGGCTTCCTTTGTTGGCCACCTGGCTACTTTGGTAAGGTAAGGCGGGGAATGGGAGTCAGAAAAGGTGCCAGCCAGGACCTTAGACACCCATTGCAACCATGGAAAATTCACGATACACTCTGAATGTTGTTTTATTTATTTGTGAATATGTTATCTATTTGCATAAAGTTTATATCCGTAGAGGTTGTTAGATTTTAGCACTGACCTTTGCCATAACTAGAATACATAAAGAATAGAACTTTCTTCAAGGCCATGTGCTTTGTTATTGCAGTCTGACATTGACAGCACTTACAGTAAAAAGCTGACAGTAGAGGTTATAGGTGATATTTTGTGCCATAAAACACTTACATTATTATGCTAATTATTTTCATGCTTTTAAAAGTCTCCCTTGATTTCATTTTTCCTTCTTTTATCTTTTAGGGCTGACAGATTTTGCTATTTGCTTTTCATTTTTAATGAACAAAGTTTTGAGATAAATACTTTAGCAAAGGAAACAGTTCATACTTAGACATTAACAAAAGCTGAAAAAAACAACACAACAATCTACAGAGAAGGCATGGGATAACTGTTATGTCCTAGTAAAGCTGAACAAGATGCATCGATTTTAAATAAACTTTATGCAGGAGGCTGATTGGCTATTTGAAATTAGCACAGTTATTGGCCTGAGGAAGCAGGCTTAGACCTGTGAAATGCGTTGCCTGTGCTAAATAAATATTTCTTTGTCCATACAAAGATCTCACATTGAGGTATTCCACCTTATCTTGTTTTTAATCCAATTTTATTCATACTGGGGCAAGTCTTTACCCAAATTGTGCTTTACGTACCCCCTAACATACCCTGTTGGAGGGGGTCTAGACACACTAAACCATGGCAATAATCTTTCACTTTTACCAAGGACAGCCACCACACCCAGGTCCAGCTGGACCACCCTGAGTGGAGTCAGGTTTGTTGTCTCCACCTGCTTCCTGTGGTCGGTTGCCCCTCTGCAACCCGCCTTCATTAGTAGTAAAATTACCCTACCTGATGATATCCCATATATGAAAACATATTTCGCTATTGGGCACCCTTTTTTTGTTTCCTGTTTCTTTTTCTCTAGGGTGTGGAGACTCTACGCTTGCTTGAAGAGGTGAGTTTTCAGAATGCACCTAAAAAGAGTAAGTGTGGGTGAGTGGCAGGTGTGTTGGGGAGAGTGTTCCAGAGGAGGGGAGAGGTTCGAGAGAAGTCCTGTAAGTGGGAGTGAGAAGAGGTGACCAGAGAGGAAGATAGGAGAATATTGTTAGTAGAGCGGAGATTGCATGTAGGGTGGTATCTGGAAATAAGTTTATTTTTATAGGGAGGAGATAGGCTGTGGAGAACTTTGTAGGCCAGGGTAAGGATTTTAAATTGTATCCTTTGTGTAACTGGCAGCCAGTGAAGGGATTGACAGAGTAGGATAGGGCTGGAGAAACGGGAGGAGTGGTGGGTGAGTTGTGCAGCAAAGTTCATGATGAACTGTAGCAGGGCTAAACGGTTGGTGGAGGCCGCAGAGCAGCGAGTTGCAATAGTCTAGTCATGAAATAATCAGGGCATGCACCAAAAGTATGGTAGTGTTCTGTGTGAGAAAAAGGCAGATGCAGGAGATGTTTTTTAGGTGGAGGCGACAAGAGGAGGATAGTTTGTCAATGTTGGTTTGAATGAGAGACTTGAGTCTAGTATTACACCTAGGCAGCGAGCCTTGGGTACAGGCATTACTGAAGTGCCAGAAATAGTGACAACAGGAAGGGGCATTACATTGTGAGGTGGGAAGATTACCATTTCAGTCTTGTCCAAATGAGGGGAGAGGAGGTGGTGCCGGAGTGGGCAACTCTGAAGGTCCTATCTGTGAGATAAGAGAAAAGCCATGAGAGAGCAAGTCCCTGAATGCCCATGGATGAGAGGATTTGGAGGAGAGGGTGGTCCACTGTGTCAAAAGCAAAAGAGAGGTCTAGGAGGTGGAGAATCGAGTAGCGGCCTTTAGATTTAGCAATTGTCAGGTCATTTGTTACTTTGAGTAGGACAGTTTCAGTGGCTGGGGTGGAATCCAGATTGGAGGTCGTCAAACGAGTTGTGCTGACTTTGGCAACTTTGGCAAAGCCCCATACATACTATTGCTACCATTGCTACCAAAATTGCTATATATATTAACGACTTGAAGAACGCAGTGTTAAACCCCCCAAAGACCAGGCCATTTTTCAATAAATTGGACACTGCAGCTGTAAGGGCTCGCTGCAGGGCCGCACATGTCAGCACACAAATGATTCCCCCCCCCCTTTTATCCCCACCAACAGACCTTTCTGTTGGTGGGGTCTGATTGCCCCCTTTTTTTTTTTTGCCAAATATTTATTGTATTATTTTCATAATAAAAGTGCCTATTTTTTTATTTATTTTACATTCCCCCCTCCCTCCCTCCCCCTGCCAGCCGATCACTGTGATCAGCTGTCATAGGCTTCAGCCTATGACAGCGGATCACCCCCAAGCCTCTGGAGGGGACAGTCCTTTCACACAGCTGTCCCCAGTACAGCGCTGCCTTAGATCGCAGGCTGTACGGAGGGAAAAGATGGCTGTTTCGCCATCTAACAGTCTCCTAGTGAATACCAAGTGGAGATGCGCACACATAAGCACGCTCGATCTCCTGCAAAACATTCCCGCAGGACCTTACGCCAATCGGTGTTAGGCAGTCCTGGGGCTTCCACGTCCACCTCCACGCCCATTGGCGTGACGCGGTCGGCTAGTAGTTAAGGAGGATAGTGGTTGCAAGCCAAAAAAAAATAATTTTCAAAAAGAGCTTGTTGTTTTTGAGAAAGTTGATTTTAAAAATGTCATTTTTTTAAGTTTAAAAACCATTTTTCTTTGCATTTTTAAAATCGATTTTCTCAAAAACTACTAAATCTTTTTGAAAAATTATTTTTTTGACTTGTACCCACTATTCATACATATGTAGCAATAAAATGTATGTGGGCTTTGCTATTCACCATCAAAGTCGTCACGAAATTACGCGTAAATTAAGCATAAATTCATGCGTAATAACGAATGCTTATACAAAGTCAATTGAATTAATTCATAATTAAGTTTAGGCGTAAATATGAAAATGTACACGTCATTTCACGTAAATGTAATTAGCTGATTATGATTATCACTAGTCAAGAGAAAGTTTTTTGAGTATAGGCGTTATGAAGGCTTGTTTGAGTGGAACTATGGCCTTGGTGAGAGAAGGAGGTTAAGGCAGGTGAGATGATAGAACAACCTGCTTTGCCGCAGCCCCCTCCTTGGACACATATGAGTACAGTTTTGCTTCTTACTAAACTGTGCTTACTCATCCCTACTCAGCTACATATATGTCTTTGGTCCAGTTTTAAGGTTCTAGTTTTATCTGAAATTATACCTACCTCCCTTCTCTTGCCGAGCATCAAGAGTCCTGGGTACTATACATTATATAATACATATACAATTGATAATTGCAATCCTCTATAGAACTAAGCTGGACAAATATTTCCATTAGTTGTTTTTTTCTTTTCTTTTTTTTTGTTTTTTTTTTTGGGTTTCGACTTTTGCTAAATGTCTGTGTTTACTATGGATGCATATTACTGTTAATACTTGTTAGCATATTCAAAACTGTCTCTGAGATTTTATGGTCCATTGACGTTTGACAATACGTCTTTTCAGCAGTGACTGAACATTTAAACAAAATGACCTTTATAGCCACACTGAAGCATCTTTTAATGTCAAAATCTCATGCTAAAACCAGAACTGTCATTTTAGCCCTTGATCCTCATACTTGTGTTTTGGAGATAATACGCTATCCTGACAGAGCTAATCTTATACCACAGAATATGGAAGAACAAATGTAAATTGGGTTCACTGAATTTTGTCATCCAAATACAACTGACAAAGCAGTTGGGATCTTTTTTTTGTCGCTGCAATGTCATGTGGTCCTATCTAATTAACATGCCAGATAATTTAAGGGTAACTCCACATTGATGCAACCTTTTTAAAGAAAAAAATCGTGATGCTTTTTAAAATGTAAGTACATGATGATTGGCAAATTATTTAAATCCAATATAATATGTAAATAGTACAAGACAATTTACCAAAAGCTGAAACTGAGAATTGTTATGCTTTATAGTCATCATATGTTCGGTAACATACTTAGATATGAAAAGATATAAAAAGAGCATTCTGAGGAAGCTGAGTTTCTTGAAGGTAAAATCACTGCATGAGCAAATAAAGCAAAAATGACAGAACAACTCTCTTTAACATAAAATTGCAAACCAGGGGCGTTGCTAGGATCCTAAGAGATCCGGGGCACTTTTGGGCACTCCAGCCAGAAAATTGGTGGGGCCACACACCAGAATGTGGGTGCAGTAATAAGTGGAGCCAAATTTACATGAACTTAACAGCAGTCTAAGTAGGTCTGCCTATGAAAATGTTGGATGAAGCCGCCTCTCCATTAATACAAAAAAAAGCATATCACATAAATAGGCAGTGTCACTCAAACTAACTAGGCAGAGTTACCTGGCTTCTGTGCTGGCTGGTTTAATTTTCTCCTGGGAAAGTTTGCCTGCTGCCAGGTTATCTGGCAGTGCCCGCATAGCATTCCCTGACCTTCTAGCGGACCCCCTCCCATGCTCCCACGAGACACCCATTGAGGCACCACAACTCCCAGCATGCCCCCATAGAAGAACCACAGCTCCCTGCATACCCCCATAAAGGCACCACAGCACCCAGCATGGCACCACAGCACCCAGTATGCCCACATAGAGGCACCACAGCACCCAGCATACCCCTGATTGATGCACCACTGCTCCCAGCATGCCTGCAATTGAGGCACCACAGCTAAATCTGCCTGGGGGACATCCAGGGTACCCCAGAAAAGATCCGGGGCTCGTGCCACTGATCTTTGGGGCGAGCAACCCCCCTGTTGCAAACAATTTAGAAATGTTCTCATATACATTACAAGGCCAAAAGGCAATATTTAATGGTCCTCAAGGATTACTACACTAAAAGCAGTGATGACGGAGCAGTGCTTTTCAGTGCTGCTAGATTTGGGCGCAGCCAGCGCCGCCATAGACTATAATGGGAATCAGTCTATAGCGGCGCTCAGTGAGTAACATCGGCGCCGTCAGCAGACGAAGCCGAAGTTGCTTAAAAAACACAATAATTTAGCCTCCAGCAATCGCTGGAAGCTGAATTATATCATTCCCCCACTATCCATGGCGGCCTGGAGGGGGAATAGTAATTAACATGGCCCGGACTTGTGCAGCAGCAGGATCAGCCATATAACAACTGTATCCTGTGCCCAAGTCTACCGGCGCCATTTTCATATGTATGCCAGTGATGATACTGTAGTGTAAATCATTGCATGAGCTCAGGGTCACTTCTAGAAAAAGTTGTCTGTGAAAACAGTTTGTTGCTACATTCACACTTGCAGGTTAAACCATTACCATGAAAAGAAGAATCTTCTTGAAACATTTCTACCTTTTTTGGGACCCAAAGTCATGTAATCTGGACTAAGAGAAGTGGAACACTGTTCTGTGGTCTGACATAAAAAAAATCAAAGATCTGGGAATCATAGATGCTCTGGTTCAAGAGGAGAATGACCATTCAGCCTCTTTTTGGCATACAGTAAAGGTTTAGAAGCAGCATATGCTGCCATCCACAGAGCGTATTTTTCACAGAAGACCTTGGTTACATCAGCAAAACAAAGCTAAACTGCATTTGCACCCTTTACAACAGCATGACTTCATAGTAAAAGAGTTCAAGTGCAAAACGTTGGTAAACATGCTCCTTCTCCATCTACTGTGAAATGAGTTTCCAGAATCAGGCCAATATGAGCATATAAATAGATTCATGCTTTTTTCTTGTTTGTATTTTCTTATGTTGTACATGGATGTGGGGGGGGAGGGGGCTGTATTAATGCCATTGTAACAATATAGTTTTACATATGTATACATGTATATCTCTGATATCATTGAGCCTTATTATTCTAATTCCATAATTAAGTTGTTGACTAAGCATATTTTAATGTCATTAACTTATTATGCAGAAATTTGTTAATGTTAACCTTCAAACCATGGAGTAATTTAAAGTTTAAAACATAATATCTTGCTAGTTGTCCACCTCCAAGCCCAGTAAGTATTTTTATTCTGTTTCCTTTCAAAACTGGTTGTAAGAAGGTTTGCTAGCTGCACGATCAATACTTAAGTTCTTTTAGATCTGCATGAATAAAATGCTCCCAATATATATATATATATATTTTTTAACTTTAGAAAATTACACCATATAAAATGTCTATTCCCAAGGCGGGCAAATACCACTGCTATGGCATTGGCAACAACAATAAAAATTGTGTTGGAATGAGGTGCCCTGTAACTACAATGTACAGATGGGATATATTGCCTCCAGGTACTATTCTGCATATGGAAAAATGTGCCATCCTAGGTAAAACAAACAAACAAACCGAACATCATTCTCACAGTTTGCACTCCATTTCACTTGTAGATTCACCTCATCCACCCACAATCACTCATTATATACTTTTGCACCAGGGAATTGCATTAAAAAGTGTTTTTACCTATTTTGGGCACAGAGATAAACCTTGTTTGATAAAACTTGACAACTGAATCATTAGATAAAAATCACCTGTTTTAAAAAAATAAATGCCAATTACATTCAAAATGGGATGTGTGTACGCTCCCTTAAGCATATTCTGAATGGTAAGTGGTTAGTCTGTAAATAAAAAAAATATGTACATAATCAGTGGTGATCATCGAACACAGCTATGTAAATCAAGTAAAAAAAACAAAAATGGGTAAAGTTCACTGATTGCACAAAGATTTCAAACAAATTCAGATTTAGTAGAAAAAAAATATGTACAGCTTTACAATATATGAACAGAAAATATGTAGCTTTACAAAAACATATGAACAGCTTTATTAAGTAACAGTATCAAAATTTAAAACCATTACAAAAAAATGACTGCTAGATATTACAAAGGTAGCCCATTTCACAGCGGTACTAAATTGGACAGGTATATTACTAATTGCAAACCTTATGCAGGGCATAGACGGGTCATTTTTCCCTTATCAATCGAACCGCTGATGGCTGGATTGATAATATCCGACAGGTCCGATGACCCGCCGGATAGATTCCCTGCTTGATCCCCGCGGGCGGACAATAGCGGGGAATCGAACGGAAGATAAGGAGCGCCCACGGGGACGAGCGGAAATCGATCCGGAAGGTGGCGGGGACGCAGCAGGAGTCGATCCGATGGCTAATCGAGCCGCCGAGCCGACCCATGTATGCCCAGCATTAAAGTGGTCTTATACTCCCAAAACTAAAATTTCAATAACTACTCTAGTTACATAAAAGAACATTTGAAAGCAATCCCACACATTCTCTGTGTGTACAAATATATATTTTCATTGCAGAAAACAGTTTAAAGGGAACTCGTGGTGAGAGGGATATGGAGGCTGCCATATTTATTTCCTTTTAAACAATACCAGTTGCCCGGCAGTCCTCCCAATCCCAAACTTAGGAGAAAAGGTGAGTTGAATAAGGGCCCTACAATGTTTCTGAGCTCTGTTTTGTTTATGCAGTGTTCACTAGAATCATTGAGTCTGTCTTAGCAGAAATGTAAAGTGGACATAAAATAAATTAATTCTTCACATAAGCACAGGAGCTGCAATGATGAGACAAAAGGCATGCGTGTATTCAGAATATTATTTTAACTTTTTACAGGTGAAAGGTGAACTATTAGAACACAGTTATGGCTCATACACATGGGGCACAACTGTCGCCACAAACACGTGGCACACGCATGTTGCGGCGTCAGGTCCCCCGTATGTATGAGGCGTGCGCCACGAACCGTCGCCTGTCAGAACTGTTGCCAGGCAATTGACGTGGCCAATCGCTGGCAACAGCTGTCGCTGCAACTTCACCACAATTGTCGCTAGTCCGCCATGCGTACTGCGTGTGTATGCGGACTAGCGACAGCAACCCATACTCCATGAAGGGAGCTTCCGGCGGGGGGAGGAACCTTTGGCAACAGCTTCCGCCGCATCTCTGTCCCTCTGTGCGCCGTATGTACGGCTGCTGCACAGAGGGACCTGGCAACGAACTGTCGCTGTTTTTTTTTTTTTTTGTCTGTTGCCAGACTTCTGTGCCTCGTGTGTATGAGGCTTTACATACTCAATAGATTTACTTAGAAAAATAAACTCATTTGGAGGACCCATATGGACCAGTTGTTGTTGGTGATGACAACAGTATAATGGAAACGCAGGCTATTATAACAACAGACTTACAGCATTTCACCTGCAAATATGTAGTTAAAGGACTTCTGAGGCCAAATATCAAAAAAAGCTAAATACCTGCATCACTTTTGTAGGCACTGAGGACGCCGTCCGCGCCCTCCATGCCGTTCCTCTGGGTCCCCGCCGCTCAATAGCCCCCCGGGCTGGCTCCCAACCTCACGGCCTGGGTCGGGCTCTCCTTCCTGCACTTACATGGCCGCATGAGCTGGCCGCGGCTTCGCAGTCCGCATAGCCGCGAATGCGCAGCTCTAGAGCCAACCCCCCGATCCACGCAACAGGCTGTTGCGTGGATCGGGGGGTTGGCCCTAGAGCTGTGCAGCCGCACTCGCAGCTATGTGGACTGCGCAGCCACGGCCAGCTCATTCAGCCATATTAGTGCAGGCAGGAGATCCCGACACGGGCCGTGAGGTCTAGCCAGCTCGGGGGGCTATTGAGCAGCGGGGACCCGTCGGAACGGCACGGAAGGCGTCCTCCGTGCCTACAAAAGTGATGCAGGTATTTAACTTTTTTAGACATTTGGCCTCTGAAGTCCTTTAATCTAGAGGGGATGGTATTTATGCTATTTGGAATACAATAAAATAACTCTATTTACCTATTCTAAAACAGCTATACAATCTTGTGAGAATCCGCTCAGCTGCCTGCGCAGGCAGGCAGCCTTTTGACCATTGTTTAGGTTTGCTTGCTGCAGGACTCTGGAAAGGAGACCTTCTGTCAGTTGTGCAGCTTGTGTTGCTGAGGGATTTGCATACATTAGTCATGCAAATCCCTTACCTGCCTTCTTTTGATGACTGGCACTATAAAAGCATTCTGCTCCCAGAATGCTTTGCTGGACATTTCCCTTCCATGGTCTGTTCCTGATGGACACTGCTGGATTGTCAGCCATTGCTATCTAGTATAGTTAATTCCTGGGGGTTGCTTTAGGCTCCCCTTCTATAGAGTGACCAGACGTCCCGGATTGCCCGGGACACGTCCCGGATTCGGGGTCCGCTGTCCCAGGCTTAATGAGGTCCCGGGAAACGTCCCGCTTTCAGCAGCGGGACGTCCCGGCCTCGGGACTCTGGCCACTCTCTCCTCAATGAGCTGCGCGCTCAGTCCTCCCCACTTTCCCCCCCCCCCCACGCCCACCTCCCCGTCCCAGGTTGGACCCACAAAAATATGGTCACTCTACCTTCTAGTCCAGTCAGGTTGTATTATCTGTTTTGCCTGTTCCGTCTGTCTTGTGTTTGGATCGTACAAGCCCTAGCGTTAGCGGCTGTGGATCCTTCTGATTGAGTCTGGAGTGTAGGTTGGAACAGCGGTTGTTTCTGCCTACCTCATCTGTTCTGTCTGCCGTGTGTTTGGATCGCACTCGCCCTAGCGCTAGTGCTGGGGATCCTTCTGTTCTGTCTCCTGGGATCGCGCTAGCCACTTTTCGCTAGCGCTGGGGATCCTTCTGTTCTGTCTTCTGGGATCGCGCTAGCCACTTTTCGCTAGCGCTGGGGATCCTTCTGTTCTGTCTTCTGGGATCGCGCTAGCCACTTTTCGCTAGCGCTGGGGATCCTTCTGTCGCTTGTCCCTGTTTTCGTGTGTCTGTCTTGTCTGCTGCGCTTGCTGGAGGCTCGGTGAGGTAACCGTTAAGCAAGCGCTCGCGTCCTCTGTTTCATGTTTGTCTGTTAATGGTTAGTTGGGCGTGCTTGTCTCTATTGTGCTTATCACGTGGAGACCGCGCATAACCGCGTGCACTGTTGCGAATGAGTGCGGTGTTCGCGGTTAGCTAGCGTTTGTTATTTTCCGTATTTCCTTATTGTATTATTTGCTGTGCCTTTGCTACTCTCGTGCTCCGTCTTGCTGTACCTTGTGTCACGTCTGGCGATCGCACCTCCCGCGATCGCGTTCCTGCTTCTTATCTGCTGTGGTGTGTGCACAGTCGCGGGTTGGCGACTAATTTTATGCACACACACACAATCTGTCTCTGTGCTCACTCTCAATCGCTTCTCTTGCGATTGCGTTTCTTCCCTTCGTACAATTCCTGTCTGGCGTGTGTGGTAGGGCAGAGGAGCTGTTCCTCTGCACTCCACAGCTCCACCTGCCGACAGGAATTTCCCTCTGCAGGTGCATAGCACCTAGCCTGGGTGTCCTCAATTATACGCTTGTGGAGGAAATCCGCCGCGTCAGCGCACGTCTGGTGCGCTGACCACGGAGACGATTCCGCAATCGTTACAGAATGTCCAGCCCAACCAAAATTCCCAGGGCAGAGGGAACCTTCGATTTGTTTCAGATGTCATTGCCTGAGGCAAAGGCATATGTGGATCCTATTATAGGTAGGATCGCACACTACATTAAAGCAGTTAAAAAGTCTGTCCTCGTTCCTGACCCCAACCCATATGGAGATTGCCTAGATACTGGGTTGTTTGAACCGCCATTTGCCTCATGGAAGATTGGGGCCTTGTTGGAAGAGTTTGATTTCGATTGGAAAGCCTTTTGCGATTTTTATATCGCAAAGAGCGCGGATGACCTGAATAATTGTCTCGACTCTATGTACCTTTTGATCGATTCTGATGAATGTGATGAGTGTGATGTGGATCTGGTGATTTATGTGTGGCAGACTATTTTGGACGAATTGCACACACACCAACCAATTATTTCCAATAGAGAGACACCATTGTCACATGATTATTCCTGTCTTTCTGGGGTAAAGCAAGTGAGTTTGGACACTGTGCGACCTGAAATGAATGGGTGTGCCTCGACTGTGGACACCTGCGTGAATTCTGATGGAGTTTCTCCTGTTTGTTTAGAGGTTAAATCTGTGCGATCTGATGCCTGTTTCTCAGATGTTCCTGCCAATTGTGATCGGCGTGAGTGTGTCAGCTTTGTCAATGATTTGTGGGATCCCTTGTCATGTAAAAACAGATCTTCTCTCAGTACTACTTTAAGATGCTCCATCTATGATCTCGCTATGGGGAAAATTCCCAAACGATGCAGTTTCAAGAGTAAAATTAATATGATTCCTCATGTTGTTGTCACAACTTCCCCTAACATTGTTCAGTATGAATGCTCAGACCTAGTCAGGTGTGAATGGGAGCCCCCGTTCCAGAAAAAACAGCTCGAAGCGTTGGTGTATGAATTGGAGAACGAGTCGTTTTGTGAGTACTACATTGCCAGAAGTGAATCTGTCTTGAGAGCATGTATAAGTTATGCTTCCGCCTTAAGAGAAAAAAAGGGGTGTGAATTTGACTTTGTGAGTCCGCTGATTTGTATGTGGAAAATGATTCTGAATGAATTACGTGTACGTCATTCAGGTGACGTTTGTAAAGATACATTGTCAGCTGGCGTTTCTGAGATCCAGCAATCCAGCCTGGAGACCTCAGAATCCCTGTCTTTGGAGTGTTCGGTTTCGCAACCTAAAGTGATTGTGGATTCGCAAATTTTGCGTTCTGTCTCCTCGGATTCGACATCGTTAGCCGAGTCTAAGAGTGAGACAGCACTTTGGTTTTGTGAACCTGATACTGAAGCACCTTTGCTCTGTCCAGAGAAGATGTCTCTGAGCCTGCCCTGTATCATGAATAAAGACATTATGTCCACTCGCATTGACATTTGCGAGTCTGATTCTGAAGTAAGTACTGACTCTCCACCCAGTAATCTGGATGAGTCAATATTACCTTGTTTAAAATGTCCTGCAGTGTCCCTAGAGGCTCGTCTAGGTATTGCAACCATTGTTACCTGTTTCTCTGCTATTTTGGAATTGCAGTCTGGTTTGACTGCTATGGAGGAATTTCCCTGCAGTGAAACGAAACTCAGAAGGCCAGAGTTAGTTTCACTAGATATTTCTGTGTATCCCTGTCCTGATGACGAAATTCAGTCTCAGTTTATGGTGGAACCTTCCCTGGGACATCTGCCCGGTTCACAAAATAAAGTTCAAGCTTTGCCCTGTAACATGGATAGTTCAGAATCCTTCTTAGGAAACTTGAAAAAGGATGTTCCTGAGGTCCTGTCTGACCTCCTGGAGATCTCCGAGTTCCTCCCAAGGGGTGCAGAACTTGTAGGAGACGTCTCCTGCCCCCCAAGTCCTTCTGAGGTGTTGCCCACTTCAGTAGGCATTGCTGCCTTGCTGGCTACCTTTTCAGCTCTGATGGAGCTTCACGCCTGTGTAGTCAATGATGATATTGCAGTCACAGAAATTTCTGAATTTGAGTCCGAGTCTTCTTTTGAAAGTCCAGTGCCTGTGACCTCCACTCATGATGTTTCTCTGCCCGGTACTGGTTTTGGTCTTGTCGTGCCGGACTCTGAGGTTGGCAGTTCCCCAACATGTCCTGAGGTTTCCCAGAAACCCAGAAAGCCCAAGTGTGCCTCGGTTACCAGCGTACTCAGATGCTTCCTCGGTGGAGACATGCTCTGATATGGCCTGCCTGCTTGCATGCCCAGAGGTGGTCCCTGAAAGTCTTGATCTTGATGGGTGTCCTCGTAATTCTGAATCCGGAATTGTCATTGGTTCCATGGGGGTTCTTGGTAATTCTCCATGTGAGCCTGGTGATTGTTCTGCCCTCTTGGGATCTCTGTGGAGCTTCAAAAGGTTCTGGGAGATTCCGGGAGAAATTTTGCTTGGTACCCTGGATAAGATCAACGGTGGCTTTTGTGTTGTAAGGACAAAAAGTAGGGATAATAAAAATTGCACCCTGCAGGAAGAAAACACAGAGACAACAGGAGCCCAAATGGTGCAGTATGTCACAGTACCAGAAGCATGTAAAATATGCGAATGTATTATACTCACAAAGGTGGGTTGCAGAAGGGCAACCGACCACTAGAAGCAGGTGGAGATGTATAACCCCGACTCCACTCGGGTGACCAGACAGAGCTGGTGATGGTCGCACTCTTGATAAAAAGCAAACCTCAAATGACCTAAACTGGTCAAAGAGGGTTGATCCCCCTCCAAAAGGAGGGTGAAGGCACAAGGTAAAGGGGGAAGAGGCGCCCAGAGCAGATAAAATACGTTAAAAACAAATAAAATGAAAAAAGTGAGGTGGCTTACCTCAATGAAGACAAATTCACGTATTAATAGAATTTTATTGCACTGGCAACGCGTTTCGTGGGTGCATACCCACTTCCTCAGGCCAAATAGCAGTGCCTAATAGTGCTTGTAGCCACAAATAAGGCGCCTTATTTGTGGCTACAAGCACTATTAAGCACTGCTATTTGGCCTGAGGAAGTGGGTATGCACCCACGAAACGCGTTGCCAGTGCAATAAAATTCTATTAATACGTGAATTTGTCTTCATTGAGGTAAGCCACCTCACTTTTTTCATTTTATTTGTTTTTAACGTATTTTATCTGCTCTGGGTGCCTCTTCCCCCTTTACTTTGTGTTGTAAGGGACACTTCGAACAGGTATTGTGGCAGGTTTGGTATTTTCGGACGCTCCTTGGAAGGTGGTGGGTATTGTCTGGAGGGTGTCGATGGCTTCTTCTCTGGCGTTCACAGTCCTGATGGGTGTTATACTGAGACTGGTAGTACTGATGGGCATGTTTCGGTGGCTTCTGTTTCCGATGAGGTCGGTTTCGGGTGGACTGACTCTGGAATTGGACCTTGTCGGGCTGCCCCGACCTTCATGAGTCTTCTGTTAGAGTGGTTTGGAGATATCAGTTTTGAGGGTCGTCTGGAATTCGACCCTAGGTACTGTGAGAATCCGCTCAGCTGCCTGCGCAGGCAGGCAGCCTTTTGACCATTGTTTAGGTTTGCTTGCTGCAGGACTCTGGAAAGGAGACCTTCTGTCAGTTGTGCAGCTTGTGTTGCTGAGGGATTTGCATACATTAGTCATGCAAATCCCTTACCTGCCTTCTTTTGATGACTGGCACTATAAAAGCATTCTGCTCCCAGAATGCTTTGCTGGACATTTCCCTTCCATGGTCTGTTCCTGATGGACACTGCTGGATTGTCAGCCATTGCTATCTAGTATAGTTAATTCCTGGGGGTTGCTTTAGGCTCCCCTTCTAGTCCAGTAAGGTTGTATTATCTGTTTTGCCTGTTCCGTCTGTCTTGTGTTTGGATCGTACAAGCCCTAGCGTTAGCGGCTGTGGATCCTTCTGATTGAGTCTGGAGTGTAGGTTGGAACAGCGGTTGTTTCTGCCTACCTCATCTGTTCTGTCTGCCGTGTGTTTGGATCGCACTCGCCCTAGCGCTAGTGCTGGGGATCCTTCTGTTCTGTCTCCTGGGATCGCGCTAGCCACTTTTCGCTAGTGCTGGGGATCCCTCTGTTCTGTCTTCTGGGATCGCGCTAGCCACTTTTCGCTAGCGCTGGGGATCCTTCTGTTCTGTCTTCTGGGATCGCGCTAGCCACTTTTCGCTAGCGCTGGGGATCCTTCTGTTCTGCTACTCTGTCTCCTGGGATCGCGCTAGCTACTTTTCGCTAGCGCTGGGGATCCTTCTGTCGCTTGTCCCTGTTTTCGTGTGTCTGTCTTGTCTGCTGCGCTTGCTGGAGGCTCGGTGAGGTAACCGTTAAGCAAGCGCTCGCGTCCTCTGTTTCATGTTTGTCTGTTAATGGTTAGTTAGGCGTGCTTGTCTCTATTGTGCTTATCACGTGGAGACCGCGCATAACCGCGTGCACTGTTGCGAATGAGTGCGGTGTTCGCGGTTAGCTAGCGTTTGTTATTTTCCGTATTTCCTTATTGTATTATTTGCTGTGCCTTTGCTACTCTCGTGCTCCGCCTTGCTGTACCTTGTGTTACGTCTGGCGATCGCACCTCTCGCGATCGCGTTCCTGCTTCTTATCTGCTGTGGTGTGTGCACAGTCGCGGGTTGGCGACTAATTTTATGCACACACACACAATCTGTCTCTGTGCTCACTCTCAATCGCTTCTATTGCGATTGCGTTTCTTCCCTTCGTACAATTCCTGTCTGGCGTGTGTGGTAGGGCAGAGGAGCTGTTCCTCTGCACTCCACAGCTCCACCTGCCGACAGGAATTTCCCTCTGCAGGTGCATAGCACCTAGCCTGGGTGTCCTCAATTATACGCTTGTGGAGAAAATCCGCTGCGTCAGCGCACGTCTGGTGCGCTGACCACGGAGACGATTCCGCAATCGTTACAAATCTGCTCTGCGTTCTTATATCTCCTATGGGATATATTCAGATTTGTGTCTTGCATAATATCCAGAACCAGGGAGTTTTTGTAAGTTGCAGTTTTATTTGCAATTGATTACTGTTATATTGTATGAGAGATTAAGTGCATTCATGAATTGCCATATCATTGGAATCACAGCTACATGATGCAACATACTGTAAAGATTAGAATAACAATGTATGCGCTATACAAAACTATCATCATTAATTCCATGTAAACCTGTGTGATTAGTATTAACATTCCCAAGCATAGTAAAACAAACATAGTAAATAAAATAATAAAAGAAAATGAGCTTTAAAGGAAACACTTATGATGTCATATGAAAAGAAATACCTTAGTAAAAATAAAATAAAATGCACAAAGTATTCAAAAGCAAATAAGAATCTTAAACACAGCAGAGGGGTTTTTCTCTCCTTATTTTGTTAATTCCCTTTTAATGCCAGTTAAGATGAATGTGGTTTAAGACAAGACAAGTTAGCAACAGAATTTAAATGAGTAACCATGAAAGGGAACTTTTCACTATGCATAATTAGTGTAAAGAAAATGCGCATATATTTTCAATGTTCTTCTATTTCGCTCTCATAAAATGCAAATTCTGAGCAGAGACACAGAAGAAGGGATGACAGCTGTACTGGAATATCTAACTTTTGCTATATGTATTAAAGCAGAAATGCTCTGAAATGTGCAGTTTTCAGAATTGCGCTTGCATATTAAAGCAATTGTTGGCGTTACTTGCTTTGCATCAACAGACTTAGGATGTCTTCTTGAAAAGTTAATATAATTGAATGTTATTGTGAAAACTTGTGTAACTTCCAGTAGTAACACTTTTTTGTATTGTTTATTTTGGCAGTGGGAACTGAATCACTAGCCTGAGAAATTTCCTACGATTCCACCTACAAATCTAAATATTTACCAGATTAGAGAGGATTCAGCCCAGATGTTACCTGATTGTGGCACATGAAGCCTCTCCTTCTGCAAATGCTGTTTTTATAATTTGGTCACATAACAATAAGCAGCTCTACTAATTAAGTTAGCTGCATGCTCTATTGGTGGACCTGTTGCGAGGCGTGGCATTATTAAGCTGCTCAGACTGCTGAGGTCACAGCTGGCAGTTCTGGAAATCTGTGCAGAAGGAAAACAAACAGCTGCTGAAGAGACTGATGACCAGGTACTTGAAAAATGATTCATTTGTTTGACATGAGGCATTTCTGCACTGATAAAAGCATATCTTCTGCACAAAGTCAGTGTTGAGATTGCTGGCAGCAGTTGTATGATTGCACTCTCATGCATTTAATCTGTGTATAACTCTGTAAAATGTATAGTCTTTGGGCACACTGCACACCAGTGGTTCTGGATGGGTGTCAGGTTTCTAGGAACACAAAAGGATAATTTGTATGTTCAACAGTAATGCATCATGGGATATATTTATTGTTCAGATAAAACTGAATAATTGCAAATGCCTTCTGTTTTAAGAAAGCAAATTTATATTTAGCATTTTTTTTAAAGTAACTGTTAGGCATAAAATACAAAATCAATTTTCTATTGCAGGCTGTAACATGGGTAAAAAGGATGCTAACCAGACAATTCAAAAGTTTAAAACCAATCTTACTTTTTTCCTAATAGGTTTTCTCTCACCATGCCCCCAGGTGCTAACTTCGTACACAGACGCAAAAGAGAAGTGACATGGCATGCTCAATCAGCCTGATTGGCTGATGCCTCTGTCACTCACCTCTCTCCTCTCTGATTGGCCGCCTGGTCTCCCCTTCACTGTGGTGGTCGCAGCGGCTGCTAGGGTGCAGAGAGGGGGGCCAGAGGCTGTCTCCTGTCACTGTCCTTATCCTCCGTCCTCCAGTGTCATGTCCACCCCTTCTCCGCACTCCTGCCGCATCTGCCGCCCACCGCATTCCTCCTCCTCCCCGCACTGCACATTGGGGAAGGATAAAGGCGGCGCACACAGACTCAACTTATAATGGTTCCAGACACTGCAGTGCCCTTCTATACTCTCTGCACTACCGCCGATGGCAGGAACAGCATCGCTTGGATCCATTAGTAGGTGAGTCTGTGCCTGCTGCATTTATTCCTCCCTGCTGTGCTCAGAATCAGCGCGGGGAGAAGGGGGGTGTGGGGTTTCTTAAGCCGGAGGACACAAGATGTCCACTGCCAGGACCAAGATAATCTATAGGTAAAACTGAAAATCAATACAATCCAAAACATGGACAGTGCAATACATCTGTTATGTAAGTAGAGCAAGTAATTATCTACTTGCTTATGCGTTTTTTTCCTCGCATTGTATGGCTAACAGTTGCTCATTAAGGAAGAGGTGTTTTTGATCCCCTTGAGCTCCTTATGATATCTTAGTGGTCCTGGGTACTGTGCAAAGCATGTGCTCACAGTAAA
Source organism: Hyperolius riggenbachi (assembly GCF_040937935.1). Lineage (NCBI taxonomy): Eukaryota > Metazoa > Chordata > Amphibia > Anura > Hyperoliidae > Hyperolius > Hyperolius riggenbachi. Next base: position 229,847,694 of record NC_090647.1, read on the forward strand.
TGTCTTTATAATAAGTCCATAACATTGCTATTGTTGATTTCACTGTGTGCCTCCTCTGCCGCACATTATCGGATTTCAGCACCAATGGAGTAACAGCCAGGGGAGCAGTTTCCTCAGGGACATGGGAGGGGGGCGGTCATCTTAAACCCCTCTCCAAAAAATGGGCCCACCTCAAGCATTCCGCTAGTGCAGGTATGTCAAACCGGTCCTACGAGGGCCGAGATCCTTACACATTTTTTATACAGCTCAAATGAATTGATGGGTCTGAATCAGGAAAGGTGTGGTCCATCAGGTAGAACACATTATTTTCTTTCTCAGTTCATCCTAAACACTGGCATGGATCTGGCCCTCCAGGCCTGGAGTTCAACACATTTGCTCTAGTAGCTGCCATCTTTCCTCCACATTTGGGGATTTGTACAGCAGTCCAAAAAAGTTTACCTGCTGCTGCTGCATAGGTTTTCCTCTTTTCTTTTCATTGTCAGCAGCCGCCCACTATTACCGTCTTTTCCCTAAAATAAAACATCCCCCGAAAATAAGACATGTCTTATATTTCAAGCAAGCTTGAAATATAAGACATCCTCTGAATATAAGGCCTAGTTGGGCCGCGCAATGTGTCCCCCTCCTCTTCGCTCCCTCCCTCTGCAGAGTCGCGAGCGGAGTATTACCGTTACAACAGAAGAAACTCACCGGCTTCCGACGTGCCCGCATTAACGTCTTTCCTCCGCAGCATCCAGCTTCCTCTCCCTGGCAAAGGCGGCTCTAGTCATGTGGCGCATGCGCGTCCACGTCACATGACATGAGCCGCCGTTGCCAGGGAGAGGAAGCTAGACGCTGTGGAGGAAAGACGTTAATGCGGGCACGTCGGAAGCCAGTGAGTTTCTTCTGTTGTAACGGTAATGCTCCGCTCGCGACTCTGCAGAGGGAGGGAGGAAAGGAAGGGTTTTACTGGGCTGGGGCTGTTGTCCTGGACCAGGGCACTACATGGCAGCACATCAGGGAGGGAAGGGCTTTACTGGGCTGGGGGCTGCCACTGTGGAACAAAATTGTAAGCCCCGGGGGCTGAAATTAATATAAGACAGTGTCTTATTTTCGGGGGAACACGGTAAGTGCACACATCTGTACAGCTCCTGAGTGTTTGCATGTCATGTGACTAAGGAGAGCCTGCTGACTCCCGTGAAGAGTAAAGGGGAAATGATGCAGCACTGGAGCAGGTAAGCTCAGGATCTGGAAGAGGAAATGGGAGCCTGTGAGGTTACAGGCTGCAGCTGTACTTAGGGTGGAGGGTAAAGGAGAGGAATTTGTGCTGGCCACACTTATTGCTTTCCAAAATAGGGGGTGGGGGAGTTATACTGGCCACACATGTTAACAGGGGACTGGAGAAAAGAAATGTGCTGGACAAGCTGGGTGATCGAAGGGAGGAATCGAAATGGCTGCACACTTGCTACTTTAGATGGAGAGAGATTATATATTGTCCACTATGCTTGTTACTATGAGGGAAGTGAAGTTGTGCTGGCCACCCTTGTTGTGGGGGAATGGGGTGCAATGTTGTGGTGGTGGGAGGAAGTCATGCTGGCCGCACGTGTTATAGTTGAGGAGAGGAGTGCTTGCCACACCTTGTATGCAGGTGTGAGGGGTGAAAGTGGTAGCGACCAAGGCATAACTACAAACTACTGTGTCCCAGCAAAATGTTGAGTTTTCCATAAGTCTAGAGGTGACAATATTTTTCAAGTTAATTTTTCACCAGATGTAACATCCATTGCAAGTGATCAATAGTAAAAAGACCTTTCTGTAACAACAAGGGGAATAACTAAATTAGAGTATTTGTCATTGAATTATAAGGATAAAAATGCGTTATGTATCAGATACAATTTCCATTGGTGAATATGAGATGAATCAAAGGTTGAACAAGTCAAACCTTTTTTTATTTCAATGACTCTTTATTCTCTAACATTGTCAATATTATATTCAGCTGGTTACAACTCAAGAATGCACTTCTGATAATGCAGCAATTTAATGCTTAAATATTACAACCTGTGTAGAAGCTACTAACATCTGCAAAGAATGAGTCACTTAGCATTAAAAGTTCTCAAGGACTGCAAGACTAAAAAGCCACTCTGACTTCTTAACATCACTTTAGCCAAGTGCTGCTCTGAAAGAGCTATCAGTTGTAAACGCCGAAATATATTTTAGTGGATTGTGCTGTTTGCAGTAACACTGCTCTTTTATTCTCAGCAAGCCTTTTTCTGCCAATTTCTGCAGCCAGTGTATTAAAACTCAGCCTTGTAGTCTAGCTATAGATTTTTCTATTTATTTACTGTGGAATGTGATAATAGAACACCTTCTTCTTCCAAGACACTGAAGTCTAATGACTATTTCTCTTCACAAATAATTAACTACAAACCAGTGATAGATAAAAATTGTGCCTTGAGGTATTTCTTAATATTGATGCCATAAAAAGAAAACACATCAAAAAGCAAAAGAAGGTCTGTAAGCATGTCTCAATGGAGGAAAAGAGAGCTAGCAACAACAGAGTAAAAATCAGTAACAGACAAACCATATAAGAAATGTTCTTCTTTTTTTATAACTGTGTTCTGTCTATATAAACTGTAAGCTTCCCGGATATTTTTAGGTTTAATATATACACTAGGTACTCGCATTTGTACCTGCATTTACTTTAACAAAGTTAACTGGATGAATCCACGCTTTTATTAGTGCCCCTTTAAGCACAATAATAGGTTCTATATTACTAGAAACACTGATAGGCTCAAGGGCAATTTAAATATCACTTCAACCCCCCAAAATTAGAAAATTACTTTAATCTTGCCTTCAATATAGATTACAATGTATATTGCTGTAATTATGCATTTGTGTAAAATCTCATTTTTTCTTTCATTCCTTTCAATTTTGCTAATCATTAAACCTAGGCCGTATTTGTTCTCAGCAGTACATAGCTCATCTTTTGTTCATCATCATATTGGTAAACAAATTCAACAGAGCAACAATTATCTAAATGTCTGCACAGAGTTTTCCATCTATCGGCTCAGATGAACAGACTGGTTTCAGTCTAGACCTTAATTCTATGGTGGTAAAATGCAATTAGGTGTCTACTGCCCCTAACATCATTGCCTCCTTGTGCATCCAACTCCTTACACCACATTATGTAGAAGGATGCAGTTCTGAACAACAATGGTTTAAATTCCAGTTCCAAAAATACAAGCATTCCCCAGTCCTCCACTGAAAGAACTGCCATGAAGTCATCATCAATAAAACATCCTCGTTTCTATTGTAAAAGACTGCGGGCCATATGCAATTTACTTTTTTTCCTGAGTTTTCTCCTAGGTGATATTTTCAATTTTGTCAATAAAATGCCATTTAAACCACCAGGAAGCAAGAAAATACTTAAAATAATTTTGATATTACGTTTTCACCTACTTTTTGGTACATTTTCAATCGCAAAGTGCTGAAAAGTTATTGCAAACAGAAGATGATTATCTCCTAGGAGAAAATTCAGGAGAAATGGTTAATTACATATATGGGCCCACAAATCAATGTACAAGTCTAATTAGTTAGCACATCAGCACCTTTGACAATTTCGAGAATGTAATATTCTATCTTCAAAGAGTCTTCAGGAGAAGTTTGCCCCTTATACTAAGTCATTGTTTCTTCTATTCAAACTGTCACCCATTCTACAGCAGCTAAACTCATTGCCGTGTATAATAATAATAATAATAATAGAAACAAAAACAACTTAGCACCATAATCTGATTTTAAGGAAATCAGTAAAGAAGATATAGCAAACATCCTCCTAAATCTCCAGCATCCATGGAAGGAAACAAATGAAGCACATAATCAACATACTTGATAAAAATGTATTGTTAGTTTGCAATACGATTAAAAATATTCTGAATACCATACGCCATGTGGCAAACTGATAGCTGTTATTAGGCATACAGGTAACCGTGGACCTTGTTCTCACCCAGTGGCGTCGCTTCAGAGCTAGGGGCCCCGGTGCGAGTTATACTTGGGGCCCCTCCCCAGCACTTTATACATAACAATTGATACGGTGCACCAAAACCTGCCAAGGACAACCACAGTGTCAGAGGTGCAAGAAAGGCATGGGGAGCAGCTTGCTAATGATTATTATCATTCAAAGCATCTATAGAAGTGATTATTACAAGCACAGGACCAGTAAAGAGCTAATACTGCAGTTGAGGGTGGGCCTTACTGTAACAGACAGTCTGGAATATGTATTCCTTTTTTTCAAACCAGTTCTTTAAAGGGACTCCGAGCTCTACTTAAAAAGTAAAATAGTACTCACCGGGGGCTTTCTTTAGTCCAGCGCTGGTTGGGAGGTCCCACGGCGGCGTCCTGGCTCCTCTCCTAGGCCCCGCTCCAGAATGGCTGACCAGCCGCAGCCCAGGCGACACTCGGCTGAGTGTCGGGCTGTTCCTTCCGCGTATGACGCGGCTGACGTCACACGCCAGCCCCCTCGCGTCATCACGGCAGCCGGCGTGGCAGTACGGCGCATGCGCGATTAAAGCGTGCATGCGCCGTACTGCCACGCCGGCTGCCGTGATGACGCGAGGCGGCCGGGGTGTGACGTCAGCCGCGTCATACGCGGAAGGAACAGCCCAACACTCAGCCGAGTGTCGCCCGGGCTGCGGCCGGTCAGCCATTCCGGAGCGGGGCCTAGGAGAGGAGCCAGGACGCCGTCGTGGGACCTCCCGACCAGCGCTGGACTAAAGAAAGCCCCCGGTGAGTACTATTTTACTTTTTAAGTAGAGCTCGGAGTCCCTTCAAAGATTTTGAAACTATGCATACATTATGGTGATCATGTAGAGGGTAGCTATATACCTAACTGCTGTTAAAGGGACTCTAAAGTGAAAATAAATGTATGATATAATGATGAATTGTATGTGTAGTAAAGCTGAGAAATAGAACATTTGTAGCAAAAAGCAGAGTCTCATATCGTTCCCAGTACAGGAAGAGTAAAGAAACTTCACTTGTTATCTATGCAATAGAGCTTCTCTGAGCTCTCCGACACACGTTTCTAATTTCTGAAACACTTATACTTTAAAGAGACACTGAAGCGAAAAAAAATTATGATATTATGATTTGTATGTGTAGTACAGCTAAGAAATAAAACATTAAGATCAGATACATCAGTCTAATTGTTTCCAGTACAGGAAGAGTTAAGAAACTCCAGTTGTTATCTCTATGCAAAAAAAGCCATTAAGCTCTACGACTTTCAAAGTCGTGGAGAGGGCTGTTTTCTGACTTTTATTATCTCAACTGTTCCTGAACTATTTACTTTTTCTCTGCCAGAGGAGAGGTCATTAGTTCACAGACTGCTCTGAAAGAATCATTTTGAATGCTGAGTGTTGTGTAATCTGCACATATTATAGAATGATGCAATGTTAGAAAAAACAATATATACCTGAAAATAAAAAGATGAGAATATTTTCTTTGCTGCTAATCTTCTAGTAATTATTCATAGTACACAACCAATTCACTATATCATATATTTTTTTTCGCTTCAGTGTCTCTTTAAAGAAACAGTGAGAGGCAGCTTCAGATATGGTTTTTACTGCAGGGGAGTTCAAAGGGTCATTAAGAAGGGGACCCCCAGATGCCAGCACCCTCCCCAGGAGAAATGAGTATCGGGGTACATACCTAATACCATAGTACATAGTACCCCTTTACCCATTTCCTCAAAGAGTTAAGTGATATAAAAGCACAACAACGAAAAAGTCTTTTAATGTTCTTAATTAACAATGAATACTTACTTTTAGTGTTGAGACAAAATGTTCATAATTTCGTGTTTCCTTAATTATGGATGTGAATTTTGCCACTACGACACAAATTCATAATGTCGTAATTGCCATACAAACCGTAATTTGGAATTCTGTAAGCAAAATTTCGGTTTCCTAATTGTAATGCTGGGGGGGCATACTGTCTGACCACCCAGCACAATAAAGCTAAGAGCAGGATAATGGAAGAGGCTACAAAGGCTGCCCAGAGCGACTGCAGCTCTGGGCTTCCGATAATACGCAATAGCAGCGCAGTGCGATGTTGCGCTGCTCCGGCAATAACAAACATAAAGACAGATACAGGACAGACTGGAGTGAGGTAGCCAATAGCAACCGCAGCAATGGCTACCTCGCAAGTACAGGACTAGGAGGGCAGAGGCTGACAGAATGAATGCTTGCTAATCTAATCACTATCTTACAGACAGCAACCATTCAAAAAGACAAGAGTGAGGTAATCAATAGCAACCGCAGCAATGGCTACCTCGCAAGGACAGGACTAGGCTAGCTAAGCACGGGTGATCATGCTAAGCGCAATCTACCAAAACGTGCTAAAAACTGACTAGCTGAACACAGAATATCAACAGTTCGAGTACGTATATATCAGCGGCACTGATATATTACCGTAGCACAAATACAAGGAAAATAACAAACGCTGACTAGAATATGTATATATTGGCAAAGAACCTATATATAACATAAGCAAGGAATACTGACTAGAATCAGGAACAATACAGCGAACAAGGCTAGGTAATACAAAATCTCTAAACTAGAAGGAATATGTATATATGTCCCTGTGGGAAATATATAACATAGCTCCACAGGATAACTGAACTAGAACGTAACAAGACAAGGAATATGTTTCACAGTATCAAAAGACCCAGTCACAGCTTAGACCGAGCTAAAGCTGAAAACTATGATGGGCGGAGCACGCTTGCAGGAAGCAAACCTTTATACTGAAGTCATCCAATGAGAGCAGAGATGCAAATCTCCACAGGTGAATGATAATCAGTCACAAGCAGGCTGGCTTGACTACCATTCCCTAGCTGACAGACTATCACAAGCAATGCTTGCAGAACTATGCTAGCAAAGGCATGTAAAGGAATCAGAGCTGCTTGGCTGCAGTACCTCTGCAGCCAGCAGTACATGCTGCAGAAGCGATTATGACACTAATTTCATGTTTCGGTGCAAATTCGTGTTTTTGTTTTTCCTCAGATTAGTCACACGCTCAACCAGTAGGTACATAACTTCATTGCCATGTTTCAGAGTTGAGCTGAACTATCATCATTGGTTGTCTTAGTAAGATAAACTTCACTCTTGCATATACAATCATTGCACAGACCACCTTTCAACTTTGAATAATACAGCCCAATCCTTCATCCACCATTCAACCCACTCCATTCTTGTCGCGGTCAATTCCTTCCCCACCCCCCGCCCCCCACCCAGTAACATTACTGCCTGATTATCTCCAGCCACTTTGATCGCCATCTATCTAGGATTCTACAGGGGGTTTGCTCATCTACCTCCCACTCCTCTAATTCCAGGTAATTTCCCATCTCTCTTACCCATTCGTTCAAGTCTGGTACAATTGCACTTTTCCATTTAAGGGCTATTAATTTCTTAGCTACTATTGCTGCCGAAAATGTCAAGTTAGAGTAATTTCCTAGTCCAAAAATTACAGCCTGTTCTATAAATGTACATGTATTTTACACCTGCATATTGCAGAAAGCTTCAATATTCATCCAAAATTTTTTAATCATAGAACAGGTCCACCACATATATTTGAGTGAACCCCTATCAGTTTGGCATCTTCAGCATATACCACCTGTACTTGCCCCCATCTTTCCCAATCGTGCCGGTGAACATACCATCTTGCCACCAACTTATAGTTGACCAGCTGGTACCCGGGGTTTTGAGGTAGCCAGATACTCTGGAAGATTTTCCCCCAGTCCAGAGCATCTGAAAGTTCTAGCTCCTTCACCCATTTTGTACAGAAGAAGGGAAGAGGGAAGTCAAAACACCAACCTATAAAGTTATATAACTGGGATATTGATTTCTCCTTCTTTATGGCAGTATAAAAGCATTTTTTAAACGGGTTTAACTGCTTACTCATTTTATCTTTAATTTTCAAGAGAAAACTCATTAATTGACAGTATCGTAAATTCATTTCCTTTTGCATGTTCAGATTTATTTTCTCCCGCCTTGTAAGCTCTAACATAGTTGCCATCAGGGTAAGCATTGTATCCTTAAACCATTGTGAATCCAGACCAGGCTCAAAGTAAAAACGAAATTTCGTAAGTTCGTGTTTTCTTTTGAAACAAAGTTATTTTAGTTACGAAAATGGATGTAATTTCATTTCTAATAGTAATTATGCACATTTAAGTAATGACTAAACTCAGGAAAGTCACTCATTGATTGCAATTACTGATAATGCAAATGCACATGCTGTCGTTTTAAATGTATCAGGAGGCTCTATCTGCAGCCACTTCAAAGACTTAAAAGTGCTCTTTGCCATGGTGTACTTAACGGTCATGTTGAGACACTTGGATTTGGGCCTTGCAATATCTGATAATGCAAAGATTCCTGCATGTGCTGCACTTGCCACTTCAGGTAAAATTGAAAGAGGGCATGAATGACAAAACAAGGAGTGTAGCATAGGCAACAAGGAAGACAATATGCAAAACAAGAAATGTAGCCTGGCTGGAAGGAGAAGTAGATGGACTTTTGGTATCAGAAAGTTCAAGTTTAGAAGAGCCACACTAGTGACAGCCACAAGTGCTACAAAGGTCCTAAGCAGGGCCGGGCCTAGGCAGAGGCAAGAGAGGCTCCAGCCTCAGAGCGCACAACTCACTCAGCTATCATACCACTATTGTGTTTGAAGCAGAGAGAAATAAGAAAAGGGGATACATGACAGTAACTGCAAGCGAGACAAGATTAAGGTGCGGGGACCCTGGGGTGCCTCTTAGTTTAATAGCAATCAGTGTGTGATGGCTGGGGTGGGAGGGAGGGAGGGTGTCTTTGTTGTCTCAGCCTTGGGTGCTGGAGGACCTTGTCCCGGCTCTGCCTGCATAGTGTGCAAACCTTTTGCCAGTTTGGTGGGACGTGATACTCTACTTCAAAGGTTTCTCAACTCAGTCTGCAAGTACCCCCAGTAATGCATGTTTTGAGAGAACCCACAGAGGTAGTTAATCAGCTCAGCTGAGACACTAATTACCTTACCTGCGAATGTTTGTGGTTTTCTGCAAAACCTGCACTGTTCGAGGTACTTGGAGACTGACTTGAGGACAAGGGACTATTGAGTTGAGTACAAGGGCTCTACTGTATCACTAAAATGTTATCTAGACTTGCTTGCAAAATTACATCTTACATCCGTGGTGTCTGTTCATAGCAAGAAACGCTGCTCCTCTGTGCTGATTGACCTCCTAGCAGAGTCATGGTCACCTTAGGCTGTAGTTACACTCTAAGTCAGAGAAGCTGGCTGACCTGCACTATGGCAAGTCCTGCTAATAATAGAAACTTCTATTTACTGTGCCAAGGATGGCAATGCCTTTATATCAACAGTTCACATCAGAGAAGAATTGCTCTGCGAAGTAATATTTGGCATTGTCATGAAAATGTGAGAGAACTGTAGGAAAGCTAAGCAAAGCATAAATTAACATAACTGAGAAGCTGTTTCCCAGAATATCATATTTTAATATTCTAGAAACAATCTGCTGATCTTAAAGTAGCATAAACGTCTTTCATAAACAAGGCAACAAAAAGTATGAAATATGGCTAGGAGCACATTTCATGCATTCAGCACAGCCAGAAGCTTCATGCTAATTGTGAAAGTAGAAATGGGCAAGATAAAAGTCTGGCCAGCAGGAATGTAGGAGGCATTGGCAGTGCCAAGAGGGTGAAATGTGTGCCGAGTGCCAAAAACAAAGATGAGTGGGAGGAATCTAAATAAATGAATTATGACCACAATTTCAGATTTCATCTACAATGTATTTCATAAATCACTTACGTTACAATTTACCATATGTACAAAGTGCAGGTGTGTGGCTCACTGTACTGATGGGAAGATTAGGCAGAACTTCATTGTAAAACTGATGGATTGTTGCATCAGAGGCAATTGCAGATAAAGCAATTTAAGCAAAACAAATGCTGCTTGCAGATATCAAATGCAGAGTAAACAGCTAAGACAAAACTCATATTCTGTTTTTTGACATCTTATATCTGCTCTAATGATTCACAAGGAAGAATAGAGGGCATGCCAAATACCTAAGTGCGACTTTAATTATGTTCTCTGAAAGTTTTAAAAAACAGTAGCCATTATTTGGCTTATGTGCTCTCAACAAAACTGTGAAAACCTACACATTAGAAAGTGACTATATGAACAGCATTGCACAGTCAGGCATTAGGGATGAGTGGTATGCAAACATTTCTGAGTTTATGCAAATTTATGTAAATGTTTATGCAAATATATGCAGTTTGAAAATGGACCAATCAATCTAACCCTGGGTGGGAGATTGGTCCATTTTCAAGCTGCATATATTTGCATAAAAATGTACATATATGTGCATAAACTCGGAAATATTTGCATATTATTGAACATCCCTATCAGACATAACTTTCTGTAAAGCTGTGTGTGAAAGCACTCATTCATTATATAGTTAGAACTATCCTTTCGGTCATTAAAGCTACCATCACACTATGGGCCATCAGAAAGATTTTGGAGGAGGAAGGGGTGGGATCTGTTCTAATTTTTAGAAATGTTGAAATTTCCATATTAATTCAGCTGTGAATGACCCTGCAACTACTTATCAATGTGGCATGTAGTTTTCACTGATTAGGCATTTTAGTTCATAAGCTCAGTTTATATTGACTAGGTTTGTAGCAGGTGTACTTTAATGCCATCAAATGTGCAGCATTATTTACTTCACTGTTTTTGTTTTTGTTTTATGAAAGTAATTCTAGTTCTTCCAAACCCTGCAGAATTATTGTCTCCTTCACGCTACATCATGCTGCTTTAAAAACTAGGCATTTCTTTGCAATTGCATGTTTCCACAGTGCCTGCACTTACAGATTATTACAAGTTATGTGTTTGTTTATATTGAGACAAATGTGTGTGTTGGCATACTTTTCCATCTGTAATTGACTTTTGAAATATCGAGAATAGTCTTCTTGAGTTAGTGGAAGTTGATTTGTTCTGTACTTCTGTGGGTCTGATGCTATATGAGAAAATTTAACTTTTAGATTTCCATGTCATATATTGAACATTTATTTATCTCTTTTACTTTTCTTGAAGATCTTAAAGCTGATTGGGCGACTGAAGAGGAAGCAAGCAAAGTGAATTTTTCTTTCCTTACCACATCAGGAGAACGTGTGTGCATCACTATAGAATGAACATCACTTCTGATCACTATATACTGACAAGATTTTGCTTAGCTAGTGCAAAAACACTTATTTTAAACAGTAAGTGTTTAAATGAGTGAAACTGAAGTGTAAACTTGTGCCTATAATTTTTTTATATTCCTTTTTATGGGAAGGAAGAGTCATATTTGTGATACTTAAAGCGGGATTAAACTCTGACATAATATTAAAAAAAAAAACTTGTTTACCTACTGTTTATTACCCATACAGTTCTCATATTTGCTTTTCTGAATAAGTATTATTGTCCATTTACAAATTACAAGTTACCAAAGGACAGTTTATCTGCCCTGAAAGCTGCTATTGCATTTTATTGCATAGCTGCTGTATTTATATATTATAATGTACCTAGTGAGAGTTCTTTGCTGTTTTTATCTTCTGCTACCCGTGCAAGCTGAAACACTGCACAGCAATGTTTACTAATAGTGGCTGTGTAGCTGCTAAGCAAATATAATCAAGATCATGTTCACTTGAGTCACTTGATATAACTTCAGCTCTGAAGAAGAAAATTATGTGTTTAACTGTTTGAATGCTGCTCTGCTACCATTTTTTTTTTCTGGTAGTAGGTTTAATGCTGCAGCCTGTAAATAATCTTTTAGAGAAAAGAAGAAATCCTGAGTTTATACCACTTTAACCACTTGAGGACCACAGTCTTTCTACCCCTTAAGGACCAGAGCCTTTTTCTCCATTCAGACCACTGCAGCTTTCGCGGTTTATAACCTACCACCTAAATTAATTTTACCTCCTTTTCTTGTCACTAATACAGCTTTCTTTTGGTGCTATTTGATTGCTGCTGTGAGTTTTAGTTTTTATTATATTTATCAAAAAAGACATGAATTTTGTCAAAAAAATTACTTTTTTAACTTTCTGTGCTGACATTTTTCAAATAAAGTAAAATCTCCTATACATTTGAGTGCGAAAGTTATTCTGCTACATGTCTTTGATAAAAAAAAAAACATTCAGTGTGTATTTATTGGATTGGGTAAAAGTTAAAGCGTTTACAATCTATGGTGCCAAAAGTGAATTTTCCCATTTTGAAGTATCTTTGAATTTTCTGACCACCTGTCATGTTTCATGAGGTGCTAAAATTCCTGGATAGTATAAATACCCCCCAAATGACCCAATTTTGGAAAGAAGACATCCCAAAGTATTCACTGAGAGGCATGGTGAGTTCATAGAAGATTTTATTTTTTTGTCACAAGTTAGCGGAAAATGACACTTTGTGACAAAAAACCCCAAAAAACAAAGTTTCCATTTCTTCTAACTTGCGACAAAAAAAAAATGAAATCTGCCACGGACTCACTATGCTCCTCTCTGAATACCTTGAAGGGTCTACTTTCCAAGATGGGGTCATTTGTGGGGTGTGTTTACTGTCCTGGTATTTTGGGGGGTGCTAAATTGTAAGCACCCCTGTAAAGCCTAAAGGTGCTCATTGGACTTTGGGCCCCTTAGCGCAGTTAGGCTGCAAAAAAGTGCCACACATGTGGTATTCCCATACTCAGGAGAAGTAGTATAATGTGTTTTGGGGTGTATTTTTACACATACCCATGCTGGGTGGGAGAAATATCTCTGTAAATGACAATTTTTTGATTTTTTTTACACACAATTGTCCATTTACAGAGATATTTCTCCCACCCAGCATGGGTATGTGTAAAAATACACCCCAAAACACATTATACTACTTCTCCTGAGTACGGCGATACCACATGTGTGACACTTTTTTGCAGCCTAGGTGCGCTAAGGGGCCAAACGTCCTATTCACAGGTCATTTTGAGGCATTTGTTTTCTAGACTACTCCTCACGGTTTAGGGCCCCTAAAATGCCAGGGCAGTATAGGAACCCCACAAGTGACCCCATTTTAGAAAGAAGACACCCCAAGGTATTCCGTTAGGTGTATGGTGAGTTCATAGAAGATTTTATTTTTTGTCACAAGTTAGTGAAAAATGACACTTTGTGAAAAACCAATAAAAATCAATTTCCGCTAACTTGTGACAAAAAATAAAATCTTCTATGAACTCATCATACACCTAACAGAATACCTTGGGGGGAATTTTTTCTAAAAAGGGGTTACTTGTGGGGTTCCTATATTGCCCTGGCATTTTACGGGCCCATAACCATGATTAGTCTGGAAACCAAATGTCTCAAAATGACTGTTCAGGGGTATAAGCATCTGCAAATTTTGATGACAGGTGGTCTATGAGGGGGCGAATTTTGTGGAAACGGTCATAAGCAGGGTGGCCTTTTTGATGACAGGTTGTATTGGGCCTGATCTGATGGATAGGAGTGCTAGGGGGTGACAGGAGGTGATTGATGGGTGTCTCAGGGGGTGGTTAGAGGGAAAAATAGATGCAATCAATGCACTGGGGAGGTGATCGGAAGGGGGTCTGAGGGGGATCTGAGGGTTTGGCCGAGTGATCAGGAGCCCACACAGGGCAAATTAGGGCCTGATCTGATGGGTAGGTGTGCTAGGGGGTGACAGGTGGTGACAGGAGGTGATTGATGGGTGTCTCAAGGTGTGATTAGTGGGGGGAATAGATGCAAGCAATGCACTGGCGAGGTGATCAGGGCTGTCAAATATATAACATTGCATTCTTTCCCCATTTCATTAATTTTTATCTTTTAATTTTCTTTTAGGTCATAGACTCTAAATTACTGTTGAAATGATTAATAATCAGTTCTTGTATAACCAGTTTGTGTATCTTGCTTAAAGTGTAATGATGTGAAATTATTCTCATTTATTCCCACGCTGAGAATGACCTAACCAATAGCTGAAATATTTTAGCAAGCACATTAGCTAATACTTGGCAGAGGTCTCATAGTATGACTCATAGGTTAGAAAGAGAAAGTGAAAGCAAATTGCATCCCAGAAATTATTTCTGGTGATGTAATATGCTATGACATACGCGTATGTTAATCAGCAGGAGGAGTTAGATTTCTTGCTTTGTTCTAACATTATAAAAATAGGTAACAAGAGAGAGATTTTTAGGCTGCTGCTGCTCTTGCTTAAACGGTTTCTAGGAACTGGTAATGTATCTCATGCAATATTTTTTGGTGGACATAATAATATGTTAGCAGATATCTTAGCCATAGGCATCCTAATCATATCCTTTTTATATGTAATTTTTGTATATTCTCTGTACATTATCACAAGAATACATTATATTTAGTGATAATTCTCTTGTCTGCGTGTTCTGTTTATTTCAACCTGGGATATGCTAAAAACAAATATATGCAAGCTTTCAGTGGCTTAATACCCATTGATATTAACAGATTAAAGTAGTATCGCTAAATGAAGAGTTGCACTTCTTTCTGTTAATAATCCTACCTAATGTGTAGGAGCTGGCAGGCTGGGGTCTGAGGGTGTGGGCGGGTGATTGGGTGCGCTAGGGGCAGATAGGGGTCTAATCTGATGGGTAGCAGTGACAGGTGGTGACAGGGGGTGATTGATGGGTAATTAGTGGGTGTTTAGAGGAGAGAACAGATGTAAACAATACACTTGGGAGGTGATCTGACGGCGGGTTTGCGGGCGATCTAATGGTGTGGGTGGGTGATCAGATTGCCCGCAAGGGGCAGGTTAGGGGCTGATTGATGGGTGGCAGTGACAGGGGGTGACAGGGGGTGATTGATGGGTGATAGGTGATTGGCAGGTGATTGACAGGTGATCAGTGGGTTATTACAGGGAAGAACAGATGTAATTAATGCACTGGCGAATTGATAAGGGGGGTCTGAGGGCAATCTGAGCGTGTGGGCGGGTGATTGGGTGCCCGCAAGGGGCAGATTAGGGTCTGATCTGATAGGTAACAGTGACAGGTGGTGATAGGGGGTGATTGATGGGTGATTGATGGGTAATTAGTGGGTGTTTAGAGTAGAGAACAGATGTAAACACTGCACTTGGGAGGTGATCTGATGTCAGATCTGCGGGCGATCTATTGGTGTGGGTGGGTGATCAGATTGCCCGCAAGGGGCAGGTTAGGGGCTGATTGATGGGTGGCAGTGACAGGGGGTGACAGGGGGTGATTGATGGGTGATAGGTGATTGGCAGGTGATTGACAGGTGATCAGTGGGTTATTACAGGGAAGAACAGATGTAATTAATGCACTGGCGAATTGATAAGGGGGGTCTGAGGGCAATCTGAGCGTGTGGGCGGGTGATTGGGTGCCCGCAAGGGGCAGATTAGGGTCTGATCTGATAGGTAACAGTGATAGGGGGTGATAGGGGGTGATTGATGGGTAATTAGTGGGTGTTTAGAGTAGAGAACAGATGTAAACACTGCACTTGGGAGGTGATCTGATGTCGGATCTGCGGGCGATCTATTGGTGTGGGTGGGTGATCAGATTGCCCGCAAGGGGCAGGTTAGGGGCTGATTGATGGGTGGCAGTGACAGGGGGTGATTGATGGGTGATTGACAGGTGATTGACGGGTGATTGGCAGGTGATCAGGGGGGATAGATGCATACAGTACACAGGGGGGGGGGGTCTGGGGGGGGGGTCTGGGGAGAATCCGAGGGGTGGGGGGGTGATCAGAAGTCCCCAGGGGGCAGTTTAGGGAATTAAAAAAAAATAGCGTTGACAGATAGTGACAGGGAGTGATTGATGGGTTATTTGGGGGGTGGTTGGGTGCAAACAGTGGTCTGGGGGGGTGGGCAGGGGGGGGGTCTGAGGGGTGCTGTGGGTGATCAGGGGGTGGGAGGGGCAGATCAGTGTGCTTGGGTGCAGACTAGGGTGGCTGCAGCCTGCCCTGGTGGTCCCTCGGACACTGGGACCACCAGGGCAGGAGGCAGCCTGTATAATACACTTTGTAAACATTAAAAAGTGTATTATACACTTTGTAGCGGCGATCGCGGGGTTAACAACCCGCCGGTGCTTCCGAACGGCCGGCGGGTTGTCGTCGCGGGTGGGCGGAGCCAGTCGCCGGGGGAAGCGCGCGTCATCAATGACGTGATCGCTCCCCCGGCATGCCGAAAGGACGCAACGCCCTTAGGCGTATTGCAGTCCTTTCGGCATCCACTTTGCCGCTGCCCATCGGCTGTGGCCATTCGGCAAGTGGTTAAGGAACAGCATTTCTCAAGCTTTCTTTAGTGTATATTTTAAATTTGCTACTGCTAATGCCCAGCCCGTGCACCTCTTGATTGAGCTCTCGTAGCCACAGCATTGTGCACATGCGCAGTAGGAATTTGTATGTAAACAGGACTGTGATCAGGAGGCGCTCACCCTGGGGCCATGCATACAGCTGACAGAAGGGTGCTGCAGTTGACTAGATATTCGTGGAATGACGGGAAGGACACAGAAAAACTGCAGGGGGCTGGAAGAAGCCCTAGGTAAGTTAAAGAGAAACCGTGACACAGAATTAAACTTCATCCCAATCAGTAGCCGATACTCCCTTTTACATGAGAAATCTATTCCTTTTCACAAACGGATCATCAGGGGGCTCTGTATGGCTGATATTGATAGCTCCTCACTAGTCTCCAGATACCAACCCAACCGCAATCTCAGATCTGCACACGAGCTTCTTCTATCCTCTTCTACAATTACCTCCTCACATTCACATGTACAAGACTTCTCACGTGCCTCACCCTTCCTCTGGAATGCCCTTCCACAACGCATCCGCCACTCTCCCACCTTTGAAATCTTTAAACGCTCCCTCAAAACCCACCTTTTCCGACAAGCATATTCTCTAGCTTAGGCCATGCACCCACTAAATAACCTAATTACGCACTGCCTGTACATATACTGTATACTTCGCCACCTCTTGTTCCCACCCCATTCCTTTAGATTGTAAGCTCGCAAGGGCAGTGCTCTCACCCTTTTGTGTGATGGAATGTTATTAATTTAATTGATTGCACACTGTTAGACATTTATACATTTCAGTCATCATGTTAAATAAAATTGTAATCAGCAGTGCTGTATCTTGTATCAGTGCTCATATTTGATGTATATCATTGTCTGTATCGTTATGTATCCCTTGTTTGTTTTCTTACATTGTACCGTGCCACAGAATATGTTGGCGCTTTATAAATAAATAATAACAATAATAATATTGTGGTGAAACCCCTCCCACAGGAAACTGTGAGGACCATGGTCCTGGCAGTTTCCTGTCTGTGAACCTCATTGCATTGTGGGAAATAGCTGTTTACAGCTGTATCCAACTGTTTTTCCAACTGCCAAAAAAAGCAAGCAGCAGCTACTTCCAGTGACATCACCTGCCAGCAGTAAAAATGTCACCATGTGATAAATGTCAGAATGTAAATCAGGGAGAGGAAAGATTTTACAATGGGAAAACACTGACTAAATCATTTATACATAATTATTTTAAAAATGAAGCACTTTTTTATTACATTATTTTCACCGGGGTTCCTCTTTAAACTGCTCTTTTAATTTTCAGTTTAGATTTCCTTTAAGTTTTAGATTCAGCAATATAATCACTATTCCTGTCCTTATTCCCACAGTCTGTATATATTAGACTAATTAAACCAGAAGCATTTTTTTTTGCATTATTCACCAACAACAGTCCTACAAAAGATATTAGGACATTACTATTGAATTTAATTCTCATCATATTGATTCTATAGCCCCCCTCCCCCCCATCATTCTTCTGTTTTCTGGCCTTATGGTGCCCATTAACAGTATAATTTTTATGAATGATTCTTTTTTTTTTCTAATCATTTAGTACAATGGAAATAATCAATTGGAAATTACTGTATTTACAGAATTATGTAATTTTTTTTTTGAAAAAAAGACATTCATTTATTAAGTCCAACCATTTATTTATCGAACAATGGTACACTTTTATTTTAGATCAGATACAATCATTCAAATCTGCCAGTGAATGGATAAACGGCCTCTTTACGATCAACTATATGATCATTTCTGTATCTCTCATGAGCAACTGCTAATACTTTTAATTTACAAGCAGATTTTAATTACCAAAATAAAAAATTGTTCATAAAAATCAGATTAGTTTAATCTAGCAGTCAGCAAAATTGCTTACCTTCATAAGTGGAAATAAAACTACTTCTTTTGTCGTGTACTCAGATATACTCATGCATAGGTCACATTGGAAGAAAGTGCAGATTGGCACATGCAATTCTCCTTTGTTAAAACACAGCTTTATTGTGTCCGGCTGTACATCGTTAAGAAACAGGATAAATTCCTAGTATTGATAAGAAAGTTCCTACCCAGTCCAGTATCCGGTGGGGTGAAGTGGGAGCGGTGGCTTGCCTGACGCCAACGAGTTCCTTAGCTATCTCAATGATGGGAAAAATAATATGGAGTTCACACATGAGTATAGTTATGACCAGGTCACCTATCTGGACCTTATCCTGAAAATTGAGGAGGGACGACTGATCTCAAAAGGATACAAAAAACCGATATCGGGGAACTCCCTGTTACATCGACGTAGCTACCATCCAGACCACGTGTTTAAATCTTTACCGTATAGCCAATACTTAAGACTCAGAAGAAATAACACAAGATATGAGGACTTTGTGAGTCAAGCAGAGGATCTAACAGTAGATTTGTTAGGAAGAGGCTATGATGGAAAGGACTTAGAGGCAGCTAGAGAGAGGGCTGGGGAAAAGAACAGGGAAGATCTAGTGAAAAGGAAGATAAAAAAGAAAGCCCTTAACCAAAATGAGGATAGATTAACTTTTGTTTTTCAATATACCCCAATGGCTAGAGATATCAGAAAGAGTATCCTGCGAAACTGGAAGACAATAAAAAGGGATCCGATCCTAGGCAAAATTTACAAAAAGCCACCTTTGGTGACCTTTAAGAGGGCACCGACAATAGGTAGCAAAGTCACAAGTAGTGAATATAGAACTGTCAAACCAAGTAATTGGCTGGAGAAGTATCAACCAAAGGGGAACTGGAAATGTGGACGGTGCTCAGTTTGCCCATTAATGAAACAAGGTAGCAGCCTGAAAGTAGGCCCTGTGGAGAACAAACCCAAAATGCTGATTACATGTCAAACGAAGTTCATTGTCTATATATTTTTTGGTGCCCTTGCCTCAGGTTCTACATCGGCATGACAACACGAAAACTTAAGGAGAGGATACAGGATCATGTGAGATCGATTGCATCTGGAAAAGGAAGTCCCCGTCTAATAGAACATGTTAGGGCTGAGCATCAGTGGGATCCGAACTGCCTCAGTTTCGCAGGTCTGGAACATGTCTCTCTACAACCTAGGGGGGGAGATAGAGAAAGGTCCCTCTTTAGGAGGGAAACTAGGTGGATAATTAAGACAGACGCTATGGGACCTTTAGGTCTCAATGATTATGTGGACATGGCGTGTTTTCTGGATCCCTAATGAACTGTCATCTCGGGATCCATTATTATCCCTGTCTCCTCCCCTCTCTTGCCGTGTCTGCGGTCTTTCGTTTATAACTTCCCCCCCCCCCCCCCTCCCCCCCTCTCCTCCCCTTCTTCCCCACCCCTGCATGTGCCTGCCCTTTTTCCCTGTCTTTGTTTCTCTTGTTGTCCTCTCTCCTTTTTTTTTTTCTTTTTTTTCCCCCTTTTTTCCTTCTCCCTCTGAACTTTGTGTAGGGGCTAACAATGAAATGTCAACTGTCCATAATTGTCCTGATTTTTTGGTTTTATTAAAAGTTTTTAATTTTTGTGCAGGTGGGATGAAATGGGTTATAGGTGGAGTTGCCAAAGACTTGATTGGAGTATTTTGGGCGAGATTTTTTGCTTAAGATACACAATAGAGAACAAATGAGCAAAGCATGGTCTTGTTGCGATGAAATAGAGATAACTGAATTAATCTATTTTGTATATTTCTCCGTGTATCCACTTGCATTAAGAATGCCCTATAGATCCAACAATTCCCCCTTCTCCCTCTCCCTGTGTGCAAGAATATATATGTATGCATATACATATATATATTTTTAATTCGAGTAATAAATCCTCCCTTTTCTCTGTAGTCATAAGCTGTACCGTTTTTTGATGTGGGCATTAAAGTTGCTTATCCACGTCAATGCTGTGCTACTTTGTGTCTCTTGAATGTATTGGGCTCCACCTAGTGGCTGCTGGGTCGATTGGACGCATTCGTAGTGTTTGCGCAAGACCAGCAACCACAGTGGATTTCCCTTAACTTCCGGCGGACGTTGCGACGTCATATGCCGGAAGTAAGGGACGGGCGACGGCCTGCTGCACGCCGGATACTACGGGATTTCCCCTATTTAAACTTACAGCGCAAGATGCCCGGCGTGCGCAGAGCCTCAGAAGACGCTCTTACGAGCGAAACGTGCGTCAGGCAAGCCACCGCTCCCACTTCACCCCACCGGATACTGGACTGGGTAGGAACTTTCTTATCAATACTAGGAATTTATCCTGTTTCTTAATGATGTACAGCCGGACACAATAAAGCTGTGTTTTAACAAAGGAGAATTGCATGTGCCAATCTGCACTTTCTTCCAATGTGACATATATATTCTGTATCTTTTGCGGATTAGAGCACGCTATCCTTGACTATCGCAGACCCAGCCAGTGTTACAGCATTCCATTCGATGATACCTATTGAATTTCTGTTATTGCAGTGCCTGTTGTTTTCTTTATCTGTGTATACTCATGCATAGTACTGTGCCATCTCTGTATATTTACACTGTGAAGAGATACCTAGACTTGTCTTCAGAAGTCACAGTATCATCATGCATCATTTCAGCTCATTCATTCTGTCCTGTTTCTACAGCATGTCCTCTATAACATTCTGCCAAGGAGTTCCATTACAAGCTACTTTGAAAGCAGGAAATTGGTTTCTGACATAACTGTTATTTACTGGCGGTAAAAAAATGGTCAGTTTGAGTAACGGAACGGGTCCTAACAGATGTGCGCTCCACCATGGTGGATCCCCTCCTTGAATCCCTCCACTGGCTTCCTATCCAGTCCAGAATCAGATTCAAGATACTGTGTCTGACCTACAAATCTGTCCACAAAACCCGTCCAACCTACATTTCCGATCTTACTCAGAGGTACACACCTAGCTCACTCTGCTCTTCCAATGAACGTCGCCTAACCGCCCCCCGCATCACCCAGTCCCATGCACGCCTCCAGGACTTCTCAAGAGCTGCTCCAACACTATGGAACTCCCTATCTCCACCCATTAGGGCAGCCCCCTCCTTCAACATCTTCAAGAAAGCCCTCAAAACTCACCTTTTCACTCTGGCCTACTACCCCTCACAAGTGCTCTAAACCCACAGCTGAACTCTGGTCTCCTACCTCTCGTGTCCATACCTCTCCCTTTAGATTGTAAGCCTTTGAGCAGGGTCCTCCTCCTTTTGTGTCCAACCTGATCATGCACTTCCATTACTGTGAACCTAAAGGACCATCTAGGCTAGGCATCTGAGTGAACCTAACTTGCCTAATCTCCATGCTCCCCTCCAGTGACTGACTAAGCATTACCTTGTACTCATACTGTGCTGCATGATCTGGTCATTCTTATATTCAGGTATTGTCATTTTGCTGTATGTCACCCCTAAATATTGTATGTATCCCTATTTATTGTCCAGCGCTGCGTAATATGTTGGCGCTTTATAAATACAATAAATAATAAATGTGAATGGATCCAATGTTAACCTATGGATCGTTCATACTCGTCTGTTCAAACGGATCCATTCCACATGATTCGCTGAATGGACCGCAACTTTGGTTCTGCAGCTATTTTTCTGGACCACTGAGCCCAGCAGAACGGAAATGGAAGCTGAAGTACTGCATTGGGGGCAATGAGAAAACGGAACGTTTTCTTCACACTAGTGAAGAAATGGTCTGTTCTAAATAGCAAAATACACTTTGGGGGTGGGGGGCTGGGTGGATGTGGTGAAACAGAACGGAAGCAGAAATGGAGTGAAAATGGATCTGATCAAATCCATTTTCATGGATCCATTTGCAACTTCAGCGCAAGTGCGAACCGGGCCTTACTCTGCCCAACAGCTGTGGCTGGGTCATTCTATAAGTGATTTAACTAGTTGCCGCCCAAGTCACACCGATGTGCATGGCCTCGGCGGCAGTCCCAGGACCGCCTAATGCCGATCAGCGTAAAGTCCTGGGGCTTCGTTTTGCAGGAGATCGCATGCAGGCTGCGCGCACATCTACTGCTTGGTAGGCGGAGCTGAGCTCCGCCTTCAGTCTCCCACCGGCGATCGCCGCTTGGATACTGTGAGACAGTTAAACCGCCATCTAATTAGCATGTACAGTGCTGCAATCTACAGCAGCGCTGTACTGGGGACAGAGGCTCAGGGGTGATCGGCTGTCATAGGCTGAGGGGGAGGGAGGGGGGAGTACATACATTATAAAAAAGACACATTATTATTATAAAATAAAGAAATACATATTTACAAAAAAATAAACAGTGGGGGAGCGATCAGACCCCACCAGCAGAGAGCTCTGTTGGTGGGGAGAAAAGGGGGGGGGGATCACTTGTGTGCTGTGTTGTGCGGCCCTGCAGCTTAGCCTTAAAGCTGCAGTGGCCCATTTTACAAAAAATGGCCTGGTCTTTAGGGGGGGAGGGTAAAGCCTGTGGTGATGAAGAGGGTAACAGTGGACATAATATTCAAAACTCCTAGTGTAAATGAAATAAGGCTGTATAACTTTTGAAAAAAACTAAATTGTACTGATGAACACAGTTGAAATAGAGACATTATTATCTTGTGTATTGTCTGTACTTTTTGGTACACTTTTTTCATAACTAATAAAATTGTTTGTGTTGTTTATTAAGATGGCCTAGTAAAATGAAATCAAGCTATTTATGCTACTATATTTCCCCTTAAAAGGCGCACTATATTCATAATTGCTTTTCCTTATAATGCTTTAGGGATGTGGAGCACATAGATTTCTTCCTAAGAACTGTGTTGTTGTGTCTTTGTGTCATTTGAGTGCTAAAAAGCAGCTGTGTAGTAACAAATTAACAAACCCCATTACTGCTAACACAATCCCACAACTGTTCAATATTCACAATGCAGAAGACACTTTAATAAATGTAGCAAAGGATATGCTGCCAATATCATAAAGTATAGTATATTAAACTCCATTTCACATTGCAATAAAATATTATATGTCCCCTGTGCAGCTCAGTCACTGGAGAAAGGACAGATAAATAACACCACTTCTAAAGCATGCAGTCTGCAATATGCTGTAGCATCATTCCTGTGCATCTAGTAAAATGCAGCTAGTAAAAACCCACTCTGTCAATAGTGGATCCTCAGTAAGAAATCATGCAGCATAAAATACACTTACTGTATATACAATAATGTACAATGAGGAAGCCCTCCCAGTACACACACACTTGCATTTATAAAGAAAAGTAACAGCTCAGTAATGGTCACTTTTATTCACCATGTGTTTCTCTGCCTCAAGCATCGCACCCAAAACATGCGTGGAACATAAAGCATGATAGAATGTACCGTGATCCACGCATAACATGTCTGACAGACATCTCCCTTAACCCACTCACATAGTGGTGGACACAACTCTTATAATTTACTGACTTGATCAAGTCACAGTAACAGGAATCTTGATTTTCAATATATTTACATTATAGTCAATCTTTTTTTGTCTATTTAAATTCTAATGTATCAGTTGCCATCCAGCAAGCTGTGACACATTAGTGTGTTGTGGCAGCACACGTAATGTGGAGTAGCTCACAAATGACTGTTACATGGTTACATAGTTATTTTCATTGAAAAAAGACATACGTCCGTCGAGTTCAACCAGTATAAAGTACAACACCAGCCTGCTCCCTCACATATCCCTGTTGATCCAGAGGAAGGCGAAAAAACCCTTACAAGGCATGGTCCAATTAACCCCAAAAGTGAAAAATTCCTTCCCGACTCCAGATGGCAATCAGATAAAATCCCTGGATCACATTTGACATGTGAGCCCATATAGATCCGGCTCTTGGATCATGCATGCAGCTGTAGGCTGGAGTTTACCCTAAGGACCCATTTACACTGTAGCTGGGGAGTGTCTCTGCGACACACACCCGCACTTGCTGTGATCCAAGATCACATCCCAATCCCTCTAGCTGTGACATGCATGGTGATTGAAATTCACATGCATGGCCTGTTTTTGTTTTGTTTGTTTTTTTCCTACATGCTGTCTGATTTTTTACCGTGCATGTGAATTGAACTGCAGCCTTTTGATTTCAATAAGCAGCGTTTCCCCAGCCAAATTCACATCTTAGAAAATGCAGTGAATCACCCATACTGGAAATGAGACCTAACGATTTTTAAAAAAAATTTTTATGGTTGTTGAATCTACAAGCCCGAAGTTCAATTTTGTGCTCATAAGATTACTGCAGATTTTATTGTTTTATATTTGTTAGGCCTGGGAGCCACTGGGAGCGCTTTTTCACTGCTTGCCGATCGGCAGCGATTGGCAAAGTGATACACCAGTGGATCCCTATGGGGTGATCCCACATGTAGTGTTGCGATTGCGGCATGCTCGCAAATTGCTGCTTGGAAAATTTTGCCAGCGATTCTGAAGCTATTGCATCAGTGGCTGCAGTAGCCAAATTGTGATTGCTTCAGAAATCGCTTTGAAATCATGCCCCCTTGTGCAATTCAAGGAGTCAAAGGGGGCTTTGAGATTTGCCATAAAGCGCCCATAGTAGGTACCAGGCCTAACTCTTGGATAACCTGTGGCAAAGCTCATTCTTTCTCTTATATGCTCATTGTGGAAGTAATACATATTTTGGATATATTTACTTACAGTATACTTCATTGTTCTTAGAACTTATTAATGTAAATGTTATATATTCTCATTGTTTTAAATTGTTTATTATTATCCTATTATCATTTACAATATAATGTAATTGGATTACTGTGTATTTATGAGACTGAATGTGGTAATATTATGTTGTTCAGCAGGTGCGAGTTGTCTTCATTCATTTCTTTGTTTGTTTTTAGCATTGTACACAATTCAATACAATTCTTATTCCTTGGTAATGATGCACCCTTTTGTATAACTATTTTTCCCCTTGGCTATGACTTTGCCTACCACACACTTCATTCATGTATGAGATCTCAGCAGGGCTATTTTCCTTCTTTTCACTAAATTGTTTTTAACAATAACAAAGACATAATGTGTAGTATGGGTAAACTTGTCAGGACTGAAATGGTTCAAAGTAAGCTAATTGCAGGAAAGGAGGATTTCTCCAAGTTTGCTCATTATTTATAATAATCATAAGAATGTGACTACCTCGACTATAGGGTGTTTATACCAAAAATAATTGCACATATTGTTTGCAAATATAAGGATGAGAAGTATCTGCACGTTACATCTCCTGGCGTGTTTCCTCAAAGCACAGAACAAACACAGACTTAATCATCCGCCTTCATTTCAAGGTAACCTGTGTCACAATTTAAAGCATTGTCTTTAGCAACAGCGCAGCTATGATATACCTATTTTTAGTTAAGCCATAGCTTATACATTGACTGGTTTTCAACGTTGTTCCTCTTTAATTGGCACGTTTCACATAGTTCCATTATGCATTTTAATCCTGACTATTTTTTCAAGTTTAATTGCCGTTAATAGCTCCCTTCCTTCATCCCACACAAAAACTGAATTTGAATACATGCTTGGGAAACAGCCATATTTTTCCTGTATCCAATGCGATCAACACAGGCTGAGTGTAATTCATTAAGGAGAATGCAAGACATTTATAGCATGCAGAACTAGAACACATATTTGTCAAGTTATATGCAGATCCATATTGTATTTGCATGAATGGAAATGGAAATGAGTCACCAAATGGAAAGACTATGGCATAGTTCAGTAGCCCTGTAATTTGAGCTCTAAGCCTCCATCATAGTTAATTTGTCTGTTTTGCTGCAGAAAAGTGTTAACTGCTGAACTTGTTCATTTTCAGATTTCCTCTGTACATAAACATTTGTTCTAATTGCTTCACTCTGATGGAGATCGGTAAATAGCAATTTGTTTCTGTTTCCAAAAGGCTTTATTACTTTTCTTCTGCAGTATGCAGATTGCCTAAAACATTTTGCAACAGCAGACATTTCTATTGTGTGAGTGTTTTTTGAAGAGTCTTAAAGAGTCTTGTACTCATGGTTTTGCACAGCAGAGCCTATTTCATTGCAGTCTTTCACAATCTCACAGTCGGTAGCTTATAAATGGAGCATAAAAGAATCCCAGTACATCAAAGAATTGGACAGCATTCTCTTTCAGCCCCACATTGTGTTATGCCATATAGTTCAAATACAATTTTGTGAAAAAAATTGTAAGAAAAATAGATGTGCGGTTTCAGGTTTGGATATGATGTCAGAGGTTCAGGATCTCTATCAGGTTTGCATTGTCATATGTGTTTTTTTATTGTTGTCTATGTCAACCACTGGATATGTTTCCTCCGCATTCCTCATCTCAGTGGGCTGCAGGTCAGAAGTCTGAGTTAAACCTCCAACTGCCTTTTTCTGGAATCTATTGTCTACATTGATTTTGAGATGGAGTGTAACATATTATGAAGATTTTAGCCACTCTAAAGCTATGCATTACCAGAAAAAAATCTAGATGGGATGCCACATTCATTTTTGTGTTACTAAAGCAGTGCATATAGGGATTAATGGAATGCCAGAGGCACTGGGCTGTGAACAACCAGTGCCAAGAAGAAATGAGTTGAGGTTACATGCAATCAGTGTATAACCTTGGCACGGAGGTTGCAACTAAAGTTCTGTCCAGATCTGCTGAGTTTTGGTTTGGTGGAGATGAGCTTTTAGGCAGCAGATCAAAAGTAGCCAAGCTGATCAAATGGACATGGGAATCATATCAGTAAGTCAAAAACATAACCACATTATAGTACACCATTATTAGAAGTGTTTCCACTTTAATTACAGTGGAAAAAATGGCCCATGAATTAAGTGCTTGAGGCCCTTAATCCCCCAGAAGGTCTTAAAGTACACCTGTAAGAAGAAAAACTTCCCCTTAGCAGCTACTATCCTCAGAAGGGGGAAGACTCTGGATCCTAAAGAGGTTTTCCACGTTGTACCTTGCAGATGCCTTCCACCGCTGGTACCCCTTAAATATAAACACACTCCTTGCTGCTGTAGCACCTCTCCTCTCAGGATCCGGTGGATATAGCTAAGCCCAATCTGGTCCACTCAATTGTGCAGGTGCCAGCCGTCTGCACCTGCGCAGTTGAGTGGATCCAATCGGGCTCGGCTATTTCCACCAGAACTCATCGCTAAACCACAACTGCACCTGCGCGCATGCAGACAAGCCCATGTCGGCCTATTTACAAGAGGTCCCAGGACTGTAAAGGATGTATAGAGGGGGATGGTTGAAGTCACTTTTTGATGCAGAGGCTTCCTGTTCCCAAGGTAAGCACCCCTAGCGGCACTTTTTTACCTACTGATGTACTTTAAGGAAAAGGTAACATAAATTGGAATAAGAATTTGAAACTTTGTTATATATGTAAAATACTATTATTAGACTATTGAACATTAGGAAATCATAAAATGAGAAATTATTATACTAACTATCCCTCTAAAGAGTTTACAGTCTAATACTCTTACCACAATCTAAGGTCAGTTTTGTGCTAAAGAAAATGAAAATACTAAAATGTTTTGCTATGGTAGGAAAACAAAGTGTCTCTGAAATAAACCTAGGGAAACACATAGAAACATTAACCTCTATATACAGGTAGCTATTGATAACAATCATAATAATTAGTTGTGCAATCTCTATATGGATGGTCCAAAGTGTTGTTATACACCACGTTACAAGCAGAGGATCCAGTTGAAACTCTTAACTCCAACTTACAAAGCTCTCCACAATATCTCTCTCCTGTGTACATCTCCTCACTAGTTTCCAGATACCAACCCAACGACAATCTCAGATCTGCACATGACCTTCTATTGTCCTCTTCTAGAATCACCTCCTCACATTCAAGTATGCAAGATTTTGCACATGCTTCAGCCCTCCTCTGAAAGCATTTGCCACAACACATCCGTCACTCTCCAACATTTATTATCTTCAAACGTGCCCCCAAAACTCAATTTTTCCATCAAGCATACGCTATACATTCTGGCCATTTGGTACTTCCTACCAGATAACCTAAAACACAATGTCTCAGCAATCAAACTGTATTGGGAGCACACAGAGGTGCATTGCCTTTCCTCGGGCAACGCAGAAACATGTCGTGTGTACCTCTGTGTGCTCGCAATACAGTTTGATTGCTGAGCCATTTGTGTGCCGTCTCCAATTTTGTTTGCTTGCAGTGTATGCAGGAGTGGTGTCCCTGCTGGATTCTGGCACTGGCAGTCTGACCTGTATTGCATAGGTCAGGTGGAAAGTGTGTGATCTTCTTCTGTGTAAAACACACTGTCTCTAGGTAAGAATATTGTATACTACCCCACACCTATTGTTTCCCTGATTCCTTTGGATTGTAAATTTGCAAGGGCAGGTCTCTCTCACCCTTTTGTGTTTTGAATTTTGTAACACATTTATTCATATTAATTCTGTCACTGTTTTTACCGATTCTGTACTATGTACCGATTCTGTATTTTGTACCAACTCTTTATTTTGTATATTGGTATTTAACATTGTCTGTATTATTTTGTACCCCATGTTTGTTTCTTACTTTGTACAGCACCATGAATATGTTGGCACTTTATAAATCAATAATAATAATAATAATAATAATACACACTAACCGCAGACATATACCAAAAAAAGTAAGAGAGAATCCATGTAAGGGAAGGTTAGATTTACTTTTCTAATTGAAAGAGTTTCCAGCAATGAATGACAAGCAGTAACTGGCACACAGCAACTACAAAAACCATACAACTTACTAGAACAGCAGTGTACCATACCCTTGGAGGCAAGATGATCTTCCACTGAGAACCTGAACACATAAGGCATTGAAAAAAGAAGGCTAGGCATTACCATAAAAATGCTTGTTTTGGGACGCATTTCAGAGCAGTGGGGAAGATCATAGTAGCAAATGTAAGGTAAAATGGTTCAAGATGTTTCACAATGCTTTCCAATTGTGTCTGAAGCATTTTAAAATGTGAAAAGCCTAAAATGCCTTTCATTTGGTCAAGGCCAATGTGTGAAAAGACCGGACTGTTTTGGTCAGATCATGTTCACATGCAGACTATAGAAAATTGCCAAATAGTTTAGCTTTGATCACACAGACCAGACATTTCAGAATGTTTCAGTATGCCTTGCACAGATTTGTTGAGCATGTTTAGGCACCTTAAAGTCTTTTTAAATGCTTCAGTTCACTCCTAATGAATATGAGCATAGATGTTGTCAGGTCTCGAGGGGGCCTATATCTATTCTTTTAGGTTAGGCCAATCGCCTCAAGTTGACTAGTGGATTCCGGATCCCCCAGTAGGCCGCAGGCTTGAAAGAAAGTCACACAGAGACCCTTCTTACTCCAACAGTCAGATGTGAGTGTGTGTGTTGACTGTTCATTTATTACCTCTTTTATACCATTTGGAAAAGTAAAAAAAAACATTTCATAACAAGTTAATCCATTACTCTGACAAGTTGTTCCCCCACTTATTCTTTGAAACTACTAGTACATTCTAGAAACACCCATAATCATTGTTATCTATATCAAACTGCCACCATTTAGCCAAAGGGGACTATTGTCTCTTATCTGTTTAATTGTCCATTAAGATACCTGGACTCAGGCTAAAGGTGGGGACACAAACATTTCAACATTCCTACTGTGCTGCTACGTGAGAGAACACATCTATATCATCATTGAATGAATCCTATAGAAACTATATAATAGATTTATACAAAAGCATATCAAAGTATATTAAGGATACCTTCAGAATGTTAAATATAAATAAGGGGGCTGCACCTGTATAGTGGGGACGCTGATGCACATGGAAGAGGAGGAACAAGAAAGTTGGCCTAGGGGCACTCAGAGTATAAATCGGGTCTTGCCCAAAAATCCTGCAGAATACTTCACAATTCAGCATATTTTATCTGCACATATCCACCAGCAAAATCCAAATTTTAATGCTCTTGCATGGATATTGTGAAACGAAACCCAAATGTCATGTCTCTCCAGCATGCAGTTATGTTATGCGCAAGGGGGAGCATGTAGGGTGGTATGGATGCTGCAAGCTGAGACTGCAGTGCAATATGCCAGCTACTCTGAGGCATTTATATGTATGGTTGTAATTAGTATACATTTGGCTATGTTACTATATTTTATTGGTTTATAAAAGTAAAAAAACATAGAACTAAAAACTAAAAACCTTATTTCACCAACTGAGCCTTTTTTTTTTTTTTGCATAAGCATGATATCCAGAAGTTAACATCAGCACAGCATATTTCGAGCCCATTACAGACCAGATGGGCCAGAGGAGTACATTTGTGTAGATGACTATTTATTGAGGTCATGTGGTCCGGGGAGGAAACACACGTGGGAAGTAGTGAAGATGTTTCATGACCTTTGAGGGAGAAGTTTAAATAATTCTTCTATGGGTTTCAAAATTGGTGTGAAGTAATATGCAATGTCACTTGATCAATAAAGTATTTTTTTACTTTGGTATCTTAAGAGCAGCAGGTTGTATTTTGTTTAGTTAAAGTTTAATAATTGCAACTTAGCACTCCCTCCCCCTTGTGGGTGGTAAGCCTGATCCTGGGACCTGCGTGCAATCAACGCTGGCCAGCGGGACTCCGGGCTTCTCTCCCCGGCCACCGGGACCTGCTTCACCGCTGCTCTTCTTGCGGTGGCCAATCAGCAGTGAAGTGTTGTACATGTATGTTGTGAGGTCATCGGGGGGGGGAGGGGACCTGAACTTTTGCATAGGGCAGAAGGAGAACATAGAGAAATGCGCCTTGGGTGTATATAGAGAGTTTAGCCTGTCTGATCCCCCATCTGGACCCCTGGATCTGCTATACAGGGCAGAAAGAAAACAGAGAAATGCAGCCTGTATACAGTATATGTAGTGAGTTTAGCATGTCTGATCCCCCATCTGTACCATATCTCTTACACAGCACAGATAATAAACATGGAGAAATGCAACCTGTATGTATATGTAGAGTTTAGCCTGTCTAATTCCTCATTTGTCTCTAATCACAAGTTTGATCTCTCCCCTGTGTCACCTGACATGATATGCTCATTTGAAAGCACAGGTTGTTAACAATATAGCCATTTGTTTCCAGACTGCTTCTGAGCTAAGTGCTTCTGTCTTACTGTTACCGATTTTTGCCTGGATTTTGACTTCTCCCTGCCTGCCGCCTGCACTGACCTCTGCCTGGGTTTTGACTACTCTCTGCCTGCAGCCTGTACCAACCTCTCCCTGGATCTTGACTATTCTCTCCCGGCCACCTGCACCGACTTCTGCCTGGGTTTTGACTACTCTTTGTCTGCCGCATGTACCGACCTCTGCCTGATTTTGACTACTCTCTGCCTGCCGCCTAAGACTGATAGCAAAGAGAATAAAGTCCAAAAGGAATTACGCTTCTACTGCACCGATTGTGATGTGGCCCTCTGTGCCATTCCCTGTTTCAAAATATCCCACACGTGGGAGGTGTATTAGGTGTATATGTACATACTGTATATTCTGGTGCCTTCTTTGTACAGTTTCACTATTTTTAAGCTTATTCATAAATTTAATTATTTCAACAATTTTTTGTTCCAGTCTTTTATTTATACACAGGATGTCTACCAGGCCTTTATTCTAATATATTTTGGTGAGTTAAGACTTAAGAATCGGAGGCCTAAAATTATTGAAAAAATGTATCGCTTTTGTGAGTGTAGTCTGATGTCAGGTTAAGTGCTCCTAATCTTTTTGATAAGTTTGATGCAATGAATGTTTGCATATCTTCACTATACATGTTACAGGGCCAGAGGTAGGACACCTACGCATACCTGGGTACTTCTGCGCAGTGTAGGTGACTACACAAGGGAATGCATTATTTTGTAACTAAGACCCTGGCTTTTAACTTAGCTGTAGGGATAGCAGTGGTGCCTGGATGATTGATTACTGTGAATGCATTTGTTTGAATTTTTGCATGTGAGTGTGCAAAGGGTTAACTCTCTTGTTTCATTGAATTGAGACAAAATAATAAATCTACTTTTTTAAGATTTTAGACATAACATAACACTGTGGGATATCTAAAGGTCATTTTTAGAAGTAGGAGGATAGATACAATTATTTATCTCACCAGTTTATTTTCACTTAAAGAGAGTCTGAAGCGAGAATAGATCTCGCTTCAGACCTCATAGCTAGCAGGGGCATGCGTGCCCCTGCTAAAACGCCGCTATAGCGCGGCTTAACGGGGGTCCCTGTCCCCCCAAACCCCCTCCGAGCAGCGGGGGAGCGCTTCCTGGTTGGGGCAGGGCTAACCGCCGCAGCCCTGCCCCATGCGCGTCTGTCAGACGCGTACCTCCGCCTCTCTCCCGCCCCTCTCAGTCTTCCTTCACTGAGAGGGGCGGGGGAGAGGCGGCGATGCGCGTCTGATAGACGCGACTGGAGGCAGGGCTGCAGCCGTTAGCCCTGCCTCCAGGAAGATCAGGTCCAGCGACCTTTTTTCCGACCCTGGTTTGCGGGGGGTGGGTTGGGGGTGAAGGGACCCCCGTTAAGCCGCGGGATAGCGGCGTTTTAGCAGGGGCACACGTGCCCCTGCTATATATAAGACCTGAAGCGAGATTTAGTCTCGCTTCAGTGTCTCTTTAAGTATCACTTTAAGTAAAAGGTGACTGGACAGTTTAAAGTAGCTTACAGCACTATTTGTAAATTATATCTGAAGCTGACAAACGTTTTACTGGAATTTAAGCAAGTTTTAATCTTGCATATCGTAGAAATGTTATTGTACTTAAAACATTACAGATCTCTCTCTGGCTAGTTATCTTTTGTGCTCTGCTTTTATTGCAGCAGAT
The DNA here is from genome assembly GCF_040937935.1 of Hyperolius riggenbachi. Lineage (NCBI taxonomy): Eukaryota > Metazoa > Chordata > Amphibia > Anura > Hyperoliidae > Hyperolius > Hyperolius riggenbachi. The sequence goes on from NC_090647.1 coordinate 229,880,765, forward strand.
ATGTCTCATTATGGACCTCTGACTTGTTTCAAATTATACTGCATGTAAAAAGATTTTAAATCGATATTCAGTCTTAGAATACAATCCATGTAACCTGACCTGACTTTATTACATTTCAGGAGATGGATGTTTGGAGTTGTTCTCTCTGGTGAACCAAGTAATAAAGTTTCTCTGGTATAACAACTTGATATAAGGCTGCTTATCAGGGAAAAACAGGAATACTCAATCAAACTTGTTACAGATTGCACCTGGGATTTCTTCTAAAGAGATTTGGCACTGATCATATTTTTAAGCAGTTGCCAAAGGTTAAAAAACATTGAAGTGCATTTATGATGTTATTAAATTATTTATTTCACACAGTAAAAAAAAGTAACTGTATTAGGTGACTTCATAAAAGGTAACTCCTAAATAAATAAAACAACTTCGGTAAATCAAACGTAGGACAGTTTCAACTGTTCTTGACAATAAGGTTATCTAGCATAGGCCTTGCCAAACTTTACAGCAACAGTCTAAGAAACCTGGCATGTCTAAAAGTGACTAGTGACCAGTCTAGCTGTGGGCCACTGTGCATGCTCAGTCCTGGCTGTGCACACTCCTGTGGCTGGGAGCATTCTGCCCAAGCGCAGTTACTGTCTTATTGAACTGCACATGGACAGGATCATCTGGATGTCTCCTTATTAAGGATGGCTCCCAGATTCCAACATAAGCCCCCTGCAACCACTCCACCCCACCTTCTCCTGGGTACTGGAGGTGGGGAAGAGCCCTTGTCCGGGATATGGTTAGTATGGCGGCGCCCAATGCAGGTTGAATTACAATCAGGGGTGTAGCTACAAATCATAGGGTCCTCCAGCAAACCTTTGATTGGGCCCACTTAATGTTCACAACCATTCTTTGTCTCCCCTTGGGGCCCTCACAGTATGAGTGCAGATCATACAAGAAAAAACTTTTAAAAAAAAGTCTGGTCATCGGGATCTTCACACATGTGTAGCCACAAAAATACCTGATCAGGTGTATCAGAGAATGGGAGGGTTAATAGATGAGCCTCCCAAACATCTTTGCCCCCCCCCCCCCTGCAGTTACAGGGGCTCCTCCCTCCTAGTTATGCTTCTGCTTACCATCCTGGTAAGGAGTTAAAGAAAGTTAAAAAGAGGGGCATGCCATTTTTTTAATAAAAAAAAAAGAAAAATAACCTTACACTTGCCAAAGCTTTAAATAACCCCTTCTCATCCATGCAGGCTGGTACAGCCTGAGCTGCAAACTTCTTATTACCTACAATTGCATATGACTCTTTATTTTTTTTGGGTCCCTCCTATTATCTTGCTTTTCCTTTAGTAATAAGATTCCACCAATATACCGGTTCCTTCCCAGGTAAATGTTTAAAAGAGACCATTTTTTACCCCCTATTTATTTCTAAGAATGTGTTAGTGTTGTAATTTTAATGTACCTGCAAGCATTAATATTGGCGCATTCATATTCATCATTCCTGCAAAGGGTTAATTTGCCAGCTGCCTGTACAGCTGTTATGATCATGTCTGCAGCGTTTACTGCTGGCTGCAGTGGTATTGTAACCCAAGCAGTTCTGATGTTATTACATGCATTTTCTTGCATAGTTTGGTTTGCACTTAAACTAGTTGCTGATTCCATCTGCAGTCACTCTGAAATTAATGACAGTTTAACATGCTCTTGTGTAAACAAACATTGTCTGCTGCAGTGGAGGGGCAGTCCCTTTCCTGCAGGCTGCATATCATTGTCTGCCTTTTCCTGCTATCAGCCTGTGATTAATTACCATTCACTTGTGTGGGAATCTGCAGGTCTGCTCCCATTGGATGACCTCAGTATAAAGAACTGCTTCCTGCAATGTCTCATGGGCTACCATAGTCTCAGATTCTATCTGTTACTCTGCTCGTGCCCCACCTCGTTCCTGGTCCGTGTGGACTGCGCTGACTCCTGCGAAGGGGTCAGCGAGTCCTCCTAGTTCTGCTCTTGTTCTAGAAGTTGTTACTTGCTTGTCTTGTGTCATATATTGGTTCATCGCCAATATATACGCATACTTGCGCATTTTGTTATTTTCCTTGTATTCGTGTTACGTTGATACATCAGTGTCGCTGATATATACGTACACGAACTGTTTATATCCTGTGTTCCGTTAGTCAGCGTTCCAGCACGCTGAGCTAGTTATCCTGTTCCTGGTCCTGTTTGTGGATTGCGTTCATCTCTGCGAAGAGATAGCGAATCCTTCTGAGTCCTGTTCCCTGTATTACTCCAGTCTTAGTCAGAGTTCCTGCTTATGTCATATGTCGGTTCATTGCCGATATATACATATGTTAGTCAGACGTTACGAATAGTTTCATTGATAGCTGTAATTGTAATACGCTAGGAAATCATACTTATTGTATATTTATCTGTGTTACGTTCATCTATCTTGATCCTGCTATTTTCTGTCTATCCTGTCCTGTCTTTGTGAGGCACGCCATCGCCGCAACGCATTGGCTGCCTCATTCCAGTCTGTCTGGTTTTGGACGCTTGCTGTCGCTAAGTAGCCGCTAGCTAGCAAGCGTTCATTCTGTCTACTTGTTCTGATCTCCTCAGTCCTGGTTTATGCGCTCAGCGCTACTTTGCGCTGAGACGTTATTACGAAAGTGTTGTTTGTGGCTGTTCGGATCTGCACCGGCTCTGTGCACCACAATCTCCTATTGGAGTCAGTCCTCTCCTCCACTAAACTGGGGATATCCTGATCCCTTGTGCTGGTGTGTGTACCTCCTTCACGTCAGCTTATGTGTTGTATGCTGACTGTGGAGATTACACCTCCAAGCTTAACATTATGGTAGCCCCATTACCAATTCCCATTGTGGGGGGGGGGGGTTCCCAGCAAAAATTACACTGTTTGTTATGGTTCCTGTTCCTTTAAGAAATTTGAAAAACTCAATTCTAAAACAGAAAATGAGTTTTTTTCTGAATGTACCAGGTTCCTAGCCAATCCCGAGCTCCAGGCTACTCCTGTTTCAACGTGGGCCCCCCAGCTAGTTTATGTTTTATTTAAGGGAAGATTGTTTCAGTGGGCCTACGATGTCTTGGATCATACCAATTTAAAAGAGAGACCACTGGAATTTCTAGCGTTTGTGATCCATAACTGGCTGCGCAAAACCGATTTGCCTAGCCCTTTTGATAAGCTCCTGGCAGCTTGTCAATCAGCTGCTCCTTCTACTGCCTACAAAAATAATCAGCAAGCAGATAATTGTTCTGATAACTTTTCTTCTGCTAAGGCAGTAGGGTCTAAAGCCAAACGTAAACGCTCCAAAAGAAAAGAGTTACAATCAGCGGAGTCGTTGCCCTTGGCGACTGCGCATCAGATCTGTAATGAGACTCCGCCAGTAGCAGATAATGAAATTCAGTCACCATTCAGGGGAGTCAAATGGACATATGAAACTACTAATGAACTTTCATTGCTAGCCAGGGAAAATAAAAGTTCTTGTTTAAATGAATTATCTGAATATGATTATGAAGATATATTACAGAGTATTGAACAGATCAATTTATTCGTGCAGCAAGGGAAATTTGCATACACTACAGTTCAACACTTGCTACAGGTACTGGAGATCCTTAGGAATAAGAAATCGGCCAATCACCTGCTAAATAACCCAATGTATGTTTCTGCCACTAACACATTTGCAAACTATGATCAGCCGGAATGCTCAGCTGTTAAATATGCATGGGATCCTCCATTTGAGAAAGGAGAGATGGAAGCCCTGGTCTATGAATGGAAGAAAGATGCAAGTTCATTTTGTCAGTTTTACAGTGCAAAAAGTGAATTAGTATTGAATGCATGCATTAAGTCTGCCTATAACCTAATAAAAACTGGTGTGTGTGGGTATGACTTTGTGGCTCCATTGATCGATGTGTGGAGAATGATTCTGGACGATTTTTATGCGATTCAATCAGTTGATACCAGGGAAGACACACTGTCAAGTGGAGATTGTTCCACTTCCTCAGTTCCTGAGGACTCGCCTGCTTCAGCACCTTTAGCTGATTCAGCGAGTGATTCAGAGCTCCTTTTGTGTGAAATTGAAGTTCCTGTAATTCCACCCTGTACCATGGATAACTCAGTGTTACTTCCCAGTAAGACAGAAATTACTAATGCTTCCTTAATCTTGCCCTGCACAAATTTCTCAGCAGAGGACCCAGAGGTCCTGCTGACTTCTGAGTCCAGCCTAGCCAGTACTCATGAGTCTTTGTTCAGTGGAACAGGCACCAGAAAAATCTTGCCTGTCTCTGCAAACACTTCTGCAGAAATTACCTGTGTTAATAAAGTTCAACTCCTGTCTGATCCAGCAGATGCCAATAGATGCACTACATCAGTTTCTGAGTCCCAGCAATCCTGTCCAGAAATCTCAGAACCCCAGCATCTGAATTTTCCAATTTCACAATTGAATGGTGATTTAGATGCGCAAACATTGTGTTTTGATCTTCCTGTTTCTACACCTCACTCTAGTTTCATGAATAACTCAGAGCGTCTGCCATGTGAGTCCGAAATCGCAGAATTATTACCGTGTTCAGAAAATGTTCCAGTGAACTTGCCCTGTACCATGAATTGTGCAGTAGATCTCTCCAATGAAACTCAGGTCACAGAATCATTATGCTGTCCAGCAGGTGCTTCCATGGTTTTGCCCTGCAGTGTGGACTGTTCGGTGATCCTGTCCAGTGAAGCTGTGGTCACAGAGTCTTATGCTTCACCCAGTACTTTGGATACTTCAAACCCTCTAGCAGAACAGTCTGAGGCACTGCTTACCTCAGTTGGTGTTGCAGTAATATTCACTTGTCTAGCAGCTGTTTTGGAATTACAGTCTGCTCTAATAAAACTTGATGAATTTCTGCCCAGCGAAGCAGAAGCCATTGAAATATTGTCCTCGTCAGCAAGTGTGTTAGATACCTTGCCCTGTACACAGTCTGATTTAACCAATGTTGTTGAGTCCCTCTCCAGTGTTGTAACAGCCGAGGAACTCCAGCCCTGTCCTCTGAATGTTTCAAAAGTCTTGCCCTGTAACATGGATAATTCTGACTCGCTGGAAAAAATAATAGAAATCTCAGAATTTCAGTCCGGGTTAATGAGTGTTTCTGAAACCCAGCCCTGTATCCTGGAAAATTCTGGTTCTCTGGCCGGTGTGGCAGAAGTTCCTGAGTCCCCTTCCTGTCCAGTGAGTTACTCAGTTTTGCCTAGTTCAGTGGGGATTGCTGCACTACTGACTTGTTTTGCAGCCCTTCATGAGCTCCAATCCAGTGTATTTGATGAGTCTCTGTCTAGTCCAGAAGAAGTTATGGGAACCCTGTCTAGTTCGGTGCATACATCAGAAGATTTGTCCTGTCTTGTAAATGCCCCTGAACATGATTTGTTAATAACTTTGCTGGAATCAGAGACATCTAAGTCTGATCCTGCATTTTTTAGTGAGAATCCAGTGACTGTGAAGTCTAGTCATGATGATTTTTTTTTGCCCAGTCCTGGTTTCGGTCCTACCTTGACTGACTTTGAGGTTTGCAGTTCCTTGACATGCCCAGAAGTCTCTCTTGTGCCGGTGTGCCCAGATGTGCTTCGTATGCCAGAGTGCCCAAGTGTGTCTGTGTTGGCGTGCTCACACGCTTCCCTAGTGGAGACATGTTCTGATGTTGCCGGTTGGCCTGCATGCCCGGAGATGGTTCTGGTCCCTAAAAACCCTGATCTTGATGTTTGTCCTTGTGACCCTGACTCTAGAGTTGCCCTGGGTTCCATAGGGGTTCTTGATGGTTCTCCATGTGAGCCTAAGGGGCGTTCTGACCTGTGGGGATCTCTTTGGAGCTTCCAAGTGTTCTGGGAGATCTCTGAGGAAACTTGTCCTGGTACCTTGGACTGGTTCAACGGTGGGTTTTGTGTTGGTGGGGACAGTTCCGGTGGGCATTGCAAAGGCTTTGGCGTTTTTGGACAGTCCCGGGAAGGCGGTGGGTATCGCTCAGAGAGTTTCTGGGGGCTTTTCTCTGGAAGTCGTGGTTCTGATGGGTATCACACTGAGGCTTGTGGTGCTGACGGGCATGGTTCTGTAGGTTCTGGTTCTGATGGGTCCAGTCTTGTGGGGACTGATTCTGGAATTTGGTCTTGCCGGGCTGTCCCGGTCATCATGAATTATCAGTCAGATTGTTTTGTTGGGAATTTCAGTTTCGAAAAGCGTCTGGTATCCGCTTTTAAGGGGGGGGGGTAATGTTATGATCATGTCTGCAGCGTTTACTGCTGGCTGCAGTGGTATTGTAACCCAAGCAGTTCTGATGTCATTACATGCATTTTCTTGCATAGTTTGGTTTGCACTTAAACTAGTTGCTGATTCCATCTGCAGTCACTCTGAAATTAATGACAGTTCAACATGCTTTTGTGTAAACAAACATTGTCTGCTGCAGTGGAGGGGCAGTCCCTTTCCTGCAGGCTGCATATCATTGTCTACCTTTTCCTGCTATCAGCCTGTGATTAATTACCATTCACTTGTGTGGGAATCTGCAGGTCTGCTCCCATTGGATGACCTCAGTATAAAGAACTGCTTCCTGCAATGTCTCATGGGCTACCATAGTCTCAGATTCTATCTGTTACTCTGCTCGTGCCCCACCTCGTTCCTGGTCCGTGTGGACTGCGCTGACTCCTGCGAAGGGGTCAGCGAGTCCTCCTAGTTCTGCTCTTGTTCTAGAAGTTGTTACTTGCTTGTCTTGTGTCATATATTGGTTCATCGCCAATATATACGCATACTTGCGCATTTTGTTATTTTCCTTGTATTCGTGTTACGTTGATACATCAGTGTCGCTGATATATACGTACACGAACTGTTTATATCCTGTGTTCCGTTAGTCAGCGTTCCAGCACGCTGAGCTAGTTATCCTGTTCCTGGTCCTGTTTGTGGATTGCGTTCATCTCTGCGAAGAGATAGCGAATCCTTCTGAGTCCTGTTCCCTGTATTACTCCAGTCTTAGTCAGAGTTCCTGCTTATGTCATATGTCGGTTCATTGCCGATATATACATATGTTAGTCAGACGTTACGAATAGTTTCATTGATAGCTGTAATTGTAATACGCTAGGAAATCATACTTATTGTATATTTATCTGTGTTACGTTCATCTATCTTGATCCTGCTATTTTCTGTCTATCCTGTCCTGTCTTTGTGAGGCACGCCATCGCCGCAACGCATTGGCTGCCTCATTCCAGTCTGTCTGGTTTTGGACGCTTGCTGTCGCTAAGTAGCCGCTAGCTAGCAAGCGTTCATTCTGTCTACTTGTTCTGATCTCCTCAGTCCTGGTTTATGCGCTCAGCGCTACTTTGCGCTGAGACGTTATTACGAAAGTGTTGTTTGTGGCTGTTCGGATCTGCACCGGCTCTGTGCACCACAATCTCCTATTGGAGTCAGTCCTCTCCTCCACTAAACTGGGGATATCCTGATCCCTTGTGCTGGTGTGTGTACCTCCTTCACGTCAGCTTATGTGTTGTATGCTGACTGTGGAGATTACACCTCCAAGCTTAACAACAGCCCTGTAACATATGGGTGGGGAAAAGGGACCCAAGATTTACAGGGACCCAAGATTTAGATGTTAGTTTAAAAAATGTAAATTCAAAATAATGTTCTTTTCTGTGTACATGGTTCACTTGGAATAGTCTAAATAATGTATAAAGGGCAAATAAATGAAAGCAGAATGCACAAAAGTATGAATTAAACATGCCAATTTCACCATTTAGTTCAATAGTGAGCTGTTTAGGTTTAGTGAGACGGGAAAGCGAAAATAACTACTGGCCAATGGCCACTAGGTGGTGCTTCACATATACTCCTATGCAGCTGACTGGGATTGGGAAATCTTCAGAGTGGCATACTAGTGGAACTGAGAAAATAAAAGTGGATTTTTTTCCTTTTAGTTATAAACGGGTTACACAATAGACCCAGCAGCAAAGAGCATATGTTTAATTAATACTGTGCAATTTAGTAAATGTGTAGAAGAGGTGGACTAAGTAGTCTGCCAATTTCACAGCACTTATTTTCAGGACTGTAGGACTGCTATTACTGTTCATTTAATTATTATTTAAAAGTTCAATATGATTAGAGATGTCCTGAACGGTTCGCAGGCGAACTTCGGGTGGTTCGCCTTCGCAGAGAACCGGGAACCTTTTTTCAAAGTTCGGTTCGCCCATAGACTTTAATGGCCGCCGACTTTAGCGGTTAATAGCAAAGTCCCCTTACATAGTAAAAACACCAAAATTGTTGGGAATGTTAAGTGGAATAGTGGGAACAAGAGGGAATTTTTTTTTCAAAAAGATCTTATACTTTTTGATAAAATCAATTTTAAAGTTTCAAAGTAAAATGAGCCGATTCATAAAAAAAACCGGTTCATTAAAAAGAAGCGGATGATTCATGAACTGTTAGTATAGCAGAGAATGCACTTGAAACAAAAAGAAAAAGAAAAACCGAGAGCCCGATATAGTGCAGTAAGTCTAACAATTGTTGGCGAAATAATTAACAGATGTGGATATACTCACAAACACGGGTTACCACATAGGTAACCACTTGAAATGCAGGTGGGGAGCATTAGAACCTGACCCCACTCAGGTTTAAGAAGTCGCTCTCTGTAGATAGAAAGAAGGGGAAAGTCCCCTCCGCCCAAGGTGGACTATATACTGTGCAAATTTGAACAGAGGCGCCAGGCAAGTTAAAATGATCTAAAAACAACTAAAAAGGAGGAGTACAGGTGGACTTACCTCCAAAAAGGTCCAATAGTGGCAATGCGCCTCTGCGCGCTCTGCCACAGAGGCGCATTGCCACTATTGGACCTTTTTGAGCTTGCGGAGTGCCAAAATAAATTGTTATTTGCGATTTGAACAATCTCGATTGTCCATCATTTCAGGAGGCAAGTCCACCTGTACTCCTCCTTTTTAGTTGTTTTTAGATCATTTTAACCTGCCTGGCGCCTCTGTTCAAATTTGCATAGCAGAGAATGCGTCCTCCCCACCTGCCTGCACCTGTCACCCTCACCTAGTCTGGCACCCATGGGTGCACCGGGTGCCAGGCTAGGTGAGAGTGACAGGTGAGGAGGTAGGGAGAGACAGCAGGAGCCGGCAGCTATGCGTCCGAAAGGACGCATTCTCTGCTATGTGGGAAGTGTCGGAGATCTTCAATCAACTTAATTGAAGATCGCAACATAAGAGGATACATTGTTCGTTAGATCGTTTACCGTGGATATTGGCGTGGGAATTTTTTTTAAAGGTACAGGAAAGTATTTATGGTTAATTTAGAATTATAAAATACTTTTCTCGTGGTTGTGTTTTTATTTCATTTAACCCTTTGTGGAAATGGGTAAGGGGTACTGTGTACCCTTATACTCATTTCTCCTGGGAGGGGGGTGGGCATCTAGATTCTCCTTCTTAAAGGGGACTCCCAGATGCCACCATGAACCCTCCCCCAGGGAGTCATCGCCCCCACCTCCTCCTGGGGCACCGGAGGTGGGGAAGAGCCCCTTGTCCATGGATTGGACAAGGGCTCCGGGGGGGAGGGGAAGGCTTGGCCGACCCTCCCCCCCCCCCCCCCCCCGGAGCCTTCCATACCTTGGACCATGCGGGCTGGTATAGCTCAGGGTGCGAAGCCCCAGTCGGCCGGTGCTCCGCATTCTGGCTATCCCAGCCTGCATGGGGGACAAGGGGTTACAGAGGCTCGGGAGGGGGGACCCCACGTCCTTTTTTTCAGATTCCCCACACTCAGCACATAAAAATAATATATATATATATATATATATACAGTATATATATATATATATATATTTTTTAAAAGGACTTACGAGGCCACAAGTATGAAAAAAGTGAAATACCATTTCATAATCCAGATCCATGGAGGACGTCATCTGCGCCCTCCCGTTCCTTCCGCCATGGCACCCGCAATAATACCGGCCCCGGTCGGGTCCCGACCCCTCCAAACGGGTCGGGTTCTCATTCTCCCTCAATATTGCCGCCACAGACTGTGCAGTCCGCATAGTTGCAATTGCGGCTGCGCAGCTCTAGGGCCTCCTCCCGATGCGTCCGATGTATGAACGCATATTGATGACGCGGCAGGAGGAGGCCCTAGAGCTGCACAGCTGCAATTGCGTCTATGCGGACTGCGCAGCCGCGGCAATCTGTGGTGGCCATATTGAGTGGGGAATGAGAACCCAACCCGTTCGGAGGGGTTAGGAGTCGGGACCCGACCGGGGTCGGTATTACTGCGGCAGCCATGGCAGAATGAATGAGAGGGTGCAGATGGCGTCCTCCATGGATCTGGATTATGAAAAGGTATTTAACTTTTTTCATATTTGTGGCCTCGGAAGCCGCGCCTATGGGGACTGCACAGCAGCGGCAATCTGTGGCGGCCATATTGAGGGGGGAATGAGAACCCGACCTGTTTGGAGGGGTCGGGACCCGACCGGGGCCAGTATTACTGCAGGAGCCATGGGGAATGAATGGGAGGGCGCGGATGGCGTCCTCCATGGATCTGGATTATGAAAAGGTATTTAACTTTTTTCACATTTGTGGCCTTGGAAGTCCGTTAAATATTGTTTCCTGCTATCTTTTTAACATATCCTGCAAATTTGGTGTTGCTAGGATGTAAGGGGCCTTTGCTATTAACTGCTAAAGTCGGCGGGTGATGATAACCAACCAGATTTATAGGGGTGCAAAATGTCTGAATTCTGCCATAGGCTTCCATTAGGCTCCCTATTTCACTTTCAAAAATCTCAAATCTTTTCAAAGGGCGATGGCTCAGCAGTGGCAAATTTTCTAGCATTGTAGGGACTCTTAGGGGGATCATGACTGGTGTGTTTCGGGGCCCTAGGCCAAAGAGGTCATAGCCTAGGGTCACAAAAACCTGTTTATTTGGGCACTGTCAATGGTGGAGATTCTGACGAACATAAATTGCAGCCATGGCCGTTAGCAACGTCTGAATCTCACGACATGTCTCATGCAGGTAGAAGGCATATTGTTATACTTTTACTCTAAAGTTGGGTTTCCTACATCTCTGCAAACCAGAGTTACAGGGGTGTAAAAGTGGTAAAATCCCCCATAGGCTTTCATTGGGCCTCCTATTTAACTTTCCAAAATCTCACACCATTTCAAAGGGCAATGGCTCAGCAGTGGCAAATTTTCTAGCATTGTAGGTACTCTTAGGGGGATCATGACTGGTGAGTTTCAGGCCCCTAGGCCAAGGAGGTCCGAGCCTAGGGTCACAAAAACCTGTTTATTTGGGCAAAGTCATTGGTGGAGATTCTGACGAACATAAATCGCAGCCATGGCCGTTAGCAACGTCTGAATCTCACGACATGTCTCATGCAGGTAGAAGGCATACTTTTACTCCAAAGTTGGGTTCCCTACATCTCTGCAAACCAGAGTTACAGGGGTGCAAATGTGGTAAAATCCCCCATAGGCTTTCATTGGGCCTCCTATTTAACTTTCCAAAATCTCACACCATTTCAAAGGGCAATCTGTGGTGGACATATTGAGGGGGGAATGAGAACCCGACCCAGTTGGAGAGGTCGGGACCCGAACTGGGGCGGTATTACTGCAGGTGCCATGGTGGAATGAATGGGAGGGTGCAGATGACGTCCTCCATGGATCTGGATTATGAATTGGTATTTCACTTTTTTCATACTTGTGGCCTCGTAAGTCCTTTAAAAAAAATGTAATATATATATATATATATTATTTTTATGTGCTGAGTGTGGGAAATCTGAAAAAAAAGGACGTGGGGTCCCCCCTCCCGAGCCTCTGTAACCCCTTGTCCCCCATGCAGGCTGGGATAGCCAGAATGCGGAGCCCCGGCCGACTGGGGCTTCCCACCCTGAACTATACCAGCCCGCATGGTCCATGGTATGGGGGGCTCTGGGGGGAAGGGGCGGCCAAGCCTTCCCCTCCCCCCCGGAGCCCTTGTCCAATCCATGGACAAGGGGCTCTTCCCCACCTCCGGTGCCCCAGGAGGAGGTGGGGCCGACGACTCCCTGGGGGGTCAGGTTGGCATCTGGGAGTCCCCTTTAAGAAGGGGACCCCAGATGCCCACCCCCTCCCAGGAGAAATGAGTATAGGGTACAAAGTACCCTTACCCATTTCCACAAAGGGCTAAATTAAATAAAAACACAACCACGAAAAAAGTCCTTTAATTTTCTTAATTAACCAGAAATACTTACCTGTACCTTTAAAAAAAAATTCCCATGCCAATATCCTCGGTAAATGATCCATCCTCTTATGTTGCGATCTTCTATTAAGTTTATTGAAGATCTCCGAAGCCCCCCACCCACATAGCAGAGAATGCGTCCTTTCCTACGCATAGCTGCCGGCTCCTGCTGTCTCTCCCCACCTGCCTGCCTGCACCTGTCAACCCCCACCTAGGCTTTAATTTTCAAAAGACTATGGTCTGATGTGTGAATGTGGCCTTAGGCGCTCCTGAGTTGTAAATCCAGCCCTGGCTATGGGGGATTTTTATAAAATCACATCGCTCAAGTGGGATCACAACCATTAGCAAGAGTTTTCAAATAGCAAAGCGCTCAGAAAATCGCTCCTAGTGGGTTTCTGGCCAAAGGCTTCAATTTTTTGTACTTACTGCAGAAATACGCAGCAAACTAAAACAGACAATTGATGGCTAGAGCTGAACTCCAAAAATATCTAGCACATGCATAAATTCCTCATAATAAATAATATAATTTGACCAGGTAGGCTTCACTTGTTATAAAAAGGATAATGGGTGACGGTGTTAAAGCAGACCTGAACTTAGAACATCCTCTCTGATCTAAAAGATAAGCAACAGCATAATAACCTTTAAAGAAAAAAAACATTTATTTGTTACAGCTGATACAAATACAGCAATACATCTGCATTGTGTCTACTTCCTGCTTTCATGAAATTAGACCTAGGGTTAATATCCTGTGTTTAAAAATTAGCTGTTCTGCAGAGGAAGCCAGCTGACACAGCTGGTGATTAGTCACAGATGAGGGAGAATTAGACAGGCTAAACTGTCTAAATACATGTAGGGTGCATTTCTCTATGTTTTCCTTCTGTCCTGTGCACAAGTCCAGGTCCACTTTAAGAGATATGTAGACTGTCCTCTTCAGTTCTTTTCAAAAAATGTGCTCTGGCAGGTTGTTGACCCTGTCATTGCAATACTTGCTAATTCACTGACCCAAAATGAGTGTGCTTTTCAGTGTTCTTACTCAAGACTGACTGTATTGGCAGCATCCTAGCTGTAAGTATGTGACTCAGAATCTACCAAAGCCAACAGATAAAAAGGGCAGCATTTCTGAAGGACACAAAGGAGGCAGCTTCCATATTCCTCTCTACAAGCTGATTTTAGTCAGGGTCAGAGCTGCTTGGTGCTTTCATCAGTAAACTATGTTACTCAGATCACAAGGTAAATAATATACAGTACATCTACCGTTTATAATAAGGCATAAAATGTTTATAAAATATGCAGTAAAAATGTTTATAAAATATCACTATATTGGTGTTTTATTAAGAAAACTTCAAGGTTCTTTTCCAGGAGCCTCATCTTGATCTGTTGTTTAGTTGTTATGTTGCTCAGTGTTCCATCATTTTCCTTTTAGTGGGCATCTTCCAATGTCTTGTTTGAAATCGTCCTGTATATTGATTGCAAAACTGAAATTTTCCTTCTTTAAAACAGAAGGTATTTGCGATTAGTAAGGTTGGAGTGAACAGTGCATCCCCGCTGAACATGCAAATCATCCCTTTGTTGTTCCTGTAAACTAAACATACCTCCAGAACCACCGAAATGCAATGATGGGTTAGCTTGTTAATTGTACAGAGCCACTCTAATCCAGCATGCATACAGATTGTCTCAGACTGGTTGATCCTCACCAGTGTATGATATGGATTAATATGGGGGTAGTACACCTAGAGTTACAGATTCTCCAGCAAGCTCATGGTGAACCAGAACCCCTAGGAGTGCATAAGGGACACTTTTAGTAAGAGGGCTTCTTGGTCGTTTTTAACCCCTTCCACCCTCCTAGGAGTAGTAGTTCACCATGGCAATCTGTAACTTTACATTGCTTGAGGAGATATAATGACATTGCTAAAAAATAAGTTCTTCACCCTTATCTTCTGCTGAATAAACACTTCTACTTCCCTTGCCTTAGAAAACTTCAAATAATGAAAAACAAAAGTTTGCTTTCCTAAAACAGAAAGAATTTGCGATAATTCAGGTTGGAGTGAGCTTGAGATGTCTCCCAGAGCAACACTGCTGAATATATGCAAATTAACCATTGTACCCTTAAGGCTCATACACACATCAGACTATAGTCTTTGGAAAATGAAAGATCACAGACCAATCTTACCACCCTTCATGTAGTATGAGAGCCATACTCTACACAGTCTTTTCTATGGAGCTGAACTCCACATCAGAAAAAAAATCTTTGCAAGATGCTGCACACACAGATGCTGTACAGACACAAAAGATCAGTATCTGCAAAAGATCTGTTCCTGCCAAAAATCCATTCCTGCAAATTGCAATGATAGTCAATGAGATCTGCAGATCATCATACACACATGATTTAACTGACATTCATCTGCAGATCAAGCAATCATCTGCAGATCTGAAAATCCATCCTGGTGGATCTGATCTGCAGATGAATGTCAGTTAAAGATTTTTTTCTGATGTGGAGTTCAGCTCCATAGAAAAGACTGTGAAGGTATGGCTCTCATACTACATGAAGGGTGGTAAGATTGGTCTGTGATCTTTCATTTTCAAAAGACTATGGTCTGATGTGTGTATGGGGCCTTAGAAGCTAAACACACCTCCAGAACCGCTGGAATGCAATGATGTGTCAGCTTGTTAATTTGTACAGAGCCATAATAATCCAACATGCATACAAACTGTTTCAGATTTTTTTTTTTTTTTTTTTTTTTTACCTCAGATTAGTCTTAATTAGTGTTGGGCGAACAGTGTTCGCCACTGTTCGGGTTCTGCAGAACATCACCCTGTTCGGGTGATGTTCGAGTTCGGCCGAACACCTGACGGTGCTCGGCCAAACCGTTCGGCCACATGGCCGAACTAAGAGCGCATGGCCGAACGTTCCCCGAACGTTCGGCTAGCGCTGTGATTGGCCGAACGGGTCACGTGGTTCGGGCCCGAACGCGCTCTGATTGGCCGAACGGTCACGTGGTTCGGGTAAATAAATACCCGAACCACGTCATATCTCCGCCATTTGTCTGTGGGTTTAGCTTTGGGTAAGCAGGCAGGGTAGTTCGCTCTCCAGCCACGCTAGCCAGGGTCCCCCCCAGTCATTGTGTGTCGCTGCTGGGAACAGTAGTACACCGCTCGCTCAGCCACACTATATATAGCATTGTTTACTGCCACTGTGTACCTCGCTCAGCCACGCTATATATATAGCATTGTGTTTTCTGACACTCTGTGTACACGGCTTAGCCTGACTAATATAGCATTGTGTGTACTGCCACTGTGCACCTCGCTCAGCCACGCTATATATATAGCATTGTGTTTTCTGACACTCTGTGTACACGGCTTAGCCTGACTAATATAGCATTGTGTGTACTGCCACTGTGCACCTCGCTCAGCCACGCTATATATAGCATTGTGTTTTCTGACACTCTGTGTACACGGCTTAGCCTGACTAATATAGCATTGTGTGTACTGCCACTGTGCACCTCGCTCAGCCACGCTATATATAGCATTGTGTTTTCTGACACTCTGTGTACACGGCTTAGCCTGGCTATATAGCATTGTGTGTACTGCCACTGTGCACCTCGCTCAGCCACGCTATATATAGCATTGTGTTTTCTGACACTCTGTGTACACGGCTTAGCCTGACTATATAGCATTGTGTGTACTGCCACTGTGTACCTCGCTCAGCCACGCTATATATAGCATTGTGTTTACTGCCACTCTGTGTACACGGCTCAGCCAGACTATATAGCATTGTGTGTACTGCCACTCTGTGTACACCGCTCAGCCAGACTATATAGCATTGTGTGTACTGCCACTCTGTGTACACGGCTCAGCCAGACTATATAGCATTGTGTGTACTGCCACTCTGTGTACACCGCTCAGCCAGACTATATAGCATTGCGTACTCTGCCAGTCAGTGTGTATATTGCTGGGATCAGTAATACTCCACTCACCGCCAACCACTATATGAGCTCACCATGAGTTCCTCAGAGACCTCCGCTGTGAGCAGCACTCCCAACAACAGCAACAGCCAACGCCCCACGCAAGCTATAACATCCACTACAGCAGCCAGTGGTCAGCAGCAGCCCTCTCCGGAGGAGAATGTTGTGTCCATCGGTCCGTCGCCAGAACGATTAATGAGGGCTGCCATTGAGGAGATGATGGGGCCTGATGTGGAGGAGGAGGTCGGGCTCAGGCCAGCATCCCAAGTTAATGTTGAGGACGATGAGGGGTCTGTGTCTGGGGATGTTGGGGTGGCAGAGGTGGTGGGTGGGTCAGACTCAGGAGAAGAGTTGTATGATGAGGATGATGATCGGGACCATCTGTATGTGCCTCAGAGTCCGACCCCGGAAAACATGTTGTATCGTGTGTTTAGGTACTAAAATCTGCGTTCCCAGTCCCACTTCCCAGTACTGCCTGCAGTGCCCGGGTCCACGGATCCATATAATTTTTTGGGCAGCACTATCAAACTGTGGTACTATGAGTGAGTTGCCATGGTCCTTCTGTGCTGCCTGTCACACTCACCGTCTGTCTGCAGATGGATTGTTCAACACAGCTACGCCATCTGACATGTAGTCCTGGACCTTGACCATCTTCTCTAGGCGATTGGTGTTGGAGGACGTGGAACTGCCCGATTGCTGTTCTGTGGGCTGCTGCATGGGTGTCAGAAAATGTTCCCACTCCAAGGACACTGCCAATACCATTCCCTTTTGGGCACTAGCAGCAGCTTGTGTTCTTTGCTGCCCTCCTGGTCCTCCTGGGTTTGCTGAAGTCAGTCTGTCGGCGTACAACTGGCTAGAGAAGGAGGAGGATGTCAATCTCCTCTCTAAAGTCTCCATCCTCAAGGGCCTGCTGGAATTGTTCCATTTTTGACCTGTCTGACACTTTCTTCAATCAGTTTTTTAACATTGTGTTTGTATAAACTGGGTATAAACTCAGTAATTGGTGTTGTCCAGATTCCAGAATAATGAATAATAATGAATAGTGAATAATGCGCGGGCCGCGTTCAATGCAGTCTAGCATGAATTGAGCCATGTGTGCCAGAGAGTCCTGCCAGACTCCTCTATCTTCATGTTCTTGTAAGCGTTGTGATTGTTGTGATGCACCATATTCGTCACCAGCATCACTTTCTTCCTCTTCTGCTGTCCTTTCCCGCTAAATTGTGGAAGTCCAACGTGCACCGCTCTGTCCCTCGGCAGTGGGGGCATCCAATTCCTGCTCCAACTCCAGCTGTTCCTCGTCCTGTTCTTTGTCATAGCTGGGACCAGCGTTTCCTGAGGCAGGTTGCCTGATGTTGGTATCATCACGCTGATCGTTTTCATCTTCAGAATCCCCCACTTGCATCATGCCAGCGGTTTCCATCTTCAACATTGATTTCTTCAGTAAACACAGCAGTGGTATTGTAATGCTGACTGTAGAGTTGTCACTGCTCAGTCACGCAACGTGGATTGCTCAAAATTTTGGAGGACTTGGCAGAGATCCAACATGGTGGCCCAATCAGATCCACAGAAGCTTGGTAGCTACTAGCTGCTGGAATGCGCCTCGGCACTGCGCAAAAGCGTGCTAGCATGTGCAGCGTAGAATTCCAGCGCGTAGGCAGGGACATCACCCAGCGAGCGATGGTGCGCTAGATTGAAGCGCTCCTGCATCTCTTGGTGAGTCCTTCAGAAGCGGTACTGGACTTTTAACAATGTTTTTTTTTTTTTTCCTTCAACAGAAGATCTGCCACGTTGGAGTGAGGAGGACGCCGCCGACCCCGACACCAAGCTGAACCCCGGCGAACTCCAAGCAGAGGATCTTCAGGAACCCTCAAGGCTTTGAGCAAGCTGAGGAGGATCAGCAGTCCCGACGAGACCTCTCCTCATATGCGACTGAGTGCAGTGGAGCTCCCCAGAACAACCTCTCAGTTGTCACTTTGTCACTGGTCACTTTGTCACTTTGTCACTTTGTCATTTCGTCACTTTGTCAGTTGTCACTTTGTCACTGGTCACTTTGTCACTTGTCACTTTGTCATTTTGTCACTTGTCACTTGTCACTTCTCACTTTGTCACTTGTCACTTTGTCATTTTGTCACTTGTCACTTTGTCACTTGTCACTTCTCACTTTGTCACTTGTCACTTTGTCATTTTGTCACTTGTCACTTTGTCACTTGTCACTTCTCACTTTGTCACTTGTCACTTTGTCATTTTGTCACTTGTCACTTGTCACTTTGTCATTTTGTCACTTTGTCATTTTGTCACTTTGTCATTTTGTCACTTTGTCACTTTGTCACTTGGTCACTTGTCCAGATGATCTCGGTACACCTCCTGAGATTCAAATTCCTGCACACATTGCTCTGGGATTTGGGTGTGATAAATGATGCATCTAACTGGCCACCGGAGGCAATTAAGGCCTTCAAAACATTGAAAGCAGCTTTCTGTTCCGCCCCCATTTTGCATCATGTTGAGTTGTTGACGTCATGTTCATCCTCGGCCTCGCCTTGCATTTCAGTGCGAGGTGCATTTTCCACAGAAAAAGGTTGTGAATCCGGGCACAACATTTGTGGCTGTTCCATTGACCTTTCACAGGTAGAAGATTGTGGGGGTGGGAATAGCTCCTCCGAATAGCCCATTGTGTCCTGAAAACTACTCATTGCATTGCTTTGCGCACACATTTTTTTGTCCTCATGCAAGGCCTGAGTTGCACCTGAAAGCGTGGCCTTCTCCTCCTGCGCCTCCTCCTGTTCCATCACATCTGCTGCTGCTGGGTTAGCGTTGACGCCCGGTCCCTGTTTATTGAACCTCTTATCTTTATTACATTTATGACTGCATGGCGGTAAAAAGCATGCTATCCGCACGCTTCTTGTCCTCATGCAAGGCCTGGGTTGTTGTGTCTCAAAAAGCATGGCCTTCTCCTCCTGCGCCTGCTCCTGTTCCATCACGTGTGCTGCTGCTGCTGGGTTACCGTTACCGGTCCCTTTTCCTGGAACCTCTTCTCTGTATTACATTTATGACTGCATGGCGACAAAAAGCATGTTACCTGTCCAAAGAAACATGACATTTTCCACATTTAAAAGACAGTTTTTCCTTTGAAACTTTACAATCAATTTTCTCAAAAACTATAAGCTCTTTTTCAAATATTTTTTTTCCTCTTGTACCCACTCCCAAGGTGCATATACCCTGCTAATTTGGGGTATGTAGCATGTAAGGAAGCTTTACAAAGCACGAAAGTTCGGGTCCCCATTGACTTCCATTATGTTCGAAGTTCGGGTCGAACACCCGAACATCGCGGCCATGTTCGGCCTGTTCGGCCCGAACCCGAACATCTAGATGTTCGCCCAACACTAGTCTTAATCTCTCCATAGAGACATAAATGCCCCTTAAAAGAGGAATCAGTCCAATCATCATATGGCGTTTATTTTTTTTAACTTTTTCTTAGGTCATAAAAAATCAATATTCTCCAGAAATTAATTTTCCCCACACTCTTTCCTGTTTAGACACATAATACCCCATTATCCTCACAGTCATATCATCCTGACGATAATCTGACAAATTATAATGATACACCTGCATCCTTCTTACAAGCCACAATGGAAAACCATACCTCCTCGCTGTTATAGCAGTATCTTCTCCAAGCATCTCTCTTATTACAATCATTATGCGTAAAGCAACATTATCCGACATACTATTCCACAACTTATTCGTCTCTTCCACCACCTTCACAATCTCTTTAACACAACTTCTAGTTTGTATCACACAGTCCCTCTCAAGTGGCTCATAATACTGCCTTTCAAGCCGCACATTGGGTATACTATGTTCCAATAACACAGTCTGATCACCTCCTTCTCTCCCAGACGCTGCAACACATCTCCTGGGTTGCGGAGCAGGGCTGTCCGGCTGCCCAGCATCTTCCACCTGAACTTCCATCTCATCATCCGAATCTTCCAGTACAACATACGGATTAGGTGACAGGGGCACCTCTGGAGCACTCCCTACCCCCAACTTCAGCTTCTTACCCCCTCCTACTCTGCTTTCCTCCTCCTCCTTCCTCAACCTCCCCCTCCCTCCATGCCTCATCCTTGACTTCTGTTCCTCCCACTCCATCTTATCCTGCTCCTCCTTTTTATCCATCTCTGCACCCCAATCTATGCGCTCCTCTCCCCCCCGTGCCTCCTTTACCTCACCCTTTTTCTCAGAACCTACCACCTTCGGCAGCAAAACCGCACTCTGCTTCTTCTGTGCCTTGGACACACCCCCCACTCCTGAGGAACTACTACTCCCAGCCCGGCTACTCTGCACCTTCCCGCTGCCCATCCCACTGCTCACTTTGCCTTTGCATACTGACTCCTCCCTCCTCTCTGGCTGACCCGCCTCCTCCCGCCGTCTCCCCCGCTCCTGGGTGGCCCCCTGCCCCTCACTCACCCCCGCAATCACCTCCGCAGTCTTCCCAACACCGGACCCACTCTGCACAGCCGCTTTCCGTGCCCGGGCCTCCTCCTCCTCCTCCCGCAACACGGCTTGCACACAGGTAGCGTCACCAACCGGCTCCTCCTCCCCAGACACGTCACCATCTGCCGGTGCAGCTCCGCTCACTCTCTCTCCACGAGTCTCCTCCTCCATTCGCTCCACAGCCCGGACACAAGAATCATCACCCACAGACTCCTCAGCCGTCACATTCCCATCTTCCGCAAACAGATCCGCCTGGCTGCACGGACTCTCACCAGCCACTCCCACAATCACTCCAGCCACTCCCACACCAGTCACCTCCGCAATCACAGCCGCTGTCACCTCCGCCGCACGCTCATCACTCTCACCAGTCTCCCGACGGCCATCCTCCTCACTGGACACATCACCCTCCTCACTGTCCACATTCAGCAGCCCAACATCCGCCTCCTCACCACCCAGCGTCACATCCATCACAGCCGCATCATCCAGCAACTCCTCCAACTCCCCAATCACATCGGCAACAGTATCCAGAGACGCCGAGAGCGGGACCACCTCACTGACGTCACCACTCTCAGCACCCACACCCGTCACCTCCCCACGCTCCACAGACACCTCCACATTCGCTGCAGCCCCGCTCTCCTGACCACGCCCACCACTCTCTTCAGCAGTCACGTGAGACGCCAAGCCGGCAGAACCTCCGCCCTCCTCTGCCACCGGCCCGGACACCTCCCTCCGCTCCTCCGCAACATTAGTAACAACAGTATCTGGTACAGTATGGTCAATAACACAAACAGAAAACGGAGTCTTCTCCGCCCACCCAGCAAACAAACCTCCCACCTCCCCCTTCACAGCTCCAGCATAAGAGAACAGTCTGCGTCCCTTGTTCTTGGTACAGTTCCTGGCCATGTGACCCTCCACCCTGCACAGATCACACACTCGGGGTGCA
This sequence comes from Hyperolius riggenbachi, assembly GCF_040937935.1. Classification (NCBI taxonomy): domain Eukaryota; kingdom Metazoa; phylum Chordata; class Amphibia; order Anura; family Hyperoliidae; genus Hyperolius; species Hyperolius riggenbachi. Next base: position 229,902,331 of record NC_090647.1, read on the forward strand.
GGGCACGCAGACGCCTGGTGGCCCCTCTCCTTACATATCCGGCAACACATCTTATTGGGGCACTATGATCTTATGTGCCCGTACTCAAAACACCCCCTACAGTACTTAGGCTGCCCCTGATAGTAAATGGTACATCTCTCCCCAGCCACATGGAAGGAAGCTGGGGGGGTGCACCGTGCCGCCATAGCCATCTGCATCTGGAAGCAATTTAACTTTGTATTTCAGCTTGCTCCTGTAGCAACCATATGGGTTGTACAGCCTCTGAGCCTCGCTGACTTCAGAACAAAATCTCAAAAGAAAAGTCCTCACCACATACTCCTCCATGTAGGGGTTGTAGCAGTGTACAGTAAGTTCCTTCACTCCAGGATCAAAGCAAAGTTCCACCGACATCTTCCTCAGGATGGCATAGTCTGCTGAGAAAGCTTTACATTTCCAGTTTTCATACACAGCAATGCAGGTTTCCTCGGAATGAAACGTAAAACAAAATAAACCCAAATGAACAAAATCTTGAACCGAATGTAGATCCGTTACCTGGACATTGAATATCTTGAACATCACATCCGACACCACATCTCTCAGGCTGACACTCCCGATCTGGTCTCTAGCAACCTCCACCTTTATGGAGCTGCGCAAATTCCGCCAGTCCGCCATGGCTCCCTCCTTCGCCTCTCTGATTTTCCTAGGACCCCCAAAAGGAGGTCCTCTCGCTAAGCCCTTCCGACCACAACCAAGGTTTTACCCCTGATCGCAGCCAAAAGGCCGAGATGTTTTGGATCCTCATCAGTGCATGGCGTGGATTAATTTGGCTCTATGCAGTAGGGCTTGTAAATCCGAGAGGTACAGACTAACCAGCAAGCTCATGGTGACCCAGAACTCATTGGAGTGTGTAAGGGACTACAATGGTCCTAAAAGCCCTCTTACTAATATGTTAAGAAAAACAAAAGTTTGCTTTCCTAAAACAGAAAGAATTTGCAATAATTCAGGTAGGAGTGAGCTTGAGATGTCTCCCAGAGCAACACTGCTGAATAATTGATCAAACAATCTGAAACAGTCTGTATGCATGTTGGATCATTATGGCTCTGTACAAATTAACAAGCTGACACATCATTGCATTCCAGCGGTTCTGGAGGTGTGTTTAGCTTCTAAGGGTACAATGGTTAATTTGCATATATTCAGCAGTGTTGCTCTGGGAGACATCTCAAGCTCACTCCAACCTGAATTATCGCAAATTCTTTCAAATAATGAGGTAGAGAAAACAGTTGTGCTCTTTAACTTAAATGTAAGACGTTTCATTAGTAGCATTGCCTATTTTGAAGTGCCTGTACCTGAAAAGAAATGAAAATTGCAGATAAGCTAAAAAGAAAAGTCTTGTTTCCCAAACCAGGCTTTACTTTGATATATGTGTTAGAGTGAAAGGTCTACTTTAAATGAATACTATTAAAAACTGTTACATTTAAAAAAAAAAAAAAACATGTACACAGTACACATACCACTTAAGGTGGCCACTAACGATCCAATTTCTAGCGAAAAATTGTTCGAGCGATCAGAAATTCTGATCGGAAGAAAAATTGTTCACTACACCATCAACGAACCAATCTTTGCTTCCTATCTATCACAACCAATCAAGAAAATCCAAATACTGGTTTGACAAAAATTCAGTTGGACGATTTTTTTAAATATTTGTTCATAATCGATTGTGCCCATCAACTGACATAATTTTAACCAATCCGATCAAAATTTCTGATCGCTCAAACGATTTTTCACTAGAAATTGGACTGTTAGTGGCCACCTTAAGTGGTAGATTTGTCCTTCAATAAAATGCACTGTCATTTTTTGTTTCAGTTTTCTACTTTAGGTAGTATTAAGCTTACAAGTCTGGCCTGAGACACACTGCAGAGCAATTTGCTGACCGTCAAGGCTGTGTCACGTTTCAGCACTCCCATTGACTTGCAATTTTCCCAAAAAATCATGATCGCTGCAATTTTATGCACGTTAATGAGACTTTTTTTGTTTTGGGATTTTTTTAAACGCAAAAGCAGTGCTGACTGTCAACAGAGTGCTCTGCAGTGTGTCTCAGGCCTTTAAACTTGTTACCAACAGGTATGGATTAGTCCTTCTGATTTAAAGGAACCCCATTGGTCTGCTAAGGACCAATGGGGCTCCTTGGAGCCCAAATACAAAGATGCTTTAGAGAGCTCTGAGCTATATAGCTCAGAGCTCTGTCGGGTGCAGGACGCTAAGTCCCCGCCGGCTCCGCTGCCTTTCCCGCCTCTCCCACATGTCACCTATATACATGCGGGCACCCATGGGTGCCAGCATGTATATGGGTGACAGGTGTGGGCGGAGTGGACGGCGGGAGGCGGCGGGGACTTAGCGTTAGTGTATGTGGCGGCCGGCGGGTGAGCGGCGAGTGACGTCAGGTGCGGTGGAGTTACAAAGTAACAAAGTTGTTACATTGTAACAACTTTGTTACATTGTAACTGATTAGTATATTTCCGAGGATATTGCGTGGGAACTGGCTTTTAAAGGGACAGGTAAGTATTAATGGTTAATTAAGAATATTAAAGGACTTTTTTCGTGGTTATGCTTTTTGTTCAATTAAAATACTTTTTCTAAGTGTTTGTGTGTTTATTTACTTTTAACTCTTAAAGGAAATGGGTAAGGGGTACAAGTACCCCTATACTCATTTCTCCTGGGAGGGGGGGTGGGCATCTGGGGGAACCCTTTTTAAAGGGGACTCCCAGATGCCACCATGAACCACCCCCCCAGGAAATCGCGGCCTCCACCTCCACCGCCCATCGGAGGTGGAGAAGAGCCCCTTGTCCTTGTATTGGACAAGGGCTCGGAGGGGGAGGGGAAAGCTTGGCTGCCCCTCCCCTTCCGAGGCCCCCCAATCCATGGACCATGCGGGCTGGTATAGTCAGGGTGCGGAGCCCCACGCGGCCGGTGCTCCGCATTCTGGCTATCCCAGTCTGCATGGGAGACAAGGGGTTAAAGAGGTCTGGGAGGGGGGACCCCACGTCGTTTTTTTTTTAATATTTCCCACACTCAGAACGAAGTAAGTAAAACTCTTCCCACTTGGGGGAATCTATGAAAATAAAACACTATTGTTACCTGTGCAAAAAAAACTGACATTTTCCGCATTTAAAAAAGACATTTTTGCCCTTGAAACTTAAAAATCGATTTTCTCAAAAACTATAAGGTCTTTTTGAAAAAAAAAATGTCCTCTTATTCCCACTGATCCCCTTAATATACCCTGTGAATTTGGTGTTCCTAAATTTTAAGCAGGCTTTGCTATTAACCGTTAAAGTCGGCGGGTTTTTAAATGTATATATTTTTCCTTTGAAACTTTAACATCGATTTTCTCAAAAACTATAAGGTCTTTTTGAAAAAAATTTTTTTCCTCTTATTCCTTCTGATCTCCTTAATATATTCTCCAAATTTGAGGCTCTTAGCACTTAAGGGGGCTTTGCTATTAACCCTTAAAGTCGGCGGCTTTTTTATATTATACGGGAGCGTAATATTACGCGATTACGGCAGACTGTGTAATTTCAATGGGAGTTTACTGTCTTACGCGTAATTTGTTACGCGTAATAACGTAACCTACGGTCTACGCGTAATTAATTACGCGTAATACCGTAACCTTACACGTAACGCTTACGGTGCATTTGTAGTGAATTACGATGCGTAATTACGCTAATGCGTAATTTCGGCCCAGCACTGGCGATATCTACATTTATATTCTTTGACCAGGACTACATGTTCTTCTCATATACTGTAGCTATAAAATTATAATTATTTTGTAATTGGAATCAGTTTCTGAAGGATAAACACTATCATGCTGCAATTAACCATAACACAAAGATATACATATGAATACAAATGACGATTTATCATAGCAATGGCAACATTAATAATGTATTTTTCATCTGCTTCAGACTGATTCAAGCATTAAAATTGAAGCTGCCTGATTTTATTTGCAGTGTTACATTCTGTTAGAAAGGTAGCACTGTGGCACCCTTAGTCAAGTAAGAAGTATTATGAATGTATATAAAACAGTGAGAAAATGCAGGTCTATTTCATGTCAGTGTGGCAAAGAAGGTTGACACGTTAATGGTGGGTTTGGCAGTGGTTGAGTGGTGTTTTATAGCAGGGAACAATGATTTTCATCAATGTGAATTTGGCATCATCTTTTAACTACTATGTAGCCAGAATGCTGGTTCTGAACTTCATGGCAATATAAAGGTCTTATGTAAAAGGAAGATGACAAAAGGTGAGTATCAGTTATGACTAAATAGCAATGGTCCTGCAGTCTACACCAATTAAGGGTCAGTTGTGTGGGAGCACCAAGGTCCCTCAAGATGATCCACCACCCTTGCCAAGAACCTTGAAAGCAGAAATGATCTGAGCTCAACCACAATTATGGATTAATTCCTTTTATTATGCAGTATACATATTGCAGAAGAGCACAACATTTCGGGCACTTGAGAAAGGGCTCCTGCCCGAACATTATGCTTGTGTGCAATAGGTACATTGCATAATAAAATACATTAATCTGTAATTGTGGTTGTGCTTGGCTCATATCTGCTATCAATTATGACTTTCAAATTGGGGTAGGTGGTGATTAGAAGGGTTAGAAGAGTTAGAATCGGGATAGCTTTAGATGTTAATGTTATGGTGAGGTGTCAGAGAGCAGTTAACTTTTTGATGTAGTTAGAGTTAGGAATCAGGCAGAATGTTTTTCTGGAAGTGAAACTGAAATCAGTATATTTACTTAATTTACTATAAAAGAACAGAAATGTTTACCTGCAAATATCTATATTTACCCAAGAAATCAAATTTACAGCTTTGTCCCTGCCCCCTTTTTCCCTTGGCAGCCGCAAAAACAAATGGCTACAAATGATTAGGCTCTCTTTATACAAGGTGCTGCGTCCATTTACAGATTGGACAGGACACCCGTACTTCTGCGAAGAACTACGCATGGCTATATGGATTCGAACATGTACTACAGTAAACTGCAATATGCTGTCCAGAATCACACCAGCAAGAGATTTGAATGGTATGCATCTAAATATGCAACATTTCCCCATCCAGTTCTTATATGTGGAAACGCTGTGAATTCAGCTATAGTGGAAATGGGCCCTAACAGAGCCAATAAGAGGAAAATCAGTCCAACTTGTGAGCAACAAGTACCACCTTGCGGTGGTTGAGATAGAAAAAGGTCAATAGTTATAGTTCATGTATTTTAACTCTGGGAGAGTGTCTATTGAGACTAGTGTTGGGCAAACAGTGTTCGCCACTGTTTGGGTTCTGCAGAACATCACCCTGTTCGGGTGATGTTCGAGTTCGGCCGAACACCTGATGGTGTTCGGCCAAACCGTTCGGCCACATGGCCGAACTAAGAGCGCATGGCCGAACGTTCCCCGAACGTTCGGCTAGCGCTGTGATTGGCCGAACGGGTCACGTGGTTCGGACCCGAACGCCACGTCATTTCTCCGCCATTTGTCTGTGGGTTTAGCTTTGGGTAGGCAGGCAGGGTAGTTCTCTCTCCAGCCGGACTAGCCAGGGTCCCCCCCAGTCATTGTGTCGCTGCTGGGAACCGTAGTACACCGCTCAGCCACACTATATAGCATTGTGTTTACTGCCACTCTGTGTACACCGCTCAAAACCACTGTATAGCATTGTGCTCTGTGTCGCTGCTGGGAACAGTAGTACACCGCTCGCTCAGCCACACTATATAGCATTGTGTTTACTGCCACTCTGTGTACACCGCTCACCCAGCACTATATATAGCATTGTGTTTACTGCCACTCTGTGTCTGCTGGGAACAGTAGTACACCGCTCGTTCAGCCACACTATATAGCATTGTGTTTACTCCCACTCTGTGTCTGCTGGGAGCAGTAGTACACCGCTCGCTCAGCCACACTATATAGCATTGTGTTTACTGCCACTCTGTGTCTGCTGGGAACAGTAGTACACCGCTCGATCAGCCACACTATATAGCATTGTGTTTACTGCCATTCTGTGTCTGCTGGGAACAGTAGTACACCGCTCGCTCAGCCACACTATATAGCATTGTGTTTACTGCCACTCTGTGTACACCGCTCACCCAGCACTATATATAGCATTGTGTTTACTGCCACTCTGTGTCTGCTGGGAACAGTAGTACACCGCTCGTTCAGCCACACTATATAGCATTGTGTTTACTGCCACTCTGTGTCTGCTGGGAACAGTAGTACACCGCTCGCTCAGCCACACTATATAGCATTGTGTTTACTGCCACTCTGTGTCTGCTGGGAACAGTAGTACACCGCTCGCTCAGCCACACTATATAGCATTGTGTTTACTGCCACTCTGTGTCTGCTGGGAACAGTAGTACACCGCTCGTTCAGCCACACTATATAGCATTGTGTTTACTGCCACTCTGTGTCTGCTAGGAACAGTAGTACACCGCTCGCTCAGCCACACTATATAGCATTGTGTTTACTGCCACTCTGTGTCTGCTGGGAACAGTAGTACACCGCTCGCTCAGCCACACTATATAGCATTGTGTTTACTGCCACTCTGTGTCTGCTGGGAACAGTAGTACACCGCTCGCTCAGCCACACTATATAGCATTGTGTTTACTGCCACTCTGTGTACACCGCTCACCCAGCACTATATATAGCATTGTGTTTACTGCCACTCTGTGTCTGCTGGGAACAGTAGTACACCGCTCGCTCAGCCACACTATATAGCATTGTGTTTACTGCCACTCTGTGTACACCACTCACCCAGCACTATATATAGCATTGTGTTTACTGCCACTCTGTGTCTGCTGGGAACAGTAGTACACCGCTCACCCGCCACTGCATAGCATTGTGCTCTGTGTCGCTGCTGGCAATAGTGGTACACCGCTCACCCAGCACTGTATAGCATTGTGCTCTGACTCGCTGCTGGGAACAGTAGTACACCGCTCGCTCAGCCACACTATATAGCATTGTGTTTACTGCCACTCTGTGTCTGCTGGGAACAGTAGTACACCGCTCGCTCAGCCACACTATATAGCATTGTGTTTACTGCCACTCTGTGTACACCGCTCACCCAGCACTATATATAGCATTGTGTTTACTGCCACTCTGTGTCTGCTGGGAACAGTAGTACACCGCTCGCTCAGCCACACTATATAGCATTGTGTTTACTGCCACTCTGTGTACACCACTCACCCAGCACTATATATAGCATTGTGTTTACTGCCACTCTGTGTCTGCTGGGAACAGTAGTACACCGCTCACCCGCCACTGCATAGCATTGTGCTCTGTGTCGCTGCTGGCAATAGTGGTACACCGCTCACCCAGCACTGTATAGCATTGTGCTCTGACTCGCTGCTGGGAACAGTAGTACACCGCTCGCTCAGCCACACTATATAGCATTGTGTTTACTGCCACTCTGTGTACACCGCTCACCCAGCACTATATATAGCATTGTGTTTACTGCCACTCTGTGTCTGCTGGAAAAAGTAGTACACCGCTCGCTCAGCCACACTATATAGCATTGTGTTTACTGCCACTCTGTGTACACCGCTCACCCAGCACTATATATAGCATTGTGCTCTGACTCGCTGCTGGGAACAGAAGTACACCGCTCGCTCAGCCACACTATATAGCATTGTGTTTACTGCCACTCTGTGTACACCGCTCACCCAGCACTATATAGCATTGTGTTTACTGCCACTCTGTGTCTGCTGGGAACAGTAGTACACCGCTCACCCGCCACTGCATAGCATTGTGCTCTGTGTCGCTGCTGGCAATAGTGGTACACCGCTCACCCAGCACTGTATAGCATTGTGCTCTGTGTCGCTGCTGGGAACAGTAGTACACCGCTCGCTCAGCCACACTATATAGCATTGTGTTTACTGCCACTCTGTGTACACCGCTCACCCAGCACTATATAGCATTGTGTTTACTGCCACTGTGTCTGCTGGGAACAGTAGTACACCGCTCACCCGCCACTGTATAGCATTGTGCTCTGTGTCGCTGCAGGCAATAGTGGTACACCGCTCACCCGGCACTGTATAGCATTGTGCTCTGTGTCGCTGCTGGCAATAGTGGTACACCGCTCACCCACCACTGTATAGCATTTCTGTACTGCCACTGTACTGCTGCCAGTCAGCGTGTACTTTAAGGATAAGTGAAATGAGAAAGAAATCCGGTGAAAGAGGGAGGGGCAAGGGAAGAGGTGTTTCCCCTGACGGTTCACGTACAGGCCACAGGGGAGCACCCAAGAAAACCCACTCAATACCGCCCATGTTGTCCAGGACAACAACCCTCACAAATCCAAAATAACAGGACCAGATAATTACTTGGATGACCTCTCAAGCGTCCAGCAGTGGGTTAAGCAGCACCAGCACATCACGCACGAGGTCCGAGTCCTCAGCCAGTTACAAGGAGCCAGTGGGCACAAAGCTGACACAACCGGCAGCGACACCACGCACACAACTGCCAGATAACCAGGCCGAAGAATTACCTCAGGACACAATGGGGTATTCGCAGGAGCTATTCCCAGCCCAACAAACTTCCACCTTTGAAAGGTCAATGGAGGAACAGCCAGAAATGTTGTGCCCGGATTCACAACCATTAACTGTGGGAAATGCACCGCGCACTGAAATACAAGGCGAGTCCGAGGACTTTGAAACCCAAATCCCAGAGCAAGTTGGGCAGGAGGGGTTGCAATTGCAGGAGGTCGGCCGAGAAGATCTGGAAGACGACGTTGGAGTGAGTTGTTCTGGGGAGCTCTACTCCACGGCGGCGGCCCCCCACAATGACATATGACGAGTTTCAGGAGATGGAAGAGGAGGGTATGGACAATGTGGACATAGACCCAGATTTTGTATGTGAACGAGAACATCGCCGTTGTAGCAGCACAGATGAGTCTGTTGAAGAACCCACTGCTGCACGAGTTCGCCTTGTGCCACAAGGTAGGCGGCACGAAATTTCAGGCACCACAAGCGTGGAAGTTCCTTTGAGACGCAAAAGAGGCGCAAACAGAAATCGCCAGCAAAGCAGGTGCTCCAAAGTCTGGGCTTTCTTTGAAGACTGCACTGAGGATGGTACCATGGCGATTTGCAAGGTGTGCAAGACCCGCCTGAGCAGGGGGAAAAGTGTTAACAACCTCTCCACCACCAGCATGAGCCGCCACATGCTATCCAAACATCCCACTCTGTGGGCAAACGCGGCAGGACAGGGTACCAGCAACACTGCCTCCCTTGGGGTCACCAGACTCACCACCAGACCCGCCTCAGCAGCAGCAGTAGCCCAGCCATTGCGTGGTTCACAACATTCACAAACATCAGACAACGCTGACACTGTCACTTTCCGAAGTAGTGCTCTTGAGGTCTCCCAGTGTTCATCAAACACAACAACCAACAGCCCTTCAGTGTGCAGCCCTACGGTTCAGTTGTCTGTCTCGGAGATGTTTGAGCGCAAGAGGAAATTGCCAGCAAATGACCCCCGGGCCGTGGCAGTAACAGCCAGCATAGCCAAGCTTCTGGCCTGCGAAATGCTGCCATATCGAGTGGTGGAGACAAACAGCTTCAAGGGCATGATGTCAGTGGCCATCCCACGTTACGTGGTTCCCAGCCACTACCAGTTTGCGCGCTCTGCAGTGCCTGAGTTGCATGAGCATGTGGTCAGCAAAATAACCCGAAGCTTGAAGAATGCCGTTGCCTGCAAGGTTCACCTCACCACTGACACCTGGACGAGTGCGTTCGGCCAGGGTTGATACATCTCCCTTACCGCGCACTGGGTGAACCTTGTGGAGCCTGGCAGCCATTCCTCACCTGCTACGGCGCGGGTGTTGCCCACGCCGCAAACAGCTGCACCGCCGTCCCTCCCACTGGATAACAACAGCAGCACCTACCTCTCTGACTCCTTCTCCTCCAACGCATCGCAAAGCTGTACCTCATCCGGAAACGCTAACCCAGCACCAGCAGCAGTAGGATCGTGGAAGCAGTGCAGCACAGCTGTTGGCATGCGTCAGCAAGCGTTGCTGAAGCTGATCTGCCTTGGGGATAAGCAGCACACAGGGGAGGAAATTTGGAGGGGAATAAAGGAACAGACGGATTTGTGGCTGGCACCGCTGGACCTGAAACCGGGCATGGTTGTGTGTGATAATGGGAGTAATCTCATTCGCGCTTTAAGGTCGGCTAAGCTGACACACATCCCTTGCCTGGCGCACGTGATGAACCTAGTAGTTCAGCGGTTCCTGAGGACATACCCAGGCGTGGCCGATCTTCTGTTGAAGGTGCGACGAGTGGCCAAGCATTGTAGAAATTCCAGTACTGCTTCGGGGGCACTCGCCAAGATGCAGGAGCGCTTCAATCTCCCCCACCATCGCTTGCTGTTTGAGCAATCCACATTGCTTGTGAGCAGTGACAACTCTTCAGTCAGCATTACCATACCACTGCTGTGTTTACTGAAGAGGTCAATGTTGAAAATCAAGGAAACAGCTGTCATGATGCAACAGGGGGAATCAGAAGGAGAAAACGATCAGCGTGATGGTACCAACATCAGGCTATCTGCCTCAGGAAACGCTGGCCCCAGCAGCTATGACGAAGAAGAGGAGGAGGAACAGCTGGAGTTGGAGCAGGAATTTCATGCCACCACTGACGAGGGCCAGAGCGGTGCACGTTGGACTTCCACAATTCAGCGCGAATGGTCAGCAGAAGCAGACCAGGAAGAAGGTGACGACTATGATGCATCGCAACAATCACAACGCCCACACGAGGATGATGATGGTTCTGGCAGGACTCTGGCACACATGGCTCAATTCATGCTAGACTGCATTGAACGCGACCCACGCATTGTGCGCATTCAGGACAACACCAATTACTGGGTTTATACCCTTCTGGATCCACGGTACAAACACAATGTTCCAAAACTGCTTGAAGAAAGAGTCAGACAGGTCAAAATGGAAGAATACCAGCAGGCGCTTGTGGAGACTTTAGAGAGGAGATTGACATCCTCCGCCTCCTCTAGCCAGTTGTACGCCAACAGACTGACTTCCGCAAACCCAGGACGACCAGGAGAGCAGCAAACAACACAAGCCGCAGCTAGTGCACAAAAGGGAATGGTATCGGCAGTGTCCTTGGAGTGGGAAAATTTTCTGACACCCATGCAGCAGCCCACAGAACAGCAAGCGTGCACATCCACCTCCAACACCGATCGCCTGGAGAAGATGGTCAAGGACTACATGTCAGATGGCGTAGCTGTGTTGAACAATCCATCTGCACCCTTCAACTATTGGGTATCGAAGCTAGACACCTGGCACGAACTGACAATGTACGCAATAGAGGTGCTGGCTTGCCCGGCAGCCAGCGTTATGTCGGAACGCTGTTGCAGTGCTGCCGGAGGCATCGTCACAGATCGGTGTATCCGCCTCTCCACAGAAAATGCAGACCGTCTGACTCAAATTAAAATGAATCAATCCTGGATTGGAAACGACTACGCAACACTCCAGGACCCCAACCAAGTAACATGAACAATGAACATCTGTGATGGGTTAGCGTTGCCGGTCCCTTGTTACAGAACCTCTCATCTGTATTACATTTATGACTGCATGGCGGCAAAAAGCATTGCTATATCCGCACGCTTTTTGTCCTCATGCAAGGCCTGGGTTGTTGTGTCTCAAAAAGCGTGGCCTTCTCCTCCTGCGCCTGCTCCTGTTCCATCACGTGTGCTGCTGCTGGGTTAGCGTTTCCGGTCCCTGTTTATGGAACCTCTTATCTTTATTACATTTATGACTGCATGGCGGCAAAATGCATGCTATCCGCACGCTTCTTGTCCTCATGCAAGGCCTGGGTTGTTGTGTCTCAAAGCGTGGCCTTCTCCTCCTGCGCCTCCTCCTGTTCCATCACGTGTGCTGCTGCTGCTGCTGGGTTAGCGTTTCCGGTCCCTGTTTATGGAACCTCTTATCTTTATTACATTTATGACTGCATGGTGGTAAAAAGCATGCTATCCGCACGCTTCTTGTCCTCATGCAAGGCCTGGGTTGTTGTGTCTCAAAGCGTGGCCTTCTCCTCCTGCACCTCCTCCTGTTCCATCACGTGTGCTGCTGCTGCTGGGTTAGCATTGCCGGTCCCTGTTTATGGAACCTCTTATCTTTATTACATTTATGACTGCATGGCGGCAAAATGCATGCTATCCGCACGCTTCTTGTCCTCATGCAAGGCCTGGGTTGTTGTGTCTCAAAGCGTGGCCTTCTCCTCCTGCGCCTCCTCCTGTTCCATCACGTGTGCTGCTGCTGCTGGGTTAGCGTTTCCGGTCCCTGTTTATGGAACCTCTTATCTTTATTACATTTATGACTGCATGGCGGTAAAAAGCATGCTATCCACACGCTTCTTGTCCTCATGCAAGGCCTGGGTTGTTGTGTCTCAAAGCGTGGCCTTCTCCTCCTGCACCTCCTCCTGTTCCATCACGTGTGCTGCTGCTGCTGGGTTAGCATTGCCGGTCCCTGTTTATGGAACCTCTTATCTTTATTACATTTATGACTGCATGGCGGTAAAAAGCATGCTATCCGCACGCTTCTTGTCCTCATGCAAGGCCTGGGTTGTTGTGTCTCAAAGCGTGGCCTTCTCCTCCTGCGCCTCCTCCTGTTCCATCACGTGTGCTGCTGCTGCTGGGTTAGCGTTTCCGGTCCCTGTTTATGGAACCTCTTATCTTTATTACATTTATGACTGCATGGCGGTAAAAAGCATGCTATCCACACGCTTCTTGTCCTCATGCAAGGCCTGGGTTGTTGTGTCTGAAAGCGTGGCCTTCTCCTCCTGCGCCTCCTCCTGTTCCATCACGTGTGCTGCTGCTGCTGGGTTAGCGTTTCTGGTCCCTGTTTATGGAACCTCTTATCTTTATTACATTTATGACTGCATGGCGGTAAAAAGCATGCTATCCGCACGCTTCTTGTCCTCATGCAAGGCCTGGGTTGTTGTGTCTCAAAGCGTGGCCTTCTCCTCCTGCGCCTCCTCCTGTTCCATCACGTGTGCTGCTGCTGCTGGGTTAGCGTTTCCGGTCCCTGTTTATGGAACCTCTTATCTTTATTACATTTATGACTGCATGGCGGCAAAATGCATGCTATCCGCACGCTTCTTGTCCTCATGCACGGCCTGGGTTGTTGTGTCTCAAAAAGCGTGCCCTTCTCCTCCTCCTGTTCCATCACGTGTGCTGCTGCTGCTGCTGCTGGGTTAGCGTTGCCGGTCCCTGTTTATTGAACCTCTCATCTGTATTACATTTATGACTGCATGGCGGCAAAAAGCATTGCTATCCGCACGCTTCTTGTCCTCATACAAGGCCTGGGTTGTGTCTCAAAGCGTGGCCTTCTCCTCCTGCGCCGCCCTCCTCCTGTTCCATCACGTGTGCTGCTGCTGGTGCTGGGTTAGCATTACCGGTCCCTTTTCCTGGAACCTCTTCTCTGTATTACATTTATGACTGCATGGCGACAAAAAGCATGTTACCTGTGCAAAGAAACATGACATTTTCCGCATTTAAAAGACAGTTTTTCCTTTGAAACTTTACAATCAATTTTCCTCTTGTACCCACTCCCAAAGTGCACATACCCTGCAAATTTGGGGTATGTAGCATGTAAGGAAGCTTTACAAAGCACGAAAGTTCGGGTCCCCATTGACTTCCATTATGTTCGGAGTTCGGCGCGAACACCCGAACATCGCGGCCATGTTCGGCGAACGTTCGCGAACCCGAACATCCAGGTGTTCGCCCAACACTAATTGAGACACTACTATTAAGCAGAGACAATAAACATTCAGTCTACTTTGTAGATGTTTACATTTTACATTTTTCATTTTGAGGAGTAGGAGTATAACTACAACTGTTTATCTCATCAGTTTATTTTCACATTGGGTTTACTTTAAGGGGGAAAACTAAAATCAGCAAATACTCAAACAACCTGTGCACCTTCTATGCCACATAGTATGTACCACAGTGAAGACTCATTGTGACATAAATAGTAGGTTTTGACTTTTCCCGGGGGTTTTGTGGCATGGCAACACCTGAATTGTTTTTCCTAGATCAAAATTCTTTGGTTTACTCCAGTATATTATTATTATTACATTATGTAGCACTAGTCTTCCATGATACTTTAGAAAGTAAAATACTTACATGACCGCATAATATAGTGATAATTCATAAATATAACTGTGAAAATAGTACAAGGGATGAGCAAACCCTTTCTAACAAACAGAAACTATAGCTAGTCTGAGGTGACGTGACATCTGTTTATTGATTTCATGACCATCACAATGTGAGCTATATGTGAGACAACAGCCACTACCAGAACTAGTGTTATCTTAAACCAGGCTTCAGTTGTGTACACATGCACAATTACTGTTGTCCTCAGTTCTGGGGACTCAGTTCTTGCAGGTGACAGTTTGGGACTGGGTTTTGTACAGACACATCACTGGGCTATGTGTTAGCAATGTGCTCTGTTGCTACAGAACAGGGAGAAGGGATGATCTGCTTGCACATCCAGCACGTACAGTGTTTGTGGACAACTTTATGATTATACCAGTGCTACCTTGGACAATAAATGAGCATCACAAGAGTGCCATACTTGCTTTTCTTTATGTGATATACACTACAGAGTGGGCCAGGTAAGGAGGATAACAATGCTCTCAGCCTGCACTCGAACTGTAGCCCAGATCTATCACCAATGCATTGAGAAGGGTTAATGACTACCATACATACACAAGATTCTGAGAAGAGGTGGTTCTGACTGGCTACTTTTTATATGAACTAAATGGTGTGTGCACAAGGCTTAACACTTTTTATGTCACTTCTCTGGCTTTCACTCTAACCACTCCACAGAAACAGCTCTTACTAAAGTGGCCAATAATTTTCTTACAGCTTAATTAAAAGGCCATTATTCCATACTCATCCTTCTTGACCTGTGATCAGCATTTGATACAGTCGACCACATCTTACTCCTACAGATACTTTCATCCGTAGGCATAAAGGGCTTTGCTCTCTCCTGGATATCTTTCTATCTCTATGGAAGGTCTTTTAAAGTCTCTTATTCAGATCAGATCTCTTCTCCACAACCTTTGTCTGTGGGGGTACCTCAAGGCTTTGTCCTTGGCCCCCTCCTCTTTTCCATCTGCATGCAAGGTCTTGGCAACTTAACCACCCTGGCGTTACAGTGCAGTACAGGTTATTGTATTGAATTCAATTAAAAAAAAGTGTTTGCTGCAAGATGTTGATGACGCTGTGTGACCCTGGTGTCATCAACGCAGATCGGTGGGGGACATGTCATCGCCGAGGGAGAAGTAAAATCTGCAAGGGACATGGAAGAAGGCACTGGGTAAGCAACCAGAGGTACGCGACGAGGGATCAGCACACCAATGGTGAGTATAAGACCAAGATGTGTAGCCAGGTATATAGGTAGCCAGATGTGTAGCCAGGTATATAGGCAGACAGATGTGTAGCCAGGTTTTAGGTAGCCAGATGTATAGGGAGCCAGATGTAAGGGTAGTCAGGTGTATAGCCAGATGTATAGGAAACCAGATGTAAGGGTAGTCAGGTGTGTAGCCAGTTATGGGTAGCCAGGTGTGTAGCCAGTTATTGGTAGCCAGGTGTGTAGCCAGATGTGTAGCCAGTAATAGGTTGCCAGATGTGTCCCCCCTCCCGATTCCCTGCTCCCCCGTCTGAAGCCCCTCTGTGGGGGGCTCCCCCTCTATGTGGTGGGCGGTGGGGGTCCCTTCCATGCGGCGGGGGGGTCCCTTTCTGTATGGGACTTGTCCCCCTTCTGTGCGGGCTGGTGACCGGGCGGGGGCTCCCCCTCTATGCGGTGGGCGGGGGGTCCCTTCTGTATGGGCTAGTGGCCGGGCAGGGACTCCCCCTCTATGGGGGGAGTCCCCTTCTATGCAGGCGGGCTGTGGGTGGCCTCTCTCCCTCCCTCGTACCATCTCCTCTCCCTCCCGATCCCCTCTTCTTCAACCCCCCCGATCTGAAGCCCTTTGAGGTCTACTCACCTGAGGGCTCTCTCCAGCGGCGGCAGCAGCACTTCCTCCTCCATCGCCGAAGTCTCGTTCTCTGTGAGTTACAGTACGAGGCTTGGTGACGTCACCAAGCCTTGTACTGTAAATACATAGACCGGGACTTCGGCGATGGAGGAGGAAGTGCTGCTGCTGCCGCTGGAGAGAGCCATCGGGTGAGTAGACCTCAAAGGGCTTCAGATCGGGGGGGTTTGAAGAAGAGGGGATTGGGATGGAGGGACAGGAGATGGTACGAGGAAGGGAGAGAGGCCACCCACAGCCCGCCCGCATAGAAGGGGACTCCCCCCATAGAGTGGGGGAGTCCCGGCCCGGCCACCAGCCCGTACAGAAGGGACCCCCCGCCCACCGCATAGAGGAAGAGCCCCCGCCTGGCCACCAGCCCGCACAGAAGGGGGACAACACCCATACAGAAAGGGACCCCCCGCATAAAAGGGGGAGCCCCCGCCAGCCCTGCAGAACTCTGCCCCGCTGATCCGCTGCCCAGGGATTCCCCAGGGTGGCTGGATGCTAGTTCTGGATGCTGGGGGTAGCACAGATCGCTCCCCGAGCGTGCAGTCAGGCATCCAGCCATCCTGGGGAATACCTCTGATGAGGGAAAAGTGAAGCCGGCAGGGCAGACACACAGGAAATCTCCTTTGCAGTATTGACGAGCTCAGCTCGTCAATACCGCTTTCAGCATGTTTCTGCTGGATGAGCCAGGCTCGTCAATACCGCCAGGAAGGCTACTCAACTCATTTGGATTTTAATACACTTATATGAATATCATACACAACTTAGCCCCTGATCTTAACTCCAACCTCTCACATGTTCCTGACTGAATGCTGTAAAAGCAGCGCAGGAGATTTAGGCGCAGCCGGCGCCACCATAGGCCATAATAGGAATTACAGCTATAGCAGCACTCAGTGAGTAATTTGGGCACAAAGTACTAAAATAACACTATAATTTGTCCGCCAGCTAAATTACATCTTTCCCCCACTATCCATGGCGGACAGGAGGAGGAATAGTAATTAACTCTGACGGGACTGAATACCGGTAATAGGTACGCTTCCTGACTGCTTGTGTTATGATTTGCAAAGGGAGTCATGCATTGCATATGGTACATAACATGAGCAATGCATAAGACCTGCAACAGAGTGGAAATGTCACTGTTCAGGAAATAACTGAATAACCAAGGCCAGGAATAAATGAATGATGGGAATTTATTAATCAAGTGTAGTAGTATAAACAAGGAACATAACCAGTAATGTACATTAACCTCATGCACAGCACTATGAATAAAAGCAACAATGATTAGGCATAAACGTAAGACAATATTCTTGCAAGCAAGTGTTTTCAGGAGGCTTTGCAGTGTTTTTATATATACACTAGCACCTAAGCCTAAGCCCATTTAAAAACGGGCTCTAGGTCTGTGTTCCAGGGCGTGCCCACCACCTGAGAGAGGAGAACAAGGACATCTGCTGGTGAAATAGAGCAAGTTCATGCAGACAGTTCATAATGTCATCAACAGATGCAGATTGTGACAGTTCGTCTGCAATATCCTCTTTTATGACCTCTCGCTTCTTAACACTTAGTATGAGTAAAATGAACTAATCATTTTTCCACTGTCTCAGTTCAGCTCTCTGCCTGATATAACAATATACAATGGGATGCGAAAGTTTGGGCAACCTTGTTAATCATCATGATTTTCCTGTATAAATCGTTGGTTGTTACGATACAAAATGTCAGTTTAATATATCATATAGGAGACACACACAGTGATATTTGAGAAGTGAAATGAAGCTTATTGGATTTACAGAATGTGTGCAATAATTGTTTAAACAAAATTAGGCAAAAAACAAATGAAATCAATATTTAGTAGATCCTCCTTTTGCAGAAATGACAGCTTCTAAACACTTCCTGTAGGTTCCAATGAGAGTCTGGATTCTGCTTAAAGCTATTTTGGACCATTCCTCTGGACAAAACATCTCTAGTTCATTCAGCTTTGATGGCTTCCGAGCATGGACAGCTCTCTTTAACTCACACCACAGATTTTCAATTATATTCAGGTCTGGGGACTGATATGGCCATTTCAGAACACTGTCCTTGTTCCTCTGCATGAATGCCTTAGTGGATTTTGAGCAGTGTTTAGGGTCATTGTCTTGTTAAAAGATCCAGCCCCGGCGCAGCTTCAGCTTTATCACTGATTCCTGGACATTGGTCTCCAGAATCTGCTGATACTGAGTGCAATCCATGCAACCTCAACTTTGACAAAATTCCCAGTCCCTGCACTGGCCACATAGCCCCACAGCATGATGGAAACACCACCATATCTTACTGTAGGTAGCAGTTTTTTTCTTAGATTGCTGTGCTGTTTTTCCTCCATGCATGACGCCCCTTGTTATGCCCAAATAACTCAGTTTTAGTTTCACCAGTCCACAGCACCGTATTCCAAAATGAAGTTGGCTACCTCAAGCGACTCTGTTTGTGCTGTGGGTGGAGAAAAGGCTTCCTCTGCATCACTCTCGCATACAGCAACTCCTTGTGTAAAGTGGGCCGAATGCTTGAACGATGCACAGTGACTTCATCTGCAGCAAGATGTTGTAGGTCTTCGGTGCTGATCTGTGGGTTGACTCTAACTGTTCTCACCATTCGTCACTTCTGTTTATCCAAGATTTGTCTTGGTCTGCCACTTCAAGCCTTAACTTGAACTGAGCCTGTGGTATTCCATTTCCTCAAAATGTTCCTAACTGTGGAAACAGACAGCTGAAATCTCTGAGACAGCTTTCTGTATCCTTCCCCTAAACCATGATGGTGAACAATCTTTGTCTTCAGGTCATTTGAGAGTTGTTTTGAGACCGCCATATTACTACTCTTCAGAGAGAATTAAAAAAGGTGGGAAACTTACAATTGACCCCCTTAAATATTCTTTCTCATAATTGGATTCACCTGTGTTTGTAGGTCAGGGATCACTTAGCTTACCAAGCCAACTTGAGTTCCAATAATTAGTTCTAAAGGTCTTTAGAATTACTAAAATGACCAAATTTATGCACCTGCCTAATTTTTTTAAAACAATTATTGCACATTTTCTGTAAATCCAATAACCGTCACTTCACTTCTCAAATATCATTGTGTGTGTCTCGTATACAATATATTTAACTGACATTTTTTGTCGTAACAACCAACAATTTATACAGGAAAATCATGATGATTAACAAGGTTGCCCAAACTTTCACATCCCACTGCATGTTAATTACAGCCCTATAACTTAATTTCTCAAAGTACGGTGCTTAGGGGTAATATTTGACTCCTCTCTCTCTTTTATTCCTCACAATCACTCCCTAACCAGCTCCTGTCCTCTCCAACTCAAAAACATATCTTGCATCTGACCTTTTCTCACTCAGGACACTACAAAAATGTTAATACATGCTCTTATAATATCTGGTTGATTGTAACACACTGCTTTGTGGACTACCAACCAAAAGACTGGCACCACTCCAATCTGTACTGAACTTGGCTGCTCGAGTCGAGCATCTTTCTTCTCACTCTTCCTCTGCTGCTCTTCTCTATCAAGCTCATCATTGTGTACCAATTAACCAGAGGTTCCATTTCAAACTCTTAACCCTAACCTACAAAGCTCTCCTCAATCTCTCGCTCCGTACATCTCCTCATTAATTTCCATATACCAACTCAATTGCAATCTCAGATCTGCACAACTTTCTTTTGTCCTCCTCTATAATCACCTACTTGCATTCACGTATATAAGATGTTGCACAAGCTTCACCCCTCCTCTGCAATCTCCTGCCACAACATATCTGTCACTCTCCAACCTTTGATATCTTTAACGCTACCTTAAAACTCGATTTTTCCAGCAAGCATACACTCTACCTTCCGCCATTCCCTTCTTGGAACTCTGGCCAAATTGTACTCCTACTAAGTGAAAAGATAGTACTCCTACTAAATAACCCAAAAACACACTGCCTCTAGGTATGAATATTGTATACTATCCCACCTCTTGTCCCCCCATACCTTTACATTGTAAGCTAACAAAGGCAGGGCTCTCTCACCCTTTTGTGACTTGGAATTTGTTACATATTTTATTCATGTTCATTGTGTCACTGTAATTACCAATAAAGTATTTTGTACCAATTCTGTATTTTGTACCAAATCTGCATTTTGTGTATTAGTGTATACCATTTGTCTGTATTATTATGTACCTTGTGTTTGTTTCTTACTTTGTACAGCACCACAGAATATGTTGGCACTTTATAAATCAATATTAGTAATGGATGTACAGTCAGTAATTGTATATGGATGTACAGTGTACAATCAGTAATTGTTTATGGATGTACAGTGTACAGTCAGTAATTGTTTATGGATGTACAGTGTACAGTCAGTAATTAAGGTACATGAAGGAGCAGGAGAGAGCAAAATTCAATTTCACCTGAGGCAAAATGGAACTGAGCATTCATGAACATGGGCCTTTTCTTGTCAACAAAAATTGTTGTTGTTCTTTAATTCAAAGGTAAATAATAAAAACACTAGCATGCTATCCCTTGGGATTTTGAACCCCTGGTCCCACATGCAGGCTGGTGTTCACCAACGAATACAAGGTCCGCCAAAGTAATTACAGACCACACACCCCGCCCCTTTGTTGAACACTATTTTCCCATGCCATGTCATGGGCAAAGGCCTCATCTCCACCACACAGGTAGCAGTAGGTATTGTGGGTGAGTTATGTTCAAATCTGGAAGTCCGTTTTATTAATGAGGAGACCCCAGATGCCTGCTTCCTCCCAGATAAATAGGTGTAAGGGGTTACCCTTACCTATTTATATAAAATTGCTGATGGTAAATCTTTATTTGAAATTAACATCTCAAACCATATTTTATTAAAACAATAAAAATATACTTTTTTCTTCATATGTGTATATTTCTTCTTCTCTGAACTTCTTCACATCTGTTCTTTTGTATATTTTTTTATCTTTCAGTATTTTCATTTGTAAACCTTCCTCATATTTATTCTTCTAGTCTTTCATTCTTCTATTCGTCTTTTTTCCTGTTCTTTGGTTGATTGCAACATGCAGTCTCTCAGTTTAGGAAATGTGTGTGCTTTAAGGTGTATTGATTTATTTGTGGATTTTGTTATGAGGAAGAATTCACAACACTCTATAATTGATTCAGATGTTGCTAAATTCATTAGTGTGAGAGGCTTTTTAAGTGAATAAGATTATCTTCATTTTTGCTTTACAGAGATTAGTGAAAAAATTCTTCGAATACACTGAAATATCCACAATCCCAGAGAATGGATTAAATCCAGCCAAACAATAAGTCTAGCTGCTGATTATAAAGCAACCTACCACGAAACTGAACAGCAGCTACTGGTTTTAGTTAGTTCAGATTCTCTATTTTCTGGATTAATGTGAATTTGTATGTTTTTTCATTCATTACTACCACTTTGTTTATTAAAAAGTTATTCGTATTTTGTGATATTCTTTATATTATAGTTGTGAATACTTAATGTATGTCAAAAACAGATCTTGAACATTATATAGAATTGTCCTCATTATCTACGAATGTTACACGTTAAAGTGGAATATAACCCAGAATTTCTTCTTTGCTCTAAAAGATTATTTACAGCATATAATGTACTAACACAATGTGTTTTTTTTTTTAGTAAAACAGCATTCAAAGGGTTACATCACAGGGCTGACTCTTTCTTCTGCAGGGAGAACCTGCATCCGAACTGCTGTTAAGCTTATCTTGTGTACACA
This sequence comes from Hyperolius riggenbachi, assembly GCF_040937935.1. Taxonomy (NCBI): domain Eukaryota; kingdom Metazoa; phylum Chordata; class Amphibia; order Anura; family Hyperoliidae; genus Hyperolius; species Hyperolius riggenbachi. The sequence continues at coordinate 229,924,119 of NC_090647.1, forward strand.
TTCTTTACTTGATACATTTATGTAAACATTCTCTGGCTGTGCAGGACTTCAGCTGATAAGTCCGGGGGTGAAACACAGGTCAGAAATCACTGGTGGCTGCATTCACAACAGAATTACAACAGTTATGAATAAAATGCACCGGCAGCTTTAAAAATAAATTAACTGAACTTTGGGAAGTTATAATGTCTAAATGAATAATAATACTTGTGCACAAAAGCAAATATGATAATTGTATGGGTTATAAAAAGTAGGAAAACACATTTTTGTTGAAAATTTTGTCAAAGTTTTAAACCGCTTTAAGCCATTATCAGTAGAAATAAGTATATTTATAGTACACTTAAACAGTTTCCAGTTACGCCATTACATATAATGCTTTATGATAGTCAATGCCACTGTTAAAATGATAACATAACCCCCACCGCTGTGGCATTTGGCTTGATGATGTTAAATAGCCCATGTGTCTTAATTAAAGAAATCCATCAGACAGCAGTAACATCGATGAGAGACACCAGGTCTACTGACATTGTAACCTGAACTTTTAGGGGCTTTCTAGGACAACATTACTTTGTAACTTGAACTATGACTAATGCAGCTCAGAAAAAAAATATGAAGGCAGCAATTATTTGAATTTTAAAAATGGTGTGAAATGTGTCTCAAAATTTATGTCTGCGAAGAAGAGGCGGATCTTGTCTATCTAACTGACACACAAATGTCACCGTAGAGAACAAGATGTATGTTTCATCTCTGCATGCATATTGTGCCATTCTGACAGAAAAACAGACCCAGGAATTCTGGCACAAGTCACCCATTTACAAAGTTCAAACATCTACATGGAGAGCAGCATGAAACATTAATTCAGCTGTTCATCAAAATATTTCTAAACATGTATCTTATATTTTTGCAATGCCTTCAAGCATTTTAAACATTTTGAATTGTGAACTGCCAGCCTGTGGTCTTAGATATAACCAGAGTTGGCTACATTTAGTCAGTGTGGCATGGAGGAGCAGGCACAATTAGGCCTGAGTCTGACTTCATAAAGAACCGGCCACAGGTTCACTTTGAAGTATAACTTTTCCTTTCCTGAGAGAAAAATATCTTTATCAAATAAACTTCATACATTACAAGTATTTTAACAAGCTGTATTACATAGATTACCTGAGTTTATTCTGGTGGTTTTTTTAATATGACTACTCTGGAGCTCAGCATAAGTTCACTGCAATAGCAGTCTAGCTTAGATTACAACTGCTTTTGAGATGTACATGAATATTCCAATCACTAGTATAATTACAAACCAGCAGAGTCCTCCTCTACATAAATTGAAAGATAATGGTTAAAAACACTAAAAGAGTGTTCAGTTGTCAGGGCATGAGCATTTTTTTTGCACTCAAATTTTTGGACGCTGCACGCTCGTCTGGGTTACAACACATGTGTTTTGCCAAAGTACCTGACGATTATTGTGCGCAATGGGCTCGATCCATTAAGCTGCACTGCTAAAGCAGTGCACTTTAACCTGTTCCCAACTGCGCCACGCCAATTGACGTGAACGTGGCGGCAACCCCAGGACCACTCCACACCAATTGGCGCAAAGTCCTAGGGACGGAGATTGCAGAGGATCGCTTGCGCGGGCATGCCTGCTTGAATGATGGAGCGGAGCTCCATCATCAGCTTCCCATCGGCGATTACCATTAAAAGACTGTTAGAAACTGCCGTCTATTTGCCGTGTACAGCGCTGCGATCTAAGACAGTGTGTGATGTGGCTGTCCCCCTGGGAGACAGGACAGCAATTAGCTCTCATAAGCTGAAGCCTATGACAGCCAATCGCCGTCATTGGCTGGCTGGGGAAGGGAGGGTGTTTCCAAAGAAAAAAAAATGACTAGGGAAATTTATTTAAAAAATATACAAATAAGTATTTCTAAAAAAAAAATAAACATCCTGGGAGCAATCTAGCCCACCAACAGAAAGCGTTGTTGGTGGGCAGAAAGGATGGAATCATTTGTGTGCTAAGTTGTATGGCCCTGCAGCGAGCCCTTAAAAGCTGCAGTGGTCCATTTTGTAAAAAATGGCCTGGTCACTGGGGGAAGGGGCGTTAACACCGTTGTCATTAAGAGGTTAATGTGAAGGAGAGCCCGCAAATGTATGCCTTACATAGCAGCGCTCGCTGCTATGTAAGGAGTATGCCTTCCTTAGGAGCATGCCTTACTTAGTAACTATGTATAGGAAGGCACGCTCCCATCTAAGTAAGGCACGCTCCTAAGGAAGGCACGTGCCTATCTAAGTAAGGTCCGCTCCTATCTAAGAAAGGCACGCTTCTATCCAAGGAAGACACGCTCCTAAGGAAGGCTCGCTAGTTACATAGCAGCAATAAACTCAAGAAAACTGCCAATCCAGGCCAACGCTTAGTAGGGGGTCAAAAAGAAGGGCTAACACATATGTGATGCAAAAGTAAATACAACTTTATTTGACAATCCAAGTAAAACAGATATTAAAATCAATTAAAATCTCCCAGTTGAAATCAATGATAATTGATATTCCAGCCCATAGACAACAATATTTGAATCATTTATAATAATCAGACAATTAGTGAGGAAGGCAAAAAAAGTGCCTAATTCAAAAGTGTCAAGTGCAAAGTGCCTAGTGCTGCCAATGTATACTGTGCACAGTATACATTGGCAGCACTAGGCACTTTGCACTTGACACTTTTGAATTAGGCACTTTTTTTGCCTTCCTCACTAATTGTCTGATTATTATAAATGATTCAAATATTGTTGTCTATGGGCTGGAATATCAATTATCATTGATTTCAACTGGGAGATTTTAATTGATTTTAATATCTGTTTTACTTGGATTGTCAAATAAAGTTGTATTTACTTTTGCATCACATATGTGTTAGCCCTTCTTTTTGACCCCCTACTAAGCGTTGGCCTGGATTGGCAGTTTTCTTTGAGTTTATAGATATTTCATAGCCAATTGGGTACTTTTGTAGACATTGGCAATAGTCGCTCACTTAGCTTTTGAATTTAAAGTTACATAGCAGCAAGCGCTACTATCTAAGGCATGCAAGAGTCCGCTCCTTCACATTAAGGTGCGCTGCTTAACAGTGCAGCTTAATGAATCAAGCCCAATGTGTGAAATTATACTGTACGGCTGTGAGGTTTTTTTTTACCCGCATGCGAAATTTGCATTTACATCTTCACCCTACCATTTATTTTACTGCCAAGTAAAGTCGCAACCCAGAGGGAGATGTAATTCAGGGTTTGGCGATCGCCAGAACCCCTAATTACCCTTATGCGCACTGCACAGTATAACATTAGTGCTATGGCGGTACTTAGTTTCGCTGTATGGTGCTGAGCTCTGTGCACCGAAAACACCTGCTTTGATTTTACCCTTCACGCCAACGGCCTTTTTCACCTTTCAGCATTTCTCCCGTTCATTTGGTCATAACTTTATCACTGCTTATTACACGTAAATGATCTAAAGTTTGTTTTTTTCACCACAAATTAGTGTGATACTTGTTTTCAGTAATTTCTTTATTTTCTATGCATGGCCGGGAGCATTTTGTTTGTTAAAGTGTTAATGAACTGCTCATGAAAAAAACTTTTCTGGCAATGGGAATGAGATTGGTGGGTGGGGGGCATGTCCAGGAATGCACATGCACAGTAGTCCACAACTGAGTTAAGTCGCAGGAAGGAAGCTGCCTGACTACATGGAGTTGGAAGTAGCCCTTGGTAAGTTTTTTTTTTTAATATTAAAGTGGACCTAAACTCAGAACATCCTCTCCACTCTAAAAGATACATAATAGCATAATAACAAAATTTCCGGGACACCGGCTGTAAGCGGAGCTGCGTCGAGGGACAGATAGGGGCTGGAGGAAGCCCCAGGTAAGTAGATCTTGTTTTGTTTTTGTTTTGTTTTTACCTCGAACCTGTCTTTTAAGCAAGGTCTTCCACTTAAGGACCGGGCTATTCTGCTTTGATCTGTGCTGCGTGGGCTCTCCAGCCCACAGCACAGATCAGGTTTCAGCCAGGGCGATCAGACTTCCCCCCTTTTTTCCCCACTAGGGGGATGTCCTGCTGGGGGGGTCTGATCGCCGCCGGCTATGTTTGTGTTGCGGGGGGGGGGGGGGGGCTCCTCAAAGCCCCTCTCCGCAGCGTTTTCCTCCCTCCCTTCCTCTCCCTCCCTCTCCCTCTGGGCTGCGCAGGACGAAAAGCCGTCCTGCGCTGCTTAGGATAGGCTTCAGCCTATCAAATGCCGGCGATCCCCGGCCAATCAGAGGCTGGGTATTGCCGATCTCCTTTACGGCGCTGCTGCGCAGCAGCGCCGTATGATGTAAACAGTGGGGATTTCTTCCCCGCTTGATTACATTTAGCCTGCGAGCCGCGATCGGCGGCTCGCAGACTGTTCACGGAGACAGCCTCCGTGAACTGACATGGAACTCCATGGGAAACCCCTAACGACCTGCCGACGCCTATCGGCGTTAGGCGGTCGTTAAGTGGTTAAAGTGTTTATTAGCCAAATTGTATGGCTGAAGTAAGGGAATTATAGGCCTCTATAATAGGTGCCTCTACTTACAAAAACGGAAAAAGTTTCTTTAAAGGAGCTCGGAAATGTCTCCTAGAACAACAAAAATTGTCCACTTGAAGCTTACTTTTTTTTTCTTTTTTTTTGTGTTTAAAGACGTAGAGAACCTTCACAAAGGTATTAGAAACTATTGTTGCGAGACCATTGTGCATAATCCTGCTTTGCTAGATATTCTCATATATTCCCATGGCACCCATCAGAGGTAAAATCAATTGAATAAAAAATATGTTTGTTTATGATCTTAATTAAAGAAAAATATTATTTTTAACTAAGCCCCAGTAAAATCCAATTATTTTTGTTTTATCTGAAAGCTGATTTAGGATTTTGTTCTTAAACTGTATTATTTTGTTGAGAGCAAAATACTGTTTTTTCCACTAGCCCTCTCTGAATCTTTCAGCAATTACAGAATAGTAAAATCACTGAATTTTAATGAGAACGATAAAATGTGTATGCTGCTCCAAATGATGCTTGTTATGAAAGATGGTTCCTTTGTATTCACAGAGCATTACATTATTGGCCTATTTACATGCATTATTTCAGCTCTGCCTGATGAAAACTAATGTCATCTCAGTATACACTGCACATAGTTATTTTAAAAGACAACTTATGAGCAAGGTAAAAGCAATATTTTGTGCCTACAAAATTAAGGCTATGTTGCTGGCTAGGTTGCTCACATGTTTTGGCTGAGTAAAAATACAATCTGTCCTTCTGTCTGATGTTATTTCTATTATGAACGTACATGGTATTTGCAGCACTTTACAGAGAACAATAAACAGAAACAGTTGACATCACTGATTGGTTCTCCACAATTTGGGGACAATGTTTTGGGAAGGAAACCAATCAACCCACAGGAATGTTTTTCAGATGTGGGATGAATCTGAAGCAGCCAGAACATATAATTTCCATATGCATAGCGTCCAAACGATTTCAAATCTAGGAGGGGCTCAGGGGAAAGCTTGCTGGTATAATATAGATTCTGAATGTCATTAAATAGTACCACCAGCTTGTCTCTCAAACAGACCTCCTGACACCCCCTCCCCTTCTCATCATTATTCACTTCAGTCACCCCCCCCCCCCCCACCCCACCCCATGCAGTTCTGAGACTGTTGGCAATGGCAGAGGGTAAGCTATTGACTTGTAACACCTGTTCACATCTGTACATGTGATTCGATTAATGTGTAGATACTGCCATATGGTCCAAGCTAAAGGAAAGCAGAGAAAGCTGTAACCTGACCTGCTCCTCCTTGCTGTCTGGTTACAGCTCTGAGTGAGGGATACTGGCCGTGTGTGATGTGTGCATAGGTATTGAGTATATGTGTTTGCATTGTGTGTGCTCTGTACAGTATGTACAGATGGCTGTGTTGTTTTTGGAACTGAGGCCTCATACACATTTATAATGCACATGCAAATGCATTTCCCTCCCTGTGCCTTTGTACTCTGGAAATTGAATTAATTTTCAGTTGCAAACAGTCCAGAAACACAAGAGATGAGTATGTCATCTGTAAAATGCATCCTGTCATGTAGTGATGTAGAGGATAGAAATGCATGTTAAAATGAATGTTTCATACATCCATGCAAATCACAGAGCATGTGACATGCATCAAAGCTGAGTGGGGACTCTGTGTATGTATAAGGCGCCAAAAATGTATGATGGCAACCTTGCATACTTATAAACTCCTCACAGAAAATGCCTCTGGTGAGGGTAAAATCCAGAACCATAAAAATAAAAACGAAAGATCTAACCACCTAACCTAACTACAATAATGCCTAATAATTATGTATTGTTTTACATAACATGTGAAGAGTTGCTTTAATATTGTATTTCTTAAATCTAAACAGTCTTTCCAACTGCAAAGACAATACAGTTATAATAATGAGCAATGCTTGATTTAATTTAATGGTAAGTTAATTCAATTATCTTGGTAATTTGTTATGTTAGTTGATTCAAGTCACTTGCCTTGAATGATTAATTTTTATATGCTACTTGGCACATTATTGACAGTTTGCTTCACTAGGTTCCAGACAGCTTTTTATTAAACATGATTTATTTTTGGGTTAAAGGGACAGAAGTTTTAAGACACAAACCCTGTTGCATCAAATTACATCAAAATACCTTATTTGACCCTCCCCCCCCCCCCCTTACACACACACACACACACACACACACTTGCAAAGCATAGTTGTCCAGTGTAAAGGACAAGGGGACCTTTCTCTCTGGTGCCCATGGGGGAAATGGAATTGGGTTGGGCCTTATCTTGTGATCTTGAGGCCAATCATGAAAGTTACCCCAAGATATCAACCCTCCACCAGGGGAACGAGTACAGGGGTACATTAGTACTGCTTAGCCATTCTAAGGGTCAAATATATATATATATATATATATATATTTATAATATCTACATATATATATATATATACAGTGGTATGAAAAACTATTTGCCCCCTTCCTGATTTCTAATTCTTTTGCATGTTTGTCACACTTAAATGTTTCTGCTCATCAAAAACCGTTAACTATTAGTCAAAGATAACATAATTGAACACAAAATGCAGTTTTAATTGATGGTTTTTATTATTTAGTGAGAAAAAAACCTCAAAACCTACATGGCCCTGTGTGAAAAAGAAATTGCCCCCTGAACCTAATAACTGGTTGGGCCACCCTTACCAGCAATAACCGCAATCAAGTGTTTGCGATAACCTGCAATGAGTCTTTTACAGTGCTCTGGAGGAATTTTGGCCCACTCATCTTTGCAGAATTGTTGTAATTCAGCTTTATTTGAGGGTTTTCTAGCATGAACCGCATTTTTAAGGTCATGCCACAACATCTCAATAGGATTCAGGTCAGGACTTTGACTAGGCCACTCCAAAGTCTTCATTTTGTTTTTCTTCAGCCATTCAGAGGTGGATTTGCTGGTGTGTTTTGGGTCATTGTCCTGCTGCAGCACCCAAGATCGCTTCAGCTTGAGTTGACAAACAGATGGCAGGACATTCTCTTCAGGATTTTTTGGTAGACAGTAGAGTTCATGGTTCCATCTATCACAGCAAGCCTTCCAGGTCCTGAAGCAGCAAAACAACCCCAGACCATCACACTACCACCACCATATTTTACTGTTGGTATGATGTTCTTTTGCTGAAATGCTGTGTTACTTCTACACCAGATGTAACGGGACACGCACCTTCCAAAAAGTTCAACTTTTGTCTCGTCGGTCCACAAGGTATTTTCCCAAAAGTCTTGGCAATCATTGAGATTTTTTTTAGCAAAATTGAGACGAGTCTTAATGTTCTTTTTGCTTAAAAGTGGTTTGCGCCTTGGATATCTGCCATGCAGGCAGTTTTTGCCCAGTCTCTTTCTTATGGTGGAGTTGTGAACACTGACCTTAATTGAGGCAAGTGAGGCCTGCAGTTCTTTAGATGTTGTCCTGGGGTCTTTTGTGGCCTCTCAGATGAGTTTTCTCTGCGCTCTTGGGGTAATTTTGGTCGGCCAGCCACTCCTGGGAAGGTTTATCACTGTTCCATGTTTTTGCCATTTGTGGATAATGGCTCTCACTGTGGTTCGCAGGAGTCCAAAAGCTTTAGAAATGGCTTTATAACCTTTACCAGACGATAGATCTCAATTACAGTACTTTTGTTCTCATTTGTTCCTGAATTTCTTTGGATCTTGGCATGATGTCTAGCTTTTGAGGTGCTTTTGGTCTACTTCTCGGTGTCAGATAGCTCCTATGTAAGGGATTTCTTGATTGAAACAGGTGTGGCAGTAATCAGGCCTGGGAGTGACTACAGAAATTGAGCTCAGGTGTGATAAACCACAGTTAAGTTATTTTTTAACAAGGGGGGGCAATCATTTTTCACACAGGGCCAGGTAGATTTTTTTCCCATGTAGAGTTTTTTTTCTCACTAAATAATAAAAAACCATCATTTAAAACTGCATTTTGTGTTCAATTAGGTTATCTTTGACTAATAGTTAACGGTTTTTGATGAGCAGAAACATTTAAGTGTGACAAACATGCAAAAGAATTAGAAATCAGGAAGGGGGCAAATAGATTTTCACACCACTGTATATATATATATATATATATATATATATATATATATATATATATATATATATATATATATATATATATATATATATATATATATATATATATATATTAAAAAAGGAGCCAAGACAAGTCCTGATAAAGGCACCCTCGATTCTATAGATCACCCAGGACTCTAGCTGCCATTTTAGATTTTACCAATTGACTTCAGTGATGAATTTAGTAAAACGGGGGTTTTTAATATGAATGGAGGGAAGGTTCCTCTCACCATGGTGAACACCATCCTGGGAAAGGAACTTCTTGTGCCTGTTTAAATCCCCCATTATGCAAAAGCTACTCTAGTTACCCAAATGAAAGGTGATGGTCTATGGCCTAATTGCCCACATCAATTATGATCACTGTCACATAAAGCTGGCCAATAGACAAAACATGTATATTAAAGTGCAATTGATACTATGATTGTCATTAAGGGCTAAAATTGATCTAATGACTGATCCACAATATTGGTCTTCAGTTGATCTATTGATTGTAATATCGATTGCAAAATTAAATGTTGGAATCCAGTTGGAAGTTACTTCCTAAACCTTTTCAAGGCAGTGATTGAGGAGCTCGAATCTCTACATTTTAACTTCTTTCTTTCCCTTGGTCTTCACTTAATCCATCAGCGGTATCAGTGGTCAGTGGTGGGATAGTCACAGGGGGCTGGCAAGCTGGTGACCTGGGTATTTATAAACCACCAAAACAGACTGCTAAGTATTGTCCAGCTGCTGGAACATGTTTTCCCTACTGCAGGGAAAGGCTGCAAAGAGGCATTGGGTGATTAAGGGAAACACTTCCAGAAAGACTTTACCTCAGCATCTCAGTAGCCTTCTCTTTCTTAGCCTCTATGCCCTGAAAGGCAGAGAGCCATTAGAGGAATGGAGTGGGTAGAGTGGAAATGCAGCTACCAGAGATAGCAGCCAAGAAGAAATTCTGCTAGGTTTAGAAGGAGGATGTATCTGTTGAACAGTCTGCCATGCATTATCTGCAGGTGGTGTAGTAGAGAAAAGGGAAAGTCTGCCAGTGGGTGGGTTTGCACAGATGTTGATTGATACAAAAAAGTGCCTGTACATCAATTGCAGCATGTGGTACTTCTATCACTTCCTTTCAAACTTAATTGGACTCCGAACAGTGAAGAAACTATGGTAAGATGCATACCATTTTGAAGCTCTCTTTCTCCTCTTTCCAACGATATATAAACCGCCGCCCTACGCCTTTTAGTTTTCGCTATTTTCGTGATCGACCGCCGTGATTTCGATCACAAAAATATTGAAAACTAAAAGGCGTAGGGTGGCGGTTTATGTGTTGTTGGAAAGAGGAGAAAGAGAGCTTCAAAATGGTATGCATCTTTCCATAGTTGCTTGTATTACATAGGACGACTTTTCCCCAAAGTCAGCAGCTGAATGGAGCAGCTGAATCGGTGGCCGCGATTTCGATCGCGAAAATATCGAAAACTGAAAGGTGTAGGGCAGCAGTTTATATATCATTGGAAAGAGGAGAAAGGGAGCTTCAAAATAGTATGCATCTTTCCATAGTTACTGCACTGCTCGGAGTCCCTTTAACTTAAACAAATCAAATTCAATGCTAACAACACATTACTTAACTTGTGAATGGCTGGATAATTGTGTGCAATTTAACACATTCCAGAGTAACGTGACATTGGAGTATATTTAGTAGTGTTGGGCGAACACCTAGATGTTCGGGTTCGCGAACGTTCGCCGAACATCGCCGCGATGTTCGGGTGTTCGCGCCGAACTCCGAACATAATGGAAGTCAATGGGGACCCGAACTTTCGTGCTTTTTAAAGCTTCCTTACATGCTACATACCCCAAATTTGCAGGGTATGTGCACCTTGGGAGTGGGTACAAGAGGAAAAAAAATATTTGAAAAAGAGCTTATAGTTTTTGAGAAAATTGATTGTAAAGTTTCAAAGGAAAAACTGTCTTTTAAATGGGGAAAATGTCATGTTTCTTTGCACAGGTAACATGCTTTTTGTCGCCATGCAGTCATACATGTAATACAGAGAAGAGGTTCCAGGAAAAGGGACCGGTAACGCTAACCCAGCACCAGCAGCAGCACACGTGATGGAACAGGAGGAGGCGCAGGAGGAGAAGGCCACGCTTTTTGAGACACAACAACCCAGGCCTTGCATGAGGACAAGAAGCGTGCGGATAGCATGCTTAGTACCGCCATGCAGTCATAAATGTAATAAAGATAAGAGGTTCCATAAACAGGGACCGGAAACGCTAACCCAGCAGCAGCACACGTGATGTAACAGGAGGAGGCGCAGGAGGAGAAGGCCACGCTTTGAGACACAACAACCCAGGCCTTGCAGGAGGACAAGAAGCGTGCGGATAGCATGCTTTTTACCGCCATGCAGTCATAAATGTAATAAAGATGAGAGGTTCCATAAACAGGGACCGGCAACGCTAACCCAGCAGCAGCAGACGTGATGGAACAGGAGGAGGCGCAGGAGGAGAAGGCCACGCTTTGAGACACAACAACCCAGGCCTTGCATGAGGACAAGAAGCGTGTGGATAGCATGCTTTTTACCGCCATGCAGTCATAAATGTAATAAAGATGAGAGGTTCCATAAACAGGGACCGCCAACGCTAACCCAGCAGCAGCACACGTGATGGAACAGGAGGAGGCGCAGGAGGAGAAGGCCACGCTTTTTGAGACACAACAACCCAGGCCTTGCATGAGGACAAGAAGCGTGCGGATAGCATGCTTTGTACTGCCATGCAGTCATAAATGTAATAAAGATAAGAGGTTCCATAAACAGGGACCGGAAACGCTAACCCAGCAGCAGCACACGTGATGTAACAGGAGGAGGCGCAGGAGGAGAAGGCCACGCTTTGAGACACAACAACCCAGGCCTTGCATGAGGACAAAAAGCGTGCGGATATAGCAATGCTTTTTGCCACCATGCAGTCATAAATGTAATAAAGATGAGAGGTTCAATAAACAGGGACCGGCAACGCTAACCCATCACAGATGGTCATTGTTCATGTTACTTGGTTGGGGTCCGGGAGTGTTGCATAGTCGTTTCCAATCCAGGATTGATTCATTTTAATTTGAGTCAGACGGTCTGCATTTTCTGTGGAGAGGCGGATACGCCGATCTGTGACGATGCCTCCGGCAGCACTGAAACAGCGTTCCGACATAACGCTGGCTGCCGGGCAAGCCAGCACCTCTATTGCGTACATTGCCAGTTCGTGCCAGGTGTCTAGCTTCGATACCCAATAGTTGAAGGGTGCAGATGGATTGTTCAACACAGCTATGCCATCTGACATGTAGTCCTTGACCATCTTCTCCAGGCGATCGGTGTTGGAGGTGGATCTGCACGCTTGCTGTTCTGTGGGCTGCTGCTGCATGGGTGTCATAAAATTTTCCCACTCCAAGGACACTGCCGATACCATTCCCTTTTGGGCACTAGCTGCGGCTTGTGTTGTCTGCTGCCCTCCTGGTCGTCCTGGGTTTGCGGAAGTCAGTCTGTTGGCGTACAACTGGCTAGAGGAGGGGGAGGATGTCAATCTCCTCTCTAAAGTCTCCACAAGGGCCTGCTGGTATTCTTCCATTTTGACCTGTCTGACTCTTTCTTCAAGCAGTTTTGGAACATTGTGTTTGTACCGTGGATCCAGAAGTGTATAAACCCAGTAATTGGTGTTGTCCAGAATGCGCACAATGCGTGGGTCGCGTTCAATGCAGTCTAGCATGAATTGAGCCATGTGTGCCAGAGTCCTGCCAGAATCCTCATCATCCTCTTGTGAGCGTTGTGATAGTTGTTGTGATGCATCATAGTCGTCACCTTCTTCCTGGTCTGCTTCTGCTGACCATTCGCGCTGAATTGTGGAAGTCCAACGTGCACCGCTCTGGCCCTCGTCAGTGGTGGTAGGAAATTCCTGCTCCAACTCCAGCTGTTCCTCCTCCTCTTCTTCGTCATAGCTGCTGGGGCCAGCGTTTCCTGAGGCGGATGGCCTGATGTTGGTACCATCACGCTGATCGTTTTCTCCTTCAGATTCCCCCAGTTGCATCATGACAGCTGTTTCCTTGATTTTCAACATTGACCTCTTCAGTAAACACAGCAGTGGTATGGTAATGCTGACTGAAGAGTTGTCACTGCTCACAAGCAACGTGGACTGCTCAAAATTTTGGAGGACTTGGCAGAGGTCCAACATGTTGGCCCAATCGGATCCACAGAAGCTTGGCAGCTGTCCGGATGCGCCTCGGTACTGCGCCGTCATGTACTGGACCACTGCACTCTTCTGCTCGCAAAAGCGGGCTAGCATGTGCAGCGTAGAATTCCAGCGCGTAGGGACATCACACAGCAAGCGATGGTGGGGGAGATTGAAGCGCTCCTGCATCTTGGCGAGTGCCCCCGAAGCAGTACTGGAATTTCTGCAATGTTTGGCTACTCGTCGCACCTTCAACAGAAGATCGGCCACGCCTGGGTATGTCCTCAGGAACCGCTGAACTACTAGGTTCATCACGTGCGCCAGGCAAGGGATGTGTGTCAGCTTAGCCGACCTTAAAGCGCGAATGAGATTACTCCCATTATCACACACAACCATGCCCGGTTTCAGGTCCAGCGGTGGCAGCCACAAATCCGTCTGTTCCTTTATTCCCCTCCAAATTTCCTCCCCTGTGTGCTGCTTATCCCCAAGGCAGATCAGCTTCAGCAACGCTTGCTGACGCATGCCAACAGCTGTGCTGCACTGCTTCCACGATCCTACTGCTGCTGGGTTAGCGTTTCCGGATGAGGTACAGCTTTGAGATGCGTTGGAGGAGAAGGAGTCAGAGAGGTAGGTGTTGCTGTTGTTATCCAGTGGGAGGGACGGCGGTGCAGCTGTTTGCGGCGTGGGCAACACCCGCGCCGTAGCAGGTGAGGAATCGCTGCCAGGCTCCACAAGGTTCACCCAGTGCGCGGTAAGGGAGATGTATCGACCCTGGCCGAACGCACTCGTCCAGGTGTCAGTGGTGAGGTGAACCTTGCAGGCAACGGCATTCTTCAAGCTTCGGGTTATTTTGCTGACCACGTGCTCATGCAACTCAGGCACTGCAGAGCGCGCAAAGTGGTGGCGGCTGGGAACCACGTAACGTGGGATGGCCACTGACATCATGCCCTTGAAGCTGTTTGTCTCCACCACTCGATATGGCAGCATTTCGCAGGCCAGAAGCTTGGCTATGCTGGCTGTTACTGCCACGGCCCGGGGGTCATTTGCTGGCAATTTCCTCTTGCGATCAAACATCTCCGAGACAGACAACTGAATCGTAGAGCTGCACACTGAAGGGCTGTTGGTTGTTGTGTTTGATGAACACTGGGAGACCTCAAGAGCACTACTCCGGAAAGTGACAGTGTCAGCGTCTGATGTTTGTGAATGTTGTGAACCACGCAATGGCTGGGCTACTGCTGCTGCTGAGGCGGGTCTGGTGGTGAGTCTGGTGACCCCAAGGGAGGCAGTGTTGCTGGTACCCTGTCCTGCCGCGTTTGCCCACAGAGTGGGATGTTTGGATAGCATGTGGCGGCTCATGCTGGTGGTGGAGAGGTTGTTAATACTTTTCCCCCTGCTCAGGTGGGTCTTGCACACCTTGCAAATCGCCATAGTACCATCCTCAGTGCAGTCTTCAAAGAAAGCCCAGACTTTGGAGCACCTGCCTTGCTGGCGATTTCTGTTTGCGCCTCTTTTGCCTCTCACTTGAACTTCCACGCTTGTGGTGCCTGAAATTGCGCGCCGCCTACCTTGTGGCACAAGGCGAACTCGTGCAGCAGTGGGTTCTTCAACAGACTCATCTGTGCTGCTGCTACGACGGCGATGTTCTCGTTCACAAACAAAATCTGGGTCTCTGTCCACATTGTCCATACCCTCCTCTTCCATCTCCTGAAACTCGTCATATGTCATTGTGGGGGGCCGCCGCCGTGGAGTAGAGCTCCCCAGAACAACCTCTGCGCAGCTCACTTCAACGTCGTCTTCCAGATCTTGTCGGCCGACCTCCTGCAATTGCAACCCCTCCTGCCCAACTTGCTCTGGGATTTGGGTTTCCGAGTCCTCCTCGGACTCGCCTTGTATTTCAGTGCGCGGTGCATTTCCCACAGTTAATGGTTGTGAATCCGGGCACAACATTTCTGGCTGTTCCTCCATTGACCTTTGAAAGGTGGAAGTTTGTTGGGCTGGGAATAGCTCCTGCGAATACCCCATTGTGTCCTGAGGTAATTCATCGGACTGGTTATCTGGCAGTTGTGTGCGTGGTGTCGCTGCCGGTTGTGTCAGCTTTGTGCCCACTGGCTCCTTGTAACTGGCTGAGGACTCGGACCTCGTGCGTGATGTGCTGGTGCTGCTTAACCCACTGCTGGACGCTTGAGAGGTCATCCAAGTAATTATCTGGTCCTGTTCTTTTGGATTTGTGAGGGTTGTTGTCCTGGACAACATGGGCGGTATTGAGTGGGTTTTCTTGGGTGCTCCCCTGTGGCCTGTACGTGAACCGTCAGGGGAAACACCTCTTCCCTTGCCCCTCCCTCTTTCACAGGATTTCTTCCTCATTTCACTTATCCTTAAAGTACACGCTGACTGGCAGCAGTACAGTGGCAGTACAGAAATGCTATACAGTGGCGGGTGAGCGGTGTACCACTATTCCCAGCAGCGACACAGAGCACAATGCTATACAGTGGCGGGTGAGCGGTGTACTACTGTTCCCAGCAGACACAGAGTGGCAGTAAACAGAATGCTATATAGTGTGGCTGAGCGAGGTACACAGAGTGGCAGTAAACAGAATGCTATATAGTGTGGCTGAGCGAGCGGTGTACTACTATTCCCAGCAGACACAGAACAGTAAACAGAATGCTATATAGTGTGGCTGAGCGGTGTACCACTATTCCCAGCAGCGACACAGAGCACAATGCTATACAGTGGCGGGTGAGCGGTGTACTACTGTTCCCAGCAGACACAGAGTGGCAGTTAACAGAATGCTATATAGTGTGGCTGAGCGAGGTACACAGAGTGGCAGTAAACAGAATGCTATATAGTGTGGCTGAGCGAGCGGTGTACTACTATTCCCAGCAGACACAGAGTGGCAGTAAACAGAATGCTATATAGTGTGGCTGAGCGGTGTACCACTATTCCCAGCAGCGACACAGAGCACAATGCTATACAGTGGCGGGTGAGCGGTGTACCACTATTCCCAGCAGCGACACAGAGCACAATGCTATACAGTGGCGGGTGAGCGTTGTACTACTGTTCCCAGCAGACACAGAGTGGCAGTAAACAGAATGTTATATATTGTGGCTGAGCGAGGTACACAGAGTGGCAGTAAACAGAATGCTATATAGTGTGGCTGAGCGAGCGGTGTACTACTATTCCCAGCAGACACAGAACAGTAAACAGAATGCTATATAGTGTGGCTGAGCGGTGTACCACTATTCCCAGCAGCGACACAGAGCACAATGCTATACAGTGGCGGGTGAGCGGTGTACCACTATTCCCAGCAGCGACACAGAGCACAATGCTATACAGTGGCGGGTGAGCGGTGTACTACTGTTCCCAGCAGACACAGAGTGGCAGTAAACACAATGCTATATAGTGTGGCTGAGCGAGGTACACAGAGTGGCAGTAAACAGAATGCTATATAGTGTGGCTGAGCGAGCGGTGTACTACTATTCCCAGCAGACACAGAGTGGCAGTAAACACAATGCTATATAGTGTGGCTGAGCGAGGTACACAGAGTGGCAGTAAACACAATGCTATATAGTGTGGCTGAGCGAGCGGTGTACTACTATTCCCAGCAGACACAGAACAGTAAACAGAATGCTATATAGTGTGGCTGAGCGAGGTACACAGAGTGGCAGTAAACAGAATGCTATATAGTGTGGCTGAGCGAGCGGTGTACTACTATTCCCAGCAGCGACACAATGACTGGGGGGACCCTGGCTAGCGTGGCTGGAGCGCGAACTACCCTGCCTGCCTACCCAAAGCTAAACCCACAGATAAATGGCGGAGATATGACGTGGTTCGGGTATTTATTTACCCGAACCACGTGACAGTTCGGCCAATCAGAGCGCGTTCGGGTCCGAACCACGTAACCCGTTCGGCCAATCACAGCGCTAGCCGAACGTTCGGGGAACGTTCGGCCATGCGCTCTTAGTTCGGCCATGTTGCCGAACGGTTTGGCCGAACACCATCAGGTGTTCGGCCGAACTCAAACATCACCCGAACAGGGTGATGTTCTGCAGAACCCGAACAGTGGCGAACACTGTTCGCCCAACACTAATATTTAGTAAAGATTGGTGAAATGTTACTTTTCCTGCAAATCATATTACATTACAGTTTGTGAAGCTTATATTATTATTATTATTATGTAGTATTTATATAACACTGACATCTTACGCAGTGCTTTACGAAGTATATAGTCTTGCCACTAACTGTCCCTCAGAGGAGCTTCCAATCTAATCCCTACCATAGTCATATGTCCATTGTGGTCTAGTTCCAATTTAGGGGCAAGAAAATTAACTTATTGTACTGTATGTTTTTGAGATGTAAGAGGAAACCAGAGTGCCTGGAGGAAACCCGCACAGACATGGGTAAAACATACAAATTCTGTGCAGACAGTGCCCTGGCTGGGTTTCTTATCTGTGAACCAGTGCTGCAAGATGAGGGTTCTATCCACTATGCCACCGTGCTGCCCACATTGTACACACAAAGCGTATGATGTTAGTATAAAGTGTGTTACCCTATTTGTCTTCGTTTTTCTTGTGGACTTGGTGTATTTCTGATTACAGAATGGAGAAAAAATGTCGCCAACTGTGAGGTGAGGAAGATACATGCTAAGAAATTAGTTGAGTGCGCAAAGGAACTGGAAAACAAGTTTATATTTTATGCTGGCTGTGTTTACTTTTTCTTTTGCTTTTTGATGAAGGAGATTTGACAAACACCAAAAGTTCTCCTAACTGGTTCATCCGAGAGATAGCTGAAAGCTGCATCCTTCTCCTGAGGGGACAGGTAGGCTGCATACAAATCTACACATGCTGCCAGCCCCTCCAGCAGTTCTGGGTACTTACTTGCCAGCATCAATATGGCTAGCTTCAAATTGAAACAGAAATACAGTTTTTATAACATTAAGTTACAAAATGACTTGCATACCACTGATGTATGTTTTAGCCATGTTTAATAAGAATTAAATTAGATTTTAATGTTACTCTGGTGGTTTTAATATTAAGGTACTTGCCTGCAACAGTGACTTCACAAACTGTTACACAGGGCAACCTTTCTAATGAGAGACTGTATAATGATTTCCTTTCAGTCCTCATTACTGCACACTAAAATAAAAAAAAAGCACAAAAGGGCTTATTTGCATGTCAATGCCTATGTTTTCAAGGCTGTGGATTAAATAATTCAAAGCCCAGCAAAAATAACAAAAGACGTATGGATCATGTGAGAGCATAACGAGGGAATGCATGCAGGACAAAAGGTATGCACTTGCAAAGTAAAAAATCAATTATTTAGTGTATTTCAATCTGTAAGATGTGACACAGATCTGGATTTGTTCATTCATTCAAAGCCAGTAGAACACTAATTAAGTTACTCCTAACACTGTACACTCTTGGCTTTCTAAGTGGCTACTAGCTGAAAGAACAGGGTGTCTAAGTGTCACTCGCCTAGCAGAATCACCTGATTTATAGTAGCCCTGAGTGCACAGTTCCAATAATGAAGGCACATGTAGCGCTACAAAGTGTGCTAGCTTGCATATTTGCCTGTGCTCCACCTTGTATTTCAATGTGATGCAATGGCATTGAGACAGAGAGCAGAGTATTGCAAAGGGGGGGGGGGGGGGTATTATGTGCACTAGTCTATCCCTTATTCAATTCAAAATTTCCTCCTAAGTTTTCTTCTAGGAAAACATTTTTTAATCATCAGTTTAAAACAGCTTTTCAGAACTCTGCAGTTGGAAAAAGGGGCAAAATGTAGGTGAAAAGTGCTATAAAAATTATTCTATTTTCTTGCTTGCTCGCGGCTTTAAAGGAATTTTTTTATAAGGCATGAAAATATCACCTAGGAGAAAACTTAGGAGTTAAAGTGATTTGCACTAGGGCCTCTATGTGGTTTACGCTACAAATCGTCTGGCTGCATAGTAACTTGGTACCTAACACCCACAACTAGACCTCTAAGGTTCCTGACTTTAACTATCTAACGACCGAAGCAGCCCCAATACTACCTAATTGGCATTAAGTCCTGGGGCAGGGTTTTGCAGGAGATTGCGCTCTGCTTCGTCATCAGTCTCCCAGTGGCGATCGCCTCTAGGAGACCGTCTATTTGCTGTGTACAGCGCTGCGATCCACAGCAGCGCTGTACTGGGAACAGCTGCGTGACACAGCTGTCCCCCTGAGAGTGTCAGGAGCGATCCGCTGTCATAGGCTGATGCCTATGACAGCCGATTGGTGTGATTAGCTGGCGGGGGAAGGAGGGAGGGGCGGGAAGGGAAAAGAGAAAAAAAAATAGCGATATTTATTACAAAAAAAATTCAATATTTCTGTAAAAATAAACAAACATGCTGGCAGGGATAAGAGCCCACCAACAGAAAGCTCTGTTGGTGGGCAGAAAAGGGGGGGAAATCACTTGTGTGCTGAGTTGTATGACCCTGAAGTGAGGCCTTAAAGCTGCAGAGGCCTAATTTGTGAAAAATAGCCTGGTCACTAGGAGGGTGTAAGCCCACAGTCCTCAAGTGATTAAAGAGTTAAAATCAAGTAATGTAATACATGTCTGTTTTGCAATATGTATTCAACATCTTCCTTATTTGGTTATATTCTGGCTTGATCATTTAGGAATGCTGTTACACCATATGAACTTTTCATAATCCCTGCACCAACTTAACCAATAGGAATCCTCAGTACTCAGTATCAATTTGCATGGAGGGTAGGCAGGGCTGAGGAAAGAAGTTTTATTGCATTTCAGGCACCTGTTTTGTCAAATGTGATTAGATGAAACGACAGTATACTGAAAAAAGGAAACCAAGATAGGGTTGGAAAGGTAAATATGGGTGCCTTCTGCGCACAGATGCTATTCTAGGAAAAAAGAGTATTTGCCAAGAGAAGACGTGTATAAGCAAGAAGACCAGACCTTGGGAAAAACCAACATAGAAAAGAGTAATGCTCCCATTAAATTAGATTTGGAACGATCAGATAAACAGAAAGCAAACTAAAAGAGGTCAGCGTCATCAATATTGGCAGATTGCAGAGCCTGTAGTAAAAGACGGTGAGCAACAATGTCGAAACCATAGGAATCACCCAGGACAAGAAGAACAGGAAGGTTGCCTTGCAACTTGGTCTTTACACTAAGTCAATAGAAGTAGTATGAGTCATCCTTTTGCTGGATCTGGAGGCAGGAACTATCATGACCACGGCAAGATGACCTCTAAATAAGGCCCTGATTGTAGTCATGGCTGATTCTGTATTTGTCTTTGGGATGATGTACAAGTAAGTAAAATAGTGCACACTTTTTTCATCAAAATGCCATAGTCAGTCATGTGAGTACTTGAGTTAGTGTTTCTTCATTGACCTTCAACCTTCATATAAAGGTTGTTGCTGTCATTTTCCATACAACGATGATGATGGTGTGTGTGTGATCACATTTTTTTCAGCATATCACATAGTATGTTAAAAATTAATTTCCCTAATGGTCTGGCCTCAGGCCCACAGTTTAATGTCCCTAGCCAAGTCTGGGGTTATATTTTGGAGAGAAGAAACTGGAATGAATGGAGGACAAATATTGACTCCATTGGCAATACAAGATTATACATTTAAATCTGTTGTTGTGCTGTTGGTTAAACATCATATGTGTGGGTTTCTTCCAGGCACTCCAGTTTCCTCCCACATCCCAAAAATGTACAGATAATTTAATTTTCTTCCTCCTAAAATTGTCCCTAAACAATGATGGGCATATCCCTATGGTAGTGATTAGATTGTGAGCCCTTCTGAGGGACAGTTAAGGGACAAGACTACTGTACATACTCTGTACAGTGCTGCGGAAGATGTCTATGTTATATAAATATAAGTGCTAGATGTCGATGCTATGTAAATACTACTAAATAATAATATTAATAATAATGGGTGCACACATTATTTGTGTGCCAGCTGCTCCTCAAGTGCACTTGGCTGGAAGCCAATTAACCTCAGCCCTGTGTTTTTTCGGGATGTGGAAGCCGTCATATGCAAACATGGGGAGAATATTTAATCTCCGTGCAGATAGTTTCCTGGCTGCAATGTGTACAAGGAATGCTAGCACTGCAAGGCAAAAGTACCAGCGACTTAGCCAGAGTGCTTCCTAAATGGCATTTTTTTCTGTTACTTGTAACATATTTGTATTTAATGGGCTTGTTATCAGATATCGTAGTGCCTAGTATTACTGAGCAATTGTTTTTTCCTTCCATCATTGATTTTAGCATTACATTAACTTTTTCAATATACAATCCAATTGCAGGGAAATCACTAAAAAATGCCAGAATGATTTGAATCTATTCTATTTTATACCATATGTAGAGTATTCAGTGACAGAGCCAACGCAATTAAAATGAGCACAATTTTGTATTTCTCCATTTAGCAGTCAATAATGCAGAGTGCTAAAAGATTCTGGCAATTTATTCCTGAAATTAATTGTAAGATATTCACTGTGCCTCTGGGGAGCTAAGATTAGTGTTTTTCAGAGTTTTATGAACGCCAATTAGCCGGCTTTATTAAAAATGTTCTTTGAGATGTTACTTTACTTCTACATTTATATTCTGACTCCGTAAATTGAATTCTGTTTTCATTTTGTGATTGATTGGCCGTACCAGGGATTAGTTTCCTAGTTTATCATTTCCTTTAGACAACCATCTGAGTAATAAAACTTCCCAATGTCAAAAGTTAATGTGTATAAACTTTAGTATGACATCTCCCATAATGTACATAGGAATCTGCCTCTCCCATCAAATATCAAGTGAAAATGATTTATGATTTTACTTTGCCCAGTGTATAAGCATGTTGATCTAATATTTTTGGGGTTTTTGGGTTTTTTTTTTAGCAGTGACTATTTTGCTGAATGTTGATGCGTAAAAGGAGGTATAATAATTCACCATGAACTCCTACGTGTATCTGTATGCACTGAGGTGCTAAATCCGTCACTGAGGCGCTAAATCCGTTACTGCTGAAATTCTGTTGTCCCCATTTTTTGCCTGATGAAGCGGGCTTGACCTGTGAAACACGTTGAACTCTTGGGGTACCGTATAATAAATGTGCTTGTTAATATTTAGACAGTATTTCGTGTCTGCTTTGTGGAAGTAAGCCCACCACTTACTCCAAGCAATTTTTAAACCTTTTATCCAATTTTATCCTGTTGGCGCCTCTGTTTCTACATACTTGCTGAATCCACTCCTGGTGAAGGGAAATGTTACCCCCTATTTTTCCTATCTACAGAGAGCGACTTCTTAACCCTGAGTGAGGACGGGTCTAATCTCCTCACCTGCCTACACAGTGGTTGCCTGATTGGTAACCCATGTTTGTGAGTATAATTTATCTCACCTATCACTTTCCATTCATTTTCAACATACTACACCATATTGGGCTCTCGATTTTCCCTATTTCAATATATAAAAATGATCTTCCCTAAGGAAGTTTTCATAAATGTTGTGGGCTATTGGGGTGGGCATAGTGCATTTACTTACCTTGGTTACTGCTCTGTAGCCCCCCCCCCCCCCCCCCCCCGTCTATATGAGGGCCTCCATCTCTGTCCCCGTGCTGCAGAACCAGAGATGTAGTCCATTCATGTGATTACATCTCCTGGCCTGGAGAGGTAATCACATGAATGGCCTACATCTGCCAGCAAGAATTGTGGCGGCTGGGGGTGTGCGACATCGTCACGGGTATTTCAACCTCTGGTTCTGCAGCACAGTGACAGAGAAGATGGAGGCACTCATATGAATAGAGAGCTATGGAGCACCCCCTCTATAGATAAATAAATGCACTATTCCCATCCCCAAAGCCCACAGCAGTTATGAACCTCCTTTAGCCAGAGGTTCCTTTTATATATTTATTTAACTTATAGGAGTATGCAGGTGCTTAGATGTCTTTAAAACTGAGCCAAACAAGTCTGACTATGGTAAGTTTGATTAGCTCAGTGTTAAGCAAAATGCTACTTGCATGGAAACCTGCAGTATTACAATGTCTTTGACCATCTCCAATTATCAGCATGGCCAGATTTACCATAAGGCACTGTAGGTATGCACCTACATGCACCTGATGATGGAAAGGTGACTCACTACTCTCCCCTAGTGCCTGCCTCCCACCCTCCTTCCCTATGCAGAGTCCCGAGCAGAGTGTAAATGAGAGCCTACTCACTCAGCATTCCACTGAAAAGTTCCCTTTAGTCTGGGGCACATCTAGCTACTTAATATTGAGGATACTTCTGGCTACCTAATACTAAGAGGCACCTGTAGCTACCTCTGACGAGCAAGGGAAGTAAGGGAGAAGTGGCAGCTTTGCCAGTCAGCACACTTGCAGTGCAGTTTGGGGGTTTGTAGGTTCATGGAGGGCAAAGTCTCGGGTGCCAGGACATCTGTGCCTATAGGCTCCTGTGATGTAAGTCCAGGCCTGATTTTCAGTAAGGGTTTGGTAGAAGTATCAAAGTAAGTGTTAAATGTTTGGATAGAAGGCTAGTAAAAGATATTGGTGCAAAAACAAATATACATACAGTATGTTTTACGCGTACTTTACACCTGCTTTTCTGCTGACAACCAGTATAGCCCAGCCTGTATTTGTTTTCCTATATTGTTTAAATGCAGACCATGGTGACAAAAGTATTACTCTTGCCTAGGGATGAGTGAAATTGTCGCTAGCATGTTTGCTAGATTTTCCTTGATATTCCGACTCCTCTGTGCAGTTTTGGCGAATCAGAATCGCAAACTTAAATTGAAGTTAATGGTGCCAAATGCATTGACGTTAAGGGCAGAAATAGCCATGCCCCCATATACTGTATTCTATCATTACCAGATTTGCTGGGTATGCTGGGTATTTACTTGTATTAATTTTTAACAAGTACATAAACATTCAAAAAGACCTTGTGGTTTTCAAGAAAGTTGATTTTAAAGTTATGATAAGTAAAATGGTTTTTAAATGCAATTAAATTATAAATAATGTATCCTTTGCCTTACCTGGTATTGCAACTGTAAATAGATCCCTGGCAACCGCAATGAATTTTCTGCTGCGGTTTTCCGTTGGTCATCAGCTGAGTTTCAATGCTTTTGCTGGGGATTGCATTACAGCTGCAATAGTACTATATAGGGATCCCTGACAAATATACATACTATTTACTGTTTTAAAAAAAAAGAGGTAGCACTCCCCGAGCCTCTTCATCCCAGGGATGAGCAGAAACTACGCCAGTGCGAATTTACGCATCGTAGTTCGCATCTACGCATCGTAGTTCGTAAGTGAAGTTTCAAAACTACGCTTACGAATGTATGTGTAGCGAAGTACTGCTAGGCGTAGCTTACACCCACTAAGCGTAGTTAACATGTGTATTGCGTAGTGAACTACGAATGCGTTACTCGCGGTTAATTTTCCATGTGTGATTATATGCTTAAAAATTTACACATTGGAAAGGGGAATGTAAGCATAGAAGAGTTCACGGTATAAGCATTTACCAGAGGAATTAATATGTAAAATTTTCTGCATATGGGCATAAGCATCCGCATACACTACGCTTCGCACTACGCGTAATTGCGTATTTTTAGCGTATTTTTTTTGCTTAGTCTACAAAATTCATACGAAGCGAATATTTGATTTTGAAGCCGTAGTTTGACGAAGCGTAATTGTGTAAAACTACACGTAGTTCCAGCGTAGCGAAGTTGGCTGACTATGACCATCTCTGCTTCATCCCTTTCACACCCATGCAGGCTAGTATAGACAGATATTTGGAGTCTGGACTGTGTGTAGCTCCATGCATTGAGCTATACCAGCCCACATGGTCCATGAAATTGGAGCTCTGAAATAGAGGGGTGGCAAAGCCTGCCCCTCTTCCCAATGCCCTTGTTCATGTAAAGGACAAGGGGCTCATCCACCTTCTCAGATGCTCAGGAGGCAGTGGGGGTAACTACACTTACGCCTTTGGGTGTATGCCCAAGGGGATTGGCTTATGGTAGAGGTTTATATCCTCTAGACCTTGATTGGATTTAACTGCCGAATCCCTTCTTCACCACCAGGAGGTTTCTGGCATCCTATGGCCATATATAAGCACTAACATCAACAACATGATCATCAGGGATCCCCTGATCCCCAGCTGCTGTTTAGGAAACCTAGCATTTTTTTTAAGATGAATGAAGGGCCCAGGGGACCAGGGTAGGGGATAATGAGGGACACTGGGGCCAAATTCATTATAATAAAGGACACTGGGGACACAATACTTAAAATGAATGGAGGACATTGAGGCCACATTAACCATTTGCGGACTGTGCACCATTTTAAACCGTCCTGTAGGTCTCTCTTAACTGACCAACAGACATTTTAAAATGTCCTCCACCTCAGCCGCTGCCGTGCACGCGCGAACCCCCCGCCCCACCGCATGTACCCGTCAGGACCCAGAGAGCCTCAATTGGTAAATGGGAAGAGGTGTTCCATGAACCAATCAAAGTGCCTGTAAGAGAAAGTTTATGGCTTCAATGAGAAGCTAATGATCTTTGCTGTAACATCACTGTCTGTGTGCATGTGAAACAACACAGTTTCACAATTGTTATATTTAGAGGTGGTGACTATATATACACTCCTCTGTTTTAAGACTTTTTTATGGTATAATAAAGAAATTTGCAAATAAAGGCATGCAATTACTGATATAGTATAAAAACTACTAAATGGAAAAAATACACCTTTATTTTCAAATAAAATATTATCGCCATACATTGTACTAGGGACGTAATTTAAATGTTGTAATGATCGGGAGAAGTGGGCAAATAAAATGTGAGCTATAGTTGCAGTAGCATTGTTTATTTTAAAATTATAGTGGATGGCATTGGAGAAATCATGTTTTTTTTTAAATTTTCCCCCAAGTTTTCTTTTTAAATTGAATAAAAAATAAAGTAATTATTGAAAGCAAATATCACCCCTAAAAAGCCTAATGTGTGGCAAAAAAAATCAAGGTATAGATCAATTTGGTGTGATAAGTAGTGAGCAATGTATAAAAGGAAGGAGCCCTGGCAGGGGAAAATTGCTCTGGCCTGTTAGGGTATAAATCCTTGGGAGTGAAGTGGTTAATTAATAGTGCAGTATACATCAGGTTTAATGGGGGACACATAGGCAGCAGTAATTAGGATATGTGCCACTGCCAAACTTATTTCCTGTGCTTTCCCATACTAATGCATCATGACTATAACCCATGTGCCAGGTGAAAAAATAACATGATTCATTCTTCTAATTTTGGATTTTGAATTTGTTTTATCCAGCAATAAAAAATGTGTATTTGATTCATATGCTTTTCTTTAAATTGTCATCTGTGTTTCTTTTTAAAAAGCTCTGTGTGACATTTAACATTCAGCAAAGCTGATCTGTAATAAGACAGACTTCTTCGGTCTTCTCATCCCCTGTGGCTGGCAGTATGTTTTCTCACTGTCACAAATTTTCATTTGTGCACCATGAATGTTTTTTTTTTATACTTATTGGAAATGGCAGCATAAAATTGTCTTTACAGCTGCTGGCACAGTAAAGATGCATACGCTGCCTTCCTTTAGCAGTCATGGTATTTGTTCATGGTTCAGGAAGCAAAAATTAGAAAAGGATCTTGCAGAATAGTATTTCAGCAAATACCAGCAGAAGAGAAAATGCCATTTCTCTCTATAGTTTTTTGTAAATATGCTTTTTTCAATTCATTAATTTTTTCAGGTTTAATTCACAGCTCAAACATTTTCTTCATAAACCAAAAAGTGGTATTGCCCAAGCTGCATGACTACGATCTGACAATTTGGTTAGTTACATAGTTAAGGTTACATAGTTAAGGTTAAAAAAAATACACCTGTCCATCAAGTGCAACCAGGAAAATAAATCAATAAGTAAACATTAGATACATGTCTGTCCTGCACCTTCACATAATCCTGCTGATCCTGGGTAATGTAAAAAAAAAAAAAAAACCCTTATAAGACTTGGCAATTATTAATCTTCAATGGGGACAAAAATTCCTTACCAATTCCAGGCGGCAGTCAGATAAAATCCCTGGATCAAATCTTCTGGGGATAACTTCATAACTATAGTTGAGGATGTCCTTCAATGCAAGGAAAGCATCCACGCTTCCTTTAAATGCAGTTATAGAATTTGCCAAATTTCCATAACTACTTTATATGGCAAAATATTTCACATTTAACCTCTCTTACTATAAAGAACCCAATGTAAAAAACCTTTCTGTAAGGTCTGCCGGCTCCTGTCGGAACGCCGAGACCCGACATGTAGCTCCAACTCCTGGGTCTCGGCGGGCCGCTTACGTGACTTAAGCGCATAATGATGTGCAGCTCCCATTGGGCAGATGGAGTACGTGCTCCGCTGATGTAAACAGTAGCCACGTGTGTGCCTGCGTGTCAGCTGATTGCTGACACACTAACTACTATTGGTTTGCTTTCAATTCTGCTTTTGTTCATGGGTTAGTCCTTGCATTTAAACCAGGTGAGCGCTCCAAGTTTGTGCCCGTGATAGCATTTAGCTTTTGGCTTGTTGCTGGGTCACAAACTATCCTGATTCCTTTTGCCGACTCTGCCTTGCATTTTTGACCACGCTTGATTCTAGATTGATTCCCTGTGTGCCTTGTATCCTGACCACGCTCTATTGGATTACCGGTTGCCGACTCTGCTTTGTATCCTGACCACACTCTATTGGATTACCCATTGCTGACTCTGCTATTGTACCTGGACTTTGCCTGTCTGCTGCCTGGATCGACCTCTGCCTAGATAAAGACTTGAATGAACGCTGCCCGGACTGACATCTGGCTAGTACTGACCACGCTATTTCTAAAGTGCCTGAACTGCATAACCATTATACTTGCTTGCAGTCATCTGACTCATCTGGATTGCCTCATCCTCCAGGCTTCAGGTGACTATTATATTTGTGAACACTATGCCTTGTATTATTACTGTTGGTTCTGTTTGGTGGATACTATCTGTCAGTCTGTATGCTACATCTACCTGCAGGGTTATTGTAGTTCTGTGTTAGGTAGGAGTTTTGTGCAGGTGTTACGGGCTGGGTTATAGGTCAGTCATATGGGCATACAGCCTAACCTATAGTCATTGACCAGACAAGCCAGACACTTTTTTCCTCCATATGCGATCATGCCCCTTTGTCCTTTGCACAGTCCTAGTAATAAAAGCTTATTTGCCAAGCTTATGTGTTGATGTTTTTATTCATGTTAAATGTATATGACATGGTTTATAATGAGATAAACATGCGTTTACAGTCCCAATACTACTTAGAACTAATTTGTGTTCTTTTTTCACTGTTTCCATTATTCCAGGGCTCTAAATCAAATCTCATCTCATCTTATCTCATCATATCTTAGCAGTCAAACTGTAGTGTAATTCTCAGGGCCCATTCAAACTATAAATGGTAAATCGGTAGCACTTAGCACTACCATTTTGCATGGGTGATTTTACCATGATTAGCATGGTAAAACACTGCTCACACTTCCGTGATTCAGAGCGACCACGATCTGCGCTTTATTAAGCACTGTATAGCAATCGCTCCAGAATCACAGCAAAATGCTGCATCTAATGCGTTTTGCGATTGGTGCTAATCACCCGTGATTGGTGCCAATTGCGGCAGTGAGATCACTGCCATATACTTTCTATTGCAAGCGCTTTGGCGATTATCAGGAATCACCCACTAATCGCTCAAGTGCAGACCCTCACTGATAACTAATTAGAGTTTGTAAAATAAATAAAAGTCTAAAGGTCCGTACACACCCCTCTCACCCTAGCTAGGCGCAGAGACATGAAACCCTATACAGAGGTTCTGATTAAAGAGAGCCTTCGTTACAAATGGGGCTTCCCCTTCGCCCTCCAGTTTCAATATACTAACAGAGCCTACGTTTGTAGATCTCCGGAGGAAGCTAGAAAAGCTTTTATTACCTGTGGCTTTGACATGCCAGCTCTCCCAGATCCCGCACCTACATCAAGGGATCCTAAACCGGCTAGAGTTTGGTCCGAGGTCAAGAACAGAAAGAGGCTCCGGCAACAGCAGGCCCCTGATCAGCCTTCTACTTCCCAAGAAACTTGATGCCATAATCTGGACTCTCTAACTGGGAACTTTGAGGTCTATCTCGGTATACAAGGCTAACCCTGGAGTCTTCTCTCTAACTAAGCCTTCCTGAGAGAACAAAGTCCTTCTTTTGCACTAAACTGACCATGTTCTATATTTTTTCTATTTTTCTTAGTAGCTATTAATGGGTTTTTCTTTTTTCTCTCTCTCTTTTGACTCATGAGTGTAATCTTGGCTTTTCACCGAGCCGCGATACTTTGTTGCCTCCTCTGAATGTGGTCGGCTGACCTGGTCAATCCTTTGGGCTGCCCAGCTCACCAGACCTGGAAAGGAGTTTTGAATCTCCTTATGCCTTATTGTATTTCTGATAAATTTTTTGATTGGGGGGAAGCCAGTAGACTTTGGGGGTCTGAAGCAACGTTAGTTTTGAGGTGCCTGGAGTGTGTGTGGGGAAGGATATGGAGATATGCTAATTATGGTTGTTTCTGTGAAAACTTGTGCTTATTTCTTATAGATCATAATGGTTAAGATAATTTCTCACAATGTGAGAGGATTTAATATCCCCTCTAAGAGGGGGAGGGCTTTCCTGAGCTATCTACACCACAAGCCAGATATTATAGCTTTACAGGAGACTCATTTTACGGATTCCTCATATCCTAAATTTCTTCACTCTCAGTTCAAGAGATGTTTCACGTCCTCTTCCCCTAGTAAAAAAAGTTAAAGGTGTAGCCACCTTAATTCATAACTCATGCCCTATACAAATAACAGAAGAAATTAAAGATGGCTCAGGATCCTTCCTCATTCTTATGGGAACTTTGCATTCAGAAACAGTATGTATAGTTAACCTATATGCTCACCCAGATCATCCTGTTAACTCATTTATTGCCTGTGCCCCAAAACTTCTCACACTCAATTGCAGAACTGTATATTGGGCGGGTGACTTTAATCTGCTTTTTAATCCTACACTGGATTCATCCAATCAGTCTGCCGATAGATTAACCAAATCCCAGAGAGCTAAAATAAGCCACTATATTCAGTTACTCTCTCTTTCTGATACATGGAGAGAATTTAGTGGCCCTAACAGGGGTTATACATATTATTCTTCCCAGCACAGAACTCACTCCCGTATTGATGCCATACTTACTAATTCAACGAATGTACCCAACTTAATCTATGCTAGGCTTGTACCAGTATCCTGGTCAGATCATGATTTTGTTCTGGCTGCTTTCGAAGACTCTATTTCTATACGTTTTGCTAGAAGCTGGAGGCTTAATGAGGCACTACTCTATGACTCTTCTAACATTGACCGGATTTCTGAACACCTTTCAGACTACTTTAGATTAAACGATTCCTCGGAAATCAAGCCAGATATATTGTGGTGTGCTCATAAAGCATGTGTCCGAGGAGAATTCATTAAGATAGCCTCTCAACAGAAACATAAACGTACGGAAATACAATCTAATCTGGAATTTAAACTGAATCGTTTAAATAGGGAATTTCAGATTTCTCCAACCCCCTATCTCCGTAAATTAATAATAGATACTAAATTGCAGCTAGACCTGGCCCTTTCTAATATGGCGGAGAAACAATTTAAATGGACCAGATCCAAGTTCCATAGGTACTTAAACAAACCAGATAAATGGCTCGCAATAAAGTTGAGAGCCCAACAACAGCTGAATAGAGTGCATAAAGTGAGATTAGAATCAGGCCAGGAATCCACTGACCCTACCCTGATTTATAAAACCTTTCATGCCTTTTACCAAAAACTATATAACCCCTTGCAGATAGCCTCGGAGGTGGAAGCTACATCATTTCTATCTGCAGTCAGTCTGCCCTATCTGACTGATAACTCTAGAAAACAGCTTAACGGCACAATAACTGAAGAGGAAATCCTGGAGGCTATCAAAAACCTAAAATCTGGTAAGGCCCCTGGGCCGGATGGCCTATCTGGGCTATACTATAAAAAGTTTAGATACCTCCTGGCCCCATATTTAAAAAAACTGTATGGCTCAATTATGAAGGGACACCAGATTCTTCCTGAATTCCTGGCTGCTCAGATAGCTGTCATTCCTAAGGAAGGTCAGGATCCTCTCTCTCCTAAAAATTACAGGCCTATATCTCTTCTTAACATTGATTATAAGCTTTTAACTTCAATCCTAGTTTCTAGACTTAATACGTTCCTCCCTGATATGGTCCATAAAGACCAAGTGGGATTTATCCCAAAGAGACAGGCCACGGACAATGTCCGGAGAATTATAAATATCATAACTCACGCAAGGCTCCACTCAAAAAAATTGGCTATAGTAGCCTTATAGATATCGAAAAAGCATTTGATAGTCTCCAGTGGCCCTTTATGCTATCTACTTTAAAGAGAACCAGAGATGAAGCACCCTCATGTATTTTACCTTATAAATCAGTGGGAACATGACAGTAAACACCTAATCTGCTCTTTGTTACATTGTTCTCTGTTTAATTTGCCTGTTATCACCTCTAAGATAAGAATCCCGACTAAGCAGTCGGCTGGCTTTGCTACAGAAAGATTATAGCTTAGACTGTGTTCTTTTGTGTCTTTTCAAGTCCAAGCCTGCCCCCTGCTGGCTTTGCTCAGAAATCATTATAGCTGAGTCATTATAGCAAAGCCAGACTCAATGCACAGTCCGGGATTCTTATCTCAGCTAGATAACAGACACTTTTAGCAGTGAGGATGAAACAGAGGGCAGGGTAGGTGTTTTCTCTAATGTTCCCACTGATTTCTATGGTAAAATACATGAGGGTGCTTCGTCTCTGGTTCACTTTAAAGAAATTTGGAATTAAGGGTGACTTTCTTTCAGCCATACAGGTTCTTTATTCCTCTCCTTCTGCAACCTTAAAAATACCCTCTCCATCTCCTCTTCCGATCAATATATCAAGAGGAACTAGGCAGGGCTGCCCCCTATCCCCAGCCCTTTTTGTCTTAGCAATAGAACCTCTTGCTATGCTGATCCGAAATACACCTGAGGTTAATGGGTACACTGTAGGAAATAGGGAATACAAAGCTGCATTTTTTGCAGATGACCTAGCTCTTACAATCGCTGATCCCCAGACGTCTCTCCCATCCCTCTTTGATCTTATGAAGAGATTTGGGAATGTTTCAGGTCTGTGTCTTAATTTAAATAAGTCCGAGCTTCTCACTTGCAACTATACGAAAGATCAGGCCAAGTCTATCGCCAACCAATATAAGCTACAATATTGTGAGCACTATATCAAATATCTGGGAGTTAAAATTACCAATCACTATCCTGACCTATACAAGTATAATTATGGTATAATGATCTCCAATTTGCGGGGTCTCCTAAAAACATGGCATCAGTACTCGATATCTTGGCTGGGGAGAATAAATTCGGTACGTATGACCCTTCTACTGAAATTACTATACTTGTTTAGAACCCTTCCTTGTCTGGTTAAAAAATCCGATCTACATAGACTTCAAATAGATATTTTTGATTTTGTATGGGCAAGGAAAAGACCTCGAGTTTTGCGGGCTAATATGTATCAGTCTAGAGCAAGGGGAGGCCTCTCATTACCAAATTTGTATGGATACTATAAGGCAGCCCAATTAGCCCAGATTGCCCCCATTCATGCGGGCCTGAGAGCCCCACTATGGGTAGATCTAGAAGCTTCCCAGTGTGGCCCATATAGTCTTCAGGCACTGACCTGGTCCTCGTTGCCTGGGAATTCCCTTTCCAGTCTCTCTTTACCCTCAACAAGACTCACAATGCAATTATGGAAGGAGAATAGAGACCGCCTGAAGCTTTCCTCCTGTCCCTCACCTTTGACCTCTATAATAGGTAATCCGGATTTCCCCCCGGGCTACCTGCAAGACTTTTCTTGGGCCTCTCATAAAAAAATGACTAACTTATCAGTCTATTGGGCAGGTGGTAAATTACTTACTTGCCGGGAAGTCCTTGAGAAATTTGAGCTTTCTTCGAAATACTCCTTTCAGGTAACCCAAATCCTGCATTTCTTCCGCACAATAGTGCCTAGAGGTTATACTAACTATTGTAACTCCTTTGAAAATTGGATTACGGGAACACCCTTAGAGGGAGGGCTAATTTCTCAGATCTATGCCAACATTATTGAAAATAGCTCTTCAGGGATAGAAAAGATTAAGAACTACTGGACTGAGGAGTACCAGGTTTCACTGGATCGGGTGGAATGGGAGGAATGCTTCACCACTCTTACTAAAGGTAGTCTCTATTATTCTTTAATAGAGACTAACGTAAAAATTTTCCATAAAGCTTACTTAACACCCGCTAGATTACATAAAGCTACTTCATCTTTTTCGCCACTGTGCTTTAGGGGGTGTGGAGGAGCAGCTGGCTCATTCTCTCATATGTGGTGGACGTGCCCCCTAGTATCTACCTTTTGGAATAAGGTTAAAGCACTGATCACGAAAGTTACTTCCTTTACATTAGTCTTAGATCCAGCAATTTTTCTATTGGGTCATCAACCCCTGATCTCACTAATCAGGTGCATAAGCTGGTTCAATTTATAGTGATGTCAGCGAAATCATATCTAGCGGCTAATTGGAAGTCCCCTACTTTAATAATCAGACCTCTTATCAATAAAATACATCAACTTATGATATATGAGAGAATGTTGGCCATTTCCACAGATAAGCTGGACCAGTTTCAAAAAACTTTGGACCCATGGATACAATATGCAGATAATGTGGGTCTCCATTATATGGTATACTTTAGCTAATACAGCTACTTAATGGCAGATCCTCTCCACTTTGAAGATCAGACCTCTATGTAAAATGATTCCTTGTCCCCACTACAGAATACCTAATTCTTCACCACTCTTCTACCTCCTTTTCTTTATATGATCTAAGCAAACGTAACCCCATTGTCTCTGGTTAACCCTCCTGATCCTAATGCTACACTGGCATTTAATTGGTGGTACAGAAAGGGTGACAGTCAGGACTTTCCTGGCTTAGGTTGCCGATCTGTCCACCTTCATATAGCTATAATAAGACATACAAGATAAATTACTGCTATAAATATGAGCTTCGTTCTATTGTTTAGCTAGCCTAGAACTAAACCCACGTTAAGCTAGAAAAATTTCATAATCTCAGTTTCTGTCTAAGTGAAGATCCTGATAAGCTAATTCCTTGTTTGGAAATGTGGGTATAGTTGTTCACTGTTGATTTATGTGTACTGAAAACCTGAACGTGTTGATACCTTAATTTGGCATGCTCCAATTGGGGCTGTTTGTTAACTTCTTGCAAACTTAATAAAACTGTTTGAAACTAAAGGTCCGTACACACGCTGGACTGGGGGCAACGACGGGTCCGTCGTTACCTCCCGCTGGGTGGGCGTACCAACCACAGTCCGGCGTGTGTACGCACTGTCGGCGGACTGATACGGCTGTTTCAGAGCGATCCACCCGGCGGATCGCTGTGAAACAGCCGTATCAGTCCGCCGACAGGTATCAGTCCGCCGACAGTGCATACACACGCCGGACTGTCGTTGGCACGCCCACCCAGCGGGAGGTAACGACGGACCCGTCGTTGCCTCCAGTCCGGCGTGTGTACGGACCTTTAGTGTCGGGAACAGAGAAAAAGTTTAATAGATCAAGAGTTGTCTGTATGAGAAATGAATGCTGTCAAGTACCTGAGAAAGTCACACCCAAGCAATTTTTTTGACCCCCAACCAGTGGCATAGCTAAGGAACTATGGGCCCGAGTGCAAGTTTTACATGGGCCCCCCCCCCCCCCAAGTACTTTATACATAACTACTGATATGGCGTACCAAAAGCTGCCAAGGACAACCACAGTGTCAGAGTTGCCAGAAGGGGATGTGTTAAGGATTACCACTATTCAAAGCATCTATAGAAGTGATAATTACCAGCACAGGACCAATAGAGAGCTAATACTGTGATAGAGGGTGGACACTTCAGTGCCCCTCAGGCCCAAGGGCCCCGATGCAGTCACTACCTCTTCACCCCCTATTGCTACACCACTACCCCCAACCCCATCACAACGTTGAAATTAGTATACTATCAAATGGGGGGGTGATTAAGTGGTTCTTAGTTCCGTTACAGAATGCACTGTGTATATAGATATATGTTGTGTTCTCACTCCTCTGATTTCATGCTTGTTGGCAGGGTGTAAAGTTAATGTATCAATAATAGAACATTGAGGGGGAGGGGATATATAAGAAGGACAAAGCAGTTTCCATATTTCTCACAGTTCAGGTCCCCTTAAAGAGCTTTGCTTTTGGTTATTCATTATTTGGGTTGATTCTTTTTTTATACTGTATAGAAAGTTTACCTGTATGTTCAATGATATAGTAGGAAGGATAAACTCTAGTATTATAAAAGTGGAATTTCCACTGCTTTCCCTATTTTTGTATAATTATACTTGTAGTGAGCAGAGTTATGGTACATTCTTCCTCCTAGATGAATCTTTATTTTTTTTTTTAAAAAAAGCATTTTTAACCAATTATCACAAACTGGATGTACATGCGTGTCCAGTTTGCTCACCTTTTCCAATGTTCAGGCACATCCTGTCAATCAGTGATGGCTGCTCACGTTCATGACAGGACTCACAATGATTGGTGAATGGAAACAAGTATTCCCAAACCCAATCAAAGTGCTTGTGAATGAATGATCATAGCTTCAGCCAGAAGCCAGTGATCATTAAGTGAAATGAATACACAAACACTTCCGGTAAACTCAGGACACTATTCTAAGTACATAGCATAAAGTGTGTGGGGACATCTAGTGGATAAAAAGTAAAGTTAAAATACATGAAAAAATAGATCTCTTATAGATATTAACCCTTTCTTCCTCCTCCCCACCCCCATAGTTACCAAAATAAAATACTTTTTATAAAAATGAGCCAAAGTGACAGCATTTAATAGGTAGTTACCACAGGGACTTTTTTTTAAATACGTATGTCATGCGAGTATAAAAGGCCCCGTTCAAACTTGCGTTTCTGTTCCAAACGGACCGGATGACCGGACCGTACGGTTCCGATCCGGATCCGATCCGGATCTGGTCCGGTTGCATCAGGTAGGTATACGGCTGCGATCCGGATCCGTTTGGTAAAAGAGATACAAAAGTAAATAAAAATGTTGGGGTCTGGGAGGTCAGCAGAAGGTGCACCTGTAGAATCAGGTCCTCCGCTGTTTAGGGCCTCACCTCCACGTCAGACATACTGCCAAACAGCTCCAGCAATTAGTCACTGCTGCTCCACTCCAGAAATGCTGGGCCCATGTGTCCCCATCCAAAATGGCCGCTAGAAAACGCATAGGAAGTGGGGTAGAACGTCAGTTTTTTAAGGCCAGTGTGTTCTGTGCTTTCCGTTCCCCATTGGTTTCTTTTTTTGGATGGTGCAGTCAGGCTCCGGTCCGGGTACGTGGACCGGATGATCCGGACCCGGAAAATAGAGCATGTTGGAAAAGTATCCGGTGTCCGGATCCGATCCGGCTCCGTTTTGTACGGAACGGACGCGTGTGAACGTCCGCATAGACTTTGCATTGCTATGCGGAACGTACGTTCCGTTTGTACAGTATACGGTCCAGATCCGATCAGGCGAATCCGGATAGCGAACGCTAATGTGAACCGGGCCTTACTGTTATTTTTGCAAATAAGAGTTTGCAATTATTGATAGGGTACAGTGAGAAAACAAAAAAAAAAAATTTAAATGTTGTGATAGCCAGGACAAATGGGTACTTACATTGTGTGGGTTTTATCTACAGTAGAATTTTTTATTAAAACTGTAGAGAATGGAATGTGAGAAATAGTGTATTTTTTCATGTTTTCTCTTCTTTTCCCTATTAAAATGCATAGAAAAGATTGCATTTACTGAAATAAATATCACCTACAAAGAGCCTAATTTGTGGTGAAAAAAAAACAAGATATAGATAATATAGGTGGGATAAGCAGTGATAAAGTTATGGACAAATGAATGGGAGGAGCGCACTAAGGTGAAAATGGCTCTTGGCAGGATGGGTAAAACAGTGTATGGGGTGGTTTTAAACAAAAGAATATGCTGCAACAGCAAGCTTCAAGATTGTTTTTTTCTTTAGGAAATGTTGTATGTTTTATATCCCCACAGTGACAATTGCTGCACACTATGTCACAGCATGCTACAGACTGAGAGGAGCATAAATGAACTGTAAACTCCCCCCCCCCCCCAAATGTCCACGAACTGGTAACTCACTGCACCCCCACCCCATCCCATCTCCCTCATTCCCCCTGCTTTGGCAATGCCTGTATTGAAGCTTGGTCATGCCAATAAAGCTATTTTTGATTTGATTTGATTTGATATATCAAATATTTTATACTCGAGGCATGTATTTACTTAGTTAAGGTACCAATATATTTGGAAAGGACAAGAGCAAACAGCAAAAACAGTTGAAGAGGTTCCAATAATTTCCACACTAGGACTACATTAGTCTCAAAGGAAGTGGCTGTGAATATACATGTAAGTAATATGGAGACTTCAAAGGTTTGGCTTTATGGTCCAGACTTTACATATGGATCATTTTTTAAATTGCAAGTACAAATCACACACAAGTCCTTTTGTTCATGCTGTTTACACTTCCAATTAATTCCAGCTTTCTATAAATTACCTAGTGTTCTATTATTCACGAGAAAGCATGAGGCAAACAAATAGATCTGAAGCATCAAAGCACAGAAGGAGCAAACACATATCAATTATTTCATTCCATTCGGTATTCTTTTATTTTACAGAACAGAGAACATCAGAAAATGGGCATTCATTGTTATTTCCACATATAATGCTTTTTATGTGTAATGCGACTTTCTATTTCTACACAACCTGGACCAAAATGCATTCATTTCATATCATCTTTCCAGCAGAGTTCAGCAGAGAAATGGAAGGATGACTTTACCCATGACTTTCAAATTGATGAAATGTGGGATTTATCTAATCCTACACACTGGCTGTTCGGTTATAGCTACCCACAGCTTGGAAGGCTTTATTTTATTCTAAGGCTGGAAAGGTCATACATTGGAAATGTGCCGGCATCACTAACTTAAACACTGTTTCCTGTCATGGTTTATGAATGCTGCTCAGACTGCTTTTCTGTAAACAATGTAGTGACAAAATACAGGACAAGTGGGGAAATCATATTCAATAATGAAGGGAACCACACTTCTGTCAAAAATTTATTTTAAATATATATTTATTAGGGCTGCACCTTCAAAGGAATTTAACATATAGTAGAATAAGCAAATCAGCCCTAATATGTTGCATTTACCTATAGTAAACTTGCCAGCTTTATCAGTATCTGAAAGCAATTGTGAAGGGAATGTAAGCACAAAGGTTAAATACTTACCTCAGTACTGGGAAGCCTCTTGATAGTCTGGAGGTTTCCTGGGTCCTTCTATATGCCACCGTTCCAGTATTGGGTCCCGTTTTATCTCCTAGCCACACAAACGCACTAGGTGTGCACAAGTATAGTCCCTGCATGCCCAGTAGAGGGAAGCGCTGGTGCACAGGGGCGTTTTCCCACATGCACAAGTTCCTCCCTCTACAGGGCATGCATGGATTATACTCACGCATGCCCAGTGAGAATGCGCTCATTCAGGACCATGCTTCTGTTCAGAAAGAGACTATTCAACCCACTAGCTAAACAGGTATAGAGGTGCCTCGTGCTGGATTGGTGGGTTTTAAAAGGATTTTGGAAGCCTCTGGACGATCCAGTGGTATCCAACTAATGAGGCAAGTATCTAACTTTTACACTTTTCCCCTACTTCAGGACTGCTTTAACAAGACTGAAAAAGTATACTTTTACAACTAAACCTTACTGGAAATCAGCATTGATTTATCAGAAAAAAACGCCAATCTTCATGCAGGATATTGCCCAATATCCTAACAATATAACTACCCTGATCTAAATGCCTTTCCACTCCTGACCATCATAATACTCATGACCTATTGCTCTTACTCATCTTCCTCTCATCTTTGCCTATGGGTGCATACACACAATACATTTTGATTGGCCAATTTCCATGTAGTATGATAGCTTACCTACACAATGTGTCCAAAATATTCACAATCGGTTGGCCCTCATACTACATGGAAGTGGTAAGATTGGCCAATCATTGGCCAGTCCAAAGTGGAGACATGTATGCAACATGTATGCAACATGCAAACATTTGCAGCATATGTTGATCAATCCTTTACATCTATGGTCCTTTACATTGACGGTGATCGTACGGAAGATCACTGGCATAGCGTAAAACCGGCCTCAGGAAAATCTTCCATGCAGCTATTTTTTCTTTCAAGTAAATCCTTTCTTGCAAAGAAGGAGCTTTTGATTATTACATTTAAACGTTGCAGAGAGTAAGGATAAATCTTCTTGTGCTACTCACTGTTCAGTAGATAAAAATGCAGGTATGCATTTCAAATATTATTTTTGTGACATAAAAATCAATGTTCCTATGTAAGCTGCTTATTCAGCAACATTCCTTTTATGCAACCTGTTCACCAAATAAAGAATACTGAGATGGAATTTGAGAAATACGCTCCTAATCAGATTTTCAGGAATTAGTTTCTTTACACTTGCAGGTAGAGGTGAAGTCATCAGTACTTGTTGTGAACAGGCACTGAAGAACTAGGCAGTTGAAAGCCAGCTGTTGGCTAAAGCTTAACCACTTGCCGACCGCACGCTTATACCGTGCGTCGGCAAAGTGGCAGCTGCAGGACCAGCGACGCAGTACTGCGTCGCCAGCTGCAGCTTAATTAATCAAGAAGCAGCCGCTCGCGCGAGCGGCTGCTTCTTGTCAAATCACGGCGGGGGGCTCCGTGAATAGCCTGCGGGCCGCCGATGGCGGCTCGCAGGCTAGATGTAAACACAAGCGGAAATAATCCGCTTTGTTTACATTTGTACGGCGCTGCTGCGCAGCAGCGCCGTAAGGCAGATCGGCGATCCCCGGCCAATCAGCGGCCGGGGATCGCCGCCATGTGACAGAAGACAGCCTGTCACTGGCTGCACAGGACGGATAGCGTCCTGTGCAGCCCAGATCTCCGGGGGGAGCAGGTAGGAGAGGGAGGGGGGAGAATGTCGCCGCGGGGGGGGCTTTGAGGTGCCCCCCCCGCAACATGCCAGACAGGAGGAGCGATCAGACCCCCCCTGCACATCATCCCCCTAGTGGGGAAAAAAGGGGGGCGATCTGATCGCTCTGTGTGGCCGCGGATCTGTGCTGGGGGCTGCAGAGCCCACCCAGCACAGATCCAAACAAACAGCGCTGGTCCTTAAGGGGGGGTAAAGGGTGGGTCCTCAAGTGGTTAAAGTGAACCAAGCACTATTTTTACCACCCAGGGAAGCTCAATAGCACATTAAAAATGCATGCCAACAGTTTGTCTCATTATTCAAATAAACTTCAATTGTTCCTTTTATTTTACATTCAAAGTTTAGCAATTAAGTTGTATTAGCCTACATCAGCAGGCCTACAAGTTCTTCCCTGGACACAAAGATTTAAGGAAGCTAATTGTTTTATTGTAGTCATTACCAAGAATTAAACAATACATTTTCATCAACAGAGGGGGTGGTAATTAAGACAGTTTCTTCAAAGAGATTATCTAGACTGAATGTGTTAAGATAGCATCTCTGACTTCTGTAAATAAGGACTGTGAGAAGGGTAGGGGGAACATGGCAGCTTCTATGCCAGGAGAAATTCCAGTGAAAGAATGGGTCTCTTTAAAGTATCGCTTTCGCAAAAAATTGTAACAATTAAAATACATTTGTATGCAGATGTATAAAATGTGCATTTGTCCTAGCGTAAATAACTTATTTCCTATGTTGCCCCACACAAAACTATTTTTTATATTTTTCTTTTTTAGTTTCAGAATTATGATTGATTTTTCCAATTGCTTGTAAATTTTGAAAAATCTCACCAGTGTATTACACACGTGCTCACATTTTCTCCACTTATGAAAAGAATCATCAAAACTCCCCAAAAAATTTACTTCTGAAAATTAGATCAGAATTTTACATCATAGCCATTTGACAAATATGGAAAACAATTACAAATGCATTCATATTTGCAATAAAATATTAAACATTACATTTTTCCATACAACCAATCATTTTTATAGAGTAAATGGGAAATTAAATGTTTTATTGGGTGTGGCCACCTTCACAGCATGTTGTAAAAATGTGACACATTTTGGACTCGTCCATCTCCTCTTGGGGGATTCTTCATCCCCAATGCCCAGGAGATCATCTTACACATCATAGCGACCTGAAGTTACATCACTTGTGGATCTATGTACTATGCAATTTTCTTCTCCTTATTATGGTAAACATGGGCTTTCATGCAACTAATGGCAGACTGGAGCAAAGTGGGAGATAGGTCTGTTGAAGGGTGTACAAAAAATACACCCTATAAATATACCTCACCCTATTAATATACCCTCTTGAGGTATAGTCATAGGGTGTACTATATGTTTATTTTAGATGTGCCTCAGTTGGTTTAAGGTCTGGAATTGGTGAGAATTTGCAATTTTGAATCCTGATACATGCTCCATCCACATGTTGTAATGTTTTCTGATTTGGGTATATGTGTTTGTGCATTTTTTAACATATTATTGCATTACTTTGTGTGCCTCTGAGAAAGTGGTGCCTCACCTCAAGACACCTGGGCAGCCATTTGTGTTTTTTGGAACTCTGCATGTGTAATCCGAATGTCACTCTACAATAAATTTGAATTAAAGATTATACAATAATATATGTGATACCTATTTAAACAGCAACTATCATGTTGGTTCCATTAAACTCCATGTTTTGGACGCTTTGACATAGAAATTTCCACCACTATAGACCTGTTCATAAGAATTGCACCATTGTAGTAATTATCCAGCTAGTTCAGTAAATGTTGATTTTGATTGAAGACCTCCTGATACCCTTACTCAGGGATTCATGTCTGCTGAACCCTGATTACATGAGATACAGAGACCCACATGTCTCAATTGGTTTGACCCAATGAGAGTACTCAGCAAGGAAGACATCTAATTCAGCCTCAAAAATAGGGATGAGTTCCTTGTCCTTAGTTTTGGACAAGGGTGCTATGTGGAGGGCAAGGCAGGGGACAGAAGGAGGAGAACCTTACCTATGCAGAGCACTGTTCAATGCTAAAAACCATGTGGACTGGTATTGATCAAGTGGTGGAGCACCAGAGCCTTCCTGGACAATACCAGCCTGCATGGGCATGTAAGACATTCACCACTTTTCAGCCACTCCTGTTTATCTGCTATCTGCCAAGAGATTGCAGGTGGCTGCAAACATCCATTACAGGTGGTGGGGTAGTGTCTGAAGCACGTACATACATCTGAATGGGATGTGATATGCAGCATTTTTTTGCAGGAGAGTAACCGCACTACTTGTCAACTGCTGACATAATGCTCCAATTTGTTTGCATTACAGTGGAAATGGAAGATGTTCACTCCTGGTAGTTTGTTGACTGAATGATACTGAATGGCATGAATGGCATGGTAAATGGGCCATTTTCTTCTCATGTGAAAGGACCCTTAAAAGTAGCATCCTATTGCATGTGCTGAAAGATGTGAAGTTTTACTGTACTGGAAAAGCTACCAATAATAGAAAAACTAAATGTAGGTGGCAAATGGCATGAGTTTTAATGTCCAGTGATGTTTTTCTCAACTTCAGCTGAATCATCCCCTATTTTTACAAATCGTTTTCAGAATTGCTCCTTGGAGGTGGGTGTTTCATTTTCTTTATTTTATTCAAGTATGCATTAAAAGAAGCAACATTTTAATATTTTTCCCAAATTTGTGATTAATTGATCAAATATAATATGTTCTTATGTAAATTCACACTTGATCATGCCAGATGTAAAAAGCAGCATGCTATTTTTGTCTAATGTTTGCAGTGGGCATCATTTAGTTGGTACATATTAATACAATAATTAAGTCTTAGAATTTAGCACTTAGGGAAACTTAACTGCTGTTAAAAGCCAGCAGCAGAGCATAAATAAGCATTGGTGCATTATATTAAAATAGAAGAAAGAAATGCCTACTGTGTTTAGCTGTAAAGTAAAATATTGTGTTCATAAAAAAGTCTAAAGAAAAGAAGTGCATTGTGAGTTACCAAAATAAAACCGAAGCAACACATGGAGTTAAAGTGAACCTCCGGACTAAAAATCGACTCAGCAGCGCTGGAAAGGCCTGGTGTTTCTTTAACAGTTTCACAGCATCAGAACTTTTTTTCTCTTATCCAAGCCTCATTTTTAGCTGCACAGAAGAAAACTGCCCGGGCTTTTTTTCCCCTGATGCTGTGCAAAGCATGATGGGATTTCTGATTTTGTTGTTCTCGTTCTGCTGTTTTGGTGCAATTTTTTTTTTTTTTACATTTTGAATTTGACATTTGAAGCCTAGCGTGTGCAGCTGGGAGGGGTGATCAGCACACAGGACAGTTGGAACTGTGTCTCCTGCTCCTTGTCACCTCCTTTCAACCAAAAAGATGGCTGCCCCCATGACAAAGATGGCAGCCCCCATGTATCACAAACATTTGCCTGTTCTTTTAAAACAGGGTGGGTAAAAAATTATATTACCTATCTATTCTAATTAACATAACTAATGTAACTTAATGACAGTATGTTTGTTTAGGCTGAAGTTCCCCTTTAAGAAGGCATGTAATATCTATTTTTTAGGCAAGCCTTACAGGAATTCTGTGTGGAAGGTTGGACATCATTTTTTTATTATGTGCAGTTACATAGGGGGATTCTGCTTGTGCCCCCTCATGTTTATCCACACCCCAAGAGTTTTGGGGGTCCAAAAACCGTATGCGCAACATCAAGAGGGTCCACTTTGAAGCTTTTTATCCACTTAGATATGTGTCCCATTGTGGAACTGCTCATTGTATGTGTAAGATATAATTGCATGCAATGCTAGAGTATGAACCTCTTTGTCGCAGCTAAGGGACTCACTCAAATGTCTACGTATTTGTGAAAACAACAATCTCTGTTTGTTTGGAGGCATTACACATATTCACTGGTTTCATGTGACTGAGATGAGGTCCTTTAAATTTTGCTCTGCATTCACATGTTCAGCCTCTTAAGTTTCTCACATCACATGTAAGTTAGTTTGACTGAGTGTACTGTCATTTTATGCACATGTTCTGTTATGCATGGCGAAGGTCATCTTTCTATTTTGGATTAAGTTACATTTAATAACACTCATCCGAGCCAGGACAAGATCCTCCAGCACCCAAGGCTGAGACACCAAAGTGCACCCCTCCATCCCTCCCACCCCAGCCGTCACACACTGATTGCTATTAGACTAAGAGGTGCCCCAGGGCCCCCAACACCTTTATCTCTAGTTATCTGGCTTGCAGTCACTGTCATGTATCCCCTTTTCTTATTTCTCTCTGCTTCAAACAAAATAGGGGAATGATAGCTGAGTGAGTTGTGTGCCCCCTTCTACACTGCACCCTGAGACTGGAGCATCTCTCGCCTCTGCCTCTGCCTCTGCCCGGCCTTGACACTCATGTAGGCAGTTAAAATGGAACAGAGATTTCTGATGCCAGTTATTTACACTTTATGGTAATAAGACTTGTTATGCATCACCTGAATACCATCTTTATGTATAAAAAGGGATCAGTGAACAAACATGCAAGTTTTAAAAAATCCTCAAAGGGATAAAAAATTTGACTGGAAAAACGAAATGTCATTGAAGTGTATATAAGAGTCAAATATAGCTTTTTATGTTTAAGCAAAGTTTAAGCAAACAGTGCCACTTTAAAGTGAATCTGAAGTCTAATTTAAAACAAAAAACAGACAGATACTTACCTGAGGAGAGGGAAGGCTCTGGGCCCTATAGACCCCTTCCAGTCTCCTCGTTCCCCGTAGCCGTCACGGTTATAATCTGCCGAGCGGCCCGTCTTCGGAAACCCAAGTGCTTCCGGAAGACTTCAGAAGTCTACCCACCCCAGATGAGAGCAGTCTACGTAGAC
The DNA here is from genome assembly GCF_040937935.1 of Hyperolius riggenbachi. Taxonomy (NCBI): domain Eukaryota; kingdom Metazoa; phylum Chordata; class Amphibia; order Anura; family Hyperoliidae; genus Hyperolius; species Hyperolius riggenbachi. The sequence continues at coordinate 229,969,003 of NC_090647.1, forward strand.
TGCTAATGGGGAAGCCTGAGGGAGAACACGGGGACTGGGAGGAGAACGGGAAGGCTCTATAGGACCCAGAGTCTTCCCGCTCCTTAGGTAAGTATCCGGGGTTTTTTATAAATTAGGCTTCAGTCTTTATTTTTAAGTGAAGCTGCTGACCTGCATCTGCATGATTTTAGGCATTGGCCAGCTACCATAAGACTGACTGATTATATAATCCCAGAAATAAACAGGCATGCAAGTGTGTGTGTCTAATGCTACGCATACACGGTTAGATAGTTCTTATCAATTGAGCCGCTGATGGCTCGATTGATAAGATCCAACCTGTCCGATCACCACGGCGGATTGATACCGCGCTCAATCCCTGCAGGCGGACAATAGAAAAAAATGAAGCGCTGATAAGAAGCGCCTGCGGGGACGAGCGGGAATCGATCCGCGCGCACGCACGGATGAGCGGTGACATGCCGGCATCGAGCCGCTGGCTCGATACCCTCGCATAATCTAACCGTGTATGCCTAGCATTAGTGTGAGTGAGGATACACCACTTCACTTTGAAGGTGCAAGCCAACTGCATTACTGGAATGTAGTGCCACAAGCAGATACAACACTCCTGCTAAAGATGAAAATCCTGAATAGCAATGGAGAGGACATATAACAGTTTCAGATTTGCATCTGCTTAACATATTGGAGCCAGACACTCATACAACATCACAACATACTTTGGTTATATACTGTACATCCTTCTTTAGTTGTCACATCTGAGCCAGTGGTGTGCTTTCCCCATTGATAAATAGATAGATAGATAGATAGATAGATAGATAGATAGATAGATAGATAGATAGATAGATAGATAGATATTGAAGAGGAAAATACGCTCTTACCATGCTGTGTGGCAAGTAGATGTACTGTGTAGCTAATAGTTTAGGACTAGACTGACCTTACTCAGTGAACAGTTAAAACAAACAGGAAGAAATTGTCACGCTTCTGCTGCAACTAGTTCATGCCTATTTTCACTGGTCTGAGAGCTGCATAGATTCTGATTGGTCCCAGAGGGAGCACAATGTTCAAAGTGTCTAGTCAGTCTCAGAGTCACACTTATAATTACATGTTTTTTAAATGAATATGCAAAATGTCTATGTGGACACTTACAAATAACATTAAGCGAAAAACAACAGTCCAAAGTTTACCTTTTAATATTCAGCTGTCAAAAGTAAAATGTAAGTCCCAACATTATGTGAATAGAAAAATCCATTATTTCTAATACATGCTGACTGCCTTTACATGGTAGCAAAACGAATAACATCATTTTTATTGCGCAATCTACAAATCAAGTGCAATAGGCAACAAAGTCACAAAGCGTCTGACAGTATAAGTCTTGACAATTCCTTGGGAATGGCCCGAGGGTAAGTAGCTTTAAATGATGGGAAGGGACAAGTAGTTTGACAATGATGCTCTTGGAAAAATTCTGGACTAATATAGCCACACAGAGTGAGCATATAGCCTTATAAGATGTAAGTGAATCATTTGCCTCAGGAAGAGTAGAAGCACAAAAAGTATACATATTTTCCGTCCTTGATTACTCTTAAAATCAGCTATATTGCCGATGGAAATACTACATCTTAATTTGCTGAATGTGGGCAAGTTTTGAGGTCAGTCATTTTCAAAACAGAATTTTAAAGATAAATGACTAAATTTACTCTACTGGCTTTAACTATCTGTGCTTACAATCACACAATCAGAAAATCACGGTGCACCAACTTAACCACCCTGACTAACTATCTAAACTAATATATACACTAACAAATATGCAAGAGCATAGATCACACAAAATATATATATATAATGGCAATACGCATAAACACGGATCACACAATATATACCCACTGGAATATGCAGGAGTAATGATCATGTAATATTCACTGGAATGTATAAGCAAAATCAGCACACAGGAGATTTGTCAGAGAAGCCAAGATCAGAATACGAAATGATACAGACAGTAGGCAATGAGGATAGTCAAGCAGACAGGAAGTCAGCTACCAAGGAATGAGATACAAGAGAAAGTTACAGGGTACTTGAAACAGGGCCGATGACCAGAATCACAAGAAATCTAGCAAAATGATCTAGCAATGTCCTTTAGCCAGAAGCACCCTTAAATACTGCACAATGGTCAGGCGACAGTTCAGAAAAGCCTCCAGAGCTCCAACTTCAGGCGATCTGCATAACTGCAGAGTGTACAGTACAAGACGAGACACCTGCTGGTGGACAGTAGAAGTTCATACAAAGTCCATAATGCTGCCACCAGCAGGAATAATAAGGCACTTGCCTTATTTGTGTAGGAAATTCTGGGCCTGGTTTAGTTTTTAGATTTTCCTCAACTAAAGAAAGTTATCCTTCATACTGTCCCTCAGATGGGTCACATCAAACGAGAATGCCCTTCTGAAAGGATAATGGATCAGTGACTATGCAATTCCGTACCTATTTTGAGTGCTTGTTTTTGTGGTGCATTTTTTAATAAATCCAGGACAGCCAAGAATGTTTTTGATCCCTTCTAGTCTATTCAGCTGCTGTGCCCCTCTGAAAGCTAGCTACTGAGGCAGTCATGGGCTACTGCGCATGCCCGGGCTGCCCTCCTCCTTGATCGCAATAGTGTAGATGGGAGTGTTCCACATATGCGCAGTAGAACTTTGTACAAACAATGCTTCTGTCCATGGGAGCACGATCTGGAGGAGCATGGCCCGGGGCCATTCATGCAGCTTTCAGAAGTGCATAGCTGATTAATGGAAGAGTGCAGGAGGATGGCAAGGGACTGAGAGGACTGCAGGGGGAAGCCTGAAGAAGCCCCAGGTAAGTTAGACTGGCCACCTGTATTTCACTCAAGGTTTCCTTTAAATAAATTTTTAAGTTCAAAAGGTAATTGCAAACTGTACTGGCAAAGAGCTAAACCCGCAGTACACTTCATTTAAAAGCTTATTAAGTGTCCATTATCAAAATAATCACTGGCCATGCTTGGTCTTTCATTTACCTAACCTGGTATTAGTGAGTCTGAGGTGACAGCATTTCATCTTTTGTTTCCTCCGCTTCTCTTTGACGCCCGTTTTTAGTAGCTTTTATCTCTCTTTGTTGATTGGCAGTGTAACATTTGTTCTCCCCAGTCATCTCTGCTCATTAAATTTCCTATCATTCTCCAATCTAGAAATTGATCACATTAAAGTCCCAGACAGGCAATTTTGAAGAGCCGCCAACTCAGTTCATTTTCTGTATACACGTGAAAGACTTTTAATACATTTTTGGTCAGGAAAATAATCCACTTCTGCCAAAAGAATATCCCCTCTGCATCTTAATCAGGTCAAATGTCCCGGTTTCCTTTAAAATAAATGAAACATTAATTGGTTTGTTTGCATATGGCAATTACATATACAACAACATTCATAAAAGTGTCAGATAGAAATGTCAGCTGGATGGATGTGCTATAAAACGAGGCAGACAATTTTGTGCTGAGTGTTGACTTACCTTTTGGAGATCAGTGATGCACAAAGGCTATACATCTTTTGAAATGTTAATTAAAAGAAGGATGCTAAACAAGGTTTGGGTACTGGCAAATTATAAATGATAAAGAGAGGTTATACTTGACATCTGTTCTGGAAGACCAAGCTTTAGAAAAAGATCATACCCGTCCATCCAGGCCCAAGAAGGGGTGACTGCTAGCACAGGCTTTGGCAAGGAACAAAACTGCTTATTTCTGTTTCATTTCAGTAAACTGTTCAAGCTACTTTGATAGTCTGGCACAGTAAATGTACCTGAAGCTGAATTAGAGTGAAGAACCCATGTGATCCAGAACATCTAGACAGGATCTATTCAGAAATGACTGCTATTGCATGGCAAAAGATGACAGCCCTCACCGAGGTCACCTCACAAGATAGTATTTACCATTTCACCTGTTGTTGTTAACTGCAGTCCAGAGCCCATATGAACTCAATAACAGTTGCTCCTCATTTGCCTGGGGATTCATTAACCTTTTCGGGACCGGCCACCTACCCCCCCTTAAGGACCAGGCATTTTGCGCAAGAAGGGGGTGCGCGCGTTTGGGGGGGTCAGGCGGCCGGATCCCGTGTGTGGCTGGCTAGAGTGGTGTCCCCCATGGTGGCCTGTGCCTCCCCCTTCTGCCCGCAGCCTTCACTTACCTTCCAGGCTCCAGCGATGAGCCGCACGGGACCCTCTTCTCCGGCCGGCATCTCCGTTCTGTCTGAAGATCAGTTCCGGGTCGCGGCTTGATGACGTCATCAAGCCGGGACCCGGCGCTGACGTCAGACGGAGCGGAGATGCCGGCCAGAGCGGAGATGCCGGCCAGAGCGGAGGGGGGTGCCGATCGTCGCTGGAACGGCAGGGAGGTGAGTGGATCCTCTTCTTTTCCCCCCTGCCGCCGCAGCTGTCAAACTGATCACTACGATCCGACGGCGATCGTAGTGATCACGTGATCAGCAGCCATACGCGATGGCTGCTGATCACTCGGGGGAGATGTCGGCTGTCATATGACAGCTTAATCTCCCCCTCCGGGTGCGCACGATCGCGTCGGGAGCGGAAATAGATCCTACGCCGCATCAGGCTAGAACAGCCACAAGTGCGACGTAGGATCTCATTAACATGGTCCCGAAAAGGTTAAAGATCAACTGAAGTGAGAGGTATATGGAGGAAATATTTATTTCCTTTGAAGTAATACTAGTTGCCTGGCTATCCTGCTGATCTTCTGCCTCTAATACTTTTAGCTATAGACCCTGAAGAAACATGCAGCAGATCAGGTGTTTCTAGATCTGACAAGATTTGCCACATGATTGTTTCTGGTCTGATTCAGACACTACTACAGCCAACTAGATCAGCAGGGCTGCCAGGCAACTGTTATTGTTTTTAAAGGAAATAAATATGGCTGCCTCCATATACCGCTCACTTCAGTTGTCCTTAAAGCAACACCTGTGGACTCCTTTTATTAAGACTCTTGTGTCACTGTGACTTCTGCTAGAATATTTAGTGGCGAAGCCCTGAGCTCTGATGAACGTCTGGACACACCTGTTTCTGTTGGCCAAAATTGATTGTGGGCCTTTGTCTATGACAGCATATGACCATTAGCAGATGCAGGGATTAAAAGGACATATTGACAAAAAGCAGATACAGTACTAAAAGGTGCCCCTCAAAAAGTGAAGGACTAGGAATGAAAAGATGTAGCTCATGCCAGTATGTAGAATTTACAAATATGTTTTGAGTTGCTAAAGGCAGAAAGTCATAAAAAAAATGAGTGTCATTAAGTGTAATAGAGGAAGTAATTAATCGAATGATGTGTCTATGCGGCCTTAGAAGCATGTGCACTCAGCTTCTTTGGTCAGCCATGGTGAGGCCTGTTCTGAGTGTAACCTGTTGTATAGTCTTGGCCATCTGTGCCAGGTTGACCTTCCAGTGACCAGTATGAGAGATTGTAAAAGTGATAACACCAAATTTAACACACCTGCTCCCCATTAACACCTAAGACCTAGTAACACAGGCAGGCTGTATAAAAGTTGTAGGTATGAAAATAATTAATCTCTGATTTATTTATAGAACTATAGTAAAAGTAAAGTAATGTGCACAATGTGGAAAAGTATGAATATGTTAGGAAGCATTAAGTTATGTATTATATATAATATTTATATTTTCTGAACTGTTTAATGTTGTTACTCAGTCTGATTTAAATGTATACTTTTTCACTTTAAAAGCTCATTTTTTTATCTATACATTATTTTTTACAGATGTTCAAACATCAACTATACTAAATGAGAAAAATATTATTACTTATTCAGCCAGTAGTTCATGACTAGGGCAGAGATAATTTCAGATAGTTTAATGAGCAGGGACATACTCATCCCTTCTGTCAAGTCTCTATTGTGTACCACATCATTAAAATTTGTAGTATAATTGCTAATGGATTAAAATGTCTGAATGGAGACAATGAAGGCATAATTATTTCTTTTCATGCTTCTTTCATTCAAACCTTGGCTATGAGGCTATTAATGTTCTGATAGCATTTATTGCAATATGCAAATCTTTACCCTTAATGAACAACTGGGTTTCTAAGGGCTCATCGCCTGTAAAGGATCTCTAATCTAGGGGTCATGTAACTGAACTAGCGGCTAGTTCACCTGGGCATATGCATCATTTCTCATGCAGCAGATATTCCACTTAGCATGCCAGAGTGAGATTAAGACCAGTATCACTCTAGATTTAATTATGTTTTTCCTTGGGTGACATTGGAACCCTAATTTTAATTAAGGCTATGACTGGGGAAAGCGCAAGATGATAGCAACTTACCTCCTTAACTGTTCATATACGTTAAAACCAGGGTTGCTCGTAAACTACGCAAGTGCGAATCTACGCGACGTAGTCCGCAACTACGCATCGTAGTTCATAGATGGAGTTTAAAAGGTACGCATACGTATTTCCGTGTAGTCATAGTACTGCTATGCGAAGCTTTGCCCGCTACGCGTAGTTGACGTATGTATTGTGAAGTCAACTACGCGTGCGGTAACTGCGTCTATACGGATCATTACCCATGCGCAGAAACATTATTGCCCTTCTATAGGTATACAATTCCGCATTGGAAGGTTGAATGTACGCATATATTAGTTCACCCATGCGCATAGTTAGCGGATTATTGCGGATATTTTTCCGCATAAGGGCATAAGCGTCCTTATAAACTACGCTTCGCACTACGCAAAGCTTCCATATTTTAACGCGTAGTCTACAAAATGCAAACCTAGCAAAGTTTCTGATTCCGTAGCCGTAGTTTGCGAAGCGTAATTGCTGAAAACTACGCGTAGTTGCAGCGTAGCAAAGTTGGCTGACTACGACCATCCCTAGTTAAAACTCAACTTTACCCAAAATTGGGTTATGGTGAGGAATAGTAGGGTGCTTAGTGTACTTGCAGGGTTGACCTTACTGTATTCAGACAAGCAAGGTCTGTAGTATAGATCTTTGTCGTGTAAAGCAAAGTCATTCATCATCATTGCTTTCCACTGGCATTGGGGCTCCATGTAAGCTAACGCTAAAGCAGAATATTGTCTGAGGCAAAATAAATCAATATCCACTTTCTTGGCACCAGTCTATTAGGACCCAACTGAAGCATTTGTGATTTCAAAGATGAAACTGTAATGAATAGTGGAGATGCCACCGCGCGGGCAAGCGGCAAGGTGGCTGTCTCCGTGTTCAAGCCGGCGGCATTTTCCACGCAGCAACATGTCTCTGGTTCGCCTGGTCCTTCTAGTGCACACAGATGGAGAGCTACACGTGCGCGCGCCAGGCGACAGGACATTTATGCCAGCAGATCAGCTGATCCCAGATCAGGCTGATCAGCTGATCCCAGCTGGACTCTGGATTGGCTGAGTGTCTGGGGCGGCGCTGTGGAGCGCTGTAGGTATATATAGGATTTGCTTGTCAGTTGCAGGTTGTCTGCCGTTGCGAATACTCACGTGTGAGCACTCAGACCTCAGTCTGATCTTACAGTGTGTTAGAACCAGTTGGAACTGGGAATTCATGCTTAGCTAGATTCCGCTTTAGGCGCTACTGTGTTACTACTGTTATACTTCAGACTAGTTCCCGGGTGTTTAGACCAAGGACCTCACACCCAAAACTAGGAGATTACTGTGTTACTACTGTTATACTTCAGACTAGTTCCTGGGTGTTGAGACCAAGGACCTCAAACCCAAGACTAGGAGATTACTGTGTTACTACTGTTATACTTCAGACTAGTTCCCGGGTGTTGAGACCAAGGACCGCACACCCAAGACTAGGAGATTACTGTGTTACTATTGTTATACTTCAGATTAGTTCCCAGGTGTTGAGACCAAGGACTTCACACCTCAGACTAGGATTGTGCTATATTGATACCTGTTATGATCCCTGGCTTTGCTGACCACTCTCCTGCTTACTGATTCGGTACCTTGCCTATCTGTCTTCCCATTGCCAACCTTGCCTGTACCCGGATACCGTATCAGTTTTCTGTCTCTGTACCTTATCTGCTCGTGTGTTGCCGACCTGGCCTGCATGACCCTTCTGCCTGTCACTCGCCCCTCGGGTGAGCAGCCTCACTGTACTCCTCGTGACACCAACTCTATAGGTGTCCATTAGCTGTAAAGGCTGCCTGCTCCACAGGAAGTCCTCCTTACAGTTCAGTCAGGGGACTTTACCTATAGGAGTCCACTGGCTGCAGTACAGTCTGATTCCCAGCCCATCAGGGAATCCTTGGCTGCAGTACAGTCTAATTCCTGATCCTTCAGGGAATCCCTGGCTGCAGTACAATCTCCATTTCCTCCTATTAAGGAGGTTAGTGTCTACACAGTCAGAGGCCACCTGCACCTCAGGTGTCCACTGGCTGCAGCGCAGTCCAATTCCCTGCTCTTCAGGGAATCCTTGGCTGCAGTTGTGTCTGTATCTTCCGCTCCTCGGGAGATAACCTTTCTTACTGTTGCACCAAACACTCACACTACATTAGGTGTCTTGTGTCAAGCTATACTTGTATTATTGGTGATCATGCAGATCACCATATAAACAGGTATAACATCTGTATTATTGGTGATACTGCAGATCATCAATAATCAGATACACTCTGTGTGCTGACACCAATCGTTACAGAAACATTTAATGATAGGCTTGGTGGAGAATTTAATAAATAAAGATGCCCCAGTAACAGAGCTAAACCACCCACAGGGCAACTTTTTCTTATTCATATATATATATATATATATATATATATATATATATATATATATATATATATATATATACACAGGATCTTCTAAAAAAAATAGCATATTGTGATAAGGTTCATTATTTTCTGTAATGTACTGATAAACATTAGACTTTCATATATTTTAGATTCAAATACACACAACTGAAGTAGTGCAAGCCTTTTATTGTTTTAATATTGATGATTTTGGCATACAGCTAATGAAAACCCAAAATTCCTATCTCAAAAAATTAGCATATTGCATCCGACCAATAAAAGAAAAGTGTTTTTAAAACAAAAAAAGTCAACCTTCAAATAACTATGTTCAGTTATGCACTCAATACTTGGTCGGGAATCCTTTTGCAGAAATGACTGCTTCAGTGCGGCGTGGCATTGAGGCAATCAGCCTGTGGCACTGCTCAGGTGTTATGGAGGCCCAGGATGCTTCGATAGCAGCCTTAAGCTCATCTAGAGTGTTGGGTCTTGCTTCTCTCAACTTTCTCTTCACAATATCCCACAGATTCTCTATGGGGTTCAGGTCAGGAGAGTTGGCAGGCGAATTAAGCACAGTAATACCATGGTCAGTAAACCATTTACCAGTGGTTTTGGCACTTTGAGCAGGTGCCAGGTCGTACTGAAAAATGAAATCTTCATCTCCATAAATTGTATAGGTGTGTATGCTAGCTTTCTTCCATATCTGATCAACCCCAGGTCAGAATATCGATCTGATCACTCAAATTGGATTTGAAATGAAAATGGCATGATGTGTACCCACCATCAGGGCTCAAACCCACTAGCAGCCTTTTTTAAGCGCTAATGCAATGCTATGAGGGATCTGTATAAAATCACATCGCTCAAGTGGGATCACACCCATAGCATTATATTAGTAAGAACTTTCAAATCACAAAGCGCTCAGAAAAGTGCTCCAAGTAGGTTCCAGGCCTTACAGTGTGTATGAGATCTGTGTATTGCCCAGTGTAAGAGGAACATAGATGTGTCTATCATCATAAAATATTTAAAGGGACCCTGAGCAGTGGCAGAAAAAGAAAATCTGGACTTACCTGGGGCTTCTTCCAGCCCCCTGTAGCCCGCAAAATCCCCCGGCATCCTCATCAACCCTTTCGTGGTCCTGCTGGCAGCTCCGGTAAGCCCCCGGTGCGTCATCACTCCAGTCGCCATAAGGGTTCTGCGCATGTGTGGTTCAGAGAACCATGCATGCCCAGGACACTTACGGTGGCAGTTGAAGTTGCCAGATTAAAGGGGCCACCAGCGGCACAATGGAAGGGATGAAGAGGGGGCTATGGGGGGCTGGAGGAGGCCCCATGTAAGTCCAGATTTCCTTTTTCTGCCACTGCTCAGGGAAACACACCAATTGCTCAAAACACATGCTGAGGAAATCATATGACTTTTATTTGATTCTGTATTAATTAAATGGTGGAACTTCAAAAAAGGGCCTTTGAAGGGCAGCCTTAGTCGCTAGCTCCTCCTTGCACTCACTTCCGTGGCTACTGGCTAGCCCATGGCTGCTTTTTCTCTGCTGCATCCAGTTTCTGAGGCCAGACAATAGCAGCCCTCAGAGCCCTCCTCACTGTCTCTTGCTGCCTGTCATGTGTTGGTCACATGTGGCTCCGTCTCCCCTCATAGTATTGCAGGTTCCAGCCAATCAACAGCTGCCTCAGCAGTCATCTTATGCCTCTTAGCCAATAATGCTGAGGATTGAGCTGAGCAGGGAAGATTTAAATACTCAGACTCTGCTGAGAGATACTTAGGCCTGAAGTGCAGACACAGTGTTCTGCATACTGATACTGCACACACCTGATGGCAGAGGGGGAGACAAGCAGCATAGAGCTGGGGAGGGCATTGTGTGTTGCTGTGAGCCCAGCCCAGCAGTGACAGCAGCTGAGCAGCACAGAGACAGATGCAGAAGGAGGGAGATCGTCTTCACTGGTGGCTGTACAATATCACTCAAAGCAGGACAGGATGACAAGAGAATCACAGCATGCTTCCAAGCACCCCTACCCCTGCTCAGGGGATCTCACATGACTCATCACCAGTAACTGCACAGTCTGTTGGCAATGCAGCTTCTAAAAAGTAATCAGGACATTAATTTAATTTATTCATTTGGCTCTTTCATTTTTACCAGAGGTACTCTTTAACGGAGGCTTTTCCAATACATGCAAGGCATAATTCCCCTATATACTTTCAATCCATAAACTCTAGTATTCCCGTCATGATTAATAATGCTCTCTTGCCCATTATTCAAAGGTCAAATATTTCATGGCATAATAACATTTTGTAACAAAACATGCACCGCAGCTACTGTATAATGTGCTGTGCAAATTGTCGGGTGCTGTGGGATAATTCCAAAATGGTGAAGGGGGGGGTATGGTGCAGCCTCATACTTTTGCCTCAGGCAGCAGAATGTCTAGAACCGGCCCTGACTATAGGCCAGTGGTGCTCACCGCCAGGTCGTGATCACGCTTAGGCGTGGATTCACGACCATTTTGACGCATTCCGCCTCGGACACGCTAAGCCGTGAATAGATTTTCAACCATGAAAATCTGCTTCGGCTTCGCGTGAATGCGGACAGAAATCCGCATTCACGCTCGTGAAACCCGGCGCTGAAGTCGTGGTTAAAAAATGCGTCAAACTATGCAGAAGTGACACATTGCAGGCCAATCAGAGGGCCCCAGCCAGGCCCTAGCAACCAATCACAGGAGGGGAGCTATGCCCTCCCCTCCTGAATATAAAGCGGCGGCCATGATGGAAAAGCTCTGTCCTTGCTAGACTGTGGTGCTGAGAGGATTATCTCCAGGCCATTGTTGTTTGAGCAAGTGCATTTATTGTGTTAAAAACAAAGCGTTTTTTTTGCTAACACTGCTCTTATACTGTACACAGTTAGCTAGTCAGTGAGTGATTGCTGTAGTTAGTTGTAGTCAGTGTAGTGTAGTGGGAGTGTGGGAGTCTAGTGATTATTTAACTGTGTGTAGTGCAGGCAGGTTCAGTGCTGCAGTGTAGTCAGTGTAGTGGGAGTGGGGATTATCTGTGTGTAGTGCAGGCGTATCTGTGTGTAGTGCAGGCAGGCAGGTTAGTGCAGCTGCAGTGTTCACTTGTATATTCCAGTGACAGTTATACACTTGTACTATTTGCAGGCAGCCAGTCACACCGCCGGCGCCGCCACTCTCTGCCAGCGCTGTTCATTCATTCTGTCAGTGACCTTGTGCCGTGCCCAGTGCCCACTGCTCGCTCGCTGGCATATAAGCATCTCATTACACAGTCTGACATCCTTGTGTGCCCACTGCATCCTTCAGTGACCTAGTTGTATATCCAGTGCCCACTGCTGTGCCTACTGCATCCTTCAGTGACCTTGTACTGTGCCCACTGCATCCTTCAGTGACCTAGTTGTATATCCAGTGCTCACTGCTGTGCCCACTGCATCCTTCAGTGATCTTGTACTGTGCCCACTGCATCCTTCAGTGACCTAGTTGTATATCCAGCGCCCACTGCTGTGCCCACTGCATCCTTCAGTGACCTTGTACTGTGCCCACTGCATCCTTCAGTGACCTAGTTGTATATCCAGTGCCCACTGCTGTGCCCACTGCATCCTTCAGTGACCTTGTACTGTGCCCACTGCCTCCTTCAGTGACCTAGTTGTATATCCAGTGCCCACTGCTGTGCCCACTGCATCCTTCAGTGACCTTGTACTGTGCCCACTGCATCCTTCAGTGACCTAGTTGTATATCCAGTGCCCACTGCTGTGCCCACTGCATCCTTCAGTGACCTTGTACTGTGCCCACTGCATCCTTCAGTGACCTAGTTGTATGTCCAGTGCCCACTGCTGTGCCCACTGCATCTTTCAGTGACCTTGTACTGTGCCCACTGCATCCTTCAGTGACCTAGTTGTATATCCAGTGCCCACTGCTGTGCCCACTGCATCCTTCAGTGACCTTGTACTGTGCCCACTGCATCCTTCAGTGACCTAGTTGTATATCCAGTGCCCACTGCTGTGCCCACTGCATCCTTCAGTGACCTTGTACTGTGCCCACTGCATCCTTCAGTGACCTAGTTGTATATCCAGTGCCCACTGCTGTGCCCACTGCATCCTTCAGTGACCTTGTACTGTACCCACTGCATCCTTCAGTGACCTAGTTGTATATCCAGTGCCCACTGCTGTGCCCACTGCATCCTTCAGTGACCTTGTACTGTGCCCACTGCATCCTTCAGTGCCGTTGTACTGTGCCTAGTGCATCCTTCAGTGACCTTGTACTGTGCCCACTGCATCCAGTGATTCATTACTAGCAACATGTCTGGCAGGGTTTCGCGGGGTGAGAGGAAAGGGAGTTCAATTGCCTCAGCCACTTCTGGGACTCCTCCACGTCCAGGGAGAGGACGCCCAGCTGTACGTGGTCGTGATGCAGCAGAAAGGGGGGCAGCAAAGCCTGGGCCGAGTCAGCAGACGCCATTGTCCAAATATTTTAAAGTTTCTGGTCCCCGTGTGGTGGTTGAGCAAATGGAACCTGACGTACTCATGGACATCATGACTTCCTCCCAGACCTCTACTGTGAGCACCACTCCAAGCAGCAGCAGCAGCAGCAGCCAACGTCCCACGCTTGTTGTGACATCCACTTCAGCACCCACTGGTCAGCAGCCCTCCCAGGATGACAGCGTTCTGTCCCTCAGTCCGGCATCTGGGAACCTGCTGATGCAAGAAGCTCAGGACTTACTGGGGACTGATGTGGCAGAGATTGAGATCGGGCCACAATCACAAGCGTTGTTGAGTTCTGGTGATGAAGAAGAGGGGTCTGTGTCTGGGGATGTAGGGACAGAAGAGGAGGCGGGGGAGTCAGAGGAAGAGCTGGATTATGATGATGCTGCTGATGATGACGACGTTGTGGACCCTAACTATGCGCAGCCTGCTGAGTCCGGGGAAGAATGGTCAGAGCAGGATGACGAGTCACCTCGGCCTAGGCAAGGATATCGCCATATGTCAGGCAGGGGCAGGGGCATCGGCAGCAGTGGGCGTGGAGGAAGTAGACAGGACACTGCTTCAGCCGGCACCACCACCATGCAACTCCCGGCAACTACTACCACACATTGTTCCGCTGCACCCTCTGCTAGTGGGGGCCGCAGTAAATTAAAGTCACCAGTGTGGGATTGCTTTGACGAATGTACTGATGACAAAAGGTATGCGGTGTGCAGGTTATGCAGCAAAAGATTGAGCCGTGGGAAAAGTCTGAGCAAGATGGGTACCTCATCCCTCCAGGGCCACCTGAGAAGCCGCCACTGCCGCGAGTATGCGGAGTTTAAGAGGAAGCAGGCACTGCTGGCAGGGGTTCCTGAGAGCAGAAGGCCCACCAGCGCAGCAGCATCATCCCTCCCTCAGGGTCGTGAATCCCCCACAGCAGCAGCAGTAGTAGCACGCAAGCGCTCTTCCACCTCGGCTACTCAGGACACAGACATTGAGGCTGGCAGCCAGTGGTCGTCTCTCTCCCCTGTCTCCCCTGCATCCCAGCGTCGTCAGACCCTGCTGAGCGACACCTTTCAGGGTCTGACCAAGCCTCTGCCTCCAAGCCACAGGTGGATCCGCAAACTATATGGCTTGCTGGCCCGGGCCATGGCATCACAGCTGCTTCCCTACTCCCTGGTGCAGGAGGGGAGCGCCATGCGGACGCTGCTCCAATTTGGCATCCCCGAGTGGCAAGTCCCCAGTCGCCACTATTTCAGCAGGAGCGCGATCCCAGCACTCCACAAGTTTGCGGTGGAAAACGTGGCCCGTTCCCTAGACTACTCTGTGGGCAAGCGGGTCCACGTGACCATGGACTCGTGGAGTAGCAGATTTGAGACAGGTCGCTACCTGTCCTTTACGGCCCACTGGGTGACACTGATGGAAGGGAGGGAGGACAAGAGCGCATCAGCCCAGCTAGTGGTGCCACCACGCGGGATCAGGTGGGATGCAGAAGGGTCCTGTCACGACACTCCCTCTGCACCCGGAAAGCAAGCCCGCCTCGGTAGCAGCAGCGCCAAGCCTCGGCACTGCCAAGCGCTTTTAAAATTGGTGACCCTGGGGAAGGAGAGGCTTACGGCCACCAACGTCCTGGCCGCCCTCAGGAAGCAGGAGCGGAGGTGGCTGACCCCCAGAGGCCTGGAAGTGGGTTATGTGGCAGCCGATAACGGAGCCAACCTGGTGGCAGCAGTGCAGCAGGGAAACCTCCAGCACATCCCCTGCTTGGCCCACGTGCTCAATCTTGTGGTGCAGCGCTTCTTGCGCACCTACCAGGGGATAAGCGAGCTGCTGCAGGATGCCCGGGCGGTGGTACGCTTTTTCCGCCTGTCAGCCACTGCCTCTGCACTCTTGTCCACCTTACAGCAGCAGTATGGAAGGCCACAACACCGGCTGATCATCGACATGCCAGTTCGCTGGAATTCGACTCTGGCCATGTTGGAGCGGCTGTGTCAGCACAGGCTGGCTCTTAGGGCCTACATGCTAGACCCAAGTGTCCCCAGCAACCAGCAAGTCCCCATGATTACTGCCACTCAGTGGACACTGATGCAGCAAGTATGCCTGGTGCTGAGTCCCTTCCTGGAGGCAACCGAGATGGTCAGTGAGGAGCGGGCCTCTGTGTGCCAGTGGGTGCCCTTGGTTTGTCTACTGGAGCAGGCAATGGACAATTTAATTGAGCGTGGGGATGAAGCCCTGAGGCAGTTGGAAGAACAGGAGCAGATAGCAGCACAGTCCAGCTCAGAGGAGGGCTCACAGCAGGTAGTGGAAGAGTTGGAGGTCCCTAACCTGAATGAGGAGGAGGAGGAGGAGCAGAGTGCAGCAGGCATTGAACGTGGATGGCGGTTTGAGGAGGACAACGACATGGCACAGGAAGAGGACAGGCATGCATTATGGGACAATGGCGAGGACGAGGAAGATCTTGCTGGCAGGGCCCACTTGTTTCCCATGGCTGTGCACATGTTGCGCTGCCTTCGCAGGGACCCCCGGGTGATCCAGATGCGTTCAAGGGAGGACATCTGGATTACCTTGATGCTTGATCCCCGTCTGAAGGGGAAGCTGGAAGACTTAATGACGCCATCCACCACCGAGCAACGCACAAGGGAGTTGAAGGAGGCCCTTGTGCGCAGACTACTGGAAGCATTCCCCCAGCCTTCCACCCGCACTGTAACTGCTCTGCCAAGCCAGCAAGAGGTGCCTGCCATTGCCACTAGCAGCACAACAACAACCAGCAGCAGCAGCAGCAGCAACTGGCGCCCCGGAGACCTGAAGAGCCTAAGCAAGAGCCTGTATGCAGTGCAGCAGCCAAGAACAGAGGTGCCCGCCACAGCATCCACCACCAACCAGCACAAGCAACCACTGACCACCATGGTGTCTGACTATATGGGGTCATCCAGCGGGCTCAATGACACCGACAGCCCCGTGGACCCCTTGGAGTACTGGGTCAAGAGACTGGACATCTGGAGCGAGCTTTCCCAGTATGCCCTGGAACTCCTATCCTGCCCTCCTTCCAGTGTCCTCTCAGAGAGATGCTTTAGTGCGGCCGGTGGCGTGGTCACAGAGAAGCGCTCTCGGCTCTCCCACGCCTCTGTGGACAAACTCACCTTCCTGAAAATCAACCAGGCTTGGGTGGAAGGTGAGTTCCTGGCCCCTATTGTCGGACACAGGGGGACATGAAGTGGCTGCTGCATGTGCTGTTGTTAACTATGCCTGCCTTTATAAAGACAGTTACTACCTGCCTAGTGCCTACCTTGGTTAATTTTTTGGTGTTATGGTACTACTACCAGTAAGTTGCCATGGTCCTCCTTCTGAGCTGCTGAACTGACCGCCCGCTTTGTCCTCCTGACTCAGTCGCTACTACACTCTGCGTTCACACTGCCCGGGTCACTGGGTGCATTTAATTTTTTGGCCAGCACTATGACGCTGTGCTACTACTACTACCACCAGTATGTTGCCATGGTCCTTCTGTGCTGCTGAACTGACCGCCCGCATTGTCCTCCTCCTCCTGACTCAGTCGCTTTCACCAATGTACTCTGTCTGCGTTCAGACTGCCCGGGTCACCGGGTGCATTTCATTTTTTGGCCAGCACTATGACGCTGTGCTGCTACTACTACCACCAGTATGTTGCCATGGTCCTTCTGTGCTGCTGCTGAACTGAACGCCCGCTTTGTCCTCCTCCTCCTCCTGACTCAGTCGCTACCACGGTACCACCAATGTACTCTGTCTGCGTTCACACTGCCCGGGTCACCGGGTGCATTTCATTTTTTGGCCAGCACTATGACGCTGTGCTGCTACTACTACCACCAGTATGTTGCCATGGTCCTTCTGTGCTGCTGCTGCTGCTGAACTGAACGCCCGCTTTGTCCTCCTCCTCCTCCTGACTCAGTCGCTACCACGGTACCACCAATGCACTCTGTCTGCGTTATCACTGCCCGGGTCACCGGGTGCATTTAATTTTTTGGCCAGCACTATGACACTGTGCTACTACTACTACCACCAGTATGTTGGCATGGTCCTTCTGTGCTGCTGCTGCTGAACTGACCGCCCGCATTGTCCTCCTCCTCCTGACTCAGTCGCTTCCCGCTGCTGCACTCTGTGTTCACACTGCCCGGGTCACTGGGTGCATTTAATTTTTTGGCCAGCACTATGACGCTGTGCTGCTACTACTACCACCAGTATGTTGCCATGGTCCTTCTGTGCTGCTGAACTGACCGCCCGCATTGTCCTCCTCCTCCTGACTCAGTCGCTTCCACCAATGTACTCTGTCTGCGTTCACACTGCCCGGGTCACCGGGTGCATTTCATTTTTTGGCCAGCACTATGACGCTGTGCTGCTACTACTACCACCAGTATGTTGTCATGGTCCTTCTGTGCTGCTGCTGCTGCTGAACTGAACGCCCGCTTTGTCCTCCTCCTCCTCCTGACTCAGTCGCTACCATGGTACCACCAATGCACTCTGTCTGCGTTATCACTGCCCGGGTCACCGGGTGCATTTAATTTTTTGGCCAGCACTATGACACTGTGCTACTACTACTACCACCAGTATGTTGGCATGGTCCTTCTGTGCTGCTGCTGCTGAACTGACCGCCCGCATTGTCCTCCTCCTCCTGACTCAGTCGCTTCCACCAATGTACTCTGTCTGCGTTCACACTGCCCGGGTCACCGGGTGCATTTAATTTTTTGGCCAGCACTATGACGCTGTGCTGCTACTACTACTACCAGTATGTTGCCGTGGTCCTTCTGTGCTGCTGAACTGACCGCCCGCATAGTCCTTCTCCTGACTCAGTCGCTACCACCACTGCACTCTGCGTTCACACTGCCCGTGTCCACTGACAACTCTGCTGCGATGCCATTGCTAATTGCTGCAAAAAAAAAAAAAAATTACAAAAACCTCTCTGGGGCCTTTTTGGCGTCAGCCACTCATCCTCCTCCAGCGGTACCTTCGCCGCCAAGTGCCATTGGAACTCGCCTTCACCTCTTTGATTGCTTAACGCGTATATCCCTTTTTAAAACCACGTCTTACCAATTAATAGCCCCATTTACAGTGGTGATTTGTCTTTAAAAGCCATTAAAAAAAAAAAAATTGGAATTTATGTTGCCCCTTATCACCTCGATAATCCATGCAATTTGGGGGATTGTAGCATGTATGGGGGCTTTGTTATTAACGTTAAAAGAAATTCCACCTCCGTGC
Source organism: Hyperolius riggenbachi (assembly GCF_040937935.1). Taxonomy (NCBI): domain Eukaryota; kingdom Metazoa; phylum Chordata; class Amphibia; order Anura; family Hyperoliidae; genus Hyperolius; species Hyperolius riggenbachi. Next base: position 229,987,428 of record NC_090647.1, read on the forward strand.
GGGAATCCACGCGTGATTACGCCATTCACGGCAGAAAATCCGCGTGGTTGCGTGGACGCGGACGAAAATCCGCATGCTGCGGGGCCGAATACGGATTTTTTTTTGCAACCACGCGGATTGCCGAATTCGTGGATGAGGCACATCCGAGCACCCCTGCTATAGGCCAATGTTCTCGCCCCGCCCCCGATTGTTTTACATTTTCCATCCTGTCTGATCGATAATTTCAATCGATTTTTTTACAAAATCAATCAAAAATCAATCTGGCATTTTGGAGAATCGATTACCAGCAGATGAATCGAACATGTGCTTCTTGTGGATTCAGGAAGGTTTACAGAGATCCCATGAAGAGTGCCATGCGTCATATAAATAAGTTAACTCATGTTAGCTTGGCATGGGAAGGAGGAAAATAGTCTTTTGGCAATGACTAGCCTGTTGGTCTGTGGTTGTGATGAGTAAGCAGTGCATGCACCCATATGAAACGGAACTTTCCTGGCTACAGGAGCGCGATTAGGCACACGTGCGCGGCTGGGCTACGTATACGCGGTACACGCTGACTGACAGGATTACCAGATTGAATTGCAGACGATGGAGGACGGTGAAGAACCAAGCAGCCTGAAGGGGGCTGGAGGAAACCTCAGGTATGAATAAAACTTTCATTTCCTTTCGTCTCAAGTACACTTTAAGCAAATTCATGGACACAAGGTTTCCTCCTTAGAACTGGTCCCCATTAGCCCACACCGGTCATCAGGGCAATTTCTAGGCTAAATTGCACCCAGGGAGAAGGTATAAAAATTGTGCATTTGGTAAACGCAATGACCGACAGATCGCCAGTGTCCTTACAAGTGTAAAGTGCCATACATTGGGCTTGATTCACTAAACCGTGATAACGCATATCACGGTCATCTTCGCGTTTGTAATCGCGAACTATCGCACGCAATTGCAAATTATCAAGCGAAACCGGAAATGTTTTGCGCGATAATTTGCGATTGTGCGTGATAATTCGCGATCGCATGCAAATGCGAAAATGCGCTCGAAAACGGCCATGATATGAGTTATCACGGTTTAGTGAATCTAAAGTGATGTATGGTCAGCTAAAAGAACTGAATCACGAAGGATATGGAGGCTGCTATATGTAATTCCTTTTAAGCAACACCAGTTGCCTGGCAGTCCTGCTGATCCTCTGCCTTTAATAATTTTAGCCATAGACCCTGAACAAGCATGCAGCAGATCAGGTGTTTTCTGACATTATTGTCAGATCTAACAAGATTATCTGCATGCCTGTTTCTGGAGTTATTCTGACACTATTGCAGCCAAAAAGATCAGCTGGACTGCCAGGCAACTGGTATTTTTTAAAAGGAAATAAATACGACAGCCTTCACATTCTTTTCACGTGGGTTGTCCTTTAACTATCTAAATACGTATTATCATGCATTTGTATAGCGCCAAGACATTTACCTAGTGCTTTATAGATAGTGATACATTCATTCCCCTTAGGGCCTGTTTCCACTAGTGCGGTGCGATTTCTTTGTGGAAAATGCATAAACTAATTTGCATGCGGATGCAAATTTGTATGTGTTTATATGCAAATTTTCATGTGAATTCGCATGCGTTTTTGCGTATTTTTGTAAGTATGTGATTTTAACCATGTCAGTGCCTGTGTGCTTTTACATTGATTTTACACGAAAACATATGCAAAATTCGCATGGAATATTGGCATGCGAATTTACATGACATGAGAATCGCACACTAGCCTTGCAGTGTGCGAATTCTGATGGCTCTGCTGGGCAGATTTTATTCTACACCGCACAGTTTTCCTGACAAGTGGAAACAGGCCCATTGACTATTATTGGCTTTGCAAATCTGCATGCAGAAAACACATGCAGATTGGCTCTAACGGAAACGGGCTCTCACTGTGCTTCCTTTAAATTTTTATACAATGCATTCAAAATATGCTACATTTAATTAATTACAAAACTCACCTAATGCATTAAAATCAGTTGGGAAGGCAACACTGTGAATTTGTGGTTTTGACCTGAGTAATTTACAGTGATTTTAAATGACATTTCTTCTTATAAAAAGGTCAGACTGTTACCTTAAGTGCCCCTGAACTGAAAGGGATATGGAGGCTGCCATATGCATTTCCTTTGAAACCAGTTGCCTGGCAGCCCTGCTGATCTCTTTAGCTGCAGTGGTATCTGAATCACATACCAGAAACAAGCATGCAGCTAATCCAGTCAGACTTCAGTCAGAGCATCTGATCTGCATGCTTGTTCAGGGTCTATAGCTAACAGTATTGGAGGCCCAGGATCAGCAGCACAGCCCTGAAGTGTGCATTGTTTAAAAGTTAATACATGTAAACCTCCATATCCCTCTCAGCTCAGGCTTGTTTAAGCTTCCATGAATCAAACGGTTCTCTGCCACAGACTGCCTCAATGTTTAGCACTTCCACATTTCCAAATACTGCCGTCCTCCCTTCCATGCCCTAAAAGATCCCTAATTTCATCATGTGCTGCCTTGTGTTTTCATCTACAGTATAGTCTCGGTTATCCATCACTGACAGGGATAGACTAATGCCAGATCAGTGTGCTTTCTGGTTGCTTGAGACTCAATGTTAAAAATAGGCCATTATTTCAGCACTACACCCCACTCTATATACATACCATGAACTCTGTATTAAATGCTAAACTACAATACTTACAAGCAGAGCCAGTTTTATATTTAAATTATATAACTTGAGAGGACACACACACACACACACACACACACACACACACACACACACACACACACACACACACACACACACACACACACACACACACACCACCTATTCAGTAGCCGCCCCCAGTATAGCTAGTATAGTTGTCGCCGTATAGCTAGTATAGTTGTCGCAGTATAGCTAGTATAGTTGTCGCAGTATAGCTAGTATAGTTGCAGCAGTATAGCTAGCATAGCCACCCCCAGTATAGCTAGTATAGTTGTCGCCGTGTAGCTAGTATAGTTGTCGCAGTATAGCTAGTATAGTTGCAGCAGTATAGCTAGCATAGCCGCCCCCAGTATAGATAGTATAGTTGCTGCAGTATAGGTAGTAAAGCTTCCCCCAGTTCCTGCCCCCTGTCCCCCGCAGCTGCTGCTCGGCCCCCTTCCCCCCGTGGCAGCCCACTCCTGTTACCTCATGAGCTGGCGGTCGCTTCCCCCATTAGTCCCCGCCGGGCCCCATCTCCTCTGTGCGTGTGATGTCATAAATCTCTCTCACAGCAGCGCGTCTCGCAGCTGCTATGTAGAGTCAGGTCGCTTCCCCCATTAGTCCCCGCCGGGCCCCATCTCCTCTGTGCGTGTGATGTCATAAATCTCTCTCACAGCAGCGCGTCTCGCAGCTGCTATGTAGAGTCAGGTCGCTTCCCCCATTAGTCCCCGCCGGGCCCCATCTCCTCTGTGCGTGTGATGTCATAAATCTCTCTCACAGCAGCGCGTCTCGCAGCTGCTATGTAGAGTCAGGTCGCTTCCCCCATTAGTCCCCGCCGGGCCCCATCTCCTCTGTGCGTGTGATGTCATAAATCTCTCTCACAGCAGCGCGTCTCGCAGCTGCTATGTAGAGTCAGGGAGCAGGAGAGCAGCTCCTTGTAGCGGCGATGTATCATGTGAACCACTGCCCTGCTTCCTGATTTTACACAGCAGCTGCGAGACGCGCTGCTTTGAGAGAGATTTATGACATCACAATCATGGAGGAGATGGGGCCCGGCAGGGACTAGTAGAGGAAGCGGTCGCCAGCTCATAAGGTAACAAGAGCAGGCGGAAGTGGGGGAGGGGGGCGAGCAGTGGCTGTGAGGGGAGGGGGCAGGCAGAAATGCTGCTCCAGGGAATGCTGCTCCAGGGCCCATGCTGCTACGCCAGACGCAATTCCGTCACCTGGTGTCATGGGCCAACCTCCCCTGTTTGAAAGTATTAACTTTGGCAGAGCCATGAAACCCAGTCTTTTAGCATAGCAGAGCCCACCAACAGCCTTAGAAGTTGGCCTTCACCACTGTGGATACTGCCAGTGATTTGTGCTGGTTGGTTGAAACTGCTGGTTAGTTGAGTTCTGGATAATCGGGATTATTGGAGCGTTATTTTATGGCTGTTACAGAAATTCAACAATTGGCATCATACAGGAAAAAAATGAGTGAAAATGAGCAGTAAAAAACAAAAAAAACAATAAGCAGTAAAAAAAATCCCATCTTCTGTTCTGCCAGGCAATGTATCTTCCTGCATCTTCAGAGCTGTTTATGTCTGATTAGACCTCTGTCTGGACAGGAAATTAGGCATTGACACACTGACATCAATAAAAATACACATTTAATTTACTGAAGCACATATGTATAACCAAAGCTATCTGATCTATCCAATCTTTCAGATGTGAAGAGATAAAAATAAGGCAGAAAACAAGATGATGGCATGTTGTGTGATAGATGATTTCTGTTTGTTTCATTTTTCATTTTGTGTTTACCTGTTATTGGTAAAAATCAATAACTAATCTTCAAAGTCTCTGGAATACTTGTTTTTTGTAAACTGGTGGACTGGCTTATGAACAGATGACATCTGGCAGGTATTAATTCCATTCCAGCCCTTTATTGTAGCCTTGTTCCTCATTATTTCTCAAGTGTGACAAACTGACAAATGGCTGCTATGTATTTATATGCTGAACAGGTTTTACTAATTAGTTCACACTTCAGCAATTCTGGTGTTAAGTAAAGAGATAAAAAAGTGAACTAAAATTTCAGGATGATTTTATTAATTCTAATAGTCTTATGGCCCTTTGTATAGTATTATACTGTTATTGCTAACTTGTAGCTTTCTTTAAGGCAAGGTGAGCACTTGGCCAAATTTGTGTGTGTTTGAACGCATCAAGAAACGTATTTGCTGCACATCCAATGTAAGTTAATGGGTGGTTCACGTCAGAGCAGCATTCATAAGGCCGTCTAGGCAAGTGACTGGGCCCTAGTTGTCAGAGGGCCCAACAGCCACCTTGTCTGATACCATTCCACTCAACTCACCCAAAAAACTATCAGGAGGTGCCAAAGCTGCTACCTTGCCATAGGCCCCATTTCATCGTATCATTCTCTGGTCGCGTCAATTCACATTTCATGCAAAATCACGTTATGTTGCACATGCAACTTTAATTCGGACAGCCTGCAGCAGTTTTTCGAACAGTGTGCATTTTCTCTGTATCTTTTCCATTGTGCTGCATTGGGCAATCCCGCATGTATTTTTTTTATATGATCATTTGGGGTGTCTTAAAGCCAGTGTGTGTACATATTATATAATTCAACAGTATTAGCGCTCAGCAGGTCTCTCCTAAATATTACTAGTAAATCCACTTCATAATTATACCACACTTATAGTCATACAACATATTGCATAAATCCCTTAAAACATATTCAGGATACAGTATATAAGTAGCCTAATGTATAAAACAGGATGCAAATAAAATTCTCATAACACTCTCCCAAAACCTATATTTGCAAGCAATCTGTTTAAGGGTAATATTCCACTCTCCCTTAGGACCCTTTTCCTAGACTTCAATTTGCACTATTGTCTCTCTCCAACACTTTTAACTAACACTCGCAAAAGTCCTAGTTTCCGGGTCCAAAAGCCAAACAGTGTCAGTAATGTGGGGAAATTTTCACAGCTGCATGCTTTATCCTCATATATACAGTATAACTGCTCACCGACTCGAAATGCCAATCACAACAGTTGGCTTTAATCGCATGTGGCCCAGCCTGTCAGATGTCTCCGCTTCTCCTCTGCTTCCGACCGTTTCTCAACCGTGCATGTAAAGGAAAAGGAAACCACATAGCCTAGTATGTTTGAGGATTAACACCCCACAGTGCACTTCACACCACGCATATGTCGTGACCCAGCACCTCACACAGGGGCTATCCTAATGCAGTCCTAGCCTCTTACCAGATCTTATGGCTGATCCAATCTGACCAGCGTGCTCACTTGTAAGCCAACTATGTTCTCTTTCACAGCATCCGAATTGCATCAGGCACCTTAGACTCAAACAGACAGTTCCATAGCGTAATACTGTTTATTCCACTTAAAAAGGTTTAAAAATTGCACTCACAATTATCCAAGTAAAAATGCGCATATAGGTAAAATCCACGTGGTGTAGCGTCTCCTTCCGTATTTAGGCTCCGCCCAACTAGTTTCGTCAAGGATGACTCATCAGGGGCATGGCCTTACAACGGAGGAGACGCTATATATACAGATTGCCTCCATTCGTCACGCGTGTTAAGGTGCCGCCCACCAGCCTACGTCAGACAGGCAAAATACGCCTCTACTTTCTTCTATTGTGATTCCCTCCTACACTGTTCAGTGTGCTAGCGCATGCGTACATGAAACTTTCTCTCCGCAAGTGTGTGTACATACAAGCACAATTTTGGGCGTATGTATACCTGTATATACACCATTGGTGAGCTGGGCGCAGGGTGAGCAGAATGATGGCTCACCCTGCTGCCACTCAAATTTCTAGCAGCAATAAATACTACTTACCCCTCATGGTCCAGCGATTGCCAAAACCCCAAATTTCCTGTGCAGTATTTAATGTCAAAAGTCTTACAATTAGAAAGGGAAACAATGTCACCTCTCTGGCCATGCAAACGACAGTATCTGCATGTGGTGTAGATGCAGATACTGTCCTGTGCATAACCAGAGAGGTGACATTGTTTCCCACTTAGTCTTACCCCCCCCCCCCCCCCTACTTTTTGTTTTCCTTTCCGCCCTTTTTTCCTTTCCCCTTTTTCCCTTCCCCCTTCCTCTGCCTTTTCTCGTCTCGGTATTATCCTTCCAGTTCAGTGAAATACCAATATGTTATATACTTTATAATACCATTTCTTCACAGAGTGTACTACTTGAGTTTTTTCTTTGCATATTTTTGCATTGGGACACTCTTTTTAACATGTGTAATGACCTTGTCATGTATCTATTTGCATATATTTGTATCCATTTGTAAGCTGTATCACTTTAAGACAAGTGGCACGCCCTCCCCTTTGGAGAGCTGATCTTTACCTGCCTATTTAACTGGTCAGTGTGCATTTGTTTGTTATGCTATGATTAAGGAGCCATGTCTGCTCCGATACGCGTGAGCTTTTCCATGTGTCCATATATGTCACAATAAAAATTGGACTTTTATTCGACCGTACAGTGTAGCAAGATTTCCTTTTCCTTGTTGTATACTTTTGGTTGATAAGTCCCTGCTCCTGTATGAATGGTCGATTGGTGGTTGTAGCAGTCCCTCTACTTGACCAATCCAGTCAAACTTGAAGCCTGTTCAGGGTCTATGGCTAAAAGTATTAGAGGCAGAGGATCAGCAGGACGACCAGGACATTTTACCTTGTTTAAAAGTACGTAAATATGGCATCCTCCATATCCCTCTCACTTCAAGTGTCCTTTTAGATGCTTACACTGAATTTGCACTGGGATAGCAGAAGTGATGTGTTTCTAGAAAGGGAAGCCTGTTATCCCTTTCACGGTAAATGTCCAATGTTATGCCCTGCTAATGGTGGCTAATGGGCAACCACAAGTGTGCCAGGGACTTTAAATCTTTGTACACACATCAGATGGAAGTCCTTCAAAATAAATGACGAATTACTGATTGACTAACTATCATTAATGAAAATGGAAGCAAATGAATGAAAATGACAATCATAAACAATGGTTCTCGGTCACCTTGGCCGATCTGCCTGGCAAATCGTTTCCGCCAACAACTGTTCATAATCAAGAGTGTGTACAGGAATCAGTAGATCATGAATGATGTATCCACAAAGTGTCTGTGTGAAAAGAAAAACAGGAGTGCAGTTTCCAGCTTTGCACGCAAATTATCTGTAGTTTACAGTGTTGTGTGTATGCATATCATCCCTGACAGCCTATCGCTCATGACTTCCATCATCCATTATTCATTTTGGACAACTTTCATCTGACGTGTATACAAATCTTAAGTCTACCTTTATAGGTATAATGAAGCAAATCTGGGTAGATAAAACCTAGTACTTGCCTAATTAAAGTTATTTACATCCATGGCTCACACATATTTTTCTATATCAACTGTATCCAATTCAGATGCCACTGAAAGAGGGTAAACTGTCTTACCTTGGTGCCTTCTTCTCTTTGCCCCATGTGACCACAGTACCAGCCAGCCCCCACCTCCACTCACCATATGACACAAATTTTACCATTCCCACTCATGCTTAGGCTCTGGACAGGAGTGCCCACAGTCTGGCAGTTTTGAAGTGTGTTGTGCCCTTACAGAGGATGCACAGGGATAAGAAGGGGGCATGGAGGTCCTCTGAAGGAATGCAAGGAATGGGAAGACAAGTTGGGCATGTCTACTTTAATGGTGTACCTGTATAACAGAACTAGTAGAGCTGTGCTGACATGAGCACATAAGTAATTTTTGTTCTTTGAGTGTCCTAGCTGTATATTTCACTAAACTGCATGGAGGCACCCCCCTGTAAGGGGAAGCATCCCATGGGACCGTGGAGGGACCCCTTCACAAAACGGAACATTTGAAAATTGGAGGGAGATTTTCCCTCCAAAAATAACAAACTGTTGAGGTGGATACTGCTGTGTACTTTCTATTTTGAAGGTCATCTGGAGGCAAGATCCCTCACTGGCTGGCCCCCCTCTTTGTGTACAGTGTCATAGCCAAGCAGCCTCCACTTTGCTCTATATAACTGGCCGTTCTGACAGGCAAAAGCTCACCTTTTCAAAGCTGAAGATCCCCCTCCCTTTGTCGCTGGCTGAAGTTTATTGTGGGTTTTTTCTCCTCCCGCGTGCTTAGGTGACAGATGGGGTGTCATCCCCGCTCGATTGTTTTGGACTAATGTTGGTAAATAAGTTATTGATTGCCCTCCCTGGGCCTTTTCTGCTGGGGCGGGGTTTGTTGTTTGCTCTGTTTGTTTGTTAACGTTTACATTTGTTTGCCAAAACAATCAATAAAAATGTTTTTTCTTCAATCACCTACCTCTAAACCCCAATAAAGAATGGCTGCAGCCAATATTTAGGCAATAAGTACTGGTGGTCCGTATCAATTATCTAAAGGGAAGGTTCAGGGAAACCTGTAAAAAAATAAAAATCCCTATCCACTTACCTGGGGCTTCCTCCAGCCCGTGGCAGGCAGGAGGTGCCCTCGCCGCCGCTCCAGAGGCTTCCGGTCGTCTTCGGTGGCCGACCCGACCTGGCCAGGCCGGCTGCCAGGTCGGGCTCTTCTGCGCTCCAAGGACGGGCTCTTCTGCGCCCCACGCGGGCGCGCCGACGTCATCGGACGTCCTCCGGGCTGTACTGCGCATGCGCAGAACTACTGCGCCTGCGCAGTACAGCCCGGAGGACGTCCGATGACGTTGGCGCGCCCGCGTGGGACGCAGAAGAGCCCGTCCTTGGAGCGCAGAAGAGCCCGACCTGGCAGCCGGCCTGGCCAGGTCGGGTCGGCCACCGAAGACGACCGGAAGCCTCTGGAGCGGCGGCGAGGGCACTTCCTGCCTGCCACGGGCTGGAGGAAGCCCCAGGTAAGTGGATAGGGATTTTTATTTTTTTACAGGTTTCCCTGAACCTTTCCTTTAAGAGTGTTTGATTAGAGTGGTGTTTGGGGAAGAGGGGGCAAGTTCCCTCCTACGGTCCCAAAATCCCCGTCCCCAAAACCTGTTCTTAGGTGGGCCCTCTTTGGCTAGTACTAATTACAATAATGTTTTTATAGCATTTGAACAAAGTAAATAATCCTACCTATCTAATAAAATCCCTGTGCCGCTGCATCCAACTGTCCCTGTGTCCGTGTTTTTTGCTACTGCGCATGTGCGCAGCACAGACAGCCGTTGGACAGGAGGACGGGGCCAGGGAGCCGGGCGGATGAGTGCGCACGTACAACGGAAGCAACGGATGGGTGCACGTGCGGCGGACGGGTGCACGCACGTGCGGTGGACGTGTGCGCAAGTGGCGGACGGGTGCACGCGCGTGCGCGGTTGCGCGCATGCACACTGACTGGTGGTGGCGGCGGCATGAAAAGACCTAGAGCCCTTTTTAAACTGGTTTAGGTCAACTAGTGTTACCATAATGATTACAGAACCATAAAAAAACTCTTTTTCACAAACAAAATGAAATTAATTTAAGATTGCAATCATTTTCAAAGAGTCAAAAACAATCATTTTGTGCTTTTTCATGATAGATAATATCAAGCAAAGCAATGGACTTTATTAATATAATACCTCATTAGTCCGAGCTGGAACCATTTCAGGGTAACACAGCATACTGCATAGTTTAAAGCAGACCTATAGTCAAACTTTCCTCTCTGCTCCAATACATTAGCCACACTTTTATAAGTCCTAAGAACAAGCTCTTGCTTTTACAAAAAGAAAAATGCCTAACATAGTTTTTGATCCATTTTGTCAGTCATTGAGCTATCCAGCAGCAAATAGCTTGTTCTCTTTTCTCTGAATACAAGTGATTAGAGCTCAGAACAGTATAAAGACACAAAACTAAGCAGTCTGAACATAGCAGTGCTCTGCTTGCAGAACTATATATTGTATTGTTTTACGAGATAGACTCTTCCACACTACATGAACATGACTGGGAGAATTAGATTTTTACAAAGATGGCATTTCGATTAGCACTTAAGTATAATGCAAACTGGATGACTGAATAGTTAAGGAAACCAGGAACCAGGTTTATTAATTGAATAGTATGAAAACCATAAGTCCACTTTAAGACAACCTGAACTGCAGAGAACTGGGTTGTCTGCAGAAAAGACAAGTGATACTAGATATTTATTTACATGTTAACCTCAGTAACTCAATAATGTTTCATATGGATTCTGCACATGATATTAGACTGAGGAAAACACAAGGAAAAGGGAAAAGAGCATCACTGTCTTACTAACAGACTTAAAAATATTCAGTATTGTTTAATGCATTCACTACCTAAAACTTATCCATCACTGGTGAAGCAAGGCAGAATTAGCTTTTCTAAACAGAGTGGCCTAATTTGGCCTAATGTTCTTTTACTTTAGTCCTCAAAGTCATCAGAATCTTCCCAAGCATGGCTCCATGCTGAGCTGAAGGGAAGCAGCAAGGATTCTGGGCTCTCAATCTCTAATTATACAAGAGAAAGAAAGGAAGAAATAGTCATTGTGTGACAAAAATAGGCAATAAAAGCAGAACAGAAAAGTGGAGAAAAATGGAAAACAATTTACCCGATGGTATAAAACAACCAGAAAATCAATTTACTATTGAAACTTGCTAAATGATTGCAATCCCGTTTAGTTTCTTTTTAATGTTGGTGTCCGTGTTGCACATTACATCAAAATAGACTAATACAGATCTTTAGTTTTATCTCTTAATGGAACATTTAGAAACTCTCATGAAGGGCTAACTTTAACCCGCTTTGCTGCATCACACTGTGTAGAAAAAGCACAGAGCTTCCAGTTCCCAGCCACAGCACAGTTTATAAATTGTGCTGGTACTGAGTCTGCCCCTCTGCCTTCCAACAGACCAATACCCTCCTCTCATCCCAGCTCCCCCCTCCCCTTACCCACTCCCACCACACACACACCCCCACACACTTAAAGGTAAGGTCCAAGCAAAATAAAAAAATGAGTTTCACTTACCTGGGGCTTCTACCAGGCCCATGGAGCCATCCTGTGCCCTCATAGTCACTCACTGCTGCTCCAGTCCCCCGCTGGCAGCTTGCCAACCTCGGATGTCAGCGGGTTGCATTGCATACATTTTTACGCATTCCCGCATTAACGCATACATTTTTACGCATTACTGGTTCAATGCGTAAAAATGTATGCATTGAACCAGTAACGCGTAAAAATGTATGTGTTGATGTTCCTGCACTAGCGGGAATGCGTAAAAATGTACGCAAAGCGGCCCGCCGACCTCCTGGGTCGGCAAGCTGCCAGCGGGGGACTGGAGCAGCAGTGAGTGACTACGAGGGCACAGGATGGCTGCATGGGGCTGGTAGAAGCCCCAGGTAAGTGAAACTCATTTTTTTTATTTTGCTTGAACCTTCCCTTTAAAGGAATTGTGAGGTAAAGCAGGATAGTAAGGAGTTAATCTACTTGTGTAGATAATGCAATGCAGATCAGGACTCCATCTCCTGTTTTTCCCTGCATTGCTTAGTTTAACTATAAATCCTCCTGAATTTATCCGTGACCCACTTGGGTCAGGGCTGTTGACCCTGATCCATAAATGCCACACATGCACAGTAAATCAAGTCTCCATCATGTGTTGTGAGCACACTCAGGAGGCCACTGCAGTATTTGGAATTGAACTGCACTTGTGAATGATGGGGACCTTGATTTATGGATCTGGGTCAAAGGTCCCAACCCAAGTGGGTCATGGCTAAGTCGGGAGATTTTATAGCTAAACTACGCAGTGCAGGGGAAATCAGGAGTGGTAGTCCTGATCTGCATTGCATTATCTAGACAAGTAAGTTAACTCCTTACTACCCTGCCTCACCCCGGAATTCCTTGAACCCTCGGGATTCGGATAGTCTGATGTTGCTCATAAAGCAGTTTTGAGGCTTGCGTTCTCCAAGTCATGGGGTCAGCGTGATCACACTAATCACATGGACAAGGAGGTTTAAAGAACCTGTTAAAGATTTGTCCTACTCCTTTCCTCAGTACTTTGCAGTATGAGGACTGATAAAACTCCTGCCAACTGTGTTGTGTGTGTGTGTATTTGTTAGTTAAAAAAAAAAAAAAAAAGATAATAAACCACTTAATATTTTAATAAACATAAAGTTTTGATAACAATCTAGCAATGAATGTATGCCTCACTGCCGGGTATAACATGCATGATGCACAGATATTCTTTCCTCGTCACGCTGGGACCCGCTGCACCACATTCAATGTGATAGCCCCGTATGGCTATCACTGCTTCTACTACAGGATGCAGTGTTTTAGTGCAGCATGACAGATTGTGGTAAGTGTAAAAAATCAGCACGGTGGTTTAGTGGATAAAACCTTCACTTTGCGGCACAGGGTCCCCGGTGTAATGAAAAATATTGCAACCTATAATATTTTGCAACTTCAATGGACTGTGCTTAACTGTGCATGCCCCGTATTCTTTTACATTTCACGGCTGTCATTATTTGCAAATTCCGGTGTTTCATTATTAGTTGGCCACCAAGGTGGAGGGGGGGGGGTATTATTTCCCTCCAGGGAGGGTTATTAGTTGCCCACCACGGGGGTTCTTTATTCCCTCCAGGAGGGGTTATTAGTTGCCCAGTAGAGAAGGGTTCTGTGTGAGAATAGGGTTAGGTTGGGTTGCATTTTCTGATAAAAATACATTGAAATCAATGGTTGCACTTTGTGATAGCTATAAGTATAAATTATTGCAACCGGTTGCAAAATATTATAAAGTTGCAAACATTTTCACCACACCGGCTCAAATCCCAGCCAGGGCACTATCTGCATGGAATTTGTATGTTCTTCCCATGTCTGTGTGGGTTTCCTTCAGTACTCTGGTTTCCTCCCATATCCCAAAAACATACAGATGCGTTAATTGGCTTCCTCCTAAATTGGCCCTGGGCTACGATACATACATTACACGATACATATCTGGACATATTACTATGATAGGGATTACATTGTAAGACCCTCTGCGGGACAGCAGGCAGAGATGCTGTGTGTGGAGACTGACTCATTCTTCAGGCAGGCCTGAGCGTGCTTTGCAGACCAGGCATCCGTGGTCAAATGGACCCTTGACCCAGTGCTGTGTGCCAGAGATGTCACCACTTGCCTTTCAACATCACGGTACAGTTTAGGTATCACCTTTTTTGAGAAAAAATTACGGCCTGGTATCTTCCACTGCTGTGTGTGGCTTTGCTTTTGTGTGCTGCTTTTCCTCAGGTGGTTATCCCATTGCAGTTTGTGCTTTGTAATCATGTGCCTTCGTAAGGTAGTTGTCCCTACGCGGGTCTTGGTCTTTCCGCGGCTCAATTTGCGGTGGCAGAGAGTACAGATGGCATTGCTCTCATCTGAGGCAGACACACAAGAAAATGTTCACACCGCTGAGCCATGGGGTGATGGCACTTTGGTGGTGCCAGAATCAGAACAGGAGGGGGCGAAGATATGTCACACTTCTGTGCAGAAGCTGAGAAAGATGAGGTGTTCTGTATTAAATAGTCAACTACGTCCTGACAATATTGAGGGTTGAATTACACCAAAGGCCAGCTGCGACTGACTGAGAGGGCTGTATATAATGCGAGTGGGCCAAACAAAAACAAAAAAAAATAGATCACAAGAACAAGATTAGTTCTCAAAAGAGCTGTTGAGGGGTGCTTTTTTAGCAATAAGAATCAGTAAGGAGCAAGCTAACAAGCCTACAAGAGCCTAACTAAGCTTTCCCGATGAGAGTCTACAGCAGTTCACCCTTCTCTAATTACTGCAGGCACACGAGTGAGTCCAATGCCTGAAGCTGCCTGCCTTTAATAAGGGGGGGGGGGGGGAAGTGGCTCCAGGAGGGAGTGTAGCCTGATTGGTCAAAGTTGACCCTAATGATGCACTATGGGAGCGAATCGAACTTCTGGAAAAGTCTGCGGTTCTCCACGAACGCGAACCACGGAAGTTCGCCGTAGCCGTTCGCCGGCGAACCGTTCGGACCATCTCTAATGTGTGTGTATTATATATTCCATAATGTTATAATTTTAGCACACCATTTTCAAAGAGAACTTGCAATTTAAATATGAAACATGAAAACAGAGGGTTGTACATTCTCACAGAATTAGCACAATTTCCTAGACTTTTAGCCTTAGCTGTCACATATAACTGTACATTTCCTTCATCTGTAGGACCATTTCAATTCCATTTACAGGATACAGCAGTACAATAAGGTATTGACTGCTGCAATGTTAAAAGGTTACTATTCCATTAGGTATTTATTTATTACCACATCTGTAGTCATGCCGAACAGTGCTGTAACACAGATAAATGTGCGTATTTGTTCCACTTCTTTTTCTTTATATAGTTACTTGTATGTATGAAGACATACTGCACTTATTCTTTGGTGGCATGATGCATAACGTCATTTCAAAATAGTTTATAATAATAAGTCAGGGAACTTTGCACATTAAGCCTTCAAAATAACTAGATAATAAAAAGGATCCGGATGCCAAGCAAATGTTTAATTTCTCCCCAGAAAGTGCATCATTGATAATCACCTTCAGCTCTTCCTTGCCTTGCTGTGTCCTTGAGTTTGATGTGTCATTAAAAAGAAATGCTTTTATTTAGCTAATTTCCTGTTGCTGGAACATTTCATCCATTTTTAGTCAATTTGGGAACATACAGTAAATAATACAAGAATAAAGCATTGGTACACAAATATGCTGTTTTGAAATACATTACTGATACCAAAACTATGTGCACACATGCAAAAACTTATGGCTGAAACAGCCGATAATGACAATTTCAGCCAACAATCATTATGTGTGTACAGTGGCAGACAATCGATATTGCTCGAAACATGGGGGGGGGTCATTAGAATCTGTCCTGTTGGATCTTTATCGACCCCCGATACCTGAGCATTACCGATCGCGATGCTAGTGTCATGATCTGTTCCTGCTGGTGACATTTGTGAACTGTTGCATGGACTGCTTCTGTTCACCAGCAGATGTCCCTCCTCACATCAAGAACATTTTTGCAGTGTTCCTGAAGTTCCTCTGCCCACCAGCAGAGGTCTCTGTATTCAAGAACTGTGTCTCTGCAGCCTTGGAAGAGGTCACATGACCATCCTGCAGAGTATACAAGTCCAGCTACCAGTGATGGGAATTCCGGCTATTTTAGGAGAATCGGCTCTTCTGAATCGCCTCCCATCAAAGAGCCGGCTCTTACGGCTCTGAATCGGCTCTTCATTACATATCACTAGACACCACTCAGAATTGGAGTAAAAGCCCCACCCCCGTCTCCATGACAACTCCAGACTGCTTCTCGGAATGGGGCAATCCCTCCTGCTACTGCTCTGCTCCGCCCCATATACTCCTACAAGCTGAAAGAGGAGGACGACATCTCCCAGCATGCCTCAGCGCCCTTTATTACAGAGCAAATCAGAGCTCTGTGGGGCGGCTGAGGCATCGGCTCTTTTAAAACTAAGAGCCGGCTCTTGTCGTTCGCAGCAAAGAGCCGGCTCTTAGAGCCGGCTCGTTCGCGAACGACCCATCACTACCAGCTACAACAGAACACTGTTGCTAGTTTATTGATGTGGATAGCCCAAGAGCCTGTGTTCTGGTCACTGCTCCTGTTACCTAATCCCTGTTACCTGATCCCTGTTACCTGATTGTTTGACTTCCTGGTGTATGATATTGGCTTGCTTGACTATTCTATTGTTTATCGATTGTATTTGCTTGACTTCCTGGTATCTGATCTCGGCTTGTATGATGTTCCAATTGCCTGCTGCATTATGTACTATGCCTGAATGTATATTATTGTGTATATATTAGTTAGTTAGCTTAGTTTAGACAAGCTTCGGGGTTCACTGTGTGCACACTGTATATATTATATTTGGGTTGTTGTATGTCTGATTGCAAGACATTTTCCTACAATAGTATTGCCAAGTTGTTTGCAGTCGTATTGCTATTTTGTACAGTTTGCTTGAATACGCTTGTATGTATGTTCTTACACCGATTGCATTTTCACCTGTATATATCTGGCACTTTGTAAATAAACCTTTACTTATTTCACCTTACCCCTGGTTTGGTCTTCAGTATTTCCCCAATTAGTGACAATCTGTATTTAGTGCAATGCTATGTGCACTGTTCATAACAGAATGAACTAGCCATAACAGTCACTAGGAAATACTGAAGGTTCATTTGTTCAGCCATGGCAGTTAACCAGACCCAGCTAATTAGATCAAGGAATATTCCTGCTACCTCCATGCTTGCAGTCATAGGAATTGAATGGACTTTCCAGCATAGTGATTATTATTCCTTGCTAGCAGAGGATGAAGAGGACTATTGTTATGAGGACTTGTGTATATATTCCTATGATGAATTAATGCAGACTATTGTAAAAATTGAATCTTCTGTTTATCGGGGAGAGTTTGAAAAGTCTGAGGTACAAGCTTTGCTGCAGATTTTGCAAACTCTTATAAAAATGAAAAGTCCTGTTACCTCTTGGAATCAAGCCAGATCCTTGCCAGTAATTAGACAGACTGAGCCAATTAAATCCAATCATGGTCCTGCTACCTCCATTAACACTGGAAACACATTTGTTCCAGCTATGGAAGTTGACTGGACTATTCAGCATAATAAATATTATTCCTTGTTAGCAGATAAAGACAAACATGATTGTTATAATAAATTGTCAGTGTATTCCCGCGAGGAATTGATGCAAATTATTAGGCATGTTCAATCCCTTGTGCAACAGGGCAAGTTTGCAGAATATGAGGTGCAATCTTTATTGCAAATTCTGCAAACTCTTGTCACTGTAAGAGATCCTTCCGCATCCTGGACTCAAGCCAGAACCTTGCCAGTTTCCATTTATTGTAATAATTCCTCCACAGCAATAAATCAGTCTGAACCAATTAAATCAAATTATGTTCCAGTTACCTCCTCACTGACAGTGCAATCCTCAAGTTGTGCTCAGGATAATCTATCAGTTCCCATTAAAAGTGACTGGGACCCTCCATTTGGAAGATGGGAGATTGAGTGTCTGTTTAATGAATTGGTGGATGATTGGAGGTCGTTTACTCAGTATTATGCTCAGAAAGATGAATCATTTGTATTTGCATGTATAAGATCTGCACAAATGTTGGTTAACTTGGATGCTTGCATGCAAAGGTATGTTTCCCCATTAATTGATGCATGGGAAAAAGTTCTGTCTACCTACTTTCCTTCTGCTGATCTTTCTAATGACCAGTTCACACAGTGCTCAGTGGCTAAAGTTAAGTCTAGTTCTAGTCATAAATCAATTTCCCTTCAGACTGCAAAGAAATCTACACCTTGGATAAAGCAGTATCCAGTTACTTACCAAGAGCCTGTTCTTGCTTTGAAAACCGTCAAGAAAGCAAAGAGTAAACGGAAATACTTTCCTAACCTCATCCATTCACCTTTCACTACCTGTTGCACCAGATCCAGGTGTAATCACCTTACAGACTTTGACACAAAAGCCGCCTGCAGAACCTCTCATCCAGCCTCCTGCAGAACCTCTCATCCAGCCTCCTGCAGAACCTCTCATCCAGCCGCCTGCAGACTCTTGCCTCCAGCCGCCTGCAGACTCTTGCCTCCAGCCGCCTGCAGACTCTTGCCTCCAGCCGCCTGCAGACTCTTGCCTCCAGCCGCCTGCAGACTCTTGCCTCCAGCCGCCTGCAGACTCTTGCCTCCAGCCGCCTGCAGAACCTCTCATCCAGCCTCCCGCAGAACCTCTCATCCAGCCTCCCGCAGAAGCTCTCATCCAGCCTCCCGCAGAACCTCTCATCCAGCCTCTGCAGAACCTCTCATCCAGCCGCCTGCAGAACCTCTCATTCAGCTGCCTGCAGAACCTCTCATTCAGCCACCTGCAGAACCTCTCATTCAGCCGCCTGCAGAACCTCTCATCCAGCCGCCTGCAGAACATCTCATCCAGCCGCCTGCAGAACCTCTCATCCAGCCGCCTGCAGAACCTCTCATCCAGCCGCCTGCAGAACCTCTCATCCAGCCGCCTGCAGAACCTCTCATCCAGCCGCCTGCAGAACCTCTTGTTATAAACTGTTCTTATCACCTTGCTTCGACACCATCGTCTCACAGACTGTGAGACCACTTGACTCTCCACACAGCAAACAGGAGACAGACTTTCTCAGGCTTCTTCAATGTTTACGTTATTTATTCAAGTCACAGAAAGACAGATAGATACAGTCATCATATCCTAGCTATGCCAATCTTCATGTTGCGTTACAAGCTCGTGATGAGACTCCCTGCTGAAGTCTATCAGGTACCTTCTTCCTAACTACGTTACACTAAACTACCTATGTACAGCATACATTATATCAGATTACAGAAAGGAAGAACATGCTTAGAAGTCGTCCCAGTCAGCCTTGCTAGCTAGTGCGGAAGGAAGAAGCAGAAGTGAGCTCTCGTAGCTCCCTCAGCCTTTTATACCGACTAGGAAAGAGTTAAATATGACATCATCTTCGCCAACCCCTAGACCAGATTATTGGTGGACCCACTCGTGGTGTCATCATACACACCTACTTGATTAATAATCAATGAGGCATTTGACCCATATGCAGGAACGTGGATGTTTAATAAATATGGCCAATGTTTTATGTTCCTGTGGTGTAGTGTTAAGGTCAGAGTAGTCCAATGGCCTTCTTTTAGGAACATGTTCTCAGTATCTGCGTGTATCCTCTGCTACACGCAGACCCTGAGATGCCTCTGCCTGCATCACAAAACCTCTATTTATTTTAAAGGCATACACTGCGGACAAGCCTTTTACATAAAACTCAGGCCAAGTAACTGAGGCCTACTTAAATTATAACAATCCCCCCTAAAACGGCTTGACCCGCAGATCCCAGCATCTGAACCTCCCAGTACCGGGTTTCTTTTCTTTTATGTTTCACTTTTCGATGTTCGTGCCCACACAACTTCTCTGCTCTAGGCGATTACCCCTGGAAGAGAGAGAGCAAGACCTCTTGGTCTTCCTGTAACCAGGCTCTCTGGGGAGGCCCTACTTCTAAGTCCCTCTATACCACATGCTCAGCATTTGCGTCACTTACGTATCACTCACAAACTTGCATGACCACAGAAAAGTGAAACTCGTTTGGTTGTTACAAAACGGAGCAGTGCCAGGTGCCTTCTAAAAGAGCTCCTTTATACCATCAGCTCCATCACAGGTACTACTAAACCTATACCCGTAACCCTGTATATCCCTTAATTTAAACTATTGGTTCAGGAGATTGTTTACGAGGCACCAATCTCTGGACCAGGTTCATGTGTTTTACGTAATTTTAACCCGCAACCTCACCTGGATAATGATGCCTAACGTTGTCATCCCCATCCAGACGACCAGTGGGTGTAGAAAGAACTTTGAAACTGCAGAGGCCCCGTCCGAGTGTCCCTGGAACATCACCGGAACCTTTGTCCACCAGGTCAGACTGGAACTCACCTGCTCATTTTTGTGTTCTACCTCGTGAAGATCACCTGTATCATGGTGAAATCTTACCTCTAACTTAGTGTACTGTTTGTTTAACCTTTGTAACAAAATGTGGTCGTCTTGGATCAAAACCTGTTCCCCTTTGTCCCATGTCGTGTTCTCTTTCAGGACGGGAACTACCCGTGAAACTTTGAATTTTAGATTTTTCTTACCAATTTGAAAAACAACGTCATCCAACCTGGATGACAGGATCCATATGGGATCTCCACTCACCCAATATGTTCCCCTTGGAAACTCCCCCTTATCGGAACAATTATGAGAATATACCTTGAATGTATCATTAGAACTTATGTTAAAGAACCAAACCTTTCCTTCAGCCACCGGAACTATCGGTTGGGCTTCAGGGTGGATCTTTTGAATGGTAGCCTCGCATTCTGCGTTATTGAGCCAGCAGGCTTCTTCACTAAATTTGACTTGCTCCGGCCAACGCAGGTACTTCTGCAAGAATTGCCCGCATGAGGACAACTCTACTTGCTTCACCTCCCCGTCTAGCACCAAAAAAGGTTGACCTCTCAGGTCCTGGTGTAAGACACGGGTTAAGGTGGGAACTAAGGAAGTAGCGGTGCCTAAAGGAATGTTGCACCGTTTCCATTTGTTCACCCAAACATCTCGAAGCTGCCATGCAAAAGATCCTTCTCCAGGAAAAGTAATATACCTCCCCTTGTCCAATCTCTCGCTGACAAAATATGTCCCCAGCTGTCTTGATTGGACCTCTTCCCCCCTTATGTCCTGAGGCACACTATGTACCTGAGGTCGGGAAGACTGTACTCTCTGCAATCGTTCGATTAAGAGTACCTCTTCACTTACCCAACTATCATGAGGATAAGCTGCTGCATATGGACTGTGTAATATCGTCCCCTGTTGTGACCCGTGTAGTGTGGATGGGGTTCCCTGTGTGGGCTTTCCCTCCCCCGGGACCGCTCTCCCCACCCTCTTTGTCGCCTGGAAATGTGGCTTGATCTCGATTTTTACTTCTTGTTTCGAGAACCACCCACCCTCGGCTTTCCAGCCTTTACGTGTGTATAGTTGTTTCAGAGGCACTCTCTGTTGGTAGCTCCAGAGTGTGATGTTGTCCCCTGCGTCTCTCTGGTAAGAGAATTGACGCCTCCTGCTCGTTCCTCTCCAATCTAGAACCATCTCACTCTGCATAACCAAGACAAGGTACCCCTGAATCACACACTCCACCTTTTGCATGTACCCATTGTACTGCAATGTACCTTTTAACAAACCTTTGGATCGGTGCATCGATTCTGGGAGTGTGGTATTAAATAGCAGATTTACACTGCCATTCAATCCCCACTGCCCGCACACCTGACCCTTCAGACCTTTCACCCACATTGTGCCATGAAATTTGATTAATCCTGGCACAAGTGCTCTCTTCCTCCATCCCTGCATGGTCCATCTGTGCCAATCAGAGGGAGGTGTGAAAGGATCAGTACCTTTGTCACCCAACATCAACATGTTTGGGCCTTGCATTCTCATTAACCCCTTATTATACATGAGAATGTCCTCTCTTCGTTCTCCTAGGACGGAATGGCAACCTAAGATCACCATCAGCACGGTACTCTTCATTATAAAAGCACCACCTTGGGAAAGAAAAACATTAGCAATTTGCACTATGCTTTGCTCAGTCAGTTTTTTTAGAAGTTTTCCGATCTCAGGAACCTCGGTTTTTAGTCTCTTTCCAATTTCAGGAATCTCGTGTTTTAGTCTCTTTCCAATTTCAGGAATCTCGTGTTTTACCAAACTTAGATTGGCATCTGGAACCTTTCGCTTATCCGACTGACATCTCCAGCTTTGCTGCCAGCACTGCAGCTGTTTCGATTCCATATTGCCCGACTCCTGAAATCAAAATACAAACGAATCAATTCTTATTAATGATTTGGGATTCGCCCTGCGGCCTGTACTCTGTACACTTTAAATTGATCAATATATATCGTAATTGATCTCGTTGCGTTATGGTTCTCATGAACTCTGTTTACTCTTTTTGGTAGATTGGAGTTAAACTTCACCCCCCTACCTCAGTACTATCCTCAGTACTTACCTGTTTAAAATATGCTCCCGCGGACTTCACCTTTGGAAGCTCTTACCTCATTGCAGCTCACTCCACATCCCCCCTTATCTGTCCATGCGCGGCCGTCGCATGCACAGATTACGGATGCCACACCTGATGCTGCTTTGCAGGTGAGCCTGCAATGCTCTTACTCATTATCGCATTTACTTATCTAGAACTTCATCGCGATACCAGCTCTGCTAGAAGTTCTGTGTGTTGTACCCTCTGATCAATGTTTGCCGTGCCACTACCTAGACTACCAAAAAAAACGGCTGCCTCCCTGTAGGAAGGAGCGCTTTGCACTTAAACTACACAGGGTGCAGGGCTAAGCATACCAGCGTCACATGCCTGTATGCAGATCCCTGAATGCCCACATGGTAGGTAGTCACATGGCAAACAGCGTACTGATACACTGTCACTCTGTACATGGCAATTCTATCATCTGTATAATTGCCCCATGAACTGCGGTCAGTTTTTGTTCTTTGTGCTACAATTGATAGGAGCTGGAAAAAACATATTTGACCAATCAGTGGACGAAAAAAACGCACAAAAAAACGCCCCAGCCCAGCATAGACCTCTCAGTCAAGCTCTGGCCCTGTCCACGACAAAAACCGGAAAAAAATCGTTACCACTCTGCAGCAGCGGCGACGGAAACCCGGCTTGGTCAACTCCCTTTTTTCCACCTCCGGCACCCCCCTGGTGCACTGTCCCCCCCTATACTCTATTGGGAACTCATGCTGCACCACCCATTAAGGTGCCCCACTTACAGGAATAATCCCGTAAGCAACTCAGTACAGACACTTTCCTGACCTGCACTGCTACGTGTGTCCCTGCCCCTAGCTGGGACACTTTTCCTATCCGTGCTCCTGCTAATCTTACCGTAATAGCTTGTTGCACGTATCCTGGCATTCCTTTCCATGGACTCAGGGAAAAACTCTGGGGAAATACTTTGAGACCCGAGACACACAGTAGCATGTCTCTGTATTTCTACCCCCCTCCCTTTCATCTGCTCTGCCCGGAGCCGCGAGCACAGCCTGACGTGACGTGGATCCCCCAGCCCCTCCTCCCCCCCTGCCATGACGTGTGGGGGCCATGACTCTCGGGGGCGGGCTCTCTCCACTGCCGCCATTTTGAGTCCTGGACTGCCAGCTAAGATGGCTGCTCCCATAGCAGCCTCTCGTTCCTATATCTTAGGAGAGAAAACAAAATACACACAGAACAAACATTTTTATGCATAGTTACACACAGCATCGATACATTTTACCGAGAGTCAGCCTTCCGCTACCTATACTCTCTGGGATGCTTGCCAAACTTGAGACCAACCGCGTCACAGCTGCAATGCTAAATATATTACCTCTTAGCATCACCCAGGAACGTAGAAACCTCTCTCTCCTCACAAATCATCTGCAGTTTATCTCTGCCATAACTCAAACCTACTCAAGCGCGCAGCGTAACTCTAAACCATATTAACAGCTATTACTGCTGAAACGCACAACAGACAAACTGGCTAAACAACATAACAGATACAGATATTTACAAGCATGTTAGCAGCTCTGACTGGAAACGCACGGAGGAAAAACAAACAAAAACCTCACCCATTATCTCAGCTGCAACTATAACTTACTTAGAAAAAAAACCAGCTCACCGAAGAAAAACTTACTTCTAAGTTTTACAACTGTCTCAACTCCCCTCTCCTGTCTACTCAGCTATCTCTCTCTTTCTTCTCTCCCCTCCACCTGCTCGACAGCCGCCCCCCCTATCTCTTCCGTGGGGCGCTCTCTGCTAGGCTAAAACGCAGCTGGCATCACTCCCAGTCTCTGGACGGGGAGAAAGAAAAACAAAACCAACATAGAAGGAGGAACAAAAAAAAAATGGAGCACGCAGCCTCCACGCTGCAATTAACACAGAATATAACAACATCAATCAAACTTGCCTGAGCAGCAGATTCTTGGCAATTCACCAGCATTCCCGCAACTTCACCTGCGAAACTTCCATGGACTCCGGAACTTTCTGAGCGTTTAATCACCGTCATCTCCGTCCCCACACTGGACTGGCTCAGTGGATCGACATCTCCCACAGCGAGTTGCAAGCTGGCCCCGGAGTGTCCCGTCCGACCCATATTTCGTCTGGTGACTACAGTGCACAATGCAGTCACAGTGTAACGTCCAAGAGTTTCGCCGCTGATTTCTCGAATTGCTGCCGTGTGCTTGGCTCCCGCACACACTCACACCAGCTTATCAGTATCAGCTTGATAAGCTTTACAGTCTATTCCGCTTGTTTTGCTGTGGAATCTCTTGAAAACACCTTCTTCGGCCCCGGCCCCGTCTGCCTGTTTTGCTAGGCAGGGAAAGGTTTCAGCGCCACTGTTATAAACTGTTCTTATCACCTTGCTTCGACACCATCGTCTCACAGACTGTGAGATCACTTGACTCTCCACACAGCAAACAGGAGACAGACTTTCTCAGGCTTCTTCAATGTTTACGTTATTTATTCAAGTCACAGAAAGACAGATAGATACAGTCATCATATCCTAGCTATGCCAATCTTCATGTTGCGTTACAAGCTCGTGATGAGACTCCCTGCTGAAGTCTATCAGGTACCTTCTTCCTAACTACGTTACACTAAACTACCTATGTACAGCATACATTATATCAGATTACAGAAAGGAAGAACATGCTTAGAAGTCGTCCCAGTCAGCCTTGCTAGCTAGTGCAGAAGGAAGAAGCAGAAGTGAGCTCTCGTAGCTCCCTCAGCCTTTTATACCGACTAGGAAAGAGTTAAATATGACATCATCTTCGCCACCCCCTAGACCAGATTATTGGTGGACCCACTCGTGGTGTCATCATACACACCTACTTGATTAATAATCAATGAGGCATTTGACCCATATGCAGGAACGTGGATGTTTAATAAATATGGCCAATGTTTTATGTTCCTGTGGTGTAGTGTTAAGGTCAGAGTAGTCCAATGGCCTTCTTTTAGGAACATGTTCTCAGTATCTGCGTGTATCCTCTGCTACACGCAGACCCTGAGATGCCTCTGCCTGCATCACAAAACCTCTATTTATTTTAAAGGCATACACTGCGGACAAGCCTTTTACATAAAACTCAGGCCAAGTAACTGAGGCCTACTTAAATTATAACACCTCTCATCCAGCCGCCTGCAGAACCTCTCATCCAGTCTCCTGTAGAACCTCTCATCCAGCCTCCTGCAGACTCTTGCATCCAGCCTTCTGCAGACTCTTGCATCCAGCCTCCTGCAGACATCCTGCTGATGTCTAGTCCACTGCCCTGCTTGATGACATCCGGTTCTTGGTTCTGACTGCTGCCCTTCCTGATGACATCTGCTTCCTGGTTCTGCCTGCTGCCTTTCCTGATATCTGGTTCCTGGTCCTGCCTGCTTCCGTTTATGATGACATCTGGTTCCTGGTCCTGCCTGCTGGCTTTCCTGATGACATCCGGTTCCTGGTTCTGCCTGCTGCCCTTCCTGAAGACATCTGCTTCCTGGTTCTGCCTACTGCCCTTCCTGAGGACATCTGCTTCCTGGTTCTGCCTGCTGCCTTTTCAGATGACATCTGGTTCCTGGTCCTGCCTGCTGTCTTTCCTGATGACATCTGGTTCCTGGTTCTGCCTGCTGTCTTTCCTGATGACATCTGGTTCCTGGTCCTTCCTGATTTTCTTCAGCCTGCTGTGCATCTTGCCTTGTTGCCTGACGATCTCCAGTCTGCTGTCTGCCTTCTTGTCCAATGTTTCTTGGGACCCAGGTGGATGTGAATTAGTAGTCTGGTAGAGCGTCCTGAGGCCGCTCCTTAAGGGGGGGGGGGTACTGTCACGATCTGTTCCTTCTGGTGACATTTGTGAACTGTTGCATGGACTGCTTCTGTTCACCAGCAGATGTCCCTCCTCGCATCAAGAACATTTTTGCAGTGTTCCTGAAGTTCCTCTGCCCACCAGCAGAGGTCTCTGTATTCAAGAACTGTGTCTCTGCAGCCTTGGAAGAGGTCACATGACCATCCTGCAGAGTATACAAGTCCAGCTACAACAGAACACTGTTGCTAGTTCATTGATGTGGATAGCCAAGAGCCTGTGTTCTGGTCACTGCTCCGGTTACCTGATCCCTGTTACCTGATCCCTGTTACCTGATTGTTTGACTCCCTGGTGTATGATATTGGCTTGCTTGACTATTCTATTGTTTATCGATTGTATTTGCTTGACTTCCTGGTATCTGATCTCGGCTTGTATGATGTTCCAATTGCCTGCTGCATTATGTACTATGCCTGAATGTATATTATTGTGTATATATTAGTTAGTTAGCTTAGTTTAGACAGGGTCTGGAGTTCACTGTGTGCACACTGTATATATTATATTTGGGTTGTTGTATGTCTGATTGCAAGACATTTTCCTACAATAGTATTGCCAAGTTGTTTGCAGTCGTATTGCTATTTTGTACAGTTTGCTTGAATACGCTTGTATGTATGTTCATACACCGATTGCATTTTCACCTGTATATATCTGCCACTTTGTAAATAAACCTTTACTTATTTCACCTTACCCCTGGTTTGGTCTTCAGTATTTCCACAATTAGTGACAATCTGTATTTAGTGCAATGCTATGTGCACTGTTCATAACAGCTAGCTTCAACCCCCCAGTAACAGGTTGAAGCCCCTGTTTCGTACGACGATCATTGTCCCTCCGTCCCCTCCATAGCAACAGAACACATTGCTAGCCTCAAGTCCTGGGATGTGTCTGTACAGTGTCACAAAAATGTGTGTACTTAGCTTAAGGCACATTTATAAAGTTAAGTATCTACACACACACTCACATACACACAGTCAGGTCTGGTTCACACTGCAAGAGCTTTTTTAGCGCTAGTCATTTGAAAAGCTCTTGCCTAAGATTTTTATAAAATCACATTGCTTGAGTGAGAACTCACAGCATTACATTAGCAAGAGCTTTTAAAATCAAAAGCATTTAGAAAAGCTCTTGCAGTGTGAAGCAGCCATCACACACATACAGTGGTTTGCAAAATTATTCGGCCCCCTTAAAATTTTCCACATTTTGTCATATTACGGTCACAAACATGAATCAATGTTATTGGAATTCCACTTGAAAGACCAATACAAAGTGGTGGACACTTGAGAAGTGCAACGAAAATCATACATGATTCCAAACATTTTTTACAAAAAAATAACTGCAAAGTGGGGTGTGCGTAATTATTCAGCCCCCTGAGTCAATACTTTGTAGAACCACATTTTGCTGCAATTACAGCTGCCAGTCTTTTAGGGTATGTCTCTACCAGCTTTGCACATCTAGAGACTGAAATCCTTGCCCATTCTTCTTTGCAAAACAGCTCCAGCTCAGTCAGATTAGATGGACAGTGTTTGTGAACAGCAGTTTTCCGATCTTGCCACAGATTCTCGATTAGATTTAGATCTGGGCTTTGACTGGGCCATTCTAACACATGGATATGTTTTGATTTAAACCATTCCATTGTTGCCCTGGCTTTATGTTTAGGGTCGTTGCCCTGCTGGAAGGTGAACCTCCGCCTCGGTCTCAAGTCTTTTGCAGACTCCAAGAGGTTTTCTTCCAAGATTGCCATGTATTTGGCTCCATCCATCTTCCCATCAACTCTGACCAGCTTCCCTGTCCCTGCTGAAGAGAAGCACCCCCAGAGCATGATGTTGCCACCACCATATTTGACAGTGGGGATGGTGTGTTCAGAGTGATGTGCAGTGTTAATTTTCCGCCACACATAGCATTTTGCATTTTGACCAAAAAGTTCCATTTTGGTCTCATCTGACCAGAGCACCTTCTTCCACATGTTTGCTGTGTCCCGAACATGGCTTGTGGCAAACTGCAAACGGGACTTCTCATTGTGAGGATCCACGTGGCTGCCTGCGCAGGCAGGCAGCCTTTTGATCACTGTTCAGGTCTGCATTCTGCAGGTCTCTGGAAGAGAGACCTTTTGTCAGTTGTGCAGCTTGCTGCTGAGGAATTTGCATATGTTTGTCATGCAGATTGCCTAGCCACATCCCTTGTGGGCTTGCTCTATATATACTATGTGATACCACAGTAAGTGGCTGGTCATAAGGATTCTTCCTGTGAAACACTCTGGAGAGTGTCAGCCTTGCTGATTGTTTGAATAGTAGCTTAGAGTAATTGCTGGGACTGTACTCGGCAGGTTCCCTAGTGCAGTTAGGATTGCATATCTGTTTTGTTTGTCTGTTGCGATTGTCCTGTCCCTGCGGTGGTCGACAGGAGGTCGTTCTGATCTTTGTTCTTGGAGTATAGCTGGAGCAGCGGTTGCTACCAGCTATCTCCTCTATCTGTCTTGCCTGGATCGCACATGCCTAGTGCTAGTGCTGTGGATCCGTCTGATCTCCATCTCTCTGTCTCCCTGGATCGCACTGGCCTCTTTTCGCTAGTGCTGTGGATCCTATCTCTCGCTTGTCCCTGTTTTCGTGTGTCTGTCTTGTCAGCTATGAACGCTTGCTGGAGGCTCGGTGAGGTAACCGTTAAGCAAGCGCTCGCGTCCTCTGTTTCATGTTTGTCTGTCAGTGGTTAGTTAGGCGTGCTTGTCTCTATTGTGCTTATCACGTGGAGACCACGCATGAACGCGTGCACTGTTGTGAATGAGTGCGGTGTTCGCGTTCAGTTAGCGTTTGTTATTTTCCTTATCTCCTCATTGTATGATTTGCTGTGCCTTTGCTACTCTCGTGCTCCGCCTTGCTGTAGCCTTGTGTCACGTCTGGCGGTCGCACCTCTCGCGATCGCGTTCCTACTTCATATCTGCTGTGGTGTGTGCACCGTCGCGGGATGGCGACTAGTTTGGTGCACACACATACAATCTGTCTCTGTGCTCATTCTCAATCGCCTCTCTTGCGATTGCGTTTCTTCCCTTCATACAATTCCTGTCTGGCATGTGTGGTAGGGCAGAGGAGCTGTTCCTCTGCACTCCACAGCTCCACCTGCCGACAGGAATTTCCCTCTACAGGTGCATTGCACCTTCTGCTGGGTTCCCGCAAATTATACGTTTGTGGAGGATTTCCGCAGTGTCAGCGCACATCCTGTGCGCTGATCACGGAGAGAATTCCACAATCGTTACACTCATGCTTTTCTGTTAACAATGGCTTTCTTCTTGCCACTCTTCCATAAAGGCCAACTTTGTGCAGTGCACGACTAATAGTTGTCCTATGGACAGATTCCCCCACCTGAGCTGTAGATCTCTGCAGCTCGTCCAGAGTCACCAGGAACTAAAGAACAGCTATGAGAAGTATTCTCTGTTGTACTCAAAAAAATGTTTTATTTGCTACTGTCTCTTTTCTAGAAATGTTGGAATTATTTACCCATTTCATGTGTAGCTAGAAAATAAAGGAAATTCTCCGGCAAGGAGGAATAGAACATAATAATAACTGAAAATATATTCTACCTTCTATTTTCTACTGGTGAGAGTGTTGAAATAAAACTGAAATCCAGTTGGAAGCTGAAATCCAGTTGGAAGTGTCACACATGGACAGCAGACAGAAATATACACAGACCCCTGGTGTTGAAAAATTAAGGATTGCTATTCATTTTGGGGACTTAGTACATCTGGCTATAAAGTCCTATAAACAAATCCATATTTTTAACAAAATAATATGCCTGCTTCTGCTTACTGTCCTGTAGTAATATATTGTGGATCATGCTTTTGGACCTGAGGAAGGGATGACTGACCTTCTGTATTAAAGTAAACTTGTGGGAGAAAAGTGCCCCTGGGGTACTTACCTTTTGAGTGGGAAGCATCTGTATCCTAATGAGGCTTTCCCCAACCTCCTCCAGAGCCACAATCCAATGCTGGTTCCCCGGTGGAAATGGCCACCATAATATTTACATCTGCCAGCCTCACGCATGTGCAGTATCAGCTTCCCACTCGCGCCCTGGTGGAAATAGCCGACCCTGATTGGGTCCGCTCTACTGTGCAGGTGTAGATGCCTGGCGCCTGCGCAGTAGAGCAGACGCAATCGGGCTCGGCTATTCATCACCGAAGAACAATGGGAAGATGTGAGGCTCCCAATAAGCGGCCACAAGCAAATCTTCAGGGGCCTCAGCGCTGGATCCCCTCTGGTGAAGAGGACGGGGGAAGCCTCTTTAGGATTCAGAGGTTTCCCTCACCAGAGGTAAGTACTCCTTAGGGTCACTTTTTTTCTCTTCAGGTACATTTTAAGAAGGCGATGGTGTATTTTGCAGTGATATAGACCTTTAGGTTTCTTTAAGTTCATCCCTATTTATTTATTTTTTGCATGAGACCAAGGCACAACTACAATTTTGTGAACTGATGCCATTTGAGACGTAGACTAGAAAAAATCCTTTTAACTTTATTTGATTTTTTTTGTTAGGTACTGCTCTTGTTGTGTGCAAAAAAAGTATTTAATGAATGCTGACCTATATTGTAGATTACAGAGTTCCCCAACCCTGTCCTCAAGGCCCACCAACAGTACATGTTTTTGCAGAAAACCACAAACATGCACAGGTGGGGTATTTAGTGTCTCAGCAGAGCTAATTAACTACTGCTGTGGATTTCCACAAAACATGCACTATTGGCGGGCCTTGAGGACAGGGTTGGGGAATACTGCGTAGAACATACTGAATTGAGTCCCAAAATGACATGCAATGATTTTGTAACACATGTAAAGCATAGAAGAACAACAGAAAGCAATATATTTAAGGTTTGCATTTTCCCATGTTGCCTTCTAAGTTTTGTAAAATGGATGCTATGCATACCACAGCATCACCTCTGTCTCTGTTTTAACAGCAATATTGGATTTGCTCCTCAGACCTGTGGTGGGCTACATATTATTTTGCTGCATTTTTCTTTCTGAAGAGCAAAACAAACCACCTGAATTTTTTATCTTCTTTAATTTTTTTCATCTTTAATTTCAGTGTTGTTACGATTCAGGACTTTCTGAATCCAGATCATTTTGTCTTGTCAAGCCAAACTACCATCGATCCCCATATAAACATATTCAAGCACAAAACATGGCACTGAACATTTCTAGTAAGCTGTGAGGGTGATCCACTAATGAACTGTAAAGGGCATATGCCAAACGTGGGCATACTTCCATCTAGTAAGCCAAAACCAGCCGTAAACATACACGGTGCATCAGCAATATCTGTACAGAAATTCACTAAGCTGAATCCTGACTTACTGCAGTGATAAAGTATTCACCTGCTCATTAGCAGTCACAGCTGCTGTGCCATACATTTGCAGGTTGCTGGATGGAATTTAAACATTTTCTTTTAGGCTCAGATCACACTATGTGCAATGCGTAGTGCGTGCACTACAACATGGGCATAACATATTGCACACTTTACACAATAAAATGTGCACAATAATTTCACAGCATAAAGACTTGCTATGTAACTTATGCATTGCCACCCACGTTATCAACAAACGTGAGTACATTACAGTGCAGAGATGTGAGCATGCCCATACAATTCTATGGGCAGTGTGTTAAAGTACAGCAATGCAGCATGAGGCAATATGCATAGTATAAACTCACACTTACTTTCTAATCACTTAAGTCTATCTGGACAGCTATAGTCGTGCAAATAGAAGTTCCTTAAGTCTAACTATACATGTCCAGTGCTACTGTGGTGGAAACAAGTGCTTACGCATGTGCCCGCTGCTCGTTCCCAGTGGTATTTACGTGGCGGCATTTGGTGAAGGGGAGCAAGTGTTCTCCATGCCAATCGCAGTGCCTGGAATGAATGGACATGACCCAGATCAGGGTCCATGTCCATTCATAATAAAGAAAGTGAAAGAGAGTGTAAAAAATTGAACACTTCCTGGTAACCCAGGATAGTGTTTGCAGCGCATCTAGTAGCAAAAAAGTAAAATCACAGTTAGGATACATTTTAAATTAATTAATTAAATTAATCCCTTCCAAAACACCCCCCCCCCCTTCCACCCAAGTTAACAAACAAACACATAAAAAATAAATAACTGTTTAAAAAAAACATAAATAGTTACCTTAGGGACTTAGCTTTTTTTTTATTTGTATGTCATGTGGGTATATTACTGTTATTTTAGTAAATAAGGGCTTGTAATTGTTGACTGCATACACAACCCATCCCCCCCCCCCCCAAAAAAAAATATATATATATGCACCTTTATTTCTACATACTATGATACTGTATCTGGCCTACAAATCTGTCCACAAAACCTGCCCAACTTACATTTCCAATCTTACTTAGAGGTACACACCTAGCTGCTCACTCCACTCCTCCAATGAACTGTGCCTGACTGCCCCCCGCATCACCCAATCCCGTGCATGCCCCCAGGAGCTGCTCCAACACTATGGAACTCCCTACCTCCTCCCACTAGGGTTTCACCTCCTTCAACATCTTCAAGAAGGCCCTTTTCACTCTGGCTTACCCCCCCCCCCCCTCAAAACCGTAGCTGAACTCTGGTCCCTTACCTTTCATATCCTTACCTCTCCCTCTAGATTGTAAACCTTCGGGCAGGGTCCTCCTCCATATGTCTCCTACCTGTTCATGCACCTCCATCACCGTACACCCATCCTATGGATCTGAGTGAACTCTTGAGTGAACTCAACTTACCTAATCTCCATGCTCCCATCCAGTGACTGACTAAGCATTGCCTTGTACTCCTACTGTGCTGCATGATCTGGTTTGTATGTATTCCTGTATTGTCTTATTGCTGTATGTCACTCCTAAATATTGTCTGTAACCTAAACTAATGTCCAGCGCTGCGTAATATGTTGGCGCTTTATAAATACAATAAATAAATAAATAATATATTGTTGCCATACATTGTACTAGGAACATAATTTAAATGTTGTGATAGCCAGGACTAATGGGCAAATAAAATGGGTGGGTTTTATTTATAGTAGCATTGCTTATTTTAAAACTATAGGAGATGGAATTGGAAAAATAGTGTAAGATATAAATTATTCAGGTGTGAGAAGCAGAGATACATTTATGGCCAAATGAATGAGAGGAGCTCTGAC
Organism: Hyperolius riggenbachi; assembly: GCF_040937935.1. Lineage (NCBI taxonomy): Eukaryota > Metazoa > Chordata > Amphibia > Anura > Hyperoliidae > Hyperolius > Hyperolius riggenbachi. The sequence goes on from NC_090647.1 coordinate 230,020,647, forward strand.
AGGTGATAATGGCTTTCGGTGGTAAGGGTAAAATGCCCTGTGGGCTGAAGTGGTTACAATATTACTATAGTATGTTTTTAATTATTCTTTATAAAAATGTTTTTCACAAATTCAAACATAAAAGAATATACGCACACACTTTGCTACATGACTGGACAGGCAACTAAAATGATTTGGCACAAATGCTGTCCATAAACTGTGTGCAGGTTATTTATTCCTGCATTGCACACTATAGATTGTACTCTGAATTTACATACTTGGCATTGCTGAACTGCAACTTGGACTAAAGTAAAATATCCAAAACATTAAAATTCCGCTTTGTGTCCTACTTATAAGATTGATGTTGTTACCAACATAGAAAATGCCGGTAATAAATGTCACAAGCTATAATTCATAAGTACAGAGGCAGTGGCAGGATGAATCTAGTCCAGTTCGCAGGCGAGAAATGTAAACACTCTAAGCCTAAATCATTTTAAATTAGCAGTAATGATAAGAACAAAACAATAACAGTAAATTATGAGCAACTACGTCAACTAGCATAATGAATATATAAGGCATTGGGTTTATTTAATAAGGGAAAAGGCCATGTACAAAGATTAGTAACACAAAACAACCAATCACTAAAAATCTTTAAAGAGTAATTTCACATTCCCAAAGAAAAGACAATTCTCCTTATGCGGTATTTTAACAAATTGCATTATATTGACATGTGGCTGCTCTGGGACTGCTCATGTATTACACTGCAACTTGCAGAAAGTGCAATTGGGAGTTATTATTTCAAATGAAAAAATATGCCATCCTGGTGTTGCCATGGCATTCTTAACATATCTGGATAATTTAGTGTTCCTAGCATGTAAGGGGGCTTTGCTATTAACCGCTAGAGTCGGCGGGTTTTGGTGGGTTTTTCATCATAAATACTTTTTTCATTTGAAACTTTAAAATCGATTTTCTCCAAAAATATGTTGTTTTTGATTTTTTTTTTAATTTGTAGCCACTTCTCACCTTTATAATTCATGCAAATTTGGTGATTGTAGCATGTATGGGGGGCTTTGCTATTAATGTTAGAGTCAGACCCGTAATTACGGCAGTAATCACGGATTCTGCTTGTAATTACGGTTAAAATCCAAGTGGAATTTGGATTTGGGCATCAAATCCAGGATCACGATCACAGCGTATCCGGATTTCGATACTGCCATGGCCGGATTTACTCGAATCCGTTATCGGGGATATCCGAGCACCACTGTTGCCACATAACACCAATCCTTTGCTCACTACACTGGCTACCCATAAAATGGAGAATCCTTTTAAAAACTGGAATGCTAACATTCAAATCCCTACACGAGATAGGCCCTGGATACCTTAAGGATTTTTTGCAACTGTGTCACACCTCCCACAACCTCAGATCAAAAGGATTCAATAACTTGACCACCCCCAGAGTTCAACTAAAAGCCTTTGGAGCCAGAGCTTTCTGTCATGCTGCCCCTACCCTGTGGAACACCTTGCCAAACGTAATCAAGACAGCTCCAACCTGATCACATTTAAATCAACTGAAAAGCCGCCTGTTTATTCTAGCATTTATGGTTACATAACATTTCCCCCTGTACGCACCACTATGCACTGATCTGAGACAAGCTTATGCGCTTTGGGTCCTACAGGAGAAAGTGCTTTACAAATGTTTCATTGGTGTTGTATTTTGTACAATTTGCATGTATAACTTTGCTTTATGTTGTATAACCTTGTTATGTCTGTCATCCTTGTATCATTGTATATATTTATTGGCCAGTGCTGCGTAATATGTTGGCGCTTTATAAATACAATAAATAATAATAATAATAGTTGTTGTTGTAATGTAAAAGTGGGTATCCTGAATTAGATATTAAATCCTATGTCATTATGGTTCCTCCCTATATTACTGATTACTCTAGGTACAGGTGCCTTTAAGAACATTTATTGGGAAAAAAGCATAAAACTGTTTTAGATTCAGATTATTATTAACACCCATTTGTGACAGGTTGCATTTAAAGTATGTAAAAACTGTATGATTATATAGTACAGTCAGCCAGTATATTTACCACAAAGGTTGTACGTTGTACAGAGTTGCAAGAAGTAACACATTTTTTATACCAGCTGTCAGAACATTGTCAGTCAATCATGTAAATGAAAATACGATTTGATGATGCACAAACAATGATAAGTTACCATCAGAATGATGAGGTCAGAGAGATTTAGACAGGTTTATGCCAAGCAATCTTTTCCAAGTTCCTTATCAATTTTCCATGTATATTATGTATAGAAAAACAGTAATTTCTGTATCTTTTGGAAATGGGAGCTGTTGTTTATTATGTATTGAGTGTCATGCAGCTACTCCATACATAGCAACAAATGGCAACTGATTACTAGGGGAAGAGGCCCATAGGCACTTGGAACCACATGCTAAAGAAAAAAAAAAGGATCAAGTAGTACTACCTTATTTGCAACAAATATCATAAAAGTTTCTAGTTTGCCAAATTATGTCAAAAAGGTTCATAATTGTGTATATTTTATGAATTACTATTTTTTTGTTACTAATAACTAAGGAAGATATCATGATGAATGGGCCAATAGGAATATCCCCACTGGGGGCATATTTGAATTTTATCACTGGCAATTCATATTGATCCACAGGAAAAAAAAAGTACTACCATTGGTGGTCCTGACCAGTATTGGAGAGGGATATGGGGAGGACAGATGCAGGATGGTGGTATAGCAAAAAAAAAAAAAAAAAAAGAAGGCAGGAAAATAAATGAAAAATTATAGGAGATTTTAAAAAAGTTAAAATAAAGCATGAAGATGAGAACAGATGTGAAGAAAGGGAAGATTTAAAAAAGTAGAATACAGGACAAAAAAGAGAAGAAAGAGTTGTTCATTAATTTTAAACTATTCACTGTGTATTTATTTCAAATAGATTTTTGGGGGTCTTTTTAGCATTAACCCTCTATTATTAGCCATGCTCCGGTGCCCATTTATATAGTGATTAATGATGCCCAGAGCTATAACATGCCATCACTCTGCTGCATATTACAAGCCCCGATGCCCTAAATCACATTGTACTCAGGTGCAAGGTTTAACTGATTCACCCCTGCAACATCTTAAATCTATCATGGCTCTTTTTTGTTCTATTGTTCTTGCATAAAGAGTATATTTGTTATACATATCAGAGGTATTGATAAATATCCATTTGCAGTTGGTATAATGTTATCAAGGGCAGCTTGTGAAAACAATAGCAAGCTGCAGCTCACAGACAGATATTGTAGTCATTTATCAGTCTTTGCTGCAAAGTTGCTTGTGTAACATGGCCCTTTCTGTCATGGTGGATATGAGGTAGTATCAATAAATAACAAATTTATCAGGCACAGGTGTTATGAAGGGCCAGTACAGCCATAGCAAATGCTTTGATTAATGAGTGAGAATTTTGCAGACCTAACTATCTGCACTGCCCAGCAGCATGAGGATAATACAAATTGAAATGGATGATGGTGGAATGGAAATGATTCCTGAAATGTGATGTATGACCATGAATATGGATAGGCAGCTGCTTGTGAAAGTGACTGCAGAATTTTTCTTTTGGACAGATAAGAACCTTTTGACTCAGTTTTGAAAACCTAAATCAACTATTCGGATCAGCTAAAAATAGCGCTAATAGATTTGGGCGCGGCTATATTTCTAATGTTAATTATCGTTTTTGTAAATTTACACTCAATTTTGCATATGTTTGGGCGCAAGTGCCTAAAATCGATATTTTGCGTAAATCGATAAAGTAAACTCGGTAATATTCCTAATTTTGTTGTGGAATCGGTAATATCGGTAATTTAACGTTTATGATAATATATCAGAACTAATATCATAACGCTAAATAAAGAAAAACGATGTCAGTCATAACGATAACTTAAAAAGTCTTTTGGTGTAATAACAGTAAATGAACATATTTAATGATGGAATGTAAGCAAATTCTGTCCAAATACATATAATTTTGTAATTACGAAAATGTAACATTCACTGAACAGATGTAATAACGATATTTGACATTTCTATTTACGATAATATATGAAGTATTTATGATAATTTAGGGTTAGACACCACCAAGGGGGTGGTTAGGGTTAGGCACCACCAGGGGAGTTTTAGGGTTAGGCACCATCAGGGGGGTGGTTAGGGTTAGGCACCACCAGGGGAGTTTTAGGGTTAGGCACCACCAGGGGGGGTGGTTAGGGTTAGGCACCACCAGGGGGGTGGTTAGGGTTAGGCACCACCAGGGGGGTGGTTAGGGTTAGGCACCACCAGGGGGGTGGTTAGGGTTAGCCACCACCAGGGGGGTGGTTAGGGTTAGGCACCACCAGGGGGGTGTTTAGGGTTAGGCACCACCAAGGGGGTGGTTAGGGTTAGGCACCACCAGGGGAGTTTTAAGGTTAGGCACCACCAGGGTGGTGGTTAGGGTTAGGCACCACTAGGGGGGGTCAAGGGTTAGGGATAGGTACAGGGAGGGTTCTGTGTCAGAGTAGGGTTAGGTACATTTAGGGCTAGCCACTACCATTGGGGGTTAGGCACCACCAGGGGGGTGGTTAGGGTTAGGCACCACCAAGGGAGGGTTCTTTGTGAGAGTAGGGTTGGGTTAAGCTGTGTTGTTGAATTACATTACGATATTTAACATTATTATATTTTCGTTTTCATCTCACATCTGTTTTATACCTGTAATAATAATAATCAGAATTATCGATTTAACATTACAAATACCGTTAAATTATCGATATTTCTAAATTACGATATTTTTCTTTTCCCGATAAATCGCGCCTACATTTGACCGCAACTTTTTTAAATGTACGCCAACTATTTACATCTGAATAAAGCCCAGTGACAATAATGAATCTGACTGGACATAGGTTATCTGCAATGTCAAATTTCTGGCTGAAAAATACAAACCTTATTGCTATTCCTTGAGTTTTCATATATGAAATATCTTTTACTCAAAAAATTGTAATATAAAAAAATTTGAAAACACTTTTATTTTTTTGTAATTTTAGCATTTCTTCCCCCTATTTTATGGGACCTGCACAAATTAGTCTAAATAGGTGAAGTGAGAAAAATATACATAAAAACAGATATTAAAAAATATGATGAACTGAAAATTGGCATGTGCATATGTATTCAGTCCCTTTGCCATGAAGCCCTTAAAAAGTACTGGTGCAACTAATTACCTTCAAATTGGCAGCATAGAAACCATAGATGAATTACCAGCCATAGTACCTCTATACCTATTTCACCTGGGGCGGGCATCTGGGGGTCCCCTTGTTAAAGGGGGACCCCAGATTCCACCATGAACACAGCCTCCTCTTGGGCACTGGAGGTGGGATAGAGCCTCTTGTCAAAGGTGTGGACAAGAGCTTTGAGGGAGATGGGAAAGTTCTGTTGCCCTTCTCTTCCAGAGCCCTGTGCTCCCACAAATATGATGGACCATGCAGACTGGTATAGGTCAGGGTGCAGAGCCTCATGCGGTCTGGGCTGCAAATTCTGGATATACTAGCCTGCATGGGTGACAAGAGGTTCAAGAGGTTTGGGAGGGGAGGATCCAGCACCGTCTTTTTTTTTTTTAATTCATAAAAAGTATACAAAATTCTGAGCTCCATATGTACCGCAGCAAAATGTAATTTTACCAAGTTTACCAGTACACTATCCAGACACATTTTAGCAACTCATAGCTGGCTGTGTATAGACATATAAAGGCAGTAACATTTAAAGTGCAACTCAAGGATTTCATAAAATTTCCCTTTGCAGTCCCTATCGTCAAACATGATCCATGGCTGACAAAAAAGTGGGCAGGAGCTTTGTGTCATCCTAATCCAACAGTGCCTGTGCCACCAGTGTGTTCAGGACTGAAAAGCTTCCAGACAGTGCAGGAGCTAGCTTTGCAGTTCACACTGAAGAGGAGGAGGTTAAAATCATGGACAAGTTGAGATGTCTGATGTGATCCTACAGAAAAAATAGTGTAGTACTAAGTAACTGCTACAATAATTAATTATAGCTAAGAAAGGTGTCAAAACACACAGCTCAATGCACCTTGCTGCATATCGGGCAGTGCAGTGAGTGCTCATGAAGACCTCTCTCTACTGGTAAAAGTGCCTACAGTAGAAATGGACATGCAAGCCTCTGCATCTGAGCCATAAAGACAAGACAAACAACATTTATATTGCGCTTTTTTCCTGGCGGACTAAAAGCGCTTGAGCTGCAGCCACTAGAGTGCAAGCTACTCACAATGGAAGCAACGGAAGAGCAATGCTTTTTGTTTAGTTGGAATTTACCCATATCTCAGTCCAGTATATAAGTTACAAGTTGTGCTGGAAAAAATGTGTTTGATTGATGGAGGCCTCATCCCGCCTAAGAAAGAGTTGGAGATTTGAAGTGTAGATCAGTAGCTAGTGTTTGTTCAAAACCAAACTTTGTGTGATCAAGCACCTGTTCCAAAAGTGCAGAAATAATCTTTATATATCATTATATAAACCTGAATACTCCAACCCAAATAACTAGACTTTTTGTTTTTAGTTATAAGTTAATAAAATGTTACTTAGGCGTATCCCACAGCAGCAGGGATCAATGAGATGACAATAATTGGTCCATTTTGAAGTTGCATAAATTTCCATAAAATTACCATAGCATCTGCCTCAGCTCAAAATTATTTCCATCTGAATGACCATCCCTACCCAGCAGTATTGATCTCACCCATCATTTTTTGCTTTTGCTTAAACTGTTATTGTCAAATGGGGGCACAAATTCTAGATATTAGCAGAGAAATATCTATTTCTTTGTACACTGGCATAAAAAAAACAACCAAAAATAGGAGATGTAAAGGTTGAATTGTTGAGTACTGAATGTTTTTTTTATTTTATACTTCCCTTCAATTATAAAGGGAACTTCAAATGCAGACATAACTCTTAATTTAATAACTTTTCTGAGTACGGAATACCTGTACTTAAAACAGCGCTTTCACCAGAGACCTGGTTAAAGTGGGACAGCAATGCTTCTGAATTGAGCAGTGCTGATTTACAAAAGTGCTGCCTGCTCACTAAAGAGGAACTTCAGCCTTAACAAACATACTGTCATTAAGTTACATTAGTTATGTTAATTAAAATAGATAGGTTATATAATCTCTTACTCACCCTGTTTTAAAAGAACAGGCAAACGTTTGCAATTTTATGGGGGCAGCCATCTTTTTGGTTGAAAGGAGGTGACAGGGTGCATGAGACACAGTTCCAACTGTCCTGTGTCCTGATCACCCCTCCCAGCTGTACGCGCTAGGCTTCAAATCTCAAATTCTAAATAAAAAAAAAAAACAAATTTGCGCCAAAACAGCAGATTGAGAAGAACAACATTAGAAATCCCACCATGCTTTGCAGCATCAGGGGAAAAGTGCCTGGGCAGTTTTATTCTGTGCAGCTAAAAATGAGGCTTGGGTAAGAAAAACAAAGTTCTGATGCTTTGAAACTGTTAAAGAATCACCAAGCCTTTTAGTGCTGCTGAGCAGATTTTTAGTCTGGAGGTTCACTTTAATCTTTAAAGTGGACCTGAACTCTTGTACAGGACAGAAGAAAAACATAGAGTTTAGCCTGTCTAATTCCCCCTCATTTGTGTCTAATCACAAGCTGTAATTTGATCTTTCACATGACTGCCAGGGAAAAGATGGCAGATAAGCGTATTTGAAAGCACCGTATGTTAACAAGATGTCTGCTTCCATGAATCAAGAAGTAGAAACACTGAAGATTTATTTTAGGATTTGAATCAGCTGTAACAAAGAAATGTTTTTTGTTTAAAGGTTATTATGCTGTTGTGTATCTTTTAGAGCAGAGAGAACGTTCTGAGTTCAGGTCCCCTTTAAAGATTCCCCATGAATTGGTGCTGTATCAGAGCTACATAGCATGATAACACTAGTGACCACTGACAATGTATTGGTTCACAAAATCTGATGCTTGCTCATTGTTCTAACTTGCTACAACATTAGCATATGATGTCACTTTGGACACACTCACTAGAAACGTGGCTTTGGTTCTGTCTCTGAAGAGAAGCCAAAATTCAGACCCTGCTTACATTACACATAATGTTTTAAACAACGGGTACAAAACTTTAGTCCTTTAATAGCCGTCACATATTTGATCTTTAGAAGAGAGCTTTTTTGACATGATTTATGGTGAAGAAAAGAATCTAATAAATTAAGCTAAATATTTTAATGTACCGACCACTGATTTATGTCTCATGAAGAGACTTGCACAACTAGTTATTTAATGTCTTTTACTTGCCCGGCCAAAGAAAAATTGCCTACGCTTTCAGTTTCTCATCAGACAGTAGCAATAATAGCCAATTATTGGCTTCAGTGGTAGGAAGCATAATATATTTTCATGACAGCTGGCTTCTGGTGAAATACATTGTTAGATTAAGGCAATGCATAGAATTATATATAGTTTTCTAGAAATTGTTCTGTATGTTATTGTATGTAAAGTAAGTGAAAATAATGTTCAGGATTTACATGTCCTCATATACAGTATACATTTTAACCGAAAGTCACCACTCAGGAATACAGTTGTGGGAAGTAAAGGTGATAGTAACATTCCCAGGAAGGCTTCCTCCAGAACTGAGTTCTCCTATTCTTCTCCAATGGGCCCCTTGTACCCTGGTGCCACTGTCACCGCAGTGAAGTGTCTCCATTCACTTTAAAAAATAGCTTTCATATTAACCCTTCCAATACTTGCCATTATGGCGTGTTACAGGGGTGGGTTTTATTCATAGGGTTACTACTCATTAACCAGTACTATTACAAGGAGTGAGATGGATTGACATCACAGACCACACCACTGTGCTAAGGGATCTGAATTCTGAACACAAAGAAGAGGAAAATAAGACCCAGAAGAAGCCTTCCTGGGAAGGTAAATCTAACTTTAGCACTTAATGAACAAGCGACACCCATGCTAACCTAGAAATAAAAAACACATATATAAGTAGATAAATACTACTTATACTTAAATAACAGATGTATTGTGCTATCCATGTAATGATTCCTGTGAATTTTATCAAGGAAAAGCAGAAAATTCTATTCTAGGCAGTGGCCATCTTGCCAAACTAATGCTGACATCACATCCTCCCTGACTCTTGTTTTCCCCCCTCCTTTCTCTTGCTCATTGTGTACTCATTAGCTGCCCTCCTCCCAGAGTCTTCAGACACTCCCACTGAGGTGTATACTAACAACTGCACTGTCTTTTTTATTTACACATCCAATCACTGAGTCACCTCAGCCTTGCTTGTAAATACAAGTAATCAGAAGGTGTTTCTGATAAGCAGCTAGATAGGGAAATAAATGGAAGAGGAGGAATATATTACAGATAAAAAGAAATCCCAGCATTCAACTCTTTGGCACTGTTTGGCACTAGGGCCAGTGCTCCTAAAGTATGTGATAACTACAAACCATAACAGCAGAAAAGGTTTTGCAAATTTTAAATGCAGGATTAGCATCTTTATCACTTAATACACTCAGACCAGTTGCTGTTGAAATCTGATTTTTATGGTGACAGTACCGCTTTAAATTGATCACATCTTATTTATTGGGCTATCCCCTAAATTCTCCAAGTATTATCCGTGGGGACACCCTAAGTTATCCAGTAATATGAAATGGATTTCTTTAAATTGTCTGCTACTAAACAGTAAATCCACACCTCTTTTTTGAGTTATACTGAAATATAGTGGGGGCTGCTGAAAGGTTAGGAAATTTGTAGTTGTGTGATTGTGGTCTTAAGGTGATTTTTCCAACAACTGATTGGTTCACAAAATAAATTTTGAAACAATTTATTTACCAATTCCATCAGAAAGATCAGTACTTAAACCTTGATTGGAGCAATGGCATAGCCTTCTGCCCCTTATAAGGCATCACACCTTATGCTGTGGGACACTGGCACACTTTACACAATCCTGAGGCTGGTGGAGTGCCCCGCATCAGAGGCGGAGCCCTACACTGCCCAGGTCAGCTTTTTTGCCAGTGCCAGCCTGCATGGAGAAAGAAGTTAAAATACCTTTGGTGGAGGGATGGGGCTATACTGATTTGTTATATTCAATTGTATTAAAGGACTATTATTGCATAATTTTAAGTGGGTAGAAAAAACAAAGTTTTATAAAAGTAATACATTTTAATAGTTAAATTATATTTATTATATATTATTATTATATTTATATAAATGATACAAGCTTTCTGGGATCTGGACCCCTTCTCCAGGCATATTTCCAGATGTTAGCTGAAGTAAAACACCAATGCAGGTAAATAGTAAACATGAAGATGACAGCTGTGCTGGTTACCATTTAGCAGTTCGATGTCAGGTGATCAGCAGACTGGAGCCAGCAGTGAGCTCATCATGCAACCATACATGAAATCTAGCAGGTTTCTGAAGATCATGAAGCCAAATCAAACATGTTAAATGAGGTGGTGTCATGAAACCTATTCCACAATTTAAACTTTCTGCTAATGTCTTGAAAATTTACATACATTTGTACATTTTTTTCATTGTTCATTTTTGAAGTCACCCTTAAAGTAACGCTGAGATCATAAGATGAAAAGATTTTATACTCACACTTGCATGCTGTGTCCTGGTTCACAGACGTGTTGGGCCGCTGGTGTGTCCATTTTACCTTCATTGATTTTAAAGTGGTGATGGTTCATTCTTGTGCACAGTGTTTGTCCTGTTTCTCCTGTATAGATTGCTCTTGAGGGGCATTTCATGCAAAGTATCATGTATATACATACTGCAACATTCAAAATGCATGTGTATGCATGTATGTAAAATTCTCTATGCACAACTGCACTATTACTTATTTCCTATATAGCTGTCATTTACAGTAGGTAGCATTGGCAGCTCTGACATATTCAGACCAGTCCAATGCTTCATAGGGAATTTTAAGGAATTCATTGATTTTCATCTTTGTACAGGCTCTTTCCAGGGAATGCTTTTGAAAAGAATAAAGGGAACTTTGAGATTCTACCATTAAGAGATGTATTAGTCCAAAATCTGTCAGAGATCTCATGTTAATAATACTTACTGTAAGTGAAAGGGACATAGGAAAAAGTAATTTATAGTGCATTTTAGTCTTGAACAGACATACATCTTGGATGTGTACATCATGGTGTCATGATGGCGGCCGGCGTGGAAGTACGGCGCATGCGCGCTTTAACCGCGCATGCGCAGTACTTCCACACCGGTCGCCGTGATGATGCGGGGCGGCTGGCATGGTAAAGGCTGCCGCGTCATACCAGGAAGAAGGAGCCCGACACTAGGCCGAGTGTCGCCGGGCTGCCGCCGTCCAGCCATTCCGGAGCGGGGACTAGGAGAGGAGCCAGGACGCCGTCGTGGGACCTCCCGACCAGCGCTGGACTAAAGAAAGCCCTGGGTGAGTACAATTTTACTTTTTAAGTAGAGCTCGGAGTCCCTTTAAAGTTTGGATTGTGTGCAGTTCTCCACTCTGCCCCCATATTCAGTGTACACATATGTGAGGTGCCCAGCATGCACTGGAAACATTTTTGCCAGCTATAGCACCTATGCTCATAAGCAGCAGTCTTCTCCATAGTTTCTGACTTGTCATATAACCTGAACTAGGGTCATGTGACAATGGGTCCTTGAGCTTTCGAAAGTAGTCAGGACCTGCAAGGAAAATGAAAGGACTGCTGACAGTACCTGGAGAGATATTATCATTTATGGACACACGTCCAAATGCATACTCTGCACCCCTCCTAAACGCACACTTCCATTATGTGCTCTGCTTAGAGGACTGGAAAGGGGATCTGAGGATGTTGTTTTCTCTGCAGGTTATATTGTTTTCGTTTTTTCTGTTGGTTTAGGTCAATTTTTAGGGTCAGGCTTATCCCCGACTATGTATGTTATACTAATAGACAGCGTACAACAGAGCACAGCAGAATTTAGAATGTGACGTTTAATTTGCACCGTGGTGTAGCTGCATAAAAGATTTTTGTAATTAAAGTGGACCTGAATTCTTGCACAGGACACAAGGTAAACATAAAAGAAATGCACCCTGTATGTATTTGGAGAGTTTAGCCTGTGTAATTCCCTGTCATTTGTGTCTAATCACGAGTTGTAATTTGATCTTCCCCCCCCCCTCGTGTCACTCACATGACTGCCTATGGCAGATAAGCAGATAAGCCCATTTGAAAGTATAGGCTGTAAACAATATGTCTGCTTTCATGAATCAGGAAGTAGAAACAGTGCAGATTTATTTTAGGATTTATATCAGCTGTAACAAACAAATGGTTTCTGTTTAAAGGGTATTATGTTGTTGTGTGTCTTTTAGAGCAGAGAGGAGTTCTGAGTTCAGGTTCACTTTAAGTCCAGAAATACTTCTGAAACCACCATTTATTTGTGGCTGATTACTTGTCAATACCCAAGGTGTTCTCCTGCAGACATATGGAATGAAGAGATATTATCATAAGAAAATCATGCCTGTCTCAAGCTGTGTAAAGACCAACAGTTAATGCAGTGCACTGATGATAATCTACCCCTGCAAGTCTATAAATTATAAATAGCATTTCTTTTCATATAAATCCCAAAGAGCGGATATTATTTTTAATCTTTTGCCGTATTCCAGCTACATTTTTTTCCTATGTTCAGAGGAGGGTGGCAAAAATTAAGCCTCTTACAACTATAATCATTATAGTCTTATTTCAATTTTAAACACAATCTTTATAAATAAATGATTAGCTCCAAAAGACTCAATACATTATTATTTCATCTTTTATTTTCCACTACTAGTGTAATTTAAAGTTTAATTAATTCTATTGAAATAGTTTTAAAAACTCAGATCAGATAAGGATGGATGTATTATATCCTATTTGCATCCAAATGTAATACATGTTCATTATATATAATTATAGAATGTACAGCTAGCACAAATGTATAGAGCAAAAATTAGAGTGAGAAGTTTTGAATGATTGTTAGGGAGTCAGATAACGTACAGATTCGTATACTGTTTTGGCAAATCTCCCTGTAGATGATAGTCCAGCAGAGGCGTAGCTAGGGTTTCCAGCGCCCGGGGACAGACTATTAATGCGCCCTGTAAGGTCAAAAAAGGGGCGTGGGCATGGTAATGGGTGGGGCCAAATATACATGACCTTAGCAGTGGTGTAAAAGGTCTGGCAGGGAAGTTTGAGCTCTGCCATAGTTTCCCCCCCCAAAATACATGTAATCTGACAGCATTTCACCAAAAATACATGTAATTTGGCAGAGGTTCCTCCAAAATACAGATATTTGACAATGGTTGCCCAAAAATAGACACAATCTGGCAGCAGTGGTTCCCCCAACATACATATAATCTGGCAGCTGTTCCCCAAAATACACTTAATCTGGCAGCAGCGGTTCCCCAAAAATACAGTTCATCTGGCAGCAGTTTCCCCAAAATAGGTGCCCCCAGTATAGGTAACCAGGTCTATAGGTGTCCCCAGTGGTAGTAACCAGGTAAATAAATAAAAAAAAAACACAGGTCACAGCTGGGCGCCCCTAGGGACCCAGCGCCCGGGGGCACTTGTCCTACCCCGCCCACCCCTAGCTACGCCCCTGTAGTCCAGCTCTACCTGGATTCCTGCCAGACATAGTGGTCTTGCTTTTATAGCTTTATGCAGAATGTATGCTAATGCATGATGTTTAAAATAAATCCATAATACAAATATGGTGACCCTTATTCAATTCATTTTTTCTCACAAGTTTTCCCTTAGAAGATATTTTTTTTTTATTTCAAAAATGTTTTATTGGAATCACAAATATAGCAAGATATTTTTTTTTTATTTCAAAAATGTTTTATTGGAATCACAAATATAGCAATAAAACAATACACTCCAATAAAACAATAGCAAAATATAGTGTAAAGCCAGCAGGATCAAACATAAAATGCTACAATAACAGCGTCAACTGAGCCATACACAGATCTCTACATTCTTATAGCCATAAATAAAACAAAACAGTAAACAAGATAGTTAGAATTCCTTTTTCACCCCCCTAAAGATAGCGACATGCATTTTAGTACATACATGCTGTCAGATCACTGAGAAGAGGTGCCTCACCAGGATAAAGACAGAAGCACACAGACTGAGGAAGGACCATGTCCACCAGACCGGTGAGTTCACTCTGCTGCCTATAGTCTGTTGGAACCCCAGAGTTAAAGGGGAACTTCAGCCTAAACAAACATACTGTCATTATGTAACATTAGTTGCATTAATTGAAATAGATAGGCAATATAATCTCTTACCCACACTGTTTTAAAAGGACAGACAAATGTTTGATTTCATGGGGGTAGCCATCTTTTTGCTTGAAAGGAGGTGAGGGAAGCATGAGACACAGTTCCAACTGTCCTGTGTCCTGATCACCTGTCCTAGCTGCGCTTGCTAGGTTTCGAATCTCATATTCAAAAAAAAAAAATTGCGCCAAAATAGCAAAAGGAGAATAACAACATCAGAAATCCCATCATGCTTTGCACAGCATCAGGGGAAAAATGCCCAGGCAGTTTTCTTCTGTGCCTCTAAAAATGAGGCTTGGGTTAAGAAAAACAAGGTTCTGATGCTGTGAAACTAAAAGAAACACCAAGCCTTTTCAGTGCTGCTGAGTAGACGTTTAGTCTGGAGGTTCACTTTTAGTATTCACTTCGGGAGGGGGGGGGGGGGTGTCTGGGAGGTCTGCTGAAAAGGGGCCATCTGATGCCATTTCTGGGTAAGAGGGGAATTTTCAGGTCAAGGAGAGCTCCATGTAACTTTTGTTCAGGGCCCCATTGCAGCTAGAACTGGCCTTGACCTTATGCATGTATTTCTTGAGTGCAAGGGCTTATTACTGATATGTCACCAAAGATTGCTGCAGTACTTCTAAAGGGGCCCATACACCTAACTATTTTCCGGCCGATATACGGCCGATTCGATCACAGTGATCGAATCGGCTGTGAAATCGCCACGCACACCGCTGACAGAACTATCGATTCCCATCTGAAATCGATCATTCCAGTCGATTCCCGTTGATCCGTCCGTGCGGAAGATTTTTCTCGATCGCCGGCGGGTCGGGAGTGCATCGATATCGTTCCAATGCCCGACGACCGACACAATAGAGCCGGTATACATTACCTGTTCCGACCGGCGCGAGTCCCCGCTGTCACCGCTGCTTCTTCTCTGTGCTGGGCTCCAGGGCTGCAGCTACACAGAACTTCCTGTCCCGGCAGGAAGTTTAAACAGTAGAGCGCCCTCTACTGTTTAAACTTCTCCTGGACAGGAAGTTCAGTAGCTGCAGGAACGGTCTGGAGCCAGGAACGGAGAAGAAGAAAGCGGGGACCAGGGGAACAGGTAATGTATGCAAGGGGGGGCGCAGCAGCGGCAGCTCCACAGATTGTGATCGGTTTCAGGCTGAAATCGATTCACAATCTGTTTGCAGTAAAGGTGGCCATACGATCCCTCTCTGATCAGATTTAATCAGAGAGGGATCTATCTGTTGGTCGAATCTGATGGCAAATTGACCAGTGTATGGCCACCTATAGTCATATGCTGGGAGATGTGATTTTTGCATAGTAAGGATACCAGGATAATCTAGCACTGCAGAGTAAATGTGACTTTTGTAGTGTAGAAATGGAAAAAATGCTCATTCAAGCAGGCCCGATTATTTACATGAATAATGTAGCTGATGTGACAGTGTTAATCCGTGAGTAATCAGCTGTCGTATGTGATATAGCTTACAGTGATCTTGACATTTCTGGCTAGAATGAGAATACTTGTTCTTAACCATTTGGAGCTAGATTTTGAATATTTCAAAGTCTTCTCATTGGGGTGGATTCACAAAATGTATTTTTTTAATTATCTCACTTTAGTTATTAACTCATCATTTATCTCTCCTTAGCTGTTTTAACTCTCTGATCTCTCTGTAATTGTATTCACTCACAATGTATCTCTCCATGTCTGTTTTAACTTGTATAGCTCATGATGTATCTCACTTTATCTAGTTATTTTATAAATTTGATGTTGAAGTTAAACATAGTAACATAATTGAAGAGAAAAGCTTTGTAAATCAACCTCATTGCCTCAGGGTGGTTGCCAGGTAACAGTCATTTTCACAACTGTCCCGCCTTGTCCCTCTTAAGCTATCCTCACACAGCCTTCACACCAGCTTTAAGGCTCCCTGCACACTGCAAATCCGTTTTAGCAATTCCGATTCCGTTTCCGATTTTCAATTCCGATTTTCCCTGAATGCAATCAACAGAAAAACGGATCAAAAAACGCATCATGCAGTAACGATTAAAAATCGGAATCGGATGTAAAAACCGATTACAAATCGGAATCGGAATCGCATGCAGTGTGCAGGGAGCCTAAAGGAGGATGGAAAAACTGCAGAAAAACTGTAAGTAGACCATTACCTGAGAACATCATCTTAATTTATGTATCTAGCTGAGCTTATTTTGAGTGGATCAGATGATTTACTCCGTGATGGCATCTAACAAAGCATTTACAGAATAGTAACAAATTTTACTCATTTGCAAACTTCTGTAATTCTGTTCCGTCTTCACATGTCTACCCCATATGTTGTCAGTGTGGCCCACTGATGTATATGACATATTGGGCCTGATCCCATTCGCTTGTTTTCTTTTAGACGATATTTCACATCTTATCAATAAAATGCCTTTTAAGCCACCAGCAAGCAAGAAAATACCCAGAATAAAGCTTTGACAGTACTTTTTCACCTACTTGTTGGTACTTATTTAAAGGACCACTACCATGAAACATTACATTTTGAAACACCCCCACAGTAGTTCTATTAATCATACAGAATATTCACTTTGTCATTTATTTCAATTTCTAGCAGGGCCCTTTAAATATCCATATGACACTGTATACTGTATATACGTCAGTCCCTGCACTCGCACTGACGGACTTCTATATCTATAAACTCATCATAGGAGGAGCCTTGTCAGTAATTGCAAATAAACTAAATAACTGATGGTATAATCTTTTTTGTTCCCTCGGCCCCAGACTTCCCAACTGCCAATTATTGTGCAAACTCTCGCGCTGACAAAGTCCCCGCAGCCCATAGCACCCACCCTCTGCCCTGCAAGAATTCAGTGAGACAGCTTTCACTTTCAGCACAGCGCGGACACGGCTGCGCAATAAGATGCTCGAGCTGCTCTCCCCTGTTCAGTCTATTCCAACACCGCTGCTTTGCCTGCTTGAAATGACATGCAGGCACAGAGCTGCTTTAGAGATTTAGCAGCTCTGTGCCAGTGCATGTAGACCTGGCAGTTGGGAAGACTGGGGCCGAGGGAACAAAAAAGATTATACCATCAGTTACTAAGTTTATTTACAACCACTGACAAGGCTCCCCCTATGATGAGTTTATAGATACACAAGTCCGTCAGCGTGAGTGCAGGGACTGACGTATACAGTATCATATGGGTGTTTAAAGGACCATGCTAGAAATTGAAATAAATGACACTATGAATATTCTGTATGAATGATAGAAGTACTGTGGGGGTGTTTCAAAATGTAATGTTTCGTGGTAGTGGTCCTTTAATTGCAGAGTGCTGAAAAAAATATAAACAGATGATGAAAAATTATCTCCTAGTAGATAATTTAGGAGAAAAGTTAATATGCTTGGTCTCACTGTCTTTTCTTATGAACTGTGGACTTTTTTATGAGCTAGAAGTCATTATATCATGGCTTAAAAGGAACTCACACCCATGTCAATAAGAATGCTGAATTGAGGAAGTGGACAGGGGGGGGGGGGGGGGGGGGGGATTTGCTCTTTTCCTGCTGTTGTGTTGAGCTTGTATGAATATGTAAATGAAACCTTGGTTTTTATTTTTAATGTACAGTCAAACAAAACAATAAACCTTTCCTTGGTGCCTCAAATTCGCCTGCAGAATCAGCACCGTGGAGAGCGCCTGCTGTGTGGTAATTTAAGTGATTTAGTACTGAATCTTCTAGAAATGCATACAACCCTATTTCAAAAATAGTTGGGGAAGCATTTCATGATGCTTAAAACACGATGATTAAAACAGAATGTGATTATTTGGAAATAACATAAACCCTATATTTATTTGAAAATAGTTTAAGTACAAATAACGGTTATGTGCACCGTATCACAATCTAGTTTACAATTATAGATACCTCAGTAATTTCAGATAAGTACCACCTATATTTAAGTGCATCAATGAAATATAAACATTTAATATTAAAGGATTCCGTGAATGAAATGGATATGAAGGCTCCCATATTTGTTTCCATTTAAACACAATGCAAATTGCTTGGCTGCTGATCCTCTGCCTCTTATACTTTTAGTCATAGACCCTGAACAAGCATGCAGATCAGATGTTTCTGTCTGAAATTTGGCTGGATTTACTGCATGCTGGTTTCAGGTATATGAGTAATTCAGACACTACTGATGCACGAACAATCAGCTGGATGCCAGTCAATTCATGTTGTTTAAAAGAAAATCAATATGGCAGCCTCCATATCCCTCTCACTTCAGGTGTTAGAAGAAGTAGTAAACCAGTCTGTGATATACTGTGTGCTGTTATTTAAAAAAATATTGTTTATCAATATAAAACCGCAACAAATTTATGGAATTTCACATCTACAATACTCGATATTAACAAAAGTTTCCGAGAATCTGGAGAAATCTCTATATGCAAGGGACCAAGTCCAAAGCCAATATCGGAAAGCTGTGTGTGATGTTCAGTCCCTTAGGTGACAATGAATGAAAAGGAGTTACAATTATTCCATGAAAATCACTGCATGGGCTTAATAACTCACATACCATTGTCTATAAACATATTTCATCGCTTCATACACAAATAGAATTTGAACCTCTGCCATGAAAAAAACAAAAAAACAATATAACATGATATATAAACATGGTCCAGAGACACTGCTGTCATTTCTGGGCCCAGGTCATTTTTTCAAAATTTTGAATACTTTTTGGAAATCATGAATGTTGTCTGTACCCACATCAGCACCTTGGTTCATTACTTATCTAGACAGGCACCATTAATGCTCAATAATATTTACAGGTTTTGGATCAATATATGCTGTCATCAAGTCAATATTAATTTCAGTAAGGGCCTTGTATATTTCAACAAGATTGTTCCATAGTAAATGAGTCCTGGTGTTAAACTGGCTGGACCTGTGACCCACTGAAAACATTTGACAAATTATGACAATATGTAGTAGTAATTCACAGCGCAGGTATATTCTTCTCTTGGATGTGTATCTCTCCACTTCACCACCTGTGTATGCACTCAGTGTGCGAATAAAGCAAAACAGGGATGCTTTCAGTGGATAATATAACTCTTGTTTATTTCTGCATAAAAAGGGCTGTACAGGGGATACGCGGTAACACTTACTTCTAGAGGGCCCTAATCCACTTAGGACCCTCTCTAGGCGTGTAGCGCTTCCCACCCAATGTGGTACTATGATCCTCTATATACTTTTATTGGATGTAAACACAAAAAATACAAAGTCTTTTTGCTTAGAAAAAGGTGCTCATGCTGTCTACTGCTCTTTTGTTAGGCACATTCTATTGACCTGAAGTAGCATCTGGTACAGCAACATGCATTTTTTGTGTCTGTTTACTTTTAAAGCTTTTAAAGTGGACCTGAACTTAGAACTTCCTTTCCGCTCTAAAAGATACGCAACAGCGTAATAACCTTTAAAGAAAAATACTTGTTTGTTACAGCTGATACAAATCCTACAATAAATCTGCAGTGTTTCTACTTTCTGCTTTCATGGAAGCAGACATATTGTTAACATCCTGTGCTTTCAAATAAGCTTATCTACTGTGGCAGTCAGGTGACACAGTGGAGTGATCAACTTGTGATTAGTTACAGATGAGGGGGGAATTAGACATGCTAAACTCTCGAAATGCATACAGGGTGCATTGGTCTCTGTTTTCCTTTCGCCCTGTGCAAGAGTTCAGGTCCACTTTAAATCTGAATTATTGCAAATAGCTTTTGTTTTAAGAAGGCAAATCATACTAAGCATTGCTTTTTAGTAGCAGGGCTTTTTGGTCTCTTTTAGTCCACCCTGAGCTGCTTGCGTATTCTATAAGTAGAGCATGTAGTCTTTCATCTTATGAGAAACTGCAGCTTAGAACACTATATGCGGACATAACAAGTTATTTTACATCAAGATCATGCCATGTGGCATCTATGTTTACTCTCAGATCAAAGTCAATGTCAAAGCATTCCAAGCGCTTTCACTCTATATCAGCAGAATAAAGTGCACTGCAGCAAGAGTTACTTATTAGATCATTTGCATATAGAAAGAGCAGAGGACACATAGGTTATTTAACCACGTATTCATTGGCAAAGCACAGAGAACATTTTGGAAATAAACTGATTTTTTTTTTTCTCCGCTCAATTTTCCTTCACGAATATTCATTTCTCCTCTGTGCAATTTAGAGCAGCACTCAATCTATTAAGTGCTTTCTTATGGCATGTCATTTTCAGCTATTATTTTAGATTATGAACTTGACAAGCTGTCTTACTTCTAAATTGCATTGAATAGAATAGAAATGGCATGTAGGTGTAAGATTGACACATTGCTATGTGCAGCATCTACTAAGCTTGTGAAAATCAACTGCTGAATACTTTCTATTCTAAAAGTTCTTATAAATCAACTGTGAATTAATACAAATGCCTAAATATGTAACTTTGCAGACCTGCCTGTCATTTCTCGTTGGCACCAAAACTGACATTTTATTGGAAATGCAGAGTATTATTATTAATTGTATTTATAAAGTGGCAACATAATATGCAGAGCTAAACAATAGACATAAAATACACTCAGATTATATCTCCTGACATTATATTTATGTGGACGCAATTACACTTTTCAGCAGGACCAAATTTATTCTGAACCAGAAATGCTAGTTATCAAATACTGACAGCATTTGTGAAAGAGAGAAGCCTTTCCAGAACTCATATGCGGTGCATTATTCCCTGTAAACCATGAACAACACTAGACTGGGCTAATGCACTACTAGGAGATGCTCAATGTGGATCCCTGTCTCAGCAAATTAATTTAAAAGTGCATTTAGCAGTATTGTGGAGAGGGTGAAGAATTGTGGTTAAAGAGCAAGACTATAAAAACCGGAAACAGTAAATTCGGGCGCCTGAGGCTAGTGGACAAATCGGGCGCCGCCATTCACTCCTATAATAAATATCGTTTAATGGGCGCCCGATAGGAAAAAAGGGCGCCGGAGAAAACTAACGTTTTAAAAGCGGCGCCCGGAGAATTAATGTTTTATTACTGTTTCTCATGATTACACATTATTTAATGATTTATACATTTTTAAATATTATTTTTAAACGAAAAACAGTACAATATTTTTTCCCAAACATTATTTTTAAACGAAAAACAGTACTTTTTTTTTTTTTTTTTACATTATTTTTAAACGAAAAAACCAACAGGGGGGGTCTTAGGTTTAGGCACCAACAGGGGGGTCTTAGGTTTAGGCACCAACAGGGGGTTTTAGGTTTAGGCACCAACAGGGGGGTCTTAGGTTTAGGCACCAACAGGGGGGTCTTAGGTTTAGGCACCAACAGGGGGGTCTTAGGTTTAGGCACCAACAGGGGGGTCTTAGGTTTAGGCACCAACAGGGGGGTCTTAGGTTTAGGCACCAACAGGGGGGTCTTAGGTTTAGGCACCAACAGGGGGGTCTTAGGTTTAGGCACCAACAGGGGGGTCTTAGGTTTAGGCACTAACAGGGGGGTCTAGGGGTTAGGGGTAGGTACAGGGAGGGTTACTTAGTAATTTTTTTTTTAAACGTTATTATACGTTTCACTATTTAAACGAAAGATTAACGTTTTTACAATTGCCGATTTAATACACATTATTTAATGATTTATAACTTTAAAAAACATTAATTTTAAACGAAATACAGTACAATACAATTTTAAACGTTATCCATGCTTATCGTTAAAAACCCGGCGCCCTTTTTTCCCAGCGCCCCTTTTTAACGTACGCATAAAAACCTGCTACCATTAGCACCTATATAATCCCTAAGGTTTATTAGCTGCCCAGAGTAAACAAGTATACAACAACCCCACACCTCATTAGACTCATTATCAGTGAGGCAGCTGCCAGCTTATCTAGGTATCTGGAAGTTTTCCTTCAAAAATTGGTTAAGAAATTGTCATGCATTTTAAAAAGGTATACAATAGGTACTTCAGACTTTGGGTGGGGTGTTGTGTTTGGAGTGGGATACACAGCAGTTGTGTTCTCCTTAAACACTGATATCAGGAACACATTTTGGTAGTATTGCAAAAAGATTTTGGCAGTTAAACATAGTGGGCCATATGCAATTCACCAGTTTTCTCCCAGGTGATATTTTCAAAAATTGTAAATAAAATGCCTTTTAACCTATTTTGGTTCCTGGACGTAGAAACTACGTCCAGGAACCATGCGCGCTATCGTGCGCTCCCGTGGCCGATCGCGCACGTGCACGCGGGCTCCCGGCCCGCGGTTCGTTAGCCAGGCAATCAGTGTATCGGGCTATGGTGCCCGATCACTGATTCCTCTCCCCTTCACTTTTTCTGGCTGTACCGTACCCCATACATCGTTCTAAGCGTGTGTTACGCTTAGAGTGACGTCATGTAAACAAACTCATGGCCGCCATCTTGTGGCCAAAAAGTAAAACTACAACTAAAAGTAAAAAAATATAAAATTCAAACACACATTTACATTTTAAATCACATGTTTACATCCCACCCTCCCAAAACTACCCAAATAAAATGTTTAATATAAAAAAAAACATTACATTTTAATATAAAAAAAAACAAAAAACATTACAATAAAAAAAACATGTAAATATTTACATAAGGGTCTAAACTTTTTAAATATCAATGTAAAGATGAAATACTTCTATATATTTTTTATTTTAAACTTGTAAATAGTGATCGATGCAAAACGGAAAAAATGCACCTTTATTTCCAAATAAAATATTGTCGCCATACATTGTGATAGGGACATAATTGTAACGGAGTAATAACCGGGACATATGGGCAAATACAATACGTGAGTTTTAATTATGGAGGCATGTATTATTTTAAAACTATAATGGCTGAAAACTGAGAAATAATGAATTTTTTCCGTTTTTTTCTTATTCTTCCTGTTAAAATACATTTACAGTAAAGTGGCTCTTAGCAAAATGTACCCCCCAAAGAAAGCCTAATTGGTGATGGAAAAAACAAGATATAGATCAGTTCATTGTGATAAGTAGTGATAAAGTTATAGGGTAATGAATGGGAGGTGAACATTTCTCAAGTGAAAACGACGGAACGCGAATGGGTTAAACTACCAGCAAGCAAAGAAATACTGGACATCATTTTGACAGTACATTTTCACCAACTTTTTGGTACTTATTCCATTGCAAATTGCTAAAAAGTTAATTTAAATCAAAGATGAAAAAGTATCTCCTAGGAGAAAACTTAGGTGAAAAGGTTAATTGCATATGGCCCTGTGGCTCATATGCAATTCACCTTTTCTCTTGAGTTTTCTCCTAGGTGATATTTTTAAACTTGCCAATAAAATGCCTTTTGAGCCACCAAAAAGCAAGGAAATACTCAAAATAATTGTTACGGTACTTTTTTCACCTACATTTTGTTACTTTTTAAGTTGACAAGTGCTGAAAAGTTATTTTAAATCAAAGATGAAAAACTATCTCCTAGGAGTAAACTCAGGTGAAAAAATGAATTGCATATGGCCCAGTATGTCCAATGATAGGGAGCCCCTGGAAGGAAAACATGATTTTTTTAAGATATCTTTAGGTCAATAGATGTTTTGAGGATTGAAGTGAACACCAAGCCTGGCAAACTTTAATATTAGGTGCTGGTAGGGACTGGAGATGCTTGGTCCACATGATCATTGCTTTATCTTTGTTTTTTATCTGGTGGGGTGATGATGAATTGCTCAAAAAATTGGTAAGCAGAATAATGCTTTGAATACACGATGAGTTTTTTCAGCAGATAGATGGCTCGATAGATCATTTCCGACAGGTCCGATCTGATTTTCGATCATTTTTCTGAATGATTTGTACAGAAGTGATCAGAAAATCAATCAAAATCAGATCAGACCTGTCAAAAATTAACTATCGAGCCATCTATCTGCTCAAAAAAAACCCCATTGTGTATTTCTAGCATTACATGCATAAAGTCTTATGCAAGATGAGGAGAGCTTAATGCACTGTATATAATGTATAGCATTCTGCTCTATGCAAAATGCAGTAATACATTATGGACGTTATTCTGCTTACCACAGTTTAGTTAATACACATTGGATCTGAAAATAATTGTAGTGAAAGACTGAATATACACTAAGATCTATTTAAAGAAACATATTGTAGTTCATATAAACCAATCAAACAATATACCATGACCCACAGTAGGTAATGTTTGTACTTAGTTTCAGAGGATCTGTTCCTGTCCAAGAGATTACTATGGCAAACTGGCCTACTAAAACAATGTTTTTGTTTAATGAATATTGTGATATTTAAAAAGAAACAAAACCTGAAATGGATTGAAAAGCAAATCAGAGGTGGGAGGAAATGTTGATGGATTGCCTAGATGGTTTTTACGTTGATAAAATGTAATAATGACAGATTTTTGCAGACAATATACCTGGGTTGAGAGGAAAGTAAATAGAAGCTAATTTTTTTCAAGTTCATGAACTGAAGATAACACAAACAATCTCACTTTGATTTCTGGAAAGTAGCAGATCACAAATGTTTGCTAGTTAAAAGTCATACCAGCCAACCACTGCCTACTTGTGGGGAAATTGTTGATATTAAAGATTTTATTCCCACACAGGAATTAGCTCCTATTAAGTGAGTACAGGAATTAGTAGCGATGCACATCAATACTGACAGTCAGAGGAAGCGTAAGAGCCTGAAATCATAATTTTGTAGTAGTTATGATAGTATAGCCATGTAGACTAAAATACATTGGATAAACTAGTAGGACATTGAAGGTCTGCATAAGGGGAACATTAACGATATAAAATAGGCTTCACAAATCACAATTAGTCTTTATACTTGTTAGTCCATCGAACCAAGAGGGTATAAATTGTTGTGCTTTGAAAAAGGTCATTCGTCTCAATAGAGGGGGAGTCAAAGGATAATGGACCTTCCCAAATGGAGACTTCTAGGTTACAAAAGCGGGTCTGAATGTTTATATGGACATCAACTTTTATATAAGTGTTGACTTGTTTAGAAGATATACAGTATATATTCTCATTTTAATTGTATATTTATCCATTATTAATTCCTTTTTGTTATTTTACATAATTGTATGCTATGGAACTCCCTTTATGTTATGGAAACAAATGTAACATCTGTGAACTTATTAGAATGTTAGTTAGGAAAGTAGAAAGATTACCGTAAATGCTTATTTGTGAACGTATATAAGGAAGTGAGACCAGAGGATGGGCCGTCCCTGGGGAGGTTTGTGGGATGCAATGTGGTGGAATGAGCCTAGTTCTGTAATTGATTACTTAAAGCATTTTGCTAATTGTTTCTTGTAAGTGCAATACTTTTATTTATTCATTAACAAATTGGCATTTCTACACTATGAAGGTGCCTTTATTTAATTGAGGGCTATAATGCTGCATACTAACAAGGTTAAGAGGAGTTTAGTGCATGGTACAGGAATACAGAAATTACATCTCCCCTGGACGATTATGTCAGCTGTTTTATGAGCGAAACGTGCTGATTTCTATTCTACTTATTGATGTTATTAATTGGGTCTGCTGCTTGTTAAGGAACTGTTGGTTGCAGGACTTTTGCATTATTAATATCTTTTAAAAAGCACATAGATTTTATTGTTTTTAACTAAGTATTGAAATGTAGCTCAGTCTTAGGGAGTTTGCACAGCACTCAGCGAATAGTTAAAGGACTTCCGAGGCCAAAGAGATGAAAAATACACAATACCTTTTATATATATGGATCCACGGAGGACGTCCAGCGCGTCCTCCTCACCGTAGCGCCGTCATTGCTGCCTTTTCCTATCACCCCCGGCTCGGCCCGACCCCACTGAACGGGTCGCATAGGGTGCCACTACTAAGATGGCCGCCGCCTTGAGCCGCGGCTGCGCAGTACGCTTTGCCCTTAGTGCGACTGCGCAGCCTTCAGCCCGCCTCCCGCAGCGTACGGATTCCGCAATGCTGCCCCAGCGTATGTCGGGCGCGCTCACATCACTGCGAGCAGTGCATGTGAGGACGCGCCCCCTTCACAGTACAGTATACGGAGACACGCTGGGGGAGCGAGCATTGCATTATACTATTGCTAGCGTGGAGAAAGTAAGTTATTAGCCTTGTCAAAGTTTGATTTGTGGGGTCTGATTTTTATTTTACTTCCATAAAAATGCCTAAAATCATGTTTTTATTTTAAAAATGTAAAGGCAAAAATTTGAGAATATTTTTAAAGGGCCCATACCCAATTCACTGTAATCATACTGATAGCTGCCTTTCTATATATACATACACATATGTGTGTATATATATATATATATATATATATATATATATATATATATATATATATATATATATATATATATACACACATATGTGTATGTATATATAGAAAGGCAGCTATCAGTATGATTACAGTGAATTGGGTATGGGCCCTTTAAAAATATTCTCAAATTTTTGCCTTTACATTTTTAAAATAAAAACATGATTTTAGGCATTTTTATGGAAGTAAAATAAAAATCAGACCCCACAAATCAAACTTTGACAAGGCTAATAACTTACTTTCTCCACGCTAGCAATAGTATAATGCAATGCTCGCTCCCCCAGCGTGTCTCCGTATACTATACTGTGAAGGGGGCGCGTCCTCACATGCACTGCTCGCAATGATGTGAGCGCGCCCGACATACGCTGGGGCAGCATTGCGGAATCCGTACGCTGCGGGAGGCGGGCTGAAGGCTGCGCAGTCGCACTAAGGGCAAAGCGTACTGCGCAGCCGCGGCTCAAGGCGGCGGCCATCTTAGTAGTGGCACTCTATGCGACCCGTTCAGTGGGGTCGGGCCGAGCCGGGGGTGATAGGAAAAGGCAGCAATGACGGCGCTACGGTGAGGAGGACGCGCTGGACGTCCTCCGTGGATCCATATATATAAAAGGTATTGTGTATTTTTCATCTCTTTGGCCTCGGAAGTCCTTTAAGCCTCTGATCTGCCCTCAATTTAGCAATTTCATGCAGTTAAATTTTGTAAACCCACATGTGTTAGTAGTGCGCCTGCAAAGCAGCAGAAAACCATCTTGTGTCTCGTCAGAGTGCAGCTACTCTAAAATGTGCCTACATGAGACGAGCATTTCACAACGTTTTACATTAAGCAAATGGATTCACTGCCTGCAGCCAACTGTGGGAAAAAGGCCCTTGTAGTTCACTGTACATATATATATATATATATATATATATATATATATATATATATATATATATATATATATATATATTTATTTATTTATTGAGGCTAGGTTCCCGGTGGTCAGTTGCAAAATGGACAAGTCATAATGAGTGTGAACTGCAATGAAGACTAGACATAGACTTTAACATCCCTTTTAAGTTTGCTAGATGATGAAGCAAACTGTCTGGATCATTTGTCATTCTATTAGTTGACCTATGATTATTGAATGTTCCGAGTCAGAAACATACACATCACAAGCTTAGCAATCTGCATAATTTTGCATTCAGCTTTAATGACTGAATACACCTTGAATACTTTTTCAGAGAAATGGTCATTCAATCATTGAGATGTTTTAGTCCCTCAAATATGCATGAAAATAAGCACAGTTCAGTTCGTCTCAGGGTCATCAATAATGTGCTCCTTTTTATTTGATTTGATTTGATTTGTTATTAAGTTTTCTTTTAAAAAATACTATAGAAAGTGTAATCGCAGCATGTTTTGTATTTTAATGAGAAAATGTAGATTTTAACTATAATTATCTTTTTGCACCATTTTAAACAGCATTTCAAACAGACTATTGGCTCTGGGGGCTGTAATCGGCCCCCTTAGTCAGGCATGTGTACGGGTCTTAAGACCCACCTCTCAGGACACTGTTGAAGCTCTACACAGTGCATCAAGAGATCTATTTACATTGCAGAATTATCTCTAAGAAACATTAAAAGTGCACACACATGCACCATAACTGTCAACTGTAGGGCTCTGGACTAGATTGCTAGTTTAACACTTCCAGGCAAAAGCTCGTGCTAACACATTCTCTGCCCACGGCTAATCATGTCTTATTGATGTGGGGAGGGGAGGAAAATAGCATGGTGTGGTATGCTGGATCTTTAAAGAGAACTATTCAGCAAATTTTTAAAACTTATTAAATGTACCTCCCTTTAATGTATGTTGGTAAACTGTCAGCTTTTGGTGGTGCGGCAAAACAAAAAACTTATCTGTAGTCCCCCCACCTCCATTTTTTATATCCCCATGCCACAGAACCACTGGTTCCCACAGTGATGTCCTATGTCCCTGGCAGCTGCAATGCTATGTACATGTACTGTATGCCCAGGATGTGTGATGCACGATGGGAGATGTAGTTACCATTGATATGAATACCACTCCTGGCTGGGAGATGTAACCACATCAATGAACTACATCTCCCAGCATGTATTGCGTGTTCCCGGCATGGTCTATGGTGGCTGTGGGACACAATATACTGTGGCACAGGATAGAGAATATGGAGGCTTCTATATAGACGGGGAGGGCTATGGAACAGCCCCCTATAGGTAAAAGCACACCAAGTTTACAAACTTCTCTTAGGGGAGGTTTATTTAACATGGTTCCTGCATGTATACTTCAAGCACATGCTAGATTCTAGGCAGAGCTCCACATACCATGTATGCGAGGTTTAAGGGATATATTTATCACATATTTAGTTTGTAAAAACACACAAAAATTGCTTTATGTGCCTCCATGTAAAACCCAGCAGCTTCTTCCCTAACACCAGCTAGCAAAGTGAATATTTGTATACATTTTGTAATGAATGACTGTCTAATTGGCTGGCTATTAACAAAAATGCTCTTAAATACTAAATATATCATTGTAAAGCCTAAGCTTTATCCATGATTAAAATCATTTTGGCTACATTTCTGTTATTGCTGTTGTGTTCCCTCATACATATTGCTTAACAGGGAGTTTTTAAATGGCTATTAAATCCATTTGCTCTTCTATCAGAAGAGAAAAATAGGGTCATGAAAAGGCTATACAGTATATAATGAAGGAGAGTACATTGCTTGCTCTAATATCACAGCCTATAATCTCATTGATTCCATGTTCATCATACATATTTCATCTATCAGTGCAGAACATTATAAGCATGATAAAAGCAATATAAGATACAGGCAAGTACACTGCCCACTTTAATATCACAATCTATAACTTCATACTTCATAGAGATGAAGGAAATAGAAAAGTAACAGTTCAATATGGCAATAAATATACATTAATTCCAAAAGATCCATCTTACACCAACCAGCCAAAACAATAAAATCATATGCTTGATATTGTATATATACCCCTTGTGGCATCAGACAAACTGTCTCTGAGTCACTGAGGCATGGGCTCCCCAAAACCTCTGCAGATGTCCAGTGGTATGTAACGTCAAGACATCAGCTGTAGATACTACTGCCATCAAGAGGTGTACATGGTATGTTTTGGTAGTTGGCATCATCCACTCTATCTAAAAGAAAGCATAGTTCATCAGATCAGGCACATCCTTCCATTGCTCCATGGACTGATTCTGAAACCCTTGTGGGCAATGTATGCCTTTTCAGCAGTGGACATGGGTCAACATGGGCACTCTGTGTAATACACTTTTTCATGGCCAGCAATAAGCAATTCTGAAATGTGAGCTTCATTGCCTCTTTTGTGGGCTGGCTGCTGACCCTCCCCCAATCACCTCCCAACTTAACAGACTCTGCAGAGTCCCTGGGGAGCAACAATTAAGATGGGGGAGGGACACCTTGGGGGCCCCTACAGGCTC
Source organism: Hyperolius riggenbachi (assembly GCF_040937935.1). NCBI lineage: Eukaryota > Metazoa > Chordata > Amphibia > Anura > Hyperoliidae > Hyperolius > Hyperolius riggenbachi. The sequence goes on from NC_090647.1 coordinate 230,050,717, forward strand.
TGGGGCCCTGGGATAATTGCCCATTTTTTCCTATGGTAGCTCCGGCCCTGCAGCTGCCAATGTAATTAGATAATCTATTATAATCGTTTCCCGTCAGTGGGTTCAGTGTGTTGGTTGATCAGTGTATATATTTACATTCAAAATTAAGCAATTTCTTCTAGGTGATATTTTACATCTTAAAATGCCTTTTAAGCACTCAGCAAGCAAAAAAATACTAATTTTGACAGTACTTTTTCATCTGCTTTTTGGTTCCTTTTTTAATTGCAGAATGCTATAAAGTTACTTTAAACAGAAAAGAAAAATTATCTCCTAGGAGAACATTGATCAGCCCTAAGTGATTTAAAGAATGTAAGGAAAAGGTATACATAAGAATGCACATACAAATAACTAGTTTGTAATTTTAACGGTCTAACCTTATCCACTCTAACAATATAATACAATTTAAGGAGTGTTAAGAATGATTACAAATTAAATTCTTACAGTTTCTGGCAGTCAGAAGTTTTAGAACACTTCAATTTTTTTTCCAGTATTTTTATTAAATTCCATTTTTATTAAAATTCAATCAGTTCAAGTCAAATGAATAGCTTGAAATAGTACAGAAGTAATATGTGAACTGTCAAAGGTTAAGATGAATAGTAAGGTTGCACAAAACTGGAAAATAATATACATTTCAGGATTTTAGAAAATGACCTTTTGCAGGAAACACAAAGTGCCTGATCAAATTCACTTTTCTCCAAAGTTTTCTCCTAGGAGATAATTTTTCATTCCTGTTTAAAACAACTTTTCAGCGCTCTGACATTGACAAAGTGCCATAAAGTAGGTGAAGAGTACTATCGAAATTATTCAAGAGTGTTTTCTTGCTTGCCTGTGGCTTAGTTACATAGTTACATAGTTATTTTGGTTGAAAAAAGACATACGTCCATCGAGTTCAACCAGTACAAAGTACAACTCCAGCCCGTCCCCCACATACCCCTATTGATCCAGAGGAAGGCGAAACCCCCCCACAAGGCATGGTCCAATTAGCCCCAAAAGGGAAAAATTCCTTCCTGACTCCAGATGGCAATCAGATAAAATCCCTGGATCAACATCATTAGGCATTAGGCTTAAAAGACATTTTATTGATAAGATGTGAAAATATCACCTAGGAGAAAACTGAAAAAGTGAATTGGATAAGGCCCAAAGTGGTTAAACAGCTCACAGTTGTCTTGCAGTAATGGAGGTTGATCAAATCTAAATTTGTTACTATTTCTACAGGTGTCCAACGTTTCCTAATTACTAACCCCTCTGTCAGCATAAAAGTAGTAGTGTTGGAATACACTGTGGTACCATACCCTTGTAAACATCATTTGATTGGTACTGTACTCCATAAAATATTGTGCTGCTGTAAAAATGGTGAAAAGAGCAATTCATAATGGGAGAGAGAAAGACCATCATAACACTTAAAAGTGTTTACTACAGATAAATTGTGATGAAAGTCAAGGTGTCAGAAGTATCAGTGGCTACAGTCTCATCTTAAATAGACTCCGTAACAAAAATTGCATCCTGTTTTTTATCATCCTACAAGTTCCAAAAGCTATTCTAATGTGTTCTGGCTTACTGCAGCACTTTGTACTATCACAGTCTCTGTAATAAATCAATGTATCTTTCCCCTGTCAGACTTGTCAGCCTGTGTCTGGAAGGCTGCCAAGTTCTTCAGTGTTGTGGTTCTGCTATGCACTCCCCCCTCAGGGGGGAAAGAAACACACAAATGATCTCTTTAGATTCAAAAGGAATGCTGTATACAACCTGCTTGTGTATGGATGTATTTTCTATGTGTGGACATACTGTACATCAACCTACTTCCTGTTTTGGTGGCCATTTTGTTTGTTTATAAACAAACTTTTTAAAACTGTTTTTAACCACTTTTAATGCGGCGGGGAGCGGCGAAATTGTGACAGAGGGTAATAGGAGATGTCCCCTAACGCACTGGTATGTTTACTTTTGTGCGATTTTAACAATACAGATTCTCTTTAAGGCACTCAGAAACTGTGGAGACCTCGGACAGAAAGGGGACAAAAAGGGGTCAGGCAACCCCAAAGCCACAACAGCATCAGAAGACAAGTTTCTGAGAGTCAACAACTTGTATGATAGGTGGTTCTCGGGACCACAGCCTAATAGTTGTCATTGTAAGCAAGCCTCAGTTTCAACTGTTAAGAGATGATTTCAAGATGTAGGTTTGACTGCTTGAGATGCAGCAAGAAAGCCATCGCTAAGACATCAACATGCGAAAAAGTGGCTTTCCTGGTCCATAAAACACTGCCAGTGGACTACTGAAGATTGGAAGGTGCCATTTTAGGTGGATGAAACAACATTTTACATCTTCAGCTAATCATGCAGGGTTTATGCATGGCATTGAGTAGGTGAAAAGATGGTTCCTCAGTGTGTGATATCAACTGTCAAACATGGAGGAGAAAGTGTGCAGGTCTGGGGCTTATTTTCCGGATCCAGGGTCGGAGACTTGTACAGAGCTAGAGGTACCCTGGACCAAAATGGCTATAGCAGCATCCTCCAATGCAATGAGGTGCCATCTGGTATGCACCAAGTTGGTCAGTGGTTCTCCCTACAGCAAGATAATGTCCCAAAACATACGTCCAATCTATGACAGAACTATGTTAGAAAAAAGAACAAGATGCTAAGCTTATAAACATGGAATGACCAGCATAGTCTCCACTCCAGACTTAAAGGGACTCAGAGATGACAGACAGTCCAGCTCTGATATTTACCCAAAAAATGAGGAAGGTGCCACTACTCATCTGGTCTAAAGTGAAAAAATATTTTATTGGTACAAAAAGTGCTGGGGGAACAATCTAAAACCACTTAAAAATGGAGCGCTCCCACACACCCAAGCTCACTGCAGCACCACACATCCTCTTCACCACTCATACCAGGTACCGGTACCAAGAGTGTCAATAACTCCTATGGGTGTCAGTGGGTTAATTGTGTAATCTGCAGCAGTCTTGGTACGTCCTGCTCGCGGGATGGTGATTTCAAAGTAGAGGCGCACGAGTTGTACAACAGATTTAGAAAAAGAGGGTATGGACATGAAGTGTTATGCTCCAGCATAGAGAAGGTCATCAATAAGCCTCGGTTATCCCTGTTAAATGGGGATGAGAGACAGAGGAGATTGGATGAGAGGGAGGGATCGAGTCTCATACGTTTTATTAGTCCCTTTAATGCTCAGTGGTCACAAATATGACAAATACTGGAACGACATTGGTCGGTCCTTTTGATTGACCCTGTGGTCTCAGGAGTGGTGGGGACAAAACCTTTGATGGTAGCGCGCAGGGCCCCAAGCCTGCGTGATGCATTGGTCCATTCACAGGTTCCAAAAATGAGGGACATGGTTGGGGGGAGCCCCTGAATGGCATGTTTAGGTGTGGAGGGTGCTCTATTTGTCCGTATGTGGATGTGACTAAAACATTTAAAAACTCAACGGGTGATCAGGAATGGGAAATACAGAGTTTTATTAATTGTAACTCTGAGTGGGTAGTCTATCAATTAGCCTGCCAGTGTGATAAAATCTATGTGGGTATGACCACAAAACGCCTGAAGAAATGAACTGGACAACATCTGAGTGATATAAGGTGTGGCAGGCAACAAAATGGAGAATTCAGGAGCACTGTGGCAGAAGATTTTGGGACTGCACATCAGGGACAGACAAATGGACTTAAAATTCGAGGCATTTACAAGTTACCTGATAAAGGAAGGGGCGGAGATAGGGAAAAAGCCCTGCTTCAAAAAGAAAGTAGGTGGATCTACATCTTAAAAGCCCTGGAACCAGCTGGTTTGAATAACGAATTAGATTATTCCCCATTTCTGTAGATGAAGAAAAGTATTCACTAAAAGTTTCCTTTCCCCATTCCTGGAGTAGTGGAGATAAGAACTGTTTTGTTAATGGAACTCTTTCCGCACATTAAAATAGGAAAAAATGGAGAACCCCCACCACCTATTGTTTATTAATATGCTTTTTGTCTGACTGATATCTATAAAAATGTTACAAGTAAGATGCAGCATCAGCTGTCAAAAGCCGGAAAAAAGACATTGTGTTTAGCACACATACTGGCAAGATCCCTTTGGGATTGACAACAGGAAGTGATGTCAGCATTGGAGGAAAGGAAATGACCAGCTTGGAGTGCATAAAGGAGAAAACTAGCCCCCCCCCCCCCCCCCGTGCACATACAGTTGAAGCTCGTGAGAGGCGAGCGCAATGCGTAGGTGGGCGGAGCCTGATACCCGCATTGGCTTGTGGAGCGCTCCGATGTCCTGGCTACTCGGGAGGTACTCTGTTTAAGCGTGCACGCTGGGAGTCTACCTGGAACCCTAAACAGATCTCAAGACCGGATACACTGGTATGAGATAAGGGAGATCGGTGTGACCTACCGGCAGAAAGTAACATCACGAAAGAGGGCGGTAAGATTTTGACTGGGTAAGTCCTGTGAAGACAGGTGAAGATTACCTTTGTTTTTCTGCCACCCGAAGTTTGTTTTGATGTGGATTGTACCCTGAATTATATAGCCTTATAGGACGTACCAATACCGCTGCGGATTACACAATTAACCCACTGACACCCATAGGAGTTATTGAGACTCTTGGTACCGGTACCTGGTATGAGTGGTGAAGAGGATGTGTGGTGCTGCAGTGAGCTTGGGTGTGTGGGAGCGCTCCATTTTTAAGTGGTTTTAGATTGTTCCCCCAGCACTTTTTGTACCAATAAAAGATTTTTTCACTTTAGACTAGATGAGTGGTGGCACCTTCCTCATTTTTCTAGTTTCACGCTTTACGTGACACCATTCCTGTTATTACCAGTATTTTGGTCACACGAAGAGGTTTAGTTAGTACAAATACAGATTGATTTACTTTGATATTTACGCGGGGCTTCCTCCTACCCCATAAACATGTCTAAGTCCCACGCCTTCCTACCGTGGTCTGCCATTCAGCTGCGGTGAGCTCCGTTACCAGGCTTAGTGACGTCATCCGGGTCTACTGCACATGCGCGAGAGGTCTGCGCATGCGCAGTAGACCCTGATTGGCATCGACTGAGCCCGGTAACGGAGCTCACCGCAGCTGAACGGCAGACCGCAGGGGGACGGCGAGGGACCTAGACATGTTTATGGGGCAAGCGTCTCTGAGTCTCTTTAAAGAGTAACTGTCAGGCTGCAGAAGCTAATTTAAACCTCTATTCTCCTGTGTTAAACAGTTTAGAAGGAAGCTCAAAAGCCATTAGTGAAGATAAACATTTCAGTTACCTTTGATGTGTGCTTATCTTAAAGTCTGTTATAGACCCATAAAGACGCAAGCCGCAGCTAAACTGCAAAGCATTCTGGGGCCCTCCCCTCGGCTGCTAATGAGACGGTACAGGAGCTTCTAATCAGTCCAGCGCGAAGCACTGATAAATCTCGGGCAGACTACACTGCAGGAGTCAGCTATTGTTCCTAGCCACATGGCTCATTAATATTCACTGCACACCGTGTTGTTCAAGAACGAGCTTATCTGTGATCAGAAGCAGGCAGGACATGACGACACATTTGGCTTCACAAACATGGAACCTGCCATGAGCTGTCAGGAGCATCTATCTCTGCATATACTATATACAAAATCTGTGAAATCCAAACGTGGACAGTGAAATGCATATGTAATGTAAGTACAGCCAATCTTTAGCTACTGATATATGTGTTTATTTTCTCTGAGACCCTATACCTAACAGCTCCTCTTTAAATGCCATCAAGTTGGTTTGGGATGAACTGGACATAAGAGTGAAAGCAAAGCAACTTGCAGGTGTCACACATTTGGAAAGAACTTTCTGAAGAATGTTTGATTTCCCAATGATTAAGACGCATGCATTACACATGGTGGTGCTATCTGTCCATTCCACATACCCACATGCATGTGCCTATACAGTATACTGTGTAAGGGGCTGAGGGAAAAATGAGCAATACGCTTCTTCACATCATGTCATAAGACTTCTACGAGCAAAAATATACCTGTTCCTCATTCATTTTTTACCAGATACCGTAGTTTTTATTATTTTTTCAATATAAACTCCCACCATCCCATCCCATGTGGTCAATGGTCATACCTCATCCATTTACCTACATTTTTATGCAGTACATACCACGATTGTCTGTGTTAAGAAATCAATCTGTTTTAAAGAGACAATTCCTCTTTGAGCCTTCATAAAACATAATAGCCAGCATATGATGTTAGGCCAATTAATTAATTGTTAATATTAAGCTAATCTGCTAAAATTAATTTCAAGAGAGCTTTAAAATTCAGTATTTATATCAAGCACATTTTCTTCTGCAAATCCTGCCATGGTCTTAAAAAGAAAGAGTGTGGTATCAGGTCACATGTAAATGTCAGTATTATCTGACAGAAATATTGGTTTTGCATTACAGTGCAGAGATGGTTAACATTGTAGTCCTTCAGAAAGCAGTGAACGGGAAAACAGCTTATTTATATGTCCATTAGGAGAACAACTTCTCTGTGTGTTAGTACATATATTACTTGGAAGGTCGGATGCTATTGTCAGCATGGGAACTTAATCATTTCATCCTTTTGTTTTATCTCTGTAGGGATGGGTCAATTTATTCCGCATCGATAGAAACAATATCTACTTCCTCACAGCAAGGAGCAGTAATAATATTAAGAGAGGGTTTTCTGACACAATATTTGTGTAACTTTCTTTACTGGAAATATGGGAAAATGTGGAAATATGTTTCTGATTTTGCTTTGGGATTTACATCAGGAAATCTTCAAGTATCTAATTTCTTTGAAAATAAAGTTGTGCGAGAAGAGTTTTTATTTCCAGGTTCTGAAATTTGCAGGCACAGCAAAAGTGCTCAAAAAGAATAAGTCAACGTGAACCAAATGTCTCTGCAGAAGCACAACAGACAAGCGAACAATAAAATGAAAAAAAAAATAAAAAAAAAAAATTCAAAATTGAACATGAAAAAGAACAACTTAAAATTTTAGATGTTGAGTTTATGAGAGCAAAACAACGAACTTAATGCGGTTCTTATCTGAGAAATGTTTTTCTTCTATCTGTTTTGGGTGAACATTCTGCCACTGATTGCTGTCTAAAGTGACACGTAAAGCTGACATATAGTCACCAGAGTATATATTAATTTCTGAGAAAGTCACTTTGGGCCTTATTCAACTAACTTTTTCTCTCAAGTTTTGATCTAGGAAATACTTTTTCATCTTCTGTTTAAAATAACTTTTCAGCACTTTGCAATTGAAAAAGTGCCCAAAAAATAGCTGAAAAGGCACTGTCAAAATTTCTCTTACTCTTGCTTGCTGGTGGCTTAAAAGGCATTCATTGGTAAGGTTTGCAAATATCATCTACCAAAAAAAAAAAAAAAAACTTAGGAGAAAAAGAGAATTGAATGAGGCCTATTTTCTTTTAAATCCTGATTTTTCTTTTATTCACATGACTCCTCCTGAGGTTATAAAACATAAAGTTAGACATTTTTCAAAGGAGTATAGAGACAACAACTAACAGTTTGTTTCAAACATTTACCTGTTTACTAAAAGGCATTATTGCTGTCTGGAATGGATCACACTTTGGGCATGATGCACCCAAATGTGTACCCAAGGCAGATAAAAAAAAGTTAGATATTTATCTATGAAGAATGAAGCCACTGGATTCTACAGAGGCTTTCCATGTCTCCCTCTTCCCCACAGTTGCTATGCATGGTCCCTCTGAACATATGCTTATAGGATATGTTCTTGTGGACATGCTCCCTGCTATGTGCGAGCATGGCCATACTGCACAGTAAGCCAGAGACACTCCTGCACAAAGAGGAGCATGGCCGTAATCTTACAGAGGGTCCCGGGCAGTGGCGGTGGTCTCAAGGAGGAGCCAGAGGCTTCCGTCTACATAGGTAAGTCTCGCAATTTTTGCAATCATCCTGGGTTCACTTTTAACAGGTTGATGCATAGTAAGTCTGCTTGTGGCATTATGCATATTACAGGGACACTGTTACAATATATAATCAAGAGTAGCCTCTAAGTGGCTTATGTGACTATACAGAATCATGCACGTTTTTGTAAACTTAATTCCTCTGACTTTTAGTTAGTTGTAAGGAATGAATTCAGAACTGACTGTGTCTGAGCAGGTGGCATGCAGTGAGTCGCTGCAAGTCAGTGTGCAAAGGGTTAATCGATTTTTTTTTTTTTTTTTTTTTACTAAATGTCTTCAAGTATACAGACATGAGAAAACAAATGATCTCCATTTTCATTTGTGTAAAAATGTTAAGCCTGGAAAATGCAAAAATTCAAGCACATTCCTATAAATCAGTGCCAAAAACTAACAATGTCAGAGCCATTAAACCCAAAGCTTCATAAATACATCAGTGCCTGCCACCTTTTCTATACACAAGTAATATGCAGGGTTCGGTTCCCTTCCTATCTTTGCTATTCCTTCACTGATTTCAGTTAGAAAAGTGTACAAGTAAAAGGTTCCAGGTTCCTCAGTTACGGTAGTTAACCTGAGCTTGTTTATTTAGATTCCTAGGACAGATTTAACATCACACACAATTTATTCATTATAAAATAGGCAACTGCCACCTCTAGAGCCTGTGATTAGATGCTGGTGTATTTCTGTAGCCATGGTTGCTTGTCAGTAGCTGACAAGCAACTGGTATTGTTAAAAAGGTAACATCCATATTCCTATTCACTTTAAAACCTTGAAAATCCTCTCCCATCCTCTACAGCATGAAATAAACACTATTTCCCCCTTGTGTCCTAAATATTCTCCGTTCCTAGGGTCCTTGAAGATTGGGGGCACCTGTGGGCACAAGGTGAGAGGGTTATGCAAACAAATGGGCGTGGTCAATTATTTAAATAAAGGACATGGGGCTCCATCCAATATTTTGATGGTCAGTCTGCTTGTGGCATTATGCATATTACAGGGACACTGTTACAATATATAATCAAGAATAGCCTCCAAGTGGCTTATGTGACTATACAGAATCATGCACGTTTTTGTAAACTTAATTCCTCTGACTTTTAATTAGTTGTAAGGAATGAATTCAGAACTGACTGTGTCTGAGCAGGTGGCATGCAGTGAGTCGCTGCAAGTCAGTGTGCAAAGGGTTAATCGATTTTGCTGTTTCATATTTGGTCACACCACCTTCAGGACCTCCAATTTATCTAATCTTATTGAAGTTTCCCTAGCTGTGGAGATGAGCTTGGACTTTGTGTTCTGTTTTCTTTGAATGTACAATGAGAAAAACTTTTTAAACTTTGAGTTCCTGTTCTGAGGTCGTAGTGTTTTTTTTTCATAAATATTTATTAGATTACTAAATTATTCCTTGTTTTGATTTGAAATGTGCAGAAGGAGAGCTTCTGGGTCATGGAGTTGGATGCTGAATCACCTTCATGCTTTCTGCTATTGTGAACCTTTGCTCTGTCTAACAAAGCACTTGTAGCCAAGTGCAATAAATATCTTGTGCCATACTAACTCTATGTTATTTTACCATTTGCTTTCCCAGCTGATTGTTGATGTCTCATGAATAATAACACCTGGAAACTAAGAATAATACTGAATTCCAGAGAGGAGAGCGAAAGCCCAGATAAATCTTACAACACAAATTGCTTCACTGTACACAAGTGAACCTAAGGTGCTGATTCATATTTGATGGGCTGTTGCTGAGTTCATTGAATATGTAAGCATTATAATTTATTTCAGAAACAAATGAAATGATCGTTATTCTGTAACAAAAACACAGCAGCCTTGTCACATCAGTAATGGTGATGACACTACTGCAGTCATTTACTAAGGAAACAGGGGAAAGGAGGGGATTCCTCCATGGCTACAGAAATACACCAGCATCTAATCACAGGCTCTAGAGGTGGCAGTTGCCTATTTTATAATGAATAAATTGTGTGTGATGTTAAATCGGCCTAGGAATCTAAATAAACAAGCTCAGGTTAACTACCGCAACTGAGGAACCTGGAACCTTTTACTTGTACACTTTTCTAACTGAAATCAGTGAAGGAATAGCAAAGATAGGAAGGGAACCGAACCCTGCATATTACTTGTTTTACCTCCCACCCCCAACAGAATCCAAACATAATTTCCCCTAAATGCAAATTCTACCCAAATGTGAAAAACTATTTCCCCTCCATGTTCTACCAAATGCCCTGCTAATGTGACCAATTTAACAAATACCCTCTATTTTTCCATGTCCTTGAAGAGAACCCGAGGTGGGTTTGAAGAATATTATCTGCATACAGAGGCTGGATCTGCCTATACAGCCCAGCCTCTGTTGCTATCCCAAACCCCCCTAAGGTCCCCCTGCACTCTGCAATCCCTCATAAATCACAGCCGCGCTGCTGACAAACAGCTTGTCAGAGCTGGCTGTGTTTATCTCTGTAGTGTCAGTCTGCTGCTCTCCCCGCCTCCTGCAGAATTCCAGTCCCCGCCTGTATTCCTTCCCTCCCTGCTGATTGGAGGGAAGGGACGGGGGCAGGGACCGGAGCTATGCAGGAGGCGGGGGAGCAGCTGAGACTGACACTACAGATGTAAACACAGCCTCACAACACAGCTGTGATTTATGAGGGATTGCAGAGTGCAGGGAGACCTTAGGGGGGGTTGGGATAGCAACAGAGGCTGGGCTGTATAGGCAAATCCAGCCTCTGTATGCAGATAACATTCTTTAAACACACCTCGGGTTCTCTTTAAAGGGAACCTAAACTGAGAAGAATATGGATTTTTCCTTTTAAAATAATACCAGTTGCCTGACTCTCCTGCTGATCCTGTGTCTCTAATACTTTTAGCCACAGCCCCTGAACAAGCATGAAGATCAGGTGTTCTGACTGAAGTCAGACTCGATTAGCTGCATGCTTGTCTCAGGTGTGTGATTCAGCCACTACTGCCAACAAAGATCACCAGGGCTGACAAGCAACTGGTATTGTTAAAAAGGTAACATCCATATCCCTATTCCCTTTAAATCTTTGAAAATCCTCTCCCATCCGCTACAGCATGAAATAAACACTATTTCCCCTTTGTGTCCTAAATATTCTCCCTTAGCCAGGGGCGTTCCTAGGGTCCTTGAAGATTGGGGGCACAAGGTGAGGGGGGTATGCAAAAAATGTGCGTGGTCATATCATGAGTGGGCGTGGCCATGGGTGGGGCCAAATTTACATGAACTTAGCAGCGGAGTAAGCTACAGATAACGGGCCTGACCATCAAAATATTGGATGGAGCCCCATGTCCTTTATTTAAATAATTGACAATCGGTATAGGCATAGATCAAAGATGTATACGCACATACAATTTTGAATGGTCAATCACTGACCAATTTCACCACCCCCATGCAGTAAGTGGGCCAACAGACAATGAATTTGATGAACAGAGCTAAAATTGGCTAATCAAAATTGTATGTGTGTACCAGGCTTTACAGCTAATACTGTACATACTGAAAGTAGCATGGATCAGCACACACTGCAGCTGGTTTACTATCAGTACAGGCACAGAGTAACAGCTTATACAGTACATACTGGAGGTAGCAAAGATCAGCACATACTGCAACTAGTTTACTATCAGTACAGGCACACAGTAACGGCTTATACAGTACATACGGAGGTAGCAGAGATCAGCACACACTGCAGCTAGTTTACTATCAGTACAGGCACAGAGTAACGGCTTATACTGTACATACTGGAGGCAGCAGAGATCAGCACACACAGCAGCTAGTTTACTATCAGTACAGGCACAGAGTAACGGCTTATACTGTACATACTGGAGGCAGCAGAGATCAGCACACACTGCAGCTAGTTTACTATCAGTACAGGTACAGAGTAACGGCTTATACTGTACATATTGGAGGTAGCAGAGATCAGCACACACTGCAGCTAGTTTACTATCAGTACAGGCACAGAGTAATGACAAGACAAGACAAATAACATTTATATTGCGCTTTTCTCCTTGCGGACTCAAAGCGCCAGAGCAGAGCAGCAGCCACTAGGGCGCGCTCTATTGGCAGTAGCAGTGTAAGGGAGACTTGCCAAAGGTCTCCTACTGAATTAGTGCTGGCTTACTGAACAGGCAGAGCCGAGATTCGGACCCTGGTCTCCTGTGTCAGAGGCAGAGCCCTTAACCATTACACCATCAGCCAACTGCTAATGGCTTATACTGTACATACTGGAGGCAGCAGAGATCAGCACACACTGCAGCTAGTTTACTATCAGTACAGGTACAGAGTAACGGCTTATACTGTACATACTGAAGGTGACAGATATCAGCACACACTGCAGCTAGTTTAGTATCAGTACAGGCACAGAGTAACAGCTTATACTGTACATACTGGAGGTAGCAGAGATCAGCACACACTGCAGCTATCAGTACAGGCACATAGTAACAGCCTAGACTGTAATGGGACATGGAGGATGGGGCTCAGGCACAGACACACACACAATGGGGCACAGACACACACAATAAGGAATAGAGGAGGAAGCGCGCACACACACACACACATACATACATACATATACACATACATACATACATACATACATACATACATACATACATACATACATACATACATACATACACAATGGGGCACAGAGGCTGGGGCACTGACAGACAGACAGACACACTACACACACACACACACACACACACACTCCACACACACACACAGACACACTCCACACACACACAGACACACTCCACACACACAGACACACTCCACACACACAGACACACTCCACAGACACACTCCACACACACACATACACACACACACACACACACACACACACACACACACACACACACACACACACACTACACACAGACACACTCCACACACACAGACACAGACACACTCTACACACACAGACAGACACACTCCACACACACAGACAGATACACTCCACACACACAGACACACTCCACACACACACACAGACACACTCCACACACACACACACACACAGACAGACACACTCCACACACACAGACAGGCACACTCCGCACACACTGACAGACACACTCCACACACACACACACACACACTCCACACACACAGACACACTCCACACACACACACACACACACACACACACACACACACACACACACACACACACTACACACACACACACACACACACACACACTCCAAACACACAGACACACTCCACACAGACAGACACACTCCACACACACAGACACACTCCACAGACACAGACACACTCCACACACACACACAGACACACTCCACACACACACACACACACACACACACTCCACACACACAGACACACTCCACACGCACAGACACACTCCACACACACACACACACACACACACACACACACACACACACACACACACACACACACACACACACCACACAGACACACAAACACACAAACACACACACACACAAACACTCCACACACACAGACAGACACACTCCACACACACACACACACACACACACACAGACAGACACACTCCACACACACTGACAGACACGCTCCACACACACAGACACACTCCACACAAACACACACACACACACACACTCCACATACACACATAGACAGACACACTCCACACACACAGACAGATACACTCCACACACACAGACACACTCCACACACACAGACACACTCCACACACACACTCCACACACACACAGACACACTCCACACACACACACACACACACACACACACACACACACACACACACACACACACACACTCCACACACACTCCACACACAGACAGACACACTCCACACACACTGACAGACACACTCTACACACACAGACACACTCCACACACACACACACACACATACACACACACACACACACACACACACACACACACTACACACACACACACTCCAAACACACAGACACACTCCACACACACAGACACACTCCACACACACAGACACACTACACACACACAGACACACTCCACACACACAGACAGACACACTCCACACACACAGACAGACACACTCCACACACATTACACAGAGAACAAGCCTGGCAGAGTAAACAGTATATTACTACCTCCTCCTTGGTCTGGAGTCTGCAACGCACGGGGTTAACTAGCTGCCGCGGCTGCATCCTGCCTGTGTCCCGACCTCCAGGCTGGCTGTGACAGTTCTCTCCCCCAGAGGCCAGATAGTGGTTATGTGCTGTGAGTCAGCAGGTAGGACTGGTTTCTGAATCTTCTCCAACTTCAGGGACCTGCTATGACACAGAAGAGAAAACTGTACACCCATAAGGGCAGGGCAGCTTTTATCACTTGTTTAAAATATATTTTAGAATTTAAATAACTTTTTTGCTAGTGCAAGTGCTATCCTCTGAAGATTAACAAGGATCCCATGTTGACCTGCAGCAAAACGCGTGTGAGGACGCAACAAATTGGGGGTGGACCCATTGAGCATAACATAAAAATACACAAACCTAGTGTGAGAATCCGCTCAGCTGCCTGCGCAGGCAGGCAGCCTTTTGACAATTGTTTAGGTTTGCTTGCTGCAGGACTCTGGAAAGGAGACCTTCTGTCAGTTGTGCAGCTTGTGTTGCTGAGGGATTTGCATACATTAGTTATGCAAATCCGTTACCTGCCTTCTTTTGATGACTGGCACTATAAAAGCATTCTGCTCCCAGAATGCTTTGCTGGACATTTCCCTTCCATGGTCTGTTCCTGATGGACACTGCTGGAGTGTCAGCCATTGCTATCTAGTATAGTTAATTCCTGGGGGTTGCTTTAGGCTCCCCTTCTAGTCCAGTCAGGTTGTATTATCTGTTTTGCCTGTTCCGTCTGTCTTGTGTTTGGATCGCACAAGCCCTAGCGTTAGCGGCTGTGGATCCTTCTGATTGAGTCTGGAGTGTAGGTTGGAACAGCGGTTGTTTCTGCCTACCTCATCTGTTCTGTCTGCCGTGTGTTTGGATCGCACTCGCCCTAGCGCTAGTGCTGGGGATCCTTCTGTTCTGTCTCCTGGGATCGCGCTAGCCACTTTTTGCTAGCGCTGGGGATCCTTCTGTTCTGTTACTCTGTCTCCTGGGATTGCGCTAGCTACTTTTCGCTAGCGCTGGGGATCCTTCTGTTCTGTCTTCTGGGATCGCGCTAGCCACTTTTCGCTAGCGCTGGGGATCCTTCTGTTCTGTCTTCTGGGATCGCGCTAGCCACTTTTCGCTAGCGCTGGGGATCCTTCTGTCGCTTGTCCCTGTTTTCGTGTGTCTGTCTTGTCTGCTGCGCTTGCTGGAGGCTCGGTGAGGTAACCGTTAAGCAAGCGCTCGCGTCCTCTGTTTCATGTTTGTCTGTTAATGGTTAGTTAGGCGTGCTTGTCTCTATTGTGCTTATCACGTGGAGACCGCACATAA
This sequence comes from Hyperolius riggenbachi, assembly GCF_040937935.1. Lineage (NCBI taxonomy): Eukaryota > Metazoa > Chordata > Amphibia > Anura > Hyperoliidae > Hyperolius > Hyperolius riggenbachi. Next base: position 230,066,120 of record NC_090647.1, read on the forward strand.
CCGCGTGCACTGTTGCGAATGAGTGCGGTGTTCGCGGTTAGCTAGCGTTTGTTATTTTCCGTATTTCCTTATTGTATTATTTGCTGTGCCTTTGCTACTCTCGTGCTCCGCCTTGCTGTACCTTGTGTCACGTCTGGCGATCGCACCTCTCGCGATCGCGTTCCTGCTTCTTATCTGCTGTGGTGTGTGCACAGTCGCGGGTTGGCGACTAATTTTATGCACACACACACAATCTGTCTCTGTGCTCACTCTCAATCGCTTCTCTTGCGATTGCGTTTCTTCCCTTCGTACAATTCCTGTCTGGCGTGTGTGGTAGGGCAGAGGAGCTGTTCCTCTGCACTCCACAGCTCCACCTGCCGACAGGAATTTCCCTCTGCAGGTGCATAGCACCTAGCCTGGGTGTCCTCAATTATACGCTTGTGGAGGAAATCCGCCGCGTCAGCGCACGTCTGGTGCGCTGACCACGGAGACGATTCCGCAATCGTTACAGAATGTCCAGCCAAACCAAAATTCCCAGGGCAGAGGGAACCTTCGATTTTGTTCAGATGTCATTGCCTGAGGCAAAGGCATATGTGGATCCTATTATAGGTAGGATCGCACACTACATTAAAGCAGTTAAAAAGTCTGTCCTCGTACCTGACCCCAACCCATATGGAGATTACCTGCCTTGTTGGAAGAGTTTGATTTCGATTGGAAAGCCTTTTGCGATTTTTATATCGCAAAGAGCGCGGATGACCTGAATGATTGTCTCGACTCTATGTACCTTTTGATCGATTCTGATGAATGTGATGAGTGTGATGTGGATCTGGTGATTTATGTGTGGCAGACTATTTTGGACGAATTGCACACACACCAACCAATTATTTCCAATAAAGAGACACCATTGTCACATGATTATTCCTGTCTTTCTGGGGTAAAGCAAGTGAGTTTGGACACTGTGCGACCTGAAATGAATGGGTGTGCCTCGACTGTGGACACCTGCGTGAATTCTGATGGAGTTTCTCCCGTTTGTTTAGAGGTTAAATCTGTGCTATCTGATGCCGGTTTCTCAGATGTTCCTGTCGATTGTGATCGGCGTGTGTGTGTCAGGTTTGTCAATGATTTGTGTGATCCCTTGTCATGTAAAAACAGATCTTCTTCTCTCAGTACTACTTTAAGATCCTCCATCTATGATCTTGCTATGGGGAAAATTCCCAAACTATGCAGTTTCAAGAGTAAAATTAATATGATTCCTCATGTTGTTGTCACAACTTCCCCTAACATGGTTCAGTATGAATGCTCAGACCTAGTCAGGTGTGAATGGGAGCCCCCGTTCCAGAAAAAACAGCTCGAAGCGTTGGCGTATGAATTGGAGAACGATTCAGAGTCGTTTTGTGAGTACTACATTGCCAGAAGTGAATCTGTCTTGAGAGCATGTATAAGTTAGGCTTCCGCCTTAAGAGAAAAAAGGGGTGTGAATTTGACTTTGTGAGTCCGCTGATTTGTATGTGGAAAATGATTCTGAATGAATTACGTGTACGTCATTCAGGTGACGTTTGTAAAGGTACATTGTCAGCTGGCGTTTCTGAGATCCAGCAATCCAGCCTGGAGACCTCAGAATCCCTGTCTTTGGAGTGTTCGGTTTCGCAACCTAAAGCGATTGTGGATTCGCACATTTTGCGTTCTGTCTCCTCGGATTCGACATCGTTAGCCGAGTCTAAGAATGAGACAGCACTTTGGTTTTGTGAACCTGATACTGAAGCACCTTTGCTCTGTCCAGAGAAGATGTCTCTGAGCCTGCCCTGTATCATGAATAAAGACATTATGTCCACTCGCATTGACATTTGCGAGTCTGATTCTGAAGTAAGTACTGACTCTCCACCCAGTAATCTGGATGAGCCAATATTACCTTGTTTAAAATCTCCTGCAGTGTCCCTAGAGGCTCGTCTAGGTATTGCAACCATTGTTACCTGTTTCTCTGCTATTTTGGAATTGCAGTCTGGTTTGACTGCTATGGAGGAATTTCCCTGCAGTGAAACGAAACTCAGAAAGCCAGAGTTAGTTTCACTAGATATTTCTGTGTATCCCTGTCCTGATGATGAAATTCAGTCTCAGTTTATGGTGGAACCTTCCCTGGGACATCTGCCCGGTTCACAAAATAAAGTTCAAGCCTTGCCCTGTAACATGGATAGTTCAGAATCCTTCTTAGGAAACTTGAAAAAGGATGTTCCTGAGGCCCTGTCTGACCTCCTGGAGATCTCCGAGTTCCTTCCAAAGGGTGCAGAACTTGTAGGAGACGTCTCCTGCCCCCCAAGTCCTTCTGAGGTGTTGCCCACTTCAGTAGGCATTGCTGCCTTGCTGGCTACCTTTTCAGCTCTGATGGAGCTTCACGCCTGTGTAGTCAATGATGATATTATTGTCACAGAAATTTCTGAATTTGTATCCGAGTCTTCTTTTGAAAGTCCAGTGCCTGTGACCTCCACTCATGATGTTTCTCTGCCCGGTACTGGTTTTGGTCTTGACGTGCCGGACTCTGAGGTTGGCAGTTCCCCGACATGTCCTGAGGTTTCTCCGGTGCTGGTGTACCCCAGTGTGCTCTGTGACCCAGAAAACCCAAGTGTGCCTCGGTTACCAGCGTACTCAGATGCTTCCTCGGTGGAGACATGCTCTGATATGGCCTGCCTGCTTGCATGCCCAGAAGTGGTCCCTGAAAGTCTTGATATTGATGGGTGTTCTTGTAATTTTGAATCCGGAATTGTCATTGGTTCCATGGGGGTTCTTGGTAATTCTCCATGTGAGCCTGGTGATTGTTCTTTTCTCTTGGGATCTCTGTGGAGCTTCAAAAGGTTCTGGGAGATTCCGGGAGAGATTTTGCTTGGTACCCTGGATAAGATCAACGGTGGCTTTTGTGTTGTAAGGGACACTTCGAACAGGTATTGTGGCAGGTTTGGTATTTTCGGACGCTCCTTGGAAGGTGGTGGATATTGTCTGGAGGGTGTTGATGGCTTCTTCTCTGGCGTTCACAGTCCTGATGGGTGTTATACTGAGACTGGTAGTACTGATGGGCATGTTTCGGTGGCTTCTGTTTCCGATGAGGTCGGTTTCGGGTGGACTGACTCTGGAATTGGACCTTGTCGGGCTGCCCCGACCTTCATGAGTCTTCTGTTAGAGTGGTTTGGAGATATCAGTTTTGAGGGTCGTCTGGAATTCGACCCTAGGAGGGGGGGGTACTGTGAGAATCCGCTCAGCTGCCTGCGCAGGCAGGCAGCCTTTTGACCATTGTTTAGGTTTGCTTGCTGCAGGACTCTGGAAAGGAGACCTTCTGTCAGTTGTGCAGCTTGTGTTGCTGAGGGATTTGCATACATTAGTTATGCAAATCCGTTACCTGCCTTCTTTTGATGACTGGCACTATAAAAGCATTCTGCTCCCAGAATGCTTTGCTGGACATTTCCCTTCCATGGTCTGTTCCTGATGGACACTGCTGGAGTGTCAGCCATTGCTATCTAGTATAGTTAATTCCTGGGGGTTGCTTTAGGCTCCCCTTCTAGTCCAGTCAGGTTGTATTATCTGTTTTGCCTGTTCCGTCTGTCTTGTGTTTGGATCGCACAAGCCCTAGCGTTAGCGGCTGTGGATCCTTCTGATTGAGTCTGGAGTGTAGGTTGGAACAGCGGTTGTTTCTGCCTACCTCATCTGTTCTGTCTGCCGTGTGTTTGGATCGCACTCGCCCTAGCGCTAGTGCTGGGGATCCTTCTGTTCTGTCTCCTGGGATCGCGCTAGCCACTTTTCGCTATCGCTGGGGATCCTTCTGTTCTGTTACTCTGTCTCCTGGGATCGCGCTAGCTACTTTTCGCTAGCGCTGGGGATCCTTCTGTTCTGTCTTCTGGGATCGCGCTAGCCACTTTTCGCTAGCGCTGGGGAACCTTCTGTTCTGTCTTCTGGGATCGCGCTAGCCACTTTTCGCTAGCGCTGGGGATCCTTCTGTCGCTTGTCCCTGTTTTCGTGTGTCTGTCTTGTCTGCTGCGCTTGCTGGAGGCTCGGTGAGGTAACCGTTAAGCAAGCGCTCGCGTCCTCTGTTTCATGTTTGTCTGTTAATGGTTAGTTAGGCGTGCTTGTCTCTATTGTGCTTATCACGTGGAGACCGCGCATAACCGCGTGCACTGTTGCGAATGAGTGCGGTGTTCGCGGTTAGCTAGCGTTTGTTATTTTCCGTATTTCCTTATTGTATTATTTGCTGTGCCTTTGCTACTCTCGTGCTCCGCCTTGCTGTACCTTGTGTCACGTCTGGCGATCGCACCTCTCGCGATCGCGTTCCTGCTTCTTATCTGCTGTGGTGTGTGCACAGTCGCGGGTTGGCGACTAATTTTATGCACACACACACAATCTGTCTCTGTGCTCACTCTCAATCGCTTCTCTTGCGATTGCGTTTCTTCCCTTCGTACAATTCCTGTCTGGCGTGTGTGGTAGGGCAGAGGAGCTGTTCCTCTGCACTCCACAGCTCCACCTGCCGACAGGAATTTCCCTCTGCAGGTGCATAGCACCTAGCCTGGGTGTCCTCAATTATACGCTTGTGGAGGAAACCCGCCGCGTCAGAGCACGTCTGGTGCTCTGACCACGGAGAAGATTCCGCAATCGTTACACCTAGGTTGCTTGTTATAGGCACCAGTGTCACAGCAATAGGGGATGCATTTCTTACTCTGATTACATCTCTCAGACACTGCAGCTGTCCTTGGTAGGTTTTGGGGCTTCATATCAATAGAGTGCTTGGGGCCCCATGTAAAACTTGTACTGGGGCCCAAAGCTCCTATGTGAGAATGCATCAAAACTCATATAGAAACCCCCACTCTCCCTCTACAAATTTTTAAAACCAATCTTAGTCATGCCCTCTGTTTTGACAGAATGAAAGCCATGATAAATGACACGCTCCCTCAGTTCGAAAAAGTTTGGAAACCGTATTTTATTTATTATACCCACTGGATCCCTGCGTCCCTCACGGCAGTATAGAATAGTATAACTTAAATGATCACACCTAGGCACTTCCATATCTTCCAACCCCATCGCTACAATGGGGTCGATAGCAGCTCGGCACCACCTTCCTTTTACTTCCCCCTCTCCCCACTACTCTCTTTCCCGCTCTTCTTCCTTCTTTTTTCTCTCTCACCTCTTCCCTGATGGCTTCTGCCCCTTCAGAATGAAGTAATTTATAACAAAAAGCTATTCACACAATGGTGACTAAATTTATAAAGTAGCCCACGAATTGGTCTGCGAGCACAGTATCCAATGCTCCTGCGACCCCTGGTCTACACAGAAACTAATACGGTATGAATGTCAAGATCATTAAACCACCAACACTGAGGGGTGGTTCCTCCTTATTTAGTACTTTTTATATTAGATTAATGTTGACTTGGGATGTCAGTAATTGATGCCTACGAGCTGCTGACATCCAAAATGTTTTCACATGTAATATAATCTGCCTTTGCAGATTTGTTATACCTTACGATGCACATAAATTTGCAATAAGCTGTTGATTGTAAAATGCACTTTGATATTACACTGTTGAACTGTTATTTTATATTTAAAACCAATAAAACTTTTTGAAACACAAAACTCATATAGAGTCACTATGAAACATAGTCCGCATAACAGAATATAAAGCAATGGTGCTAACATGTTATGAGCAGTACAGCATACAATGCAATCAATTGCAACTGCCGTTCAGGAAATGCTGTTGGAAACAAAGAAAACCCTGAGAATCCCCCATGAGGAGATGGACTGGCCCAAAACCTGTCGGTTCTGTCAGATTTTTAACTGCCTACTTTTTTTCGCGATAGTGGTCCTTTAAAGAGGATGGTCTAGGTGCAGAGCCATTTTGCCCCTGGCCCATGTCTATATGAGTAGTCTGCTTGTATTTTAGTCAGATGCAAGTTAATTTGCAAATTATTAGTGTTGGAGTGTTATTTGCTAGGATAATAGTTCACATCTTGTTTATAAGTTGTAATTTGTCAATTTCGATGATATGTGAGTGTTTTATAACACTGGATGATTGCTGTTCTCTGAATGCTTCTCTGATTTTGAGCTATTCATTTCAAAGTAAAACGTCTGGTTCATTTTCTCTCTTTTTGTCATGTTCACAAATTGTACCTCAGCAATCAGCCCGGTCACTTTGCAAAATATTCTGTTTGTATGGTATAGTTTGAATAAAATGGTTTTAGATACGAAATTTAAAAAGACAGCACACATCTACCCCAAAAAATGTTATGCCGGTTGGTGATGGACAGGGAGAGAGCCAGGAAACATGTGCCTGCTCCCTCCCCCCCTTCATTAACACACCCAATCCATATTCCTTGGCATGCTGCTGTGAGGGAAATCGCTGAATTGGTGAAAAAAAAATAATGTGTCAATGTTCTCTGTAAAGGGTAAGGTAAGTGAATGATAATATATGCAGGTTTGTATTGGAGCCTTGACCTGTCCCCCCCCCCCCCACACACACACACACAGACACACACACACACACACACACTACATAGGAAGAAGTGTGCAAGTGTACATTAATTCAAACAATTGTTTTGGATATCATTCAATCTATTAAATTTGCATAGCTCTTCATAAATACTCTCTTGTAAAGCTATGAATACATTTTGAGCATTATTTTAAAGCTCAAATTTCCCCCTTGGGACTAAAGGTACAGCTATTGCCAGCTTTGAACATACATCAGAAAATGTTCAGTGATCATGCTAGAAATGCTTACTGATTATATGGCCGGGTGATCCTGTACAAACTCATGGGAGAGATTGATGACCTTCAGGGACAGTTGACTGCTTTTGACCAGAGGAATTTAGAGCAGCACTTCCTCAAGCAACTCAACAAAAGTTTAATGCTGGGAATACACAGTGCGTTTTTTCAGCTCGATTCTGCCGCTCGATCGATTCTCTGCTCGATTTCGCGCCCAATTCTCTTATCTTCCATTCGTTTTTCTTATCTCTTCCCATTGTTCCCCATGCGAAATTGAGCACAGAATCGATCGGGCGGGAGATCGGACATGTCGGAAATTATCAATCGAGCCATCTAATGGCTCAAAAACGTACCGTGTATTCCCAGCATTAGGAGTTAGAGAAAGATATCGCTGAAGATAAAAAAGGAGAAACTACAGATAGATTAGTATGATAGCACCACTGGCAGAGTTTATGGATGAAAAAACTAGAGCGATGTAAAGGGAAAGCAAAAAGCCAGGAACTGACCAACCTATCAGCAAAACAAGTAATCAAGAAAGGGAATCAGACAAAAAAGGCACAAACAAGGGGCCAACAGACTTTCTATGGGAAGTCTGCTTTTGAAATGGAAAAATGGGTGGCTTTTGCTATCATGTATTTTTAATCTTTCTGGGTTTAATCCTAAAAAGATTAAGTGACCAGTCTAGGAGATGGGCCTTTCCTTCCTTCCCTCCCACCACCAAGTAGAAAAATTCGCTCACTCAAAGATTTCTTTTTGATTTTTTGTTTTGTAGTAAGTTCATAGTAAGTACCATAAAATATATGGTATTACTTCCACATTGAAAAAGGTGCTTGCTCCATTTCTGTTTATCAAAGAAGAAAGCCCACCCCTGCAGAATCCACCTTCCTGGCCAATCATAGCTTACATGACAGATAAGGAGTTTACAATTCTTGGGAAGACCTGCATTTTTTTAATTTCTTATGAATAATAAAACAAATTGAAATACATTAATTTTAGCTTTCATGAATGTTAAATAAAGAGAGAATTTCAGGAAAAAAAATGTTTGTAAGGCATTCCTGCATGTTTTATGTGCAGAAGCAGCATTTCTCGCTGTTGGGTGGTGATCACTGCAGCCATCACAAGGGGCATTGCCATGACAGGGAATTCTTAAAGTGAAATCTGAAGTAACATTGCGATTTGCGCACATGCCCTTTTTTCTTTAGTTAATGCAGTTTGATCCTAGCTGTTTTTTTCATTTAGTACATTTTCTGTGTCTCAGACTGATGCAAGCATGACACTCTGGCTAATCTTTTCTGGTAAAACACTTATTTTTTTTTATTAAAAATCCCAATCTTAAGTTGAAACCAATTATGCTCAATAACATTACATATGTCAAGGTGTTTTTATCGTAATGTGTCACACATTAGGGCATGTGTGGTAAACTTAAAGAGGCACTTAAGTGAAATAAAAAAATGAGTTTTACTCACCTGGGGCTTACCTCAGCCCCCTGCAGCTGTCCGGTGCCCTCGCAGTCCCGCGCCGATCCTCCTGGACCCGGCGGCGACCACTTCCGGTTTCGCCGTCAGGACCCGACAGACTGGGAACGCGAGTGATTCTTCGCGTTCCCAGCCACAATAGTGCCCTCTATGTTGCTATAGCAGCCCTCTATGCTGTCGGGTCCAGGAGGATCGGCGCGAGGCTGCGAGGGCACCGGACAGCTGCAGGGGGCTGAGGGAAGCCCCAGGTGAGTAAAACTCATTTTTTTTTATTTCACTTAAGGTTCACTTTAAGTATTTTATAAGGGTTACATAATTTTATCAATTTAAAAAGACAGGATTCTACTACCTGGCCATCAGTAGCAATATTTGTCATATACCGGTATTTACCAGAATTTAGCCCATGGCCAGCTTACAGTAAATGATCCAGCTGCCTCTAGGCAAAAAAATCTGATATAAATATACTAGTACATTCAAGAAACAATGCCAGCCTGAAAGCAAAGATCCTCTAAAGAATTGCTGGTATGTATGTATGTATGTACAGTATGTATGCATACAGTATCTCACTAGAGTACACCTCTCGCATTTTTGAAAATATTTTATTATATCTTTTCATGGGACAGCACTGTAGATATGACACTTTCATACAATATAAAGTACTACTAGTCAGTATAGAACTTGTATAACAGTGGAAATGTGCTGTCCCATTAACCTCTTGAGGACCCACCCTTTACCCCCCCCTTAAGGACCAGCGCTGTTTTAGCTGATCTGTGCTGGGTGGGCTCTACAGCCCCCAGCACAGATCAGGGTGCAGGCAGAGCGACCAGATCGCCCCCCTTTTTTCCCCACTAGGGGGATGATGTGCTGGGGGGGGTCTGATCGCTCCTGCCTGATGGGTGTTGCGGGGGGGGGCACCTCAAAGCCCCCCTCCGCGGCGAGATTCCCCCCTCCCTCTCCTCCCTGTCCCCCCTGGTGATCTGGGCTGCACAGGACGCTATCCGTCCTGTGCAGCCAGTGACAGGCTGCCCCCTGTCACATGGCGGCGATCCCCGGCCGCTGATTGGCCGGGGATCGCCGATCTGCCTTACGGTGCTGCTGCATGTTTACATTTAGCCTGCGAGCCACGATTGGCGGCCCGCAGGCTATTCACGGAGCCCCCCGCCGTGAATTGACAGGAAGCAGCCGCTCGCGCGAGCGGCTGCTTCCTGATTAATTAGCCTGCAGCCGGCGACGCAGAACTGCGTCGCTGGTCCTGCAGCTGCCACTTTGCCGACGCGCGGTATGAGTGCGTGGTCGGCAAGTGGTTAAACTAACTTAACACACAGCCATTAATGTCTACACCACAGGCAACAAACATGAGTGCACCCATGAGAGTGGTATGTCAAATTCTGCCCAGTTAGACATTTTCCCTCCCCGGGTTCATGCTACTTATTAGCTTTAGGCAGGTCTCTGGTGTGAATGGGGAGCAGGTGTGTTAAATTTGGTGTTATGGTTTAAGGATCTTAACCCTCCTGGCGATCTAATGTTTTCCACCAGGAGGCAGCGCAGCAGTTTTTTTTTGTTGTTTTTTTTTAAATCATGTAATGAGCCGAAGGCTCGCTACATGATAGCCGCTGCTCAGCGGCATCCCCCCGCCCGTTTCGATCAGGAAATCCCGTTCAAAGAACGGGATTTCCTAGAGGGCTTCCCCCGTCGCCATGGGGCGGGATGACGTCACCGACGTCAGCGATGTGGTGATGTCGTGACGTCATTGGGAGTCCCGATCCACCCCTCAGCGCTGCCTGGCACTGATTAGCCAGGCAGCGCACGGGGTCTGGGGGGGCGGCGGAGCGGATAGCGGCGATTGAGCGCGGGCCGGCGGCGATCGGTGTGCTGATGAAGCTAGCAAAGTGCTAGCTGCGTTCAGCAAAAAAAAAAATTAAGCAAATCGGCCCAGCAGGGCCTGAGAAAACCTCCTGCGTGGCTTACCCCGAACTACGTTCGGGGTTACCGCCAGGAAGGTTAAAAAAAGATTTGTTGCTTTACATAAAGATGGCCTAGACTATGAGAAGATTGGCAACACCATAAAAGTGAGCTGCATCATGGTGACCAAGATCATACAATGGTTTAAAAAAGGACAGGTTCCACTCAGAACAGGTCTCGCCATGGTCGACCAAAGAGGCTGCTTACATGTGCTGAGCATCATATCCAAAGGCTGACCATACAACGCACACTGCATCAAATTGGTCTATATGGCTGTCATCTCAGAAGGAAGCCTCTTCTAAAGATCTTCTAAAGATAATGCACAAGAAAGCCTGCAAACAGTTTGTTGAAGACAAGCAGACTAAGGACATGGATTACTGGAATCATGTCCTGTGGTCTGATGAGTCCAAGATTAACTGATTTGATTCAGACAGTGTCAAGTGTGTGTGGTGGCAACCAAGTAAGGTATACAAAGATAAGTGTGTCTAGCTTATAGTCATGCAAGGTGGTGGGAGTGTCATTGCTTTGGGGCTGCATGAGTGCTGTCTGCAATGGGAAACTATGGTTCATTGAGAGAATCATGAATGGCAGCATACTGTGACATACTGGAGCAGAGCTTGATCACCTACATTCGGGAAACTGGCCCACAGAGCAGTATTCCAACATGATAACGACCCCAAACCCACCCACAGGATGACCACTGCCTTGCTAAAGAACAGTAAAATTATAGATATTCTGCTATCAGTAATACCAAGTGCCCAAATTCTCGGGCACCTTTTTTAAAATGTACTTGTCATAATCCCTGTCTACTCCATTCACTTTTCTGTGTAATATGGTCTTGCCATAAATTACATTCAGCAGTTTGAGTTAAGAAATCTATTGGATTCCCAGTTTAGGACCTGCAGCTGTTGGGTATCTTGTTTATTCAGGCACTGCCATTTTTCTGAAGTAGATATACCTACAGTACATCCAGTAGTCAGTTGTATTGAAATAAGAAATTGTTAAACATCACAGGTGCCTTCTCTTCTGTCACTCTATCACGTCATCACAGTTTTCATTAGGAAGACAAGTTGCCAAATTTTCACCCCAGTAAAGATTCTATCTGAGCGCAATGTTGTGTGTTTGTTGTTTTCTCCCTGATTACGAAGTTATACTGGCAGGTTAATTGTAATGTTATTATTATTTTAGAATTGAGACTGTACATACACATGTGTTTGTGTCATTATGTGACATGTCACTTCAGGTACCCTTTAAAGTGGAGCCTTTAACATCTGAAAGAAGTCCTTTATTCAGGTCACTTCAGTAGCACTTGAAATACAAAGACAGTGTACTTACATGCTGAAGTTGTGACATGAGGAAGTATATGATGAGAGACATGACTGCCTTGGCCAGTATCTCTGTCCTGCTGCCCACATACTCCAGGTATCAAGGTGGTGGCTGCACTGGCTATGTATTTCACATGCCAGTGAAGTGAAAGAAGAGCATTGGATTTGTTGCCAGCCCATTTCATCTTTCATGCACTCTAGGAATTGATCTGTTTGTGCCTAAGGGTTCCTTACATCAGGAGTGGTGGGTTGTATCTACATTTACATCGTTTATTGTTTATGGATGCACCAATAGAGTTGTGTAACACTTGTAAGTGCCTGGTAGTTATGGTCATATCTAGGAGAACTCATGGGGAAGCATGTGAACAGTTTGGTCAGGTGATAGATATGTAAATCTCTGATTTGCTAGTCATGACCATGTGCTAAAGCAGGAAGTGGTTACAGCAAATCAGAGCTTTGCAAATCCATCAGCTGATCAAACAAATGACATGTTTCTCCATGAGTTCTGATAGACATGACCATCGCTAGTGCCTGGTCATGTCTCCTGTTTTTCTTTCTTTCTGTTGTGCCATTATGTATGCTGTGTTTTGTTTCACTTCACGTGTTAAAGGGGATCTGAAGTGAAAATAAACTTATGAAATAATGATTTGTATGTGTAGTACATCTAAGAAATAGAACATTAGTAGCACAGTTATGAGTGTCCTATTGTTTCCAGTACAGAAAGAGTTAAGAAACTTCAGTTGTTATCTATGCAAAACAAGTTATCTGAGCTTCCCGACCAACTTAGTGAGAGAGCTCAGAGACGACAGCACTGTTTTCTGAAGTACTTATCTCAACCAGTCTCTCACTGTTTCTTGTTTGTTGAAGGTTTTACTGCAGGAAAGTTCGAAGGATCATTAGCTCTGCTCTGTTTCATAGTTTAAAGTGCATTGTAGCTTCCAAAGTAGCTCATAAGCCAAAAAAGTGTGGGCACCAACATGCCTTAAAGTATTTTTTTTAGGAGTAGGAGGATTTATACAATTGTTTATCTCCTCAGTTTATTTACAGTTAAGTTTCACTTTAAATATATCTTCTAACGTACATCAAGTCAATCTCAAGCACATATTTACATTCTACTTAATACATTTAACTAAACATTGTAAGCTAATGCTGCAGTATAGAAAATAACTGCAGCACATTATATAATACATCTGTTATGCGTCAAGTACATTTTTTTATCATTCCTGCTGTGCTAGACTCTGAATTTTTATTGCACTCAGTAGCTTCCTTTTTCTAAGAGGTCTGTAGTGAATGTAATTTAGATTTATGCTTGTGACAGACAAGTATAATAAGTGTGATCAGATAAAGCACAGCAGAAGCATTAAAGGAATTCCAAAATCATGCAATTTTCACTAAAAGCACATCATAAACAGAGATATGGCTTTCTTCCAGCGATTTTTTTTTACTCTCTGCCATTGCAAAGTGTATTGGTCACACACACACACACACACACACACACACACACACACACACACACACACACACACACACACACACACACACACACACACACACACACACACACACACACACACACACACACACACACACACACTCACTCACACTCACACACACACACACACACACACACACACACACACACACACACACACACACACACACACACACACACCTGAGGCACTAGCATATTTTCTGCATCCTTTTAAAGAATATATAACTTATAACTTATAAATATTTTAGCTTGCATGGTTGTAGATATAAATATTGTGCTAAAGCAGTCAAATCTTCCCATATATAAATGTATGTAGCATATCATCTTGAAAAAAAATAGACCGTATTCCATTTTAGCTGCAAGGTGTTAAAATAACTTTACAATTAAAATACAGAATTTTGTTGGAACACAGCAGTGTCATATGTGGAGAATCATAGTGCCTTCTGTTAATAGTCCAATTGTCCAGTTGCTGTTCATGTTCAACAAATAGTGATTTTTTTTTTCCCCAAATATGTATTTGCTTAGGAATACTCTAACCAAATAATTGTTATATTCATCCAAAAACTCTGTGGGCTCTTAAAAAATGGTCAGAGCCTCTGAGCCCCACTACACCATATAAACGCTCATTGACTACTGCAGGGCAGGCACAGAGAGAAGCTGTTCTGTAGAAGCATAATCTAACATTCAAGCAAAAGAGTTTTCAGGTAGGAACCACTGTAATACTGTACATATGTGAAAAACTCTTACTTATGGCTTCAATTCACTAAGCAGTTTATACTAGTCTACTGATGGTTTTTAGTCTACTGATGGTTTAGTCAGTTGCATCAAAGGGGAATTCTCTATTACCAAATGTTTTAGACCTTTTTTAGACCTGGTCTAAACCATTTGGTAATTAGATGGGTAAAGCATGCAATTCACAAACAAGTGGCTATGACTGACATCCTTCTCCTTTGATGAGCTCTCCTCTGCATACAATTAAACTCCTGCATAATTAATTCAAAAGGTTCCATCCTCACATCTAAAATACCTCACAGAATTACTTTACCTACAGAAATTATCTGGTCTAATCTCTGTCAGAAAAATTGGGCGTGTTTACTCCTTGTTTGCCTTTGTGAATTCTGTAATAACTGAATGTTAGACCAGGTCTAAAAACAGGTCTAAAACATTACACTAAATCATCAGTAGACTAAAAACCATTGAGGCCATTGTAGGACTTGTACAATACTCCAACTTGGTGCTTTGTGCTGTAGGGTTTGTTCTAATACATGTGGATGTGCATGTTAAACTAATTATTGAACAGCAATGCTCCTTCTTTGCATGTATAATCATACATGACTTTTACTGTTCATCATCACTGCTCTGTGATATATGGGCTTATTCTGCTACATTTGCAACTGCAGCATTTCAGGACAGTCATAACTTGGATTTGAATTTCATCCTATGATTACCTATGATTAATGTTGTTTGTATTTGGGTCTAAGTTAAATTCATCTTAAAAATTAGCCATTTAATTCGGTTTGGTAACACCATAGATTGGAACAATACTTTAGGGACAACTGCCCAACTAGCACATCAACCAGCATTACTTTTGCTGCCTGCAGCCTTATTATATAGGGGGTGTGTTTCCAGACATAAACAAGACTTTATTGGTTGCATTCTTGCTGGCTTAGCTGTGGCCAATAGGAAGCTTAGTTTAACTCTAAGGAGTCACCCCCAGGGTTAGAATTCAGAGCCAGCTCCATCTTGATTAATATTGTTACCTTTGATGCCGATGATGAATCCAGGATTTTCACTAAAGGGCCATTTAGGTAAAAACCTCAGTTATATTATTTAGTATTTATATAGCTCTGGCATCTTCCACAGTGCTGTACAAAGTATATAGTCTTGTCACTAACTGTCTCTCAGAGGGGCTCACAATCTACTCCCCTACCATGGTTAGAATCCCAATGCCCTGGCTGGAATTTGAACAAAGGACCTAGCGCTGCAAGGCCACCATGCTGACCGATGCATAACTACAACACTAGAAGACATTGAGCCTTGTACTTCTTGACAAAATGATAGAAGATGTCAATGAGCTCATTAAAATACTGTGGACTAAACATGATAGTCTGGAGTCCTTTACCGAAAAACCACTAAAGACTACAAGGAATGTCGTAAAATTGGAGGGCAGCAAGGGACTAAAAAAATCTGTTTTAAAGCTGGTACAGCGTTCTAGATGATTTAAAGTGTAAAATATTAGGTGTTGGTCTTTTTATCACTATTAGCATTTGTTGTCAAAGAACAATTTGTTGTCTAAAAACCCTATTGTAACAATCGGTGTAACACAGAGAGGATCTGATTACCGGTGATCTGCAGAATCACTGGGAATACAGATATATACCTGATTATTGATGATTTGCAGTATCACTGATAATCAAATATACTTTCTAACCTCTGGACACCTGAGTAGAGTACGAGTGTTTAGGTGCAACGGTAATGTTTCGAGGGCTTCACTTCGAGAGCAGGTACAGGGCAGTAAGGAGTACTGCGCAGTTACAGATCCCTTCCGAAGGCCTAGACTCTCCCGAGGGAGGAGTCAGGCAGAGCGTAGGAAGGACAGAGCGTGAGTGACACCAATGAGGTAGTGTCACTAACAGATCTGGGAACTGCCTCTAACAGTAAGGTCAGTTCTTGAGGTCGGGCTAGCCAGGTCGTTTAACACACAGACAGATCAGGTACAGAATCAGAAGACAGAAGCGTAGACTAATGAACAAGTAGGGTTCGGCAACAGGGTATCAGAAATATCGAGGTACAGAATCAGGAAGCAGATGCGGAGTCTAGGAGCAAGCTGGGGTACGGCAACAGAGTATCAAAATAGCAAGGTACAGGATCAGAGTTTAGAAGAATAGTCAGGCAAGCAGAAGGTCATAACAGATAATCACAATCGAACTAGTACTTTAGACTATCAACAGAATCTAACTAAGTGTAGGATTACAGCTCCTGCTGGTCCCGGCACACTTAAGGATCTGACTCAGGTCTGAGTGCTACCACGAAATGATCGCAACGCCAGATGCTGGAGGAATGACTAGGCTCCAGTATATATACACCAGCGCTCTACAGCGCCTCCCCTAAGTGCTGGACCAATGAGGAGTGAAGCAAATGTCAGCTGACCAGCTTGGTCAGCTGACCCTCTCTTGGCTGCCATATAAACTCTGCCTCTCTGCGCGCACGCGCGTCATTCTAAACCTTGGTGGACTATGAGTCCCAGCCACACCAACACTGTCTTGTAATGAGTTTGCTGACCTGTGCGGGGGGTTGGTCGCACCGCCAACGGCACAATCGGTGGCCTCCCCGCGCTGGGTCAGACTGTTAGCAACAGACCCATGCACGCTAACCACCGCGTCCGATGCAGCGGTTTCTCTGCGTTCCGCCATGCCCTCCGCGGAAAGAGCCGCCCCACGCTGACTTAAAGCAGCGGCTCTTCCGCGTTTCTTCACACCTATACTCACTAATGAGGTAGGAGGCGAAACAGGCACTAAGCACATAAACCCAGTAACCCACTCTCCTTTACTAGGCATCCACACAAGGTCATGAGAATGCTTCAAAGACTTGAGGACCAATTTTGTATAATTTTGAGAAATTTAGAAACTAGCCTTTGTTATTCTTGCCTATAGATACATTCTCTTCCACATTGTTAGTCATTTTTAACCATGTTGACCGTGTGTCTACATGACCTAAAGCTATCTGTGAAGTGACTGTAGTGTCCAAATGTTAAAACTTACAGGTTCATCGCCATTTTTAAAATAGAGGACTGAGAATTCCATTGATTGTAGTGGACAAATAGGATATAGGAGAGGAGAAAGAGATTGATGAGTAGACTACACAGGAGGTAAATATGTTGTGTATGTTTATTTTGGTTTTAATTTTTAGTTCAAGTTTTCTTTAAAGAAATTAACTCACATATGGCACTGCTAAAACCATACACTTCATTAGTGATTTAAAGGGAACCATAGATGAACAGCAAAAAGATTTTATACATACCTGGGGCTTCCTCCAGCCCCATACGCTCTGATGGCTCCCACGCCGCCATCCTCCTCTGCCCGCAGCTACGAGAACCGGCTCCCCGCTGTACCTTCAGTTGGAGCCAGTCTAAGTGTAATGGAAGTGCGCTGTTTGCGTATCTCTGCAGCAGCCGCTGGAGAGATACGTAGAGGGCGCACTTCTCCAGCGTAGCTGGCTCCAATGATGTCAGTGACGGGAGCCAGTTCTCGTAGATGCGGGCAGCGGAAGACGGCGGCATGGGATCGATCAGATCGTATGGGGCTGGAGGAAGCCACAGGTATGTATAAAAGCTTTTTCATTTTCCCGTCTAGGTTCATCTCTGGTTCCCTTTAAGCACTGATCTGAACCAAAAATGTTGAAATGCTGCCACCACTGATTTCTCCCTGAAAAATAATAGAAATAACATAAAGTGAATAAAAATACTAATTTACGTCTGATAACATCAATGAAATGTATTTTATACAGATATGTTTACACATAAAAATTTAAGTGAGAATGCCATTGTTTGCATGACCTTCATCTAAAAGAGAGGGAAAGTCATTTAATTTGAAGGACAATGGGATGCTGCTTCATTCGTCAAGGAAACCTAAGATGACATTAAGCATTATCAATCTGCAATGTGCTGGAAACATGTTTCAGTTTGACCTTGAGCAAGTCCATCAGCTTGTGACACTACAGCATTGTATGGCATGCACATACCCATGGCCACCGCAATGAAAACATATCACAGTCAATTTATTTAATTAGTACCCATATCTTGTACAGGAGACATAAATCATATCCATCTTATGGATTCTCTTTAATGATCTCATCTCATCCTTGCATGATGCAGTAACAGAACAAAACTGGACTAGACCATATTTTCCTACATACTGTGAGAAGGTCAGCCAAACAAGGTAACACTCCTTGCAGATGTACATTATTCTTTGTACTCTGTCAGTGGTAATGAGCAATTCATTCAATGGGAGAACAGCACAAAGAGTAATAATGGCATAATGCATATAGAACCACCACTGAATAAAGACGTATTTTCATCAAGACACGGTCCTGCTCAGAGATGAGCAAGCCAATGAGAGTTTCTACTGACAAAGAATATGTGGATGGCATTATGTTTATTGGATGATCAGCTTGTTCTTCACTTACTGACTCACTACAATCATGTTATTGTGACCAGCTATGTTGAGTATAGAGATAGAGATGCTAACAATTCCTGCCTACATGCAAATTCAGTGCAGATTGTATGCACCATGGAGCTGGGCCAATCAAAATCAGCCAGACGGGCATATGATTGGCTCATACTCAAACTTCCAGAATGATTAGCCTCTCATTGACATCTCTAGTACGGAAGAACAGGCAAGTCCAAAGCGATCATGTGCTTCACCACTATTTCAGTAAGAACTTTCAGAAGACGCCATCTAGTGATGATCTGTATAGACTTTCTCCCTGCTAGGAACGCTTCCCTGTTTGATTCATCTGTCACTTACATTATATAGAAATAAAAACTTTTGATTTCACATCAGAATGATTTGCCATGTAGAGTAATTTGTTTCATTCTCTAATTACAGATTTTATGCTAAATGCTTTAAATGTTATAAATTTAAATCTAATTCGTTAGTTCTGATATCAAGTCAAAGGGGCACAAGGGCGATTTTAATAAAATATAAAAAAAACGGCATGGTAAAATTTAAAAAAAAATTAGATAAATAGGAATCATTATTAAATACAATAGTAAGAGACAGCAAGAGCGCACATCCCATAAAATGTCCAAGCTTTATTCAATCTCCATTAAAACACAGGTAACAACAGCACAGCAAAAAGTTAGAAGTGAGGGGTACAAAGAACAGTAGAGGTCAGTAGCTGTTTTGTGCCTAGGGTATGTGGTGCTTCATTAGGTCCTGATGAAGTGTCACATACACTGCAGTAGGTGCGAAACAGCTGTTGAGCTCTGCTGTTCTTTGTACTTCTCACCTCTAACTTGGTGCTGGGCTTTTGTAACTTGTTTTTAATGGGAGCAGAACAAGAGAGAGGCGGGCACCATTGCTCAGATACCATAAAAGCCTTTATTGCAGCAGATGGAATAATCAGAGGAGGCCGCCTATGGGAAGTGCTCATCTGCCGCAATAAAGGTTTTTATGGTATCTGAGCATTGGTGCCCGCCTCTCTCTTGTTCTGCTACTATATATGGATATATTGCTGTGGCGGTGGCACAATGCATATGGAGCCATGAGAAGATGTTTTTAACCATGGTCGTTGTATGCTGAAGTGCTGGTCATTCCTTCTATATATGGATAACTGTCAATGGGGATTGAATAAAAGTTGGATGTTTTATGGGATGTGTGTTCTTGCTGTCTCTTACTATTGGATGAAGTCTGTACCTGTGAGCAGCACTCCCTTAATCCTGAGTCACTGGTCCTGTGCATGAATTCTTCTTGATGTCTATGAATCAATATTAAAGCAAAATGAAACCCAGCAATTCTTCTTTGCTCTAAAACATTATTTACAGCATAGTATATACTACCAGCATTTTTTTTTACTAGAATAGCATTCAAAGAGTTAAACACAGGACAGAAAAGCTCAATGCTGGGAAAGCTGGACGCATCCGAACTGGAGATAATGTTATCTTGTGTTTAATTGTATCAAGTGAGGAATGTAAACAAACACTTCTCTGACACTGCAGACTCTCCTGAACCCAGACAGACAGTCAGCATTTCTGCTTATATTTCAAGATGAAAAAAAAAGTTATGAATAAAATGCAAAGTCAGCTCTCAGAGCAGAAAAGTGTACTTTAGAAACTTGTAATTTCTAAATACTTCTGCAATAATACTTATGCACAAAACCAAATATGATAACCGTATGGCATATAAAAAGTAGGAAAACATGTTTTTATTGAATATTATGTCAGGGTTTTACACTGCTTTAAATGCTAGCAGTAATTTCTAATCATCTAATCTTGCCCATCAGGAAAATCATGTCCCAACGGACATTCTCCCACAGTGGAGGATGAAAACACCTGTTATTGCAAGCACATATACTTTCCCATGTGGGTATGTGGAAGTAAAGTTGGATAACTCCAATTACTTCTGCAGCTCCCATGAGAGCACCAGTGGGTGTGGCACCCTTCCTAGTCAGTTGCACTAAACCCTATGGCAGTGTAGCACCTCTAGGTCCCCACTGCAGCATGTATGGAGATAGCTGCATGTGGTCACATCACCCGATTCCAACTGCATATGTCAGAAATCATGTGCAGTACACAGTGCAGCCATCGGGGGGGGAGATAACTGAAACTGCAGTGAGGGGCCCAGGGCTTCTAGGGGCCCTGGGCCCCCCTCCCCCCAAAGTGCTGGAAGGGCTGCGTGTGCTGGCTGCGGGCCTGTGGCTCACTAACCAGCACACTGCATTCCAGCACTGAGAGAAGAGTGACATCAGTGCCTGAACCTGGGGGGCAGATGAGTGAGCCCGCTACAGTGGACTTTCTATACTGGGCCACCACCTATATCTGGCTACAGGTTACCTATACTGGGCCACCACCTATATCTGGCTACCTATACTGGGGCTGGAACCACCTAAACCTAGCTACCTATACTGGGGCACCACTTATACCTGGCTACCTATACTGGGGCACCACTTATACTTGGCTACTTATACTAGGGCACCACCTATACCTAAGATGGGCACTCCTGTCAGCCAATGACGGCTTTCCCTTTGGTGACATCGCGGCCGCTATTGGCTGACTTATGCGGCCAAGAGGCCGCATCATTTTCCCCTTCCAAAGCGGCATATGATTGGGGTCACTACTATACCATGTGCCCGCCCCCCACCTGACGCTACGGGCTGTGCGGCGATGTGCTAACCAGTCTGCTTCCTCGCATACGTTGAGTCAGCAGCATTAAGCATGGTTCCATCCTCCTCTCCAATCCACACTCGACGAAGGGTCACTAGCATTGGGATATTACAGGTAGGATCGCTCTATCTGAGCACAGTGTTTACATTCTGCACAGTGTTGACATATAGGGATTTAACCAATCCTTTCTGGCATATCCAAAAACGTCCAGTTTAGGGTGTCACATATAGGTGAATGACAGGTTCCTTCACCTACCAATATGCCCATTTCAATAATACACCCAAAGGGGAAGGGCTAGCCTAATTCGGCCCCCACCCCCCTCATTTCACTTTTCCCTCCAAATGGAGTGTATATAAACCTTTTGTGTGCAAGCTGGCAGCGTTATCTGACGAAGGCGTGGAACGCCGAAACGCGTAATAACGCCACCAGCACACGTTTATCTCTTAGGGGAGCAACTAGGGTCGCTCTCCATCCGATCCACACAACTCCGATGGCCACGGCAGTTTGTAGTGCACCCACCAAGGAAGGATTTTAAGGCTGCAAAGCCTGATTACATGCTTGTATCCGCTTGCATCCAGTAAGTGAATTTTTATTTTGCGCAAGTTGTTTTAATAAAGCGGTTTTACACTATGGAGCGCTCCTCCTTCTCCACTTTTGTTCACTACCTGTACCTGGCTACCTATACTGGGGCACTACCTATACTTGGCTACCTATAATGAGGGCACCACCTGTACCTGGCTACCCATACTGGGGCACCACCTATACTTGGCTACTTATACTGGGGCGCCTATAGCTTGCTACCTATACTGGGGGCACCTGTACCTGGCTAACCTATACTGGTGCACCACCCATACCAGGCTACCTATACTGGGGGCAACAAGAAGTGGACAAAAGAGAATGGATAAAGGATAAGAACGGACCTACAAGTCCCTATCTCATTTGTTAACGGGGACTACCTGTATTTTGTTAGTACATGGCTCCGCCCACAACATGCCATGGCCATGCCCCCTTTTTAGCCGCATCACTCTGTGCATGAGCTTTCTTCCGTGTCAAAGCCATGCACATTTTTCACTGCAGCGCACTTCAAGCACGGACACGGGGTGGGGTGGCTAGTGGGCAGGCACAGCAACCAGTGGGTGGACCCAGGGAGGGGGGCCCAGGCCTGATGATGTGTGAGGAGACCCAAAATTTCTGATTGCAGCTCTGGGCCAGTACACATTGGGGGTTGAGGTCAGACACAGAGCTGTCAGCGGCTGGGGTTTTGCCTTTTGCAGCAGGATTCCAGAGGTGCTACTCTGCTGTACGATAATGTAGCTGACTTATAATATACAGGTATATATACTGTAATATTATTATTATGAAAAATCACCATAGTGCCACTTTAAAAACTTTGATATCCATAGAAGTCATATTTTTAGACAGACTTGAAAAATAAGTCGATTTACTTAAGGAGACTTTTCATGATGAGTAATGTAGTGAAGCTGTGCTAACAGCAATCCTCTGAATATAGGGAGTATAAAAAAGTGCGAGATTGGAATTTCTCTATACTGGATTATATTATTGAAAAAAACCTGTAACACTATAGCTCATTTTTACACATCTACAGTAGCAAAACTTTGCATTTTTATTTTTCTTTCTGGTTACTGCATAAACATCATTTAGATGTCTGTCCTTGTGAACAGGTCAAACAGGCAAAGAATACTGATTACTTAACTGCAAATACTGAAGCTAATTTTGAATGTTACATATACACAGTGAATGCCATGTCTCTAACAGAGAATACAAATACATTTTATTGTAACTATGACAGTAAAAAAAAGTTTCTAATTAATTATAAATACAAATATAGAATGGAAATGAAAGCTTTCGTCTAACAGGTTCTGATTGAGTGATTCTTCGCAATGCAAAACGAAAATCAATCTAAAAGGAAAGTAACAATTCTGGTCAACTACAGTTAACTTCAGTGGAAGAACACTGTGAAAAAGAAATGTACCGAAGGTATATTGTACCTATCATGCCACAGTGTACCCTCAGTTAGGGCCTGAGCCCACTAACGCAGTTGTGCGCAGTTGTGTCCGCTTTTCAGCAACACATCAATGTTACAGATGCTGAAAAGCACACCTGCGCAGAACTGCATTAGTGGGCTCAGGCCCTTAGGGATAAGTAAAAATGTCCTCTGGAAGTTTTGCAAGTATTTTCTCAAAATTCCAGTGGTTTTGCAATTTTTTGGCCAACCAGTTTTGCAACTTACATTAGAGTCAATGGTGTTGAATTTAGCGGTTAGTAGCAAGTATAATCACCAAATGTTGCTAGGTATCTTAGGAAACATGGGGAACAAGTAAAAAAAATCAAAAAGTTCTTGTAGGTTTTGAGAATACTGATTCTCTGCCAGTCTCATACAGAGTCCTTCACATCATATACTATGTGGGCTAGTATAACACAGGCCACCATACCCCGAGGGATCTGGTCTCCGAATTCTGATTATACCAGCCTGCATGAGGTAGAAGGGGTTAAAGAGGCTTGGGAGGGGGGACTCCACTCAGTCCATTTTTTTTACAATTCATGGTATGGACAAGGGCTCTTCTAGAGCCCCCCATATCAAGGGCCTCAGGAATAGAGGTTGGCAGTGGTGAGTTAATAAACAGAGGGTAGAGTGGCAAGGATAGGCTAGTGCATGATACACAGTTCTCACAGCTCCATTGACATCCAGCAATTTAAAAAAAAAACTGGTGCAGAAGGGTGAACTTCCCTTTCTGCTGGCTTTGTTGTAGCAGTGACTGAACCCAACAACTCTTTCAGGTTGCTTTCTGTGGCCAGAAGTAATAAATAAAAATTAGCAATGACTCCAATAAGTGAATAGAAGCAGAGGAAGATCATCCACAAGGCAATTCTAGATATTTGACTTAGGGCCTGGATAGTGAATGGCTAGTGTAATGTTGAAGGGCTCTGCCCTTACACAAGTGACCTGGGTTCGAATCTCAGGTCTTCCTTTTCATTAAAGCGGACCCAAACCAAACATTTTTTTAATTAAAAATATATAGTTGCACCACTCTGACACATACAAAGATAAATAAACACTCCTTCAAGCCTATGAGCATTTCAGTGCATGCTTTTCACCCTTCTCTTTTCATAACTAGGGTTATACAGGTGGCAGCCATTAGCAATTCCTCCTTTGCCAATTGCCAGACACCACCTACTCCACCAGTTTGCCAGATTCTTTCCCGGCAATATGAAAGGAAGGGAGGGGTTCCTCCAATAAATGTAAAGTATTTTATATTTGTCATCATGCAGCTGAAAAAAGGCTGCTATTTATTATTATAATTTAGAAAATAGATTTTATTTCTGAAATCTTGTATATTTAATGTGGGTCCACTTTATGCCAGAACCTATTCAGTAAGGAGCCTTTGGACTAGACTACCTAACACTGCTACTACCTACTGAGGGCATCCTAGTGGCTGTTTTGCAAGCACTTTGAGTTTGCCTGGAGAAAAGTGCAATATAAATGTTATTTGTCTGGTGGCTACTAGCACCCACCAAATCTTAAAAAAAAAAAAAAAAAAAGTGACCATCAGCGATGAGCACAAACAGGTGTCTTGCCTAGGGCCCCATTTCATCCGTTTCTAAATAGGAGTCAAAAATCTATCTTAAAAATCTTAAAAAATGTCCAAAGAGGCTGCAGCTGTTGCATACAGTACATAACTATTCTCTCAGTGTTCTGTAGAAACAAAGATAAAACATCCATGCCCAGAACCCTCCCCCAAAAAATCATGAAGTTGTTCAGGTCTCCCTCCTTAGTATCCATTACCTAGGTAACATGGGTAGCGGTAATTAGGCAATGCGTGCTACTACCTACCTAGCAAAATGACTGGTGAAATTTTTGTGCGTTCACATTTAAGTGTGAACTAGCTCATTGATTAACATAGGTTCTCATGTTAAATGAGTTTTTCTATGCAGAAAACAAGCACACACACAAGCACAAACCTTACGGGTTTTGCATTCATCTCAATGCAATGCATTATTTTAAAGCCTCTGCAAAGAAAATTAGGCCAGAAAGCCACTAGCAGCCTTTTCTAATCGCTAGTGATTTGAAAAAGCTCGTGGCTAATGCAATGTTATGGTGAATTTTTATAAAATTACATTGCTCAAGTGGGATCACACCCATAGCATTACATTAGCAAAAGTTTTCAAATTGCAATGCGCTCAGAAAAAAAATCGCTCCTAGTGGGTTTCTGGCCTTATAGAAATAGTGGTGCAAAAGTGAAGCAGATCAAATAATCTGACCTGTCACTTGGAGCAACTAACCAATGTTTGCTTCAATTTTGCCTAAAATGTTTTTGTATTGGTTAAGAAATTTCGACCCCTATATTACTCTGGTGAAGCTACATTCAAATAGATAACAATTTTGGTTATTATTAGTTCTTCTGACATCACTAAAAATTATTGAAATCGGGTGCATGGTTGCAAGGTGTATCAGCGGCATGTTATTTCAATAATTATATTTCATCAATTTTAAAATAAATAACGTAATAACTACAATACAGATAAGTGCAACTGAAACCTTAAAATATTTAGCAATACATTTTTGGTTCATTTAACACTTGTTTCATAATTTATATTGTACATTTTGCTTATTTCACTTTATGTAATCAATGGAAGAGAATTAGAAGCCATAAAAATGTTTTATTAATTTATCACCTAATCGTGCAGATTAATCAACCCATATGTGTAAATTCATCATATATTATCTCATTTGGTATAAAAAATGATTTATGACAACTTTAAGGCTATGCCTCACTGAAGTACCATGTGTTATGATGAAAAAAACATGTGTATGTACAGTCTCAAGCCTACTGTGTTCTAAATCTAGAGGACTGTGTTAACTTTTTCTTTTGTTCTCTCTTTTTAGGGGGTAACAGAATACCCAAGCAGCTCAGGGTGACCTAAAACTTCAAGAAAAGTATAGGGGACTAGAAGAGACCAAAAAGCCCTCCTACTAAAAAGCCAAAACTCAGTGTAGTATTAGTAATAGTAAGGTATTTGAAATAATTCAGCTATAAGTAAATGGCTGTGGTCTCCCACAATACATAATTACTGAATATGCAAATTATCCCTTTACTTATCTTTATCATTTATGATTATGTGAAGCAAAGTGGATTCAATCTAGGTACTAGGGTGTTGGATGGTATAAATGTGAGGTGGAATCTTGATGGGGTTTTTTTTTGTTTTCTCAATTAAAAAAAAATACCAGTCCTGACTTTGGAGACAGTTTTCCCTCCTCCAAAGTACCTGCTGGAAGTCATTTTGTGGAGCTCTGCCAGTGCTCATCCTGCTCCTCATTTCCCAAAGTAGCAGACACTGGACCTGCTAACTGCATAAAGACCTTTTCTGGCCCTGTCCAGCTCTCCTAGAATAACTGCTGGTCTCCTAGAATCCCCTCCAATCCCTTGAGACTGTACTGGGAGACACATTAAGCATTCTGGCAATGGCGTGTATTGAATTACTGTTCCTTCCTGTAGGAGTCAACCTACCTGTGCAACCTCTGTAGGGTCCAGGTATCACTCTCTGCTACCCGAAGTAGCACTGACCATATTCAAATCCAATATTAGTACAAAAAACAGTCAGAAAAGATGAGGAGGAAAAAAATGTCAGTGGCCTCCACCTTTTAAACAATTCCTGTTTTGGGGGTCATCTTTTTGTCGCACTTGTAGTTAGTTCATTAACACCAAGGCATCTGAAACTGATTAACAAACCTTCTGCTACCAGATCAGGATCCCAGATGTTTCAGTGACTTGATGCCATACTTGATGATTAAAAAGTGTCCCTTTAATGTTTGAGCAGTTAGTTACTTATGATGACTTTTGTTCTTGTTAGAAATAAATGCAAGACTTGTACCTTGCAAAGAATATTTAGGTTTAGGATCGGGCACCAGGGGATTTTTTTTTATGATGTGTTGATCACTATTTCTTTTTGCTGCATACATTTATAATGTAAAAACACTATTTCCTATGTACGGTACCACTTCTATTATCTGATTCCTGGATAGGCACAGATTGAAAATGCATTGTTTTACTGCCATCTAGTGGCAAAACTGTACACTGGAAAAAGAAACAATATTGGAAATAAGGACTATGGTAATGTCTAGTGATAGTCATAAAACATTGTATTCTACTAAGTGATGAAAACTAGTGGTCTGCCATGAGTAAATAAACGCTGCTTTTGAATTATGGTAAAAAGTATTAAAATAAAGACGTGATTACTGTATCATCATTGCTGTGTATCATTGTGGCTATATATTAATCAGAGTCTATTCTGTCTACAGGGCTGGCATTGGGACGGGGGAAATACTTCCCTCTCCGTAAAGTGGTACTGGGAAACATGCCACATATCCTAAATAATCATTTCTCTGTCGCTGCATCCTCCTGTGTCCCTGCATCCCTGCATCCGTCTCAGTGGTCTGCCACACGTGCGTGGCATGCTGGCGTGGACATACAGGCCATGTGCATGAATGGGCAGATGCGTGAGCAAACAAGCGGGTGCATGTGGTGCCACAGATGGCCATTGCGCACTGAGAGGCAAATTCCTCTAGAGCCCGTTATCTAATGGGCAGGCTTCATGGCTAGTTTACCCATAACATTGCGGGTTGCAGCCTCCTATCTTCCGGCTACTTGATCTCTCAGTAGTTCTCCTCACATCCATGAGTCTCCTGCTGGGTGTGATAGAAGCTGCTATACATAGCTTTACATAGGGGGGGAGGTCCTCTTGATAGGAGCATAGATATACTGGAGTTCTATTGGGGGCACATGGCTATACTGGTGTTTTATTGCGGGCACATGGCTATACTGGGGGATCTGTTGGGGGACATGGGTATATACTTGGGGAGGGGTCTGTTGAGGCACATGGCTATACAGCAAGATCTGTTGGGGGCACATGGTTATACCGGGTGACACATCTCAGTGGACACATAATTTGCATAATCAAATAAGCAGCCATGCAAGTGTTGAACTGGAAATCCCATTTTTGACAATATTGTGTATAATAACTTAATAATACCTTGTACTCCATGAAGGCTAGTATTCCCCAAGTCATGTGTAGCCCACAAACCCACGTGACTTCATCTTCAGTAATAGGAGACAATGGGGATAAGTTCTTTGGAGAATATATATTCGATTTGTTTTTATAATGCAAAGTATGAGGTCTTTTTACAATTTTACATTTTAGGCACTTTATTGCCTTGCAGAAGCAGGCACAAACCTGAAAAATGCATTGTCTTGATGTTTGCGCTAATAAAAGTATTTTTCAACTTATATCGGTTGTATCATCTTTGAGAGGTAAGCCAACAGTGCAGTGGATTTGGTCACATGTATGGTTGGAGAATCTGCAGGAAAACTGCTTTCCAAGATACCTTTATCCAACAGTACTGTTAGTCAGAGAATCAAATCAAATACATGATCTCACTGTTCAAGACTTACTTGATGTTCTTCTTGACACTTTTACATGGGAAAATAACCTGGGCCGGACAAAGTGGGTTTGGAGGATTACAGACACTTGTAAGAAACAAAGCATCAGATGCACTCTGGATCAACAATGTTATCCACAGATAAGCACTTGCCTCAAACCAATTCAGTCCTCCACTTATCCTAGTAATGGAAATTGTGTTAAATGTTGCAAATGATATTAAAACTCAACACATTTTGTAAAATGTGCGAGGATAAGGCATCAGAACATACACCATTGTTATTCTACTGTAGCTCATGATGGTTCTCTCATGGCCAGAAATAGTTTTAGGTAAAATGGGGACATAGGCACACACGCATTCAGCATCGAACAGCAAAACATACTGCTTTCATGTAGCTCTGATACTGGAGCAAGTATAAGAGTTAAATGAAGCATACCCTGTCCTGCTGTTCAGTGCTGAAATGGTGCTGATGGTGAACAAATGTGTTCAGGTTCCAAACCATGTGGTCCCGAATTAAAACACCAACAGTTTTGGGGAACACTTTGGAAAAATGTATTGCAGGATATTTGGAGATGCATGGCGGAGTTGGAGTTGTATCAACATAGCTACTCCAATGTAAGCTAATTAATGTGCTCCTGGATTTCAACACCAACACTATTCACCAACACTATTACCCAATTCAGATGTTGGTACGGCTCCCACAGACAAGGTATCTGGTAATCACTTTTAGCAGCATATACAAAAGTCTAGACACAAAGCTGAAGTGAAACTGTGCTTTTAATGAACTGTGTTATACATATAAGTGAAAATAAACAGTAATCACTCCCACAAACACACAGCAAATAGGCCACAGATTAGCCAACTATATAGAAAATATACAATATCACAATACTCATAATCGCGGTACAGGATCAGGTAACAGAAGCAAGCCAAAGTCATACACGGGCAGATCAGGATGAACGAGTACAGAGCAGACAGAATCAGCAATGTCAGGAAGCAAGCCAAGGTCATACACGAGCAGATCAGAAATAATTATTACAGAGCAGAGTATCGGAAAGTGAACCAGCAACAGAAGCAAAGCTAACTGAAGATCTGGCAAGGTTGCAAGGAGTGTGGTTATCTTAAATAGGAAGTGGTTGACTGCCAGGCAAACACCAAAAAGTCCAAAATGTGATACTCCACCTTGTGGTGAAACAGGAAACTTCAGGCAACATATCAGAGCCACCTGCTAGTGACTTGTGATAACACCAGCAGGTGAAGCAGGGTGCAATAATAACACCTCCAGGGTCCCCTGAGCCATTCCGATAACCAATTGTCTCAGCTGCCAACCAGAGCCCCAATATACCAGAATCAATGACTGCATTTTGAGTACTGAACCGGAAACCCACAAAATGCAGGTGGATCCCTTGACCCAAACTATGTTTGCAAACAGGTACCAATGCAGGCTTTTTAAAGACACTGGCAACCCCATTGGGGTCCTTTCCAGTAACTTTGAGCATGGCAACTTCCTCCAAAAAAAAAAAAAAAAAAACCTGAAACAGGCTTGCCTCAGTTCCAGAAGACCACCAAGACGGTGGTAACAACAGCAGTAAATGTTCTGGGCCACTAGGACACCATTAAGCAAAAGAGCTCTCAGGCAGATCAAAAACATCTGGAAAGAGTTTGGTAACGCTGGTAGCTTGCCGATAATGCTGGTAACAAACATGGCTCTGTTCCAAAAAAAAACAAAACAGAATATTGAGGGTGACCTTCAGGCAACAGTATTCTATAGGTAGTCAATGGCAAGAAAGACTGACTAGAAACACTTGAGACCTGCTCAAGCTGAACCAGAGTGGACAACATTTCTGGGTGTATGGCATAAATGCACATAGTCTCTGGGTACATGGCAAAAGTGTATAAAGTTGGTGAATGGCAGGAGTGCACAAAGTCTCTGAGGGCATAGCAGGGTGCACAAAGTCTCTGGATACATGGCAGGAGTGCACAAAGTCTTTGGATGCATGGCAGGAGTGCACAAAGTCTCTGGTTGCATGGCAGGAGTGCACAAAGTCTCTGAGGGCATGGCAGAAGTGCACAAAGTCTCTGGATACATGGCAGGAGAGCAGAAAGTCTCTGGATGCATCTGCCATGCTGAATGTGCATAGTCTCTTTTGCCAGGGCTGTATTGTATTGCCAGGGAGCATTTTTGAACACTGAGACAGAAAAAGCTGGCTGAAAATAAGCTTGAACTGCTGGCAAAATTGACAGTGGCTGGGCTGGAACAGATGGCAAAGTTTGTGGAGGCTGTGCAGGAGCTGCTGGCAGAATTTGTAGCGGCAGTGCAGGAGCTGCTGGCAGAACTTGTAGTGGCTGCGCAGGAGCTGTTGGCAGAGTTTGTGGTGGCTGTGCAGGAACAGGTGTCAGAGCTTGTGGTGGCAGAGAAGTCCAAAATGTGATACTCCATCTTGTGGTGAAACAGGAAACTGCAGGCAACATAGCAGAGCCACCTACTGGTGACTTGTGATAACACCAGCAGGTGAAGCAGGGTGCAATAGTTTTCCTAACAGAAGTCTTTCAAATCATTTGTATACCAGAGGATTTAAAGGTGGGTGGTTCTACAGATAATGTCTGCTGGAGGTGTAGGGAGATGGCACCTGGTTTCCTGCACATCCGGTGGACTTGGTAATCCTGTGCTGAATACATACCTCCAGGCTAGTTTTTCGAGAAATAACCTTTTACAGATACTTGCTGCTCTCGTTAGAATCAATATTCATTTGGAAGAGGACGTAATGGCTAAAATAATTAGTGTTTCAGTTGTTCAAAAGATGATTGCTGAAAATTGGAAGCAACAATTTGCTCCCAGCATTAAAGGTTGAACGTCCAAGATGACATCCTTCCTGGAAACAGAAAGCTATACCACAGAGATGCCTCGGTCCCAAGTTCCCCAAATTCCGCAGTTACTGTCTACAACCTATGGACTCAAAAACAAATGCATTGAAGTGTATGAGGAATGAGAAAACA
This sequence comes from Hyperolius riggenbachi, assembly GCF_040937935.1. Taxonomy (NCBI): domain Eukaryota; kingdom Metazoa; phylum Chordata; class Amphibia; order Anura; family Hyperoliidae; genus Hyperolius; species Hyperolius riggenbachi. The sequence goes on from NC_090647.1 coordinate 230,097,417, forward strand.
ATTTAAGATATGAGAAAACACATTTTCACATAAATACACTGAAGTCTATGGGGCATAAGAAAATATTTTTTGCATATGAGAAAACACATTTTCACAAGAAAAAAAAAAAAGCATTAAAATTTATTGGCATAAGAAATGTATATTTTCACAAAATTATGGATCATAATTACAATTACATGCTAAATTAATTTTGTAATATCACATTACAATTTTGCTCTGTAATTCTGAATATTGATGCAAAATTACTTCGGCACAAAATTCAAGCTCATCACTATTTATAACTTTTAGATTGCATAGGGTTTTAGTGTAGCTAATGTATGATTGGTGTGCTAATGTATTTCTGTACAATAATTTTTCAACAATTATCAAGCCCATTCTAATGCTTAAAAAGGGCCAATGTGCCAATTGACTACTATTTTAGTTTGCATATAAGAATGTAGCAGACACCAATCCAAAACTCACTGTAACATAAAATCTGCAGTAGGATCTAGAAGGCAACACACATGGATCTTGGAGCTCACACTCAAGTCTAGGCATTGTTGATTATTTGTTATGACCTTCTGCTTTCCCGACCATTCTTCTGATCTCTGATTGTGTACCTTTGTCATTCTGATACTCTGTTGCTGAACTCGGCTAGTCTCTGGAATACGCATCTGCCTCCTGTCTCTGTACCTTATCTGTCTGTCTGTTGCCGACCTGGCCTGTTCGACCTCGAGAACTATCTTCCCTGTCTGGAGATAGTTCACAGACCTGTCAGTGACACTTCACCATTGGTGTCACTCACCTTCTGTCCTTCTCTCTCTCGGCCTTGCTTCTCCCCTTTCGGAGCTGCAGGCCTGTAGAAGAAATCTGTTCCATAGCAGTATCTGTTACTACCTAGCACCCATCTTACGGGTGTGTTCCTCAAAGTACTACTGTTGCACCAAAACACTCTCATCTCTCAGGTGTCCAGAGGTTAGTTGATATATCTGATTATCAGTGATACTGCAGATCATCAATAATCAGGTATTCTGTATTCTCTGTGATACTGCAGGTCACCGGTAATCAGATCCTCTCTGTGTTACACCGATCGTTACAGAACGGCAGACCAAACTCAAATGGACGCACTCACAGCCCGTCTGGGTACCCTCACCACTGCGGTGGAAGATATCAACCGGGTAATGGGCAGCCACCAGACGCAACTTAATGCTTTGTCTGGGTCTGTTCATGCCGTGCAGACGGCTGTGAATGATGTGCGATCTCCTCTTAGCACAGCATACATATGCCCGTACCAGAAAGGTTTTCTGGCCACAGATCTGATTTCCGAAATTTTAGGAGTAGAGTGTTGTCATACTTTGAGTTAAGACCTAATACGTCAGGTACCATTACTCAAAGAATCACGTTTATTAAGACCTTATTATCAGGCGACTCCCAGACTTGGGCATATAGTCTCCTCGACGATCACAAAGCCATGATCTCTGTGGAGGAATTTTTTAATGCTATGGCCATAATTTACGACGATCCAGACATAGCTCAAATTATTGCGTCAAGGCAAGGGTTCGGTGGAGGATTATGCAGCCGAATTTAGGAGGTGGTCAGTGTCTGCCAGGTGGGACACATATGCATTACTCGATTGTTTTTTGTCAGGGCTTTCAGATGAGGTTTCAGAGCTCATGTTAGGACAACCTGAACCTAGGTCCATTGATGAAGCCATTGCATCTGCCATTCGAATTGATCGCCGTCTGCGCTATCATAGGCAGACTCGTGGTAGAAGTACTGTAAAAATTGTGTCTCATGCTGCACCTCCAGAGACTCCACCTCCAGTAACTCCACCTTCATCCGCTTCGCCTCCATCTGAGCCAATGCAGATTGGTCGGTCTCGTTTGTCTCAGGTGGAGTGGAAGCGCAGGTTGCCTGAACAGTTGTGTCTCTACTGTGCAGAAGGGGGGTCATAGGGTGAAAATTTGTCCCAAGAGGTCGGGAAACACTACTGCCTAGGTGTACTCAGGGGTCAGGCCCTAGGCGCTCAGTTGGTACCCCTCAATGACGAGCGACTTTTCCTCCCTTGTACTATTTCTTGGGAAGATAAGTCTGAAGTTACTGAGGCCTTTATTGATTCAGGCTCAGCAGCTAATTTTATGGATTTTGAGTTTGCTAAAAAATTGGGTATTCCGGTCACGCCGATAAACCCATGTATTCAGGTTACGGCAGTGGATGACTCCCCTCTGCAGGGAAACAGTCCGCTGTCTCAGACACCAGAAGTAGGGATTACTATCGGGGTGTTACATTCTGAGAAGTTACAGTTTTTTGTTACATATGGCCACCTCCACGATTATTCTCTGTATGCCTTGGTTACAGGTGCACTCACCCCAGATCAATTGGGCCACCGGTCAGCTAACCAGCTGGTCTCCCCATTGTTTTCAAAACTGCCTTGTGAAGGTAACATTGGGAGAGACTAAGGTTCATGTGGAGGGTGTGCCAGATCAGTACTCAGATTTTTCGGACGTGTTTTGTGCCAAGTCAGCCAACAAACTTCCCGCACATGGCCCTTTTGATTGTCCTATTGATCTCCATTCAGGTTGTATGCCCCCCAGAGGCCACCTCTATAACTTGTCTGGGCCAGAAAAATTAGCCATGCAGGAGTACATTCGTGAGAACCTAGCCAAGGGGTTCATTCGGCCATCTCGGTCACCTGCTGGAGCAGGGGGTTTTTTTGTTAAGAAAAAAGATGGAGGTCTTAGGCCGTGCATTGATTATAGAGGCCTAAATAAAATTACGGTAAAAAATCGTTATCCGTTGCCTCTGATTGACGATTTATTTACGCTGGTCACTAATGCTAAGATTTTTTCTAAATTGGATTTACGAGGGGCATACAACCTGTTACGGATCAGAGAGGGCGATGAATGGAAGACGGCCTTCAACACACCCGACGGGCATTACGAGTACCTGGTGATGCCCTTCAGGTTGTGTAACGCCCCGGCTGTCTTCCAGGAACTTATTAACGAGGTGTTTAGAGAGATCTTGGGGAAGTTTGTCTTGGTATATCTTGACGATATAAATTAATCTATGTCTTGTGCGCTCACTCCTTACAATATAACAATTAGCGTACATACAGAATTACTTTCTAACATACGATAAAAGAGTCCCTCTTAGAGTCCAAAGACTATTTTACGTGTCCGTGGATCGCTGCACCAGTCATCAAGCATCAGATGTGTGTAACAGTATTCCTTTTGCGATGCTGCGCTCACATGTAATTGAATCTTCATACAGTTGTGTCACTCAAATGAAAAGAGAAGTAAAAAACATAGCATAATACTGTATTGCAACAGTGCCACATCCCTCACACCCAGTGCCAGGAATTTGATCGTGAGCTCTGCCTAATTATCCTCCACAGGTCACCAGGTCACACAGGTCCTCACCATATAGTATGGTCGCCAACCACAGACAGCAACTTTAGCACCTTTACACTTTTCAACCCGTGCAAGTTTCCTCCGGCTTAACACCACCACCAACATGCGTGGCCTCTCACCTTCTGTTTTGCTGCCCAAATTATAAGACAGCAACTGCACTCAAACACCCAACGGATCTCTCACTGCCAGCCTCGAGTAGATGATTCCATAGGAACAGGAGTCTCACATCAGCCTAATAACTGAGAAGCTCCACATAGTGTAAAACCATTCGCTTTAATAAAAAGTTTAAAAGTAGTGCACTCACAAGTTTCCAGTAAAATCAAGCATTTCAGTACAATCCTCCACGCCAGCTCAGTCCGCCCGTAGCTCCGCCCTACGCGTTCCGTGCATGCGCACTCATCAGGGGCTTGAGGCGCATGACCAGCCAGCGTCTTAAAATACTCTTACTTCCCTCCCATCATCCAATAGCCAGTTTCCCTTTCTCAAGATGGCCGCCGGAATACTTCCGCCCTGCACCATCCCTCTCAACATCCTATGAGAAATTGCCACGTCAGCAAGGGTCAGCCCCGTCACTGCAGTCCGCCCGCTGTACTTCCATTGGGAGGCCAGCCACGGCTATTCACGCCCAGGGTTCCGCCCCCAAACATCATCTCATGGCTAGTGTTTTCAACATGCCGATAATCCAGCGCTATGATTGGCTCAAAAGCGGACCCTTCCGCAACAATACGGAATTCTTAGTTGTTTTCAGCCCTTTGCATACAATACGGTCCGCTCCTCAAACCCCCTCATGATATCAATACAGTTTATCACATTCTTTAACTCATCATACTCCACAATATCAGTTTTCCACATACCCCCAAAGCATCATTATTATCATAAAACCTAAAGACATAGTTTCTTCCCAACCACAGTAATGTTTCTCATCCCCACATGGTTACACATTGGCCATTGGACAGAATGAGAAGAAACAAATCGATTTGCTGAGTTGGAGTGGGCTATTGGGTACTGGATGGAAGATGAGGTAGAAAATGGTAAAAATAATGTGTGACCATGTGGGGATGAGAAACATTACTGTGGTTGGGAAGAAACTATGTCTTTAGGTTTTATGATAATAATGATGCTTTGGGGGTATGTGGAAAACTGATATTGTGGAGTATGATGAGTTAAAGAATGTGATAAACTGTATTGATATCATGAGGGGGTTTGAGGAGCGGACCGTATTGTATGCAAAGGGCTGAAAACAACTAAGAATTCCGTATTGTTGCGGAAGGCTCCGCTTTTGAGCCAATCATAGCGCTGGATTATCGGCATGTTGAAAACACTAGCCATGAGATGATGTTTGGGGGCGGAACCCTGGGCGTGAATAGCCGTGGCTGGCCTCCCAATGGAAGTACAGCGGGCGGACTGCAGTGACGGGGCTGACCCTTGCTGACGTGGCAATTTCTCATAGGATGTTGAGAGGGATGGTGCAGGGCGGAAGTATTCCGGCGGCCATCTTGAGAAAGGGAAACTGGTTATTGGATGATGGGAGGGAAGTAAGAGTATTTTAAGACGCTGGCTGGTCATGCGCCTCAAGCCCCTGATGAGTGCGCATGCACGAAACGCGTAGGGCGGAGCTACGGGCGGACTGAGCTGGCGTGGAGGATTGTACTGAAATGCTTGATTTTACTGGAAACTTGTGAGTGCACTACTTTTAAACTTTTTATTAAAGCGAATGGTTTTACACTATGTGGAGCTTCTCAGTTATTAGGCTGATGTGAGACTCCTGTTCCTATGGAATCATCTACTCGAGGCTGGCAGTGAGAGATCCGTTGGGTATTTGAGTGCAGTTGCTGTCTTATAATTTGGGCAGCAAAACAGAAGGTGAGAGGCCACGCATGTTGGTGGTGGTGTTAAGCCGGAGGAAACTTGCACGGGTTGAAAAGTGTAAAGGTGCTAAAGTTGCTGTCTGTGGTTGGCGACCATACTATATGGTGAGGACCTGTGTGACCTGGTGACCTGTGGAGGATAATTAGGCAGAGCTCACGATCAAATTCCTGGCACTGGGTGTGAGGGATGTGGCACTGTTGCAATACAGTATTATGCTATGTTTTTTATTTCTCTTTTCATTTGAGTGACACAACTGTATGAAGATTCAATTACATGTGAGCGCAGCATCGCAAAAGGAATACTATATCTTGACGATATACTAATTTTCTCATCCAACCTCTCGGAACATAGAGTCCACGTCCGGTTGGTTTTGCAGAAACTAAGTGCATTTTCGAGGTGACATCAGTCGCGTTTCTGGGATACATAAATTCGACCTTCGGGACTTTCTATGGACCCTGCCAAAGTCTCGGCTGTTCTGGAGTGGCCCCAGCCAGTGAGGTTGAAGGCTCTCCAGAGGTTTTTAGGGTTTGCGAATTACTATAGAAGGTTCATAAAGGGGTACTCCACGGTCATCTCGCCCCTAACCTCTCTCACTAAGAAGGGGGCAGATACTAATCACTGGTCCCTGGAAGCAAAGACTGCATTCTCCACTCTGAAAAAGTTGTTTTGTACCGCACCCATTTTGAGACACGTGGACATTTCCTATCCCTTTGTGGTGGAGGTAGATGCCTCAGAGGTTGGGGTAGGGGCTGTGCTGTCTCAACGCTCGGGGTTACAGGGCAGATTACACCCGTGTGCTTACTTTTCACGTAGGTTTTCACCCGCAGAGAAAAACTACGATATAGGCAATAGAGAGCTCCTTGCCATCAAGTTAGCCTTGGAGGAGTGGCGTCATTGGTTGGAGGGAGCAGAACATACTATTACAGTCTACACTGATCACAAAAACCTGCAGTATATCGAAGGAGCTAAGAGATTGAGTCCCCGACAGGCTCGGTGGTCACTTTTTTTTTTGAGATTTAGATTTGTAATTACGTATACCCCGGGTAGTAAGAACATCAAGGCGGATGCCTTGTCACGATGTTTTGAGCCAGAGACAGCACAGCCCTCAGACCCAGAAACCATCCTCCCACAAAGACTGGTTTTGGCAGCCACAGAGACTTGGGGGGACTGGACAGAGACATTGAGCCCCTTTCAGCAGGACGTTCCTGAAGGGAAGCCTGAGGGAGTTATGTTTGTGCCACTACCATACCGCCTGCAGATTTTGCAAATGTTCCACTCTCACAAGAACTCTGGTCATCCCGGCGCCACCAGAACACAGGATCTTGTTGCAAGATGTGCATGGTGGCCTTCCTTGGCTTCTGACTGTAAGGAGTTTGTGAGAGAGTGTGCAGTGTGTGCTAGGAGTAAGCCCTCCCGTCTGGCACCTGTGGGAATGTTGCAGCCTTTGCCCACCCCGAGTGAACCATGGACCCATTTGTCCATGGATTTTGTGGGGGAACTTCCGAGATCTGAGGGCATGTCGGTCATTTGGGTGGTAGTCGATAGATTTAGCAAAATGGCCCATTTTGTGCCCCTGAAAGGACTCCCCTCGGCTCAGGAGTTGGCCGATGTTTTTATCAGACACATCTTTCGGCTGCATGGAATTCCGGAAGATATAGTGTCCGATCGGGTTCGTTTCGAAATTTTGGAGGGCATTTTGTCAACATTTGGGCATGAAGTTGTCATTTTCGTCAGGCTACCACCCACAGACCAATGGGCAAACTGAGAGAGTCAATCAGTCCCTGGAGCAGTTTCTCAGGTGCTATGTGGCAGAGGCTCAGACTGACTGGGTCAGGTTCTTGCCCTTTGCGGAATTTGCGCACAATAACCTGAAAGGCTCTTCCTCTGGGTTTTCACCATTCCAGGTGGTGACAGGAAAATTGCCCAAGTTCTCTCCTTTGCCAGTGGCTTCAACTCCGTTTCCGGCCCTGGAGGCCTGGCAGGAGTCCTTTAGGGACATATGGGGAATGGTGAAAAAGAATTTGGAGAAGGCTTTTTGTAACCAGAAGGGGCAAGCTAAAAAAGAGACGCTCCATTGAGTGGAGGTTCCAGCCAGGGGACTTGGTATGGGTGTCCACACGTCACTTGGCTCTGAAGCAACTCTCGCCTAAGTTGGGACCAAGATATGTGGGTCCTTTTCCGGCCGTCAGGAAGATCAACAACGTCACTTATGCCCTTGATCTTCCTGCCAGCATGCGTGGCGTAAGATCGTTCCATGTGTCCCTCCTCAAACCGGCCGTGCATACTGAGTCCACTCCTCCTCCACCGGTGATGGTGGACGATCAACCTGAGTATGAAGTGGAAAAAATATTAGACTCCCGTATTGTACAGAACTCAGTGCAGTACTTGGTGCACTGGAAAGGTTATGGCACTGAGGAAAGATCTTGGGTACCTGACAGTCGCATGCATGCTAACGAGTTGAAAAGGGATTTTCATGCCCTGCACCCTGAGAAGCCGGGTAGGAGCTGTCCGGAGTCCACTCCTCGGGGGGGGGGGTACTGTGAGAAAATGCGGAAGCACCGCCGCATGCGATCATGGCAAGGTGGCGGATTCCGCGTCCAGTGTGGCCACTGATGTATGTGCTCACGCGTCTTTGTGTTTGCCTGAACGCGGAGGAACCGCCGCATGCGCTGGCGGCATGGCGGCGGATTCCGCGTGCAGCACAACAGGCATTTCGCAGCAGGGTTCTGGTGTGGCTGGGAGCTGTAGTCCACATAGGTTTAGGTGGACACGCGCGCGCGCTGAGAGGAAGAGCTTTGTACCAGTCAGTGGGGGATCAGCTGACCAGGTTGGTCAGCTGACGCCAGAGACGGTTTCCATTGGTCCAGCACTTGGGGGAGGCGCTGGAGAGCGCTGAACTATATATACTGGTGGCTGGGCATTTGCTGGTTGTCTGCCGTTGCGATCACTACGTGGTAGCACTCAGACCTTGTCTGTATCTGTGTTATTAGACCAGTTTCCAAAGGTGTTGATGGCCAAGGATCTCACACCTTAGTCTAGGAATTCTGTGCCATCTGTATATTTGTATTATCTATTCTAGTTCCTGGAGTGTGAGACTCTTGAAGCTCACACTCAAGTCTAGGCATTGTTGATTATTTGTTTTGACCTTCTGCTTTCCCGACCATTCTTCTGATCTCTGATTGTGTACCTTTGTCATTCTGATACTCTGTTGCTGAACTCGGCTAGTCTCTGGAATACGCATCTGCCTCCTGTCTCTGTACCTTATCTGTCTGTCTGTTGCCGACCTGGCCTGTCCGACCTCGAGAACTATCTTCCCTGTCTGGAGATAGTTCATAGACCTGTCAGTGACACTTCACCATTGGTGCCACTCACCTTCAGTCCTTCTCTCTCTCTGCCTTGCTTCTCCCCTTGGGGAGCTGCAGGCCTATAGAAGGAATCTGTTCCATAGCAGTATCTGTTACTACCTAGCACCCATCTTACGGGTGTGTTCCTCAATGTATTACTGTTGCACCAAAACACTCTCATCTCTCAGGTGTCCAGAGGTTAGTTGATATATCTGATTATCGGTGATACTGCAGATCATCAATAATCAGGTATATTCTGTATTCTCGGTGATACTGCAGATCACCGGTAATCAGATCCTCTCTGTGTTACACCGATCGTTACACAAATGTGCATAAATGTAAGAACTTTATTGCCCCCAAGGATGGACGTATTTTCAAACTATACGACTTCTTCAATTGTGATACAGAAGGGGTGGTGTATGCTATACAGTGCCCCTGTCCCCTCCTATACATAGGTGAAACTACGAGGGCAGTTAAAACTAGAATAATGGAACACCTTGGTGATATTCACCATAAACGTAAGACCTCAGTAGCAAAACACTTTGTTGAAAAACATGAGGGGAATACCAATTGTTTGAAATTCTGGGTGATACAGAGATGGAAATTGGGTCCAAGAGGAGGTAACCTGGACCAGAGACTGAGACAATTGGAGGCTAGGTGGATCTATAGACTGGGTACCCTGAGCCCTGGGGGCCTAAATGAAGGGTTTACCTTTGCTCCCTTTATTTGATCTCAAATAATACAGCTCCGTCTTCCCTTCCAACTCATCATTCTCTGCCCCATCCGGGCACTTCAGAGGCTTTTTTCAATTAACATAATCTGTTCAGAGTAGTCAGTTTCCCTTTATTAACAGCTAGGGTAACAGTGTTAATTTCCCATGTTGGGCATCCTCCTTAAGGCATCTATGAAAAATATACAGGATAGCGCTATATATGGTGATCCAAGAATAGCAAGGGTGGCGTGTTTACAGGTAAATCCCTAATATGTGTTTAATAATGGTAGGAGATGTTAATACTTACCTTTTTGAATGTACCTGCCAGTTATTACATGTATCTGTAGGTTTAAACGTACTATGTTGAATCTATAATCTTTATGAGTATTACACATATACTGTAGAAAAGAGGGAAAAACCTGTAAGTGGGAAGGTAAATAGAATGTATCATGGTAATGATGTCACGGAAAAGTAAGTGTATATTAGATGTGTATATTGATTTGTTATATAAATATTTGTTGATAGTTTTGAAGTTTGTGAAGCGATGTAAAGCAACCAGTCACCTGTGAATATGTGTGTAATTGTTGGTATTGGACGAGGAATGTATGTGGATGGGCTATGAATATTAGTTGTATGTTGGATTTGTACATAGTGTGTGTTGGTGGAAATATTTTTGTTGGTTAAAATATTGAGGTCAGTGAAAATGTGATTGAGGAAACATGTTGCATGTTTGTTTGTTGTATTGTTTACTGAGAATGTGGATTAGTATTAGGCTGAGTGGGCATATGAAAATATGGTATGTCTGGTCCTTTAAGGACATTGTGTATTGTGTATGAGAGATTGTGGCCGGCTATGAGAGAGCTGTGTTGTTTGTGTCTTCAGTATTATATTAGGTAGGGTTAAATTCTAACTATTATTGGGCAGCAGTCTCTGTAATAGATAAGAAGATTCTTTCTCAGGCTGGGAGACGTGTGTTCACTTGAAAGTGAAACTTAACTTGTTACGTAGTGGTTTGAGCTTCAGCCTAGTTAGTGATAGTTTTTTTCCTTTTCAGAATAGTGAGTGACATTTAATTGCTATTCTACTGGCAGAGTACAAATATATTTTATGACTTATGTTTGAGGTGAGGGTTTTTATTCAGAGTGTCTCCTTTTTAAGCGCTGATGACTCTTAGTCTTTTTTAAATCAGAAGTGAAACTGTCTATTAGTTGAGCTGTATTGCAAATGTTTTTACTTATCTAATGAGTTAGAAAATGTATCAGATTATTTAAGATTGATTAAATAGGTGTAGAAAGTTCAGAGGTATGTAAATTTTACAGATTAGGAAGATTTAGTCATTGAGTTTGGGGCTGGGTTCACAATGCTCAGTTGAGAAAAATTCTGCATGTCAACTTACTGCCTATACTATTCTATGGACTTGTTCACAGTAATGGATCGTGTTATTCTAACTTGCAGCATGCAGTCTTTGTATTAAATTCTATGTCCAATCTCCATTGCAAATTCACACTCATTTTAACTTGTGCTTTATGCAAGTGAGCACTGTGAGCCTGGCCTAAAAGTGTAATAAGATTTATTCTGACATTTAGCCAAGGTGTAGCTTAAAATCCTATTTAAAAGTAGTAGAACCCATGAAAGGTATGCCTAGAAAGAGATGCTTTTAAAAATGAGTAAAATATCTCATTAAAGTTTTAGGGTAAATATTGTTACTGCTACCCATATATTGTTGCTGTTTCTTTAAATATTCCCTCCACAATATGTGCAGGTTTCTGTGCTAAATCTAGGTATTAGAGATAAACTTTTTGATAGAATCCAGGAATAATAGTATAGATACCATTCTGAGGCAGTGGTTGGTTTGCATTTTTTTCCTGATATTTTCCTTTCATATCTTGCCTAGTGTTTCGCAAATTTATAAGCAGGGGAGATTCTCTGTCTCATCTAAACACCATTAAATTTTAAACACTATTATAATATTTTGCTGATAATTTTGGGAGTGTCTGAGGTGGGTGTGTGATCTTTATGTGATCTTTAAAAAAAGGAGGGTTTGCCCTAGTCATAAAAATATTGTTTTACTATTATTTGTATTTTTCTATAGAGATTCTTTCTTGGAGTAACATGTTTTTATACTCAACTGGTATATAAAAAATAAATAAATAATAGAGCATCAATCAATTCAACTGTCAAAATATTTCACATATAAATACGTATCTGAGAGCTGTTAATGAAACCCTTTGTCAGTTATTATTAATAAGGTAGCATTTGTCACCCAGACCTATAATGCGTGTGATTAAAGTACAGTTTTGCCACAGTGTTTGTTGATAGGTAAATGAAGTCAGTAGAAGTGTTCATTTTGAACAGAATTTATATACCTGATGCAGTTTATGCTTTGGAGGTATATGATTCATACACTATTACTCAATGGTGCTCCATGAATTGTTTCTTTTTGAATATTGTAACATGGTTGTTAGGCTGTATTCTTTTGTTAAATCCTGTCACAGATCCCAGCAGATAGGCATGCAGAGTCACTGTTACCTTATTGTTGATATGCTATGTGTCTTGCAATTGTACTATGTCTGACTTTGATGCTCCACAAATATAAAAATTACTGGCCTGCTCCACCAGTGTAATGCCTCACCCTGCTGCCACAGCTCTCTTTAATGCTGCCACACCCCTCTGCGCCACCCAGAGGTTAATAAAAGAACTGCTCCTCTAAGCCACACTGATAAAGCACAGCTATTGTAACATCAATATGTCTGAATGCCACTGCTGAGGATATATCACTTTGTATATTGTCTGTACTTGCATTTTAGAGATTGTTGTAAAACCGTGAAAACCATATTCATCTGGAAAAATTATGGAGAAACATTGAGGCTACACAGAATATCTGTACAGGGTATGCAGCTTGCTGCATGCGCAAAAGCAGACCGTTAGGGCAACACATGTACCTTTGGGTCACATTGTTATCTGTTAATATTACATATCATGTATTGCTTACAAGTTAGGACATTATTCCAATTTTTCTGATTTTTGAGTCTACTATAAGGCTCTATGCGTTTAGTTAAAAATCTTTTCAGTTTAGAAGTAAAATCATCCCTGTTAGGTAGTGATATATAATGATAAGCCATTTCCATCCCCAAAGTCTAGTTTCTTTTAAATGATTGCTAATGTTTCAGATCTTGTGGTAACATTTCTCATACCACATATAATGTTGATACAGGCTTCAAAATTGGTGGAGTTTATTTTTTAGTTTATTTTTTGTTTTGTTTTTTTAGTGTTGACAATCGCAGTGTAGATTGTCTGCAGTTTCAAAATTTCCATACATATATACATACTCTTTTGGGGTACTTATTTTATTATTTTTCAGTTATGTTATTTTTGGGGGGATCTGAAGTATAGGCCCCAATATCACCTAAAATTATTATGTATCTCGTCTAATGTAGGCATCAACATGGAAAAACGTAATACTTGAGCAAATAGGGGAGGGAATACTGGGAATGCTGGAGAGATATTAGAATCACTCCCAGGATTAGTTTTGTGTTTGTGTATGGGTGTATGATGCTGAGTATGATGATGTGTGTTAGCAGCGCAAACCTGATGTGGATGTAAATGTGTAAGAATGAAGATTATATTACTCGTGAACCATGGGTATTAGAACATGATCTCAAAATGAACCTAGTGTAAATTTCATCCTCTATACAATCCCTAAAGCTTACTTACCGCTAGAGACGTCACATGTACGGAATGACGCGTAGTATCGTCGAGAATCAGATTCGCCGTGTCTCGGTTAGGCTCGGGTGGTGTAGAGGATGAATAGGACTATAAAAAGATGATTGTGACTTTTGCCCAAATTGAAAGAAACGTTGGCTCGCACTTTTCCTTTTTGTTCACAGGCTCCAACCGAAGGGTTCCGTCCTGGAGATGTGGTGGTAGTCCAGAGGCTGACCAGAGGGAGAAAGGCTGACCATTTCCCCTATGGGCCACTCACCAAGGTTGTGGCTGTGACAGCTGTCCTGATGGAGGGGACCCCCACTTGGGTCCATGTGAGCAGAGTGAAGGTTCCAATCAGAGGTTGAGGAGATCAACGGCAAAGGTGGTAGCCAGGCCACGAACAAAGAAGGTGAATCAGTTATAAAGTCCTTGAAGACCGGCTACCTAGAGCCTGAAGAAGCCAGGAGGAGGATATTCCCGGGCCCCTGTTTGCTTTTCTTATTAATAATTAGTTCTTATTACCTGCTATCAACTATCATTGATAATAGCAAGTTGTCATTATGATTTAGGACCCTTAGAGTTAGTTGAGGTTTTGAGGTAGTTGAGGTTTTGTGTTACAGACACCCTCTTTTCTCCTACAGTACCAACACTTAACATTTGTATATTTCTATATCTGATGACATTCAAGCATTTCACATGACAGAAACACGTAGAAATGACCTGATAAGGGCCCGGAGTTTTATTCCTTTCACGGCATAGTAAATCCTCAGAGGGATTGGTACAAGAGGGGCAAAACTAAAGCTGAACTCCAGTGTAGACTCTTCCTGGTCAAACTTCCTTAGTTTCCACCGGCTGACCGGGTGGATTAAAACTGTTGATATTTATTCTGTGTTATTCATAGCTTTGATTTTACTTATTTACCTGGGATATAGACTGCTCATGTGCTGTATTCAGAAGTATACCATGCCCACGCCTATAAATGTTTATGTTCAACATTAATTCCATAGGGCAAATAAGGTCCCTGTTGTCCATGATGAAGGTCCATCTAGTCTGTAGCCCTTAGCAGGTCTACAAAGAGGGGAGTGAAGGAATACATGCATAGCATCCTCCATTTTGTATCTTTCGATATCAAAACACATATATAAGAAACTATGATATCTGCTTTATTAGCTGAAACTGTTAGTTAAGGTAATTGGAACTTATGTTCCTTTTGCTAATCAGCTGCACCGTTCCTATAGAAACCACAAGAAGCTTAGCAGTAACAACTGCAGGAAGCTGCTAAACCGCAGGTGAGCTACTTCCTGTAATGCTGAATCTTTGACATATTTGTGTCAGTAATGGGGAAAGAAAGAACATACGTGTTGATATATTCATATAATCCTACTATTAGGATATTATCCTTGGCTCAGGGACTGTAAGCACACTGAGGCTTAGCAGAAGGTGCTTCATAGGACTAAGGACACCATATTGTCCAGTCTAAGTTAATCATATATACTTTGTATCTCCACATGATAAGATAGGATAGAATAGTATGGTATAGCCATGATATTAAATGTCGCTACACAGATGTATTCTTTTGAAGCCTAAACCACAAGCTTATATCCGTTGTCACACCTATGATACATTTCCCCTGATGGCCCACCACATGTTCTGGGCGCACAGCCAAACAGCTTCACACTTGTTGACTGGTTCTGATATTTCCTGCAACAAAAGGTTTAGATATTTTTTATAAGTTTAAATGTTTCCCTATAAGATGTATGATGCATAATGACTGCGCATGTGCCTTTTGTGGTTAAATTCTATTTAAGTTGAGAATTCATTAAACACGTCATTCTGTTCACTTATACCAGACAGCACTTTTGTCCGTGTATTATTCATGTGAATGGAATCCCTTGGCATGCCATTTGCTGACCAAATTATGTGACTAATCAATTTTAAAGTTATATTATAATTGTTATATGATAAGTTAAGCCTACAAAACCCTACACACCCTTTGCACATCGCGCTACTTGCTGGATGTACTGCTAATTTATCTTAACATCCATGGATGCCTTCAATATTAGCGCTTCCTGGCGTCCTTTGTTTATTGTTTGAGTGGTCTCCCTGGTAACCACGCTCCAAACGTATATGTGCTTACAGCCGCTCGGCAACGTGACGTCATTTAATTCATGCACTGCTCGGAGACGCTGAGGAGGCCGAGGTGAGCCGGGTAGATGACACGGTGGCTCCCTATTGGCCCAGTCCCGCAGCAGATACGACCTGATTGGCGCACCAGGGAACCACCCCCAGCGAACCTGATAACCAATCAGGTAGCGCTAATCACGGAGAAACCGGCTTTGTCACTTTTTCTGCCGGCCAGCTTATAGGAGGGTTTTATTTTGGGTCACACGGTGTAGGCTGTATTGGGAGGAATACGAAGAGGTAAAATAGGCACTGTAGCTTGTTTTTTCGCCCCATATGCAATATAACGGTACGCTATGACATACTTGCTGATTGGTCTATACTTTGAGGGACAAATCCAGGGACCAATGGCAAGGGGTTGTGTGGGCAGGTAAGAGGGAGTGTTTGAGTACCTCCTCCCCCAGCATCTAATGCGACAGCCAGAACACTATAAAAGGGCAACCTGAACGGTCATGTTTTTCTTGGCTGCTACCTGTGGCCATATTACTTACCAATATGTGTACTCTGTGATTTATATAAGATGTCTTTATTATTTTAGCACTTTGCACTCTTGCACTTTATATAGTAATCACTCCTGACGAAGTTTCTATTTTTATGAAACAAAACATGCAGGGTACTGGTGTGGGGTTATAATAGTCATACAATAGGAGATTGGTAGGCTTGTCTTCACGACTAGTAACCATATATCCACCGACCCTATTGGTTCACTTTGTCCTCATAGGTAGTAATGTGTCCGTAGCTCTTTTAAATATGCTATTAAAAGTTAAATTTTAACCCATTTTTTCTCTCTCTATAAGGCTAATTTTTTGTGTCTAAATTGGTAATAATCAGGTGTGTTTTCAGTTAGTGTGCCTTATCTGCAGTTTGCGATGTAGCTTTGTGCATCTTTTAGTGTGCACAAAGCTATTTAGTATGCACAAAGCTACTTAAGGGGCACTAAGTTCAGATAAGGCACACTAACTCAGATAAGGCACACTAACTCAGATAAGGCACACTAACCTCAGATAAGGCACACTAACCGGCTTAGCGCCGGAAAACTCTTTTTTACTCCGGCGCTAACACTTAGTGATGGTTAGTGAATCAAGCCCTATATGGTTTAAATAAGAGCTCAGAGTTCACGCCAGACAGTGAGCTTTATGAGTTGAGGTTATTGTGATTTTTTTACATTAATGGTAACTATGGGTGGTGGAGCAGAGATAGAGTGAGGAAATAGCACAATCTCCATTATACACATTTTAAGTTTGAGTAAATGGGATGACCTGAATTCAGAAACAGTAGATAGACAGTCAGGGACAATAGAGTAGAGAGGATAGGAGCTAAGATATAGATTAGATAGACAGATAGAGAGTGTATTCATTGCCCCAGGCCATGAATATAGATGGAGTATAAAAAGAGGTCCAAAAATGGAGCCTTGTGGTACACCAACACACAGCTGGCATAGGAAGGAGTTAGTATTGGAGTAGGGGACAGTAAAAGAACATCCAGACAGGTGGGAACAATCCTAAGAATGTGCTAGGCACCCAGTGAAGAGTGTCTGGAGAAGCAGAGCCAGAGAAGGATCAATATTGTCAAAGGTAGAGGAAACGTCTGGTAGTATTAGAACAAAAAAAAACTGGCCTTTGGATTTTACAAAGAGGAGGCCATGTGCAACTTTGGTGAGGACTGTTTCAGTGGAATGGTAAGGCCAGAAGCCAGACTGGAGAGGATCCAACAAGGAGACAGAAAGACAGACAGTTCTAAATAGATGTGTCATTCCAGTAGTTTGAAAGCAAAGGGAAGAAGGGAGACTGGAAGGTAGTTAGAAAAGGTTGTAGGGTCCAATTAAGGTTTTTGATTAGGGGTGTTATTATTGCTTACAGGGTTAAATAAGGAGCTGAAAGTGGCAGTTGAGAAGGAGAGGTTAAAAAGAATTGTTAAAGCAGAGATGAAGGAATAGGAGAGCTGGGGAACCAGGGTCCAGTGCACAGGCAGTGGGGTGAAGCTGTTAGAGAAGACTAGGTCAGAGTGAGTGACTGGCCAGGTAGAGATGGGAAGGGGTCGTTTCTAATGGATGAGCAAACGGGCATCGGAGGAAGATGGA